>NC_050103.1:90049517-90674517 GCF_902167145.1 Zea mays | reverse complement strand
GTCCTTACTGTAAGACAATGGCAGGAAACTTTGCGACTTAGTGCATCTACCACCATGTTAGCTTTTCCTCGGTGATAATGGATTTCTAAATCGTAATCCTTAATCAGCTCAAGCCATCTTCTCTGCCTCATGTTTAGTTCTGACTGGGTAAAAATATACTTTAGACTTTTATGATCTGTATATATATGGCAGATATTTCCCAGCAGATAATGACGCCATATTTTAAGGGCATGAACCACAGCAGCTAATTCCAAGTCATGAGTTGGATAATGCTCCTCATGCCAGCACAACTGTCTTGAAGCATATGCTATGACTCGGCCCTCCTGCATTAAGACACATCCGAGGCCACTGCCTGATGCGTCATAGTACACATCAAAAGGCTTTTCAATGTCCGGTTGAGCCAATACCGGAGCAGTGGTCAATAATACCTTCAGCTGCTCGAAGGCTTCGTTGCATCTTGAGGACCAGTTAAATTTTGTATCATTCTTCAATCGACTTGTGATTGGTTTCACAATCTTGGAGAAATCCGGAATAAATCTGCGGTAATAGCTAGCCAGTCCAAGGAAACTTCGAACTTGATGTACAGTGGTGGGTGGTTTCCACTCTAGAATATCCTTGACCTTGCTGGGATCAACCGCAATCCCATTTGCAGACAATACATGTCCCAAAAATTAGATTTCCTCCAACCAAAACGCGCATTTGCTGAATTTAGCATATAATTGGTGTTCCTTTAAGCGCGCTAATACGATCCGTAAATGTTTAGCATGCTCCTCTTCATTCTTGGAATAGATCAAGATATCATCAATGAAGACCACCACAAATTTATCCAACTCGGGCATAAACACCGAGTTCATTAGATATGTGAAGTGGGCAGGAGCATTTGTCAATCCGAAGGACATAACCAAATATTCGAATAATCCATACCGCGTAGTAAATGCGGTCTTGGGTATATCTTCGGGTCGAATACGGATTTGATGATAGCCCGACCTGAGGTCAATCTTGGAGAATACCCGAGCTCCGGTAAGTTAATCGAATAAGATATCGATCTAGGGAAGAGGGTACTTGTTCTTGATAGTGACCTCATTAAGGGGTCTGTAGTCCATGCACATTCGAAGTGTTTGATCCTTCTTCTTGACAAAAAATGCGGGACATCCCCAAGGTGATGAACTAGGCTGAATGAATCCCTTCTCAAGCAAGTCTTGTAATTGAGTCTTGAGTTCCGCCAATTCATTTGGTGGCATTCGGTACGATCTTCTAGAAATAAGAGCTGTACCGGGCTTCAGTTCGATCACAAACTCTACATCCCTTTCTGGAGGTAATCCAGACAGATCTTCAGGAAAGACATTTGGAAATTCACATACTACCGGAATATCCTAGATTTCTGGTAGTATAGCTTCATAGACCCGTCCAAATTGTTTGGCTAGGACAACTACAGGGATGGACAAGAGAACCTCTTCATGGCCATGGCTCAACTAGATAGTCCTTAAGTTAGTGTTGAGGATAGCTTTATGCTGGGCTAACCAATTCATGCCCAGAATTACATCTATGTCTTGGCCTTTTAAAACAATCATGTTGTTGGGAAAGTCCCGTTCAGCCAATGTTACTAGCACATGGAAGGCTACTTCCTTAGTAAATATTTGCCCCCCCGCGCGATAATAAACCCTTCCCTTAATTCAGTGCAAGGAATGCAATGCTTTTCCACAAATTTCTTGCTTATGAATGTATGTGAAGCACCAGAATCAAAGAGAATAACTGCTGGGTGATTGGCCACAAGGAACGTACCCATCATTACCGGCTCTCCTTCCGGTGTATTAGCCACTTGAGTATAATAAATTCACTCAGTCTTCTTGACATTTTTGCCCGCTGAATTATTAGCCATGTTCCCTTTGCCTTCATTGGAGCTCCCAGAGTTCTGTTGATTATTGAACTTATTCTGCTTCGGATATGGACAGTCCTTTATAAAATGACCAGACTTTCCACAGTTGAAGCAGCCAGTTGAAGAACTAGGGAGAGCGGGGAAACGAGCACCAGGGGCACTCGGCTGATTTGTAGAAGTGGGGGCAGTGGTAGGACGAATGAAAGCACGCTGTTTGAACGGATAGGAAGGTGGACGAGGCGAAGAACGATTCTGATTAAAAGGTCGGATTACCAACCTGGTTCGCTTCTCAGGTCCTTGATTGGACCTGTCACCTCCAAATCCCTTTGATTTACCCTGGCCTGTATTCTTGGCTTCTACTGCCAGCACCGTGCTGACAGCTCTGTTGTAAGTAAGATCTAGGCAGGTGGCCATTTTCCTTTGGAGTCGGTCGTTGAGTCCTCTCATGAAGCAATTCTTCTTCTTCAGGTCAATGTTTACTTGGTCAAAAGCATATTGGGATAAATGATTAAACTTGTTGAGATACTGCATCACAGTATCCCCTCCTTGTTTTAATCGAATAAACTCCTCTTGTTTCATGTGAAGCACTCCTTCTGGAACATAGTGTTCACAGAATGCTAATTTAAATTCATCCCAAGTGACCTGATGTCCGGCTGGTTGAACTGCCACAACATTTCCCCACCAGGTACTGGCAGGGCCTCTCAGTTGTTGGGCGGCAAATAATGGCTTCTGTGTTTCTGTGCAACGGATTAATCCGAACTTCTGCTCCATTACCCTTATCCACTCATCAGCTTCAAGAGGGTCTTCAGCTTTAACAAAGAGTGGAGGACATGTCTCTGAGAATTCCAGATATGAGGTTTCACATAGTCCCTGTGGACGAGCTTGTCACACCCGTTTCCAAGGGGCAGAGCCGGGTGCATAGCATATGTGTGCCAGGATCTATTTCCACACATATGTTGACGTCACAAGTGTAATATATCAAAAGAACAATGCATAAAAGCGTAAATAACAATTATATTAACATATTACACTTCGAACAGACATAATGTCTTAACCTTTATTCATCAAAGTACAGCGAACATGGACATCCATCCACAGGAAGATGACCGGGGGTATCACTAGACTAGCATCCATGGAGTTCACCATCAAAATCTTCATCTGCAAACTTCTGATCAAAATTAAGCAAGGGTGAGCTCACTTATGGTCGGGGCTCAGCAAGTGGGGGAAAAACTAATGCAGGTATAACAAGGTGAGGCTAAGGTTGAGCAGTAAGCATTTTAGTTGGTCAACATTTTATTAACAACACCTGTCTTACTAATAAGTGTGAATCCCAAGTATTCCCATTAAACAAAGGTACAAGAGTATATCAAAAACACTTAAGTGAAACCACTTAAGCAAACCATTGGCAGATCATCGGATCTCGATTTATTTCCATCTTCAAGTTCAATTATCATGTGAGGAGTCCAGGCTGCTCATAACCGTGAGCACGGCTGATATATCAGTTTTACACTCTGCAGAGGTGGCGCATCTTTACCCATGAGTCGTGATTCCCTTCTAGCCCGGGTTAGCTAGACCCGTATTCACTTCCAAGGTGAATGGCCAGGGTCTCACTACGAGGCTTCTCCCTAGAGTCCTCATTACGCAAATGCTGGAAATGGTCAAACTACATAAGGCACACCTACCGTAACCAACTTATAGTCCAGACTACAGGGTAAAGCTTTGGGAACTATGCCCGTATCCAATCTGCCTGAGCCGGAACTATAAGAGCTTGCCAGATGCCCCCGTTCCTGTCGACCACGACCAGCACCCAACATAAGACTTCCCTAGTTATTTAGCCAAGACCAGAGCCATGATAGTTCTCATGGTAGCACTGTTTTCCCGGGTGGTCACTCCATGTTCCAATTAATATGCAATAATCTTGTTTAACCGTCGGGTTAACAACAATTAAGTAATCTTACCATTTGGAACATTAATATCATAAACAGGAGTGACTGCATAAATTTAAAGTTGTAGCAATAGCATAGCTACTTGGTTAGATCATAATCCCAGGTTAAACAAGGAGTAAGGTTGGAAAGGTTATCTAAATAGGTAACCCGTCAAGTTATGCATATATATATCCAAAAGAGTAAACTTTATTAAATGTATTGTTTGGGATCAAACAGAGTATGCAGAGGGAGAAGTCCACTTGCCTTGCTTATTGAAAACTTGAGGTTCTTCCACGGATCGGAATAGATCTTGATTCTTAACTACTAGATCAACCACTGAATATCACACAAACAAACAAGAAGAACAAACACCACTCAATAACATACAACATTCACCATATGTAAAGCTAAAATAAAAGCTAACGAAAAGAGCGTTCGCTTTTCAAAATATTACACGCAAGGTTATAATAAAAAGGTATTCTTTTCAAACATGTGATCTATACTTCATAAAATAAGACATGAGCTTATAAATGTCTTAATTAAAATATACAAATATTAGGTTCACTAATTTAATCTTTTATAAATCGTCATACGTGATATGTCTAGATTAAGGGTTTATAACACGATAAACACGTAATAACGATATTAAACATTTTTAACCTTTTAGAATAGATATAAGTTATATATATCTAAGGTTAATGGACTACTAATCGCGTTATTAATTTTAGAAGCATTATGAAGCATTTTATAAATATTGTTAACCAATTACTTATGACAAATTAAGATATAAGTCTAAATAGATTTTATGTGAAAAGATTAAACACCTATTTATGGAAAGTTATGATATATGTCTTAAATGAACTTTTATGTAAAAGACAATGAATAAGCAACTTTATTTTTATTAGAAAGTACATGTCCTATATTCTTTATTAAGAAAGCTATATACAAAACAATATGCAACTAACATCATTATTAAAGAACATGAACACTAATTTCCTTAGTTTATTCTTTAGGAAAAACTAAGTGACACATATATAAATAATATGAACTAATTTTGATTAAATAATTAAGCCTATATAACCAGTTGTAAACAAATATAAATCTAATTAACTAGGTTATGAGAGGACATAATTACTTTATTATTTATCTTTTCATTTAGTTTAGAAACATATGATCTAGATATTTAAAAATGAATATTATATTCATTGGTATGTTATTAACTATTGTTTTAGTTATAACGACGTGAGCACTTAATTAAGCCATTATATCATTATTAGACATATTATTATTTAGTACGGCTACACTTAAACATCTATAACAAATCCTATTAAATCAACATCATGATGTCTATTAAAAAGGTCATTTTATAGTTAGAAACAAGTTCTCTAATTCTTTAGTAAGAAACCTATGTTTACCAATATAACTATTATTTTCTTTATTAGGAAAGTATAAGTGCCTAGTTAAGTCATTTTAACACTATTATAAATTCTACTATTTCAGTTTTCTCCTTTCTTTTCTAAATAGAATTTATACATGTAACTAAAAATTGTTTATTTAATTCTTCTAGCATCAATATACTAAGCATTAATTGTAAATTACTAAATGGGACTTTTAATCACATATTCATGGTTATTATGACATAAATGAGCATTTTACTATTCTAAGTGATTAAGTGCTATACTCATGAGTAAAATCTATATATTTTCATTCGACCGAAAATACGTGGCTTAATTCCTATTATACTTATATCAATACTATCCGGTTATCGCTCCACATACTAAAGCGAAATCAATTATAAACAATTCGAGTATGAAAATCACTAAAGTAGTGAATAGTGACCGTGCTCATTTTTGGAATTATAAAATCATACGCATTTTCAAAGTATTGTCGCGGGTTCGATTTTGACTACACGTATAAAACAAAATCTCTACAATCATATACGAATCACCAAATCGCATCATAATATTACAACAGTAATTCACAATAAATTCAAAACATGATTTAGAAAATAAATATTTCGGGGTTGTCTTAGACCTTGTGTTTTCGTTCCTGCGCAGGATGAATGTCGACGAGCAGGGTTCAACGGGCAGGGGAACGGGCGCGATCGTCGTGCTGCGCGGATGGAACTCCGGCGGGGAAACGCGGACGGTGAACATGAGCTCCGGTGAGTCTCCACAGACGGCGGGGCGGACTGCGATGGCGTGGTCGAACTCCGGCGACGAACAACGGTGAACTCCGGCGAACTACACTGCGAGAGCGAGGGAGGCGCGAGAAGAGAGAGCGAGCTCGAGCAGGGAGAAGGAGAGGGCTCGGCTGGGACTTTATAGAGAGAGAGGGAGAGCAGAGGTCGTTGGGGTGTTTCATGGCCATCAATGGCGTTGATCTTAATGGAGGATGAACGTGGGGAGGGAGTAACGGTCGCAGTGAAAGCTCCATTACACGCGACGGAAGAAACGGCTCTGCGCGGGTCGGTTCGATTGCTCGGATCGCGGCAGACGGGCGCGTGCTGCGGTCGGCTCTGTGTGCACTGTCGCGGCACGGGGCAGGGCGGCTTGGCCGCTTGGCGTGCAGGGGCCCGTCGCGCGGTGCAGGTGGCGCGCACGGCGCGGCATCGGGGGAAGAAGGGGCGGGGCGCTCTTGGCTGCTTGGCGCATGGCTCTGCTGGCGTCTAGGCGGGCGTTGAGGCGGGGTCCTGGGCGGTCGGCCTGGAGTCGTGTCCTGGCGCTGCAGGGGAGGGAGCAGGGCGTCGGGGCGCTGGCGGCTCGGCCGTCTGGAGGCTGCGTCGCGCAGGAGAGAGAGAAGCAAGGGGAGAGAGAGGAACGGAAGGGAGAGAGGAAGCGGCGGTGGTCAGAGAGGGAGAGATGGAAAGGTGGGGCCCGCGCGCAGAAAGGGGAGAAGGGGGATTTTCCCCTGGCGGCGGCGGCGGCGGCTGGAGACTGGGGCGCGCGCGGCTTAGGGTTAGGGGGCGGCCGGCTGGCTTCATGGGCCTAATGGGCCGATTCGGCTGGGTAGATTAGAATTAGGTTTTCTTTTTTTTCTAATTTCGAAAATACCTATTAAATAATCATAAAATTCATAATAATCAAACTAAAATTATTTATAAATTTATAAATAAAATATTAATTCTTGAAATATTATATTATTTATGTGAATTTTCCTTTAAGAAGAAATGATATTCAATATTCAAAATCAATCACGAGCATTCAAAAATCATTCTAAAGGCAAAAAAAAACAAACACTTCAATGAAAAATGTATTATCATAAATACCATTATTAACTAAATGTATTATTTTTATTTAATGATTTTCATAGTGTCACAAATCTACCCCTCTTAAAAAGAATCTCGTCCTCGAGATTAGGGAAGGCTAGCAAGAAAACAAAGGTGATACATGGTTTATTTGTAGGTTCTTAGTTCTCATTGAACTCCTCCAAACTTAAGGAACTTCCTTACTTCTCTGCTCCGAAATGTATACTAATCAAGTGTCCTTCATCATCATACTTATAAAATGGTGGGTCTTCTGAACTATTGCTTAGGTCATGCTTGGCAGCTTTCTTCTCTAGTCGGTCCAGACGCTTCTTGGGGCACTCGCGAATAAGATGTCCTTCATTTTTGCAGTAGTAGCAAGCACCTCTTGCTTTGAGTTCTTTGCGGGTCAACTTTGCTTGACCAACAGGCGGTGAGGGTTGATTGGGTGTCTGTATCTCATATAGCTGAGCCTGACTTGATTCTTCTGTTTGGGTATCCATGTGTTTCGTGGCTTTCGCTTGAGGTGGACTAATCATATATCCAAACGTTTTTCTATTCCTTTTGTTGTTCTTCATTCCATTCATCGAATATCTCTGTGACTCGTTTTTCTCGTTCATAGTTGTTAAGGTAGGAATATTGTCGTTGGCATCATTTACTTCATTTCCATTGGGGTTCATCATCTAGTTAGAGGGTAAAAGAGTTAGTGAGACAGACTGCATAAGAGGCTTGTATGACATTAAGATAAAGAGCAATATTTTGATTTCCAATATAAGATTAGTTAAGGAACAAGGATGGTTTCAGATTTCCGCCTAGCTTCATCATACTTCAAGAATTTACAGGTGTTATATTCCTTTACAAAGATCTTTTGGGCTTTACAGATTTCAGAGCATGATATCCAAATCATCTTTCTGATCCAACAGTATTTCTTTGAGCACAAATTGAGAGAAAGACTTGAGCGGGACTTTAGGGCAACTATAGTATCACATTGTTTGCATACAGCAGATGACAACATACTTTATTTCCTTATAAAGAGGCAAAACACCGTAGGTGTGAAAGATTCTCCAAATTTATTCATATATCACTTAGCACTATTACAAACCTTGAAAGGGGAAACACTTTGACATTCTTTTGTGAGACACACTTCTTCTAGCTAAATGGTATATTATTCTTCCTTGATAGATGTACCAATCTGAGTTGGAGGTCGATTGTCTTCAACTACTATTGTTTCTCCAGACGGGGTTTCCAAACACATGGTTCTCTCAGTATTTTGGATTACTGCCTTAGTTCTTTGTAACCAATTCTTTCCAAGAATCACATCCTTTCTCATTGATTCTATCACTAGGAGATCAGCTGGAAAATCTATCCCGTTGATTTTAACACTTACTTTTGGACATATGTAGTTTACTAACATTTTTCCTTCGGGTGCACTGATGGTCTTGCTCGATCTCAAGGGACACTTAAAGATACCATACTTTGTTGCAAACTGGGCACTGATAAAAGAATGTGTTGTACGAGGATCATACAAGACGGTGGCAATGGTTGTGTGAATGACCAGTGTTCCAAAAATTACTGCATTATCACTTTGAATGGTTCCTGTCACTGCATAACTTATCTTTCCATTGGTCTCTTTCCTTTGTTTATTCTTTTTTGATGCATGGGTTTGAGGGTGTTTTCTTTTCTTTTGGACCTTATTGATCTCCACATCTTTCTTAGGACAACCATTAACAAGATGGTCGGTATCACCACATCCAAAGCAAGCACGACTTGATGAGTTACATGGTGGAGTTGTCTTTACGTTGTTGGTAGAAGTTTCTTTGCATTTTTGTTCATATTCCATGTCTGAAAACTGAGGTAGCTTCATCTCGGAGGTGATCTGTAGTGAACTCTTCTCAGGACAGTTACGGAAGTAATGACCTTCACGTCCACATTGATAGCAAGCTTTTCTTGAAGTTATTTCTTGACTTTTTCCATGTTTTCCTTTTAGTTTCTTGGACCTGATGTGACGACGAGGCTGAAACTGTGTGCAAGTAATAGTCCATCCATCAATGTAACACTCATGTATTTCTTCTTGTGGCTGGGCATCCTTGTGATGTTTCCTTTTTGGAATACTTTGCAATTCATCAACTGACAATGCATTAGGTATGAGAGACTCTGCTATCACTTGTTCTTGGGGAGACATTTGTCTTTTAATGCCAGAAAACAAAATCCGGTTCTTCTGTTTTGTAGTTTCACTTTCGTTTGTACTGATCTTGCGACAAGGAATTCCATAGTACTCACAACAACAACATGTTCCAAGGTCACTTGTCTGTTGGTTTGGTTGTTCATCCTTTTGTGTCTTGAAGGTCTGTTCATCAGCTGTTTCATTTATAGTGTTGTTTTGACTTGTCAACACACCACATTCTTTGCATTTAGTGACATCACTTGTCGTTGACATTCCAAGGACTGACATCTGTATGGGTATGGAAGAATGGAAGGGATGAAAGGGTTGAGTAAAGACAGATTATAGAGAGCAGAGAAAACCCATTTATCTAAGGTTTTTCCTAGCTAATTGATGCCATTGTGGACAAAAGTCACACAATACACCAACAATCATTTCAAAGAAGCAAATCAATCACGAACACAAAGGACAATGAATTCAAACATACCAGCACAACACAATCCAATTCTTCTCATTCAACCAAAACAAAAGGTGAGACAAGGTTTGGAATAAGAAAGATATTATAAATCCAAGGAGTCAGGTAAGAAATAGCAAGGAGTTATACAAGACATATTTTTTTGGTGGCTAAGAGTGAAATAAGATAACCATGAACAATTAAAGTGAGGATAACTGATACAACCAAGGATAAAAAGTGAGTTAGGGAGAAAGCATTATCAAGGAGAAAAGTAGAGAGGCAAAGGTTTAATATATCAAGGTAGATATTGCGCAAGGGTGGCAATATAATGGCACGAAAGCAAACGTATAAGAATTCAATAGGAAGAGAGCATTATCAAGGAGAAAAGTAGAGAGGCAAAAGTTTAATATATCAAGGTAGATATTGCACAAGGGTGACAATAATGGCAAGAAAACAAAGGTATAAGAAGTCAAGGGTTATATAGCAATATTAGGGATTAGAAAACCAGTTATAATATATTATATTATCGTCATTACCGATCTAGTCGAAAATCTTAATACTAAAGAACTATCCTATCAACCTAACCAAGAAGAATGGTAATAGATCCAAGAGATCTATAACGAAAACTTCTTGTGGGGCGGGGATAAGACAGAGAATGGGGCATCGTCGATAGCTTCGAGAGGGTTTCTTCTGGCAAACTTCGCTTCAAGTTCCGCAATCCTAACTTGATTATCTTGTAGTGCTTCTGAGTAGAGTCTTCTGATAGACCAAAATAAGACTAGAAGAGTTGAAAATAAAAGAGACGAGTTTTGATATAAAGTAAGTTTTTATGGAGGACAATATATCAAGCTTTTGAAAGACTGACTGGGCTTTCCATTTCTAACTAATCTAGCGACCTACGGTCACATTGCTTTGATACCACTTCTGTCACACCCGTTTCCAAGGGGCAGAGCCGGGTGCATAGCATATGTGTGCCAGGATCTATTTCCACACATATGTTGACGTCACAAGTGTAATATATCAAAAGAACAATGCATAAAAGCGTAAATAACAATTATATTAACATATTACACTTCGAACAGACATAATGTCTTAACCTTTATTCATCAAAGTACAGCGAACATGGACATCCATCCACAGGAAGATGACCGGGGGTATCACTAGACTAGCATCCATGGAGTTCACCATCAAAATCTTCATCTGCAAACTTCTGATCAAAATTAAGCAAGGGTGAGCTCACTTATGGTCGGGGCTCAGCAAGTGGGGGAAAAACTAATGCAGGTATAACAAGGTGAGGCTAAGGTTGAGCAGTAAGCATTTTAGTTGGTCAACATTTTATTAACAACACCTGTCTTACTAATAAGTGTGAATCCCAAGTATTTCTATTAAACAAAGGTACAAGAGTATATCAAAAACACTTAAGTGAAACCACTTAAGCAAACCATTGGCAGATCATCGGATCTCGATTTATTTCCATCTTCAAGTTCAATTATCATGTGAGGAGTCCAGGCTGCTCATAACCGTGAGCACGGCTGATATATCAGTTTTACACTCTGCAGAGGTGGCGCATCTTTACCCATGAGTCGTGATTCCCTTCTAGCCCGGGTTAGCTAGACCCGTATTCACTTCCAAGGTGAATGGCCAGGGTCTCACTACGAGGCTTCTCCCTAGAGTCCTCATTACGCAAATGCTGGAAATGGTCAAACTGCATAAGGCACACCTACCGTAACCAACTTATAGTCCAGACTACAGGGTAAAGCTTTGGGAACTATGCCCGTATCCAATCTGCCTGAGCCGGAACTATAAGAGCTTGCCAGATGCCCCCGTTCCTGTCGACCACGACCAGCACCCAACATAAGACTTCCCTAGTTATTTAGCCAAGACCAGAGCCATGATAGTTCTCATGGTAACACTGTTTTCCCGGGTGGTCACTCCATGTTCCAATTAATATGCAATAATCTTGTTTAACCGTCGGGTTAACAACAATTAAGTAATCTTACCATTTGGAACATTAATATCATAAACAGGAGTGACTGCATAAATTTAAAGTTGTAGCAATAGCATAGCTACTTGGTTAGATCATAATCCCAGGTTAAACAAGGAGTAAGGTTGGAAAGGTTATCTAAATAGGTAACCCGTCAAGTTATGCATATATATATATCCAAAAGAGTAAACTTTATTAAATGTATTGTTTGGGATCAAACAGAGTATGCAGAGGGAGAAGTCCACTTGCCTTGCTTATTGAAAACTTGAGGTTCTTCCACGGATCGGAATAGATCTTGATTCTTAACTACTAGATCAACCACTGAATATCACACAAACAAACAAGAAGAACAAACACCACTCAATAACATACAACATTCACCATACGTAAAGCTAAAATAAAAGCTAACGAAAAGAGCGTTCGCTTTTCAAAATATTACACGCAAGGTTATAATAAAAAGGTATTCTTTTCAAACATGTGATCTATACTTCATAAAATAAGACATGAGCTTATAAATGTCTTAATTAAAATATACAAATATTAGGTTCACTAATTTAATCTTTTATAAATCGTCATACGTGATATGTCTAGATTAAGGGTTTATAACACGATAAACACGTAATAACGATATTAAACATTTTTAACCTTTTAGAATAGATATAAGTTATATATATCTAAGGTTAATGGGCTACTAATCGCGTTATTAATTTTAGAAGCATTATGAAGCATTTTATAAATATTGTTAACCAATTACTTATGACAAATTAAGATATAAGTCTAAATAGATTTTATGTGAAAAGATTAAACACCTATTTATGGAAAGTTATGATATATGTCTTAAATAAACTTTTATGTAAAAGACAATGAATAAGCAACTTTATTTTTATTAGAAAGTACATGTCATATATTCTTTATTAAGAAAGCTATATACAAAACAATATGCAACTAACATCATTACTAAAGAACATGAACACTAATTTCCTTAGTTTATTATTTAGGAAAAACTAAGTGACACATATATAAATAATATGAACTAATTTTGATTAAATAATTAAGCCTATATAACCAGTTGTAAACAAATATAAATCTAATTAACTAGGTTATGAGAGGACATAATTACTCTATTATTTATCTTTTCATTTAGTTTAGAAACATATGATCTAGATATTTAAAAATGAATATTATATTCATTGGTATGTTATTAACTATTGTTTTAGTTATAACGACGTGAGCACTTAATTAAGCCATTATATCATTATTAGACATATTATTATTTAGTACGGCTACACTTAAACATCTATAACAAATCCTATTAAATCAACATCATGATGTCTATTAAAAAGGTCATTTTATAGTTAGAAACAAGTTCTCTAATTCTTTAGTAAGAAACCTATGTTTACCAATATAACTATTATTTTCTTTATTAGGAAAGTATAAGTGCCTAGTTAAGTCATTTTAACACTATTATAAATTCTACTATTTCAGTTTTCTCCTTTCTTTTCTAAATAGAATTTATACATGTAACTAAAAATTGTTTATTTAATTCTTCTAGCATCAATATACTAAGCATTAATTGTAAATTACTAAATGGGACTTTTAATCACATATTCATGGTTATTATGACATAAATGAGCATTTTACTATTCTAAGTGATTAAGTGCTATACTCATGAGTAAAATCTATATATTTTCATTCGACCGAAAATACGTGGCTTAATTCCTATTATACTTATATCAATACTATCCGGTTATCGCTCCACATACTAAAGCGAAATCAATTATAAACAATTCGAGTATGAAAATCACTAAAGTAGTGAATAGTGACCGTGCTCATTTTTGGAATTATAAAATCATACGCATTTTCAAAGTATTGTCGCGGGTTCGATTTTGACTACACGTATAAAACAAAATCTCTACAATCATATACGAATCACCAAATCGCATCATAATATTACAACAGTAATTCACAATAAATTCAAAACATGATTTAGAAAATAAATATTTCGGGGTTGTCTTAGACCTTGTGTTTTCGTTCCTGCGCAGGATGAATGTCGACGAGCAGGGTTCAACGGGCAGGGGAACGGGCGCGATCGTCGTGCTGCGCGGATGGAACTCTGGCGGGGAAACGCGGACGGTGAACACGAGATCCGGTGAGTCTCCACAGACGGCGGGGCGGACTGCGATGGCGTGGTCGAACTCCGGCGACGAACAGCGGTGAACTCCGGCGAACTACACTGCGAGAGCGAGGGAGGCGCGAGAAGAGAGAGCGAGCTCGAGCAGGGAGAAGGAGAGGGCTCGGCTGGGACTTTATAGAGAGAGAGGGAGAGAGAGGTCGTCGGGGTGTTTCATGGCCATCAATGGCGTTGATCTTAATGGAGGATGAACGTGGGGAGGGAGTAACGGTCGCAGTGAAAGCTCCATTACACGCGACGGAAGAAACGGCTCTGCGCGAGTCGGTTCGATTGCTCGGATCGCGGCAGACGGGCGCGTGCTGCGGTCGGCTCTGTGTGCACTGTCGCGGCACGGGGCAGGGCGGCTTGGCCGCTTGGCATGCAGGGGCCCGTCGCGCGGTGCAGGTGGCGCGCACGGCGCGGCATCGGGGGAAGAAGGGGCGGGGCGCGCTTGGCTGCTTGGCGCACGGCTCTGCTGGCGTCTAGGCGGGCGTTGAGGCGGGGTCCTGGGCGGTCGGCCTGGAGTCGTGTCCTGGCGCTGCAGGGGAGGGAGCAGGGCGTCGGGGCGCTGGCGGCTCGGCCGTCTGGAGGCTGCGTCGCGCAAGAGAGAGAGAAGCAAGGGGAGAGAGAGGAACGGAAGGGAGAGAGGAAGCGGCGGTGGTCAGAGAGGGAGAGATGGAAAGGTGGGGCCCGCGCGCAGAAAGGGGAGAAGGGGGATTTTCCCCTGGCGGCGGCGGCGGCGGCTGGAGACTGGGGCCCGCGCGGCTTAGGGTTAGGGGGCGGCCGGCTGGCTTCATGGGCCTAATGGGCCGATTCGGCTGGGTAGATTAGAATTAGGTTTTCTTTTTTTTTCTAATTTCGAAAATACCTATTAAATAATCATAAAATTCATAATAATCAAACTAAAATTATTTATAAATTTATAAATAAAATATTAATTCTTGAAATATTATATTATTTATGTGAATTTTCCTTTAAGAAGAAATGATATTCAATATTCAAAATCAATCACGAGCATTCAAAAATCATTCTAAAGGCAAAAAAAACAAACACTTCAATGAAAAATGTATTATCATAAATACCATTATTAACTAAATGTATTATTTTTATTTAATGATTTTCATAGTGTCACAGAGCTCTTCCGCCATGCTGTTGGAATTGATTACCCGCCATCTCACGTAAGAAGCGGGTATTATCTGCAGTAGCATTAACCAATGCAGTGATAGCCTCGGCTAGTGTTGGTGGTACAGGTGGCGGATTAGGAGTATCTTCCTTACCACGGGAAGTACCTGCATCGTCATGCACACGAGTCCGTGACGGCATCTGAGGCAAAGAAACATTTTGGAAAAATATAACATGCCGATACACACCATCATTTTACATTACCAAAATGTAATGATACTGACTCAAGTGTACATCATGACTTCATTACTTATTTTACATAGGTATAGTTCCTAAACTATACTAGTCTAGTCTTTGTCGTCCTTGTTTTCTTCATTCCCTGCTGCAGGAGACCGATCATCAGCCAGGTTCATGGAAGAAGGAGGCCTAAAAAGGTCCAACTCCCCAGCAGGTTCTTCACCTGCTGTCCCTGATGGTCCGGCTCCCATTGCAACAGGGTCGACAAGCACGTCCGGGTGCAGTCGCGCATACAGTACATGTACTTCCTCATGTAAAGTATTGCAGTACACCTGCAAGTTATCGAGGGCCGCTCTAAGCTCTGCCACACGAGCATGAGCTTTGGCTTCGCGGTCCCAAGCAATCAAACGTGAGTTGACGGCCCAATCGACCGCCAAATCCCGTTCAGCAAGCTTGTCTTGCAGGCGTCTGACGTCAACTGCCAACTCATTTATACGCTGACCGTTTTGTGCCCACACCCTGTTTCGGTGACATAGCTCCGTCTGAAGCTGCTCCACTTTGGCCTCTAATTCTCTGATTGGATTGCTGCTGCCACCGCTGCTCCCTTCATATCAGGAAGCCAACTGATGATGAGGCACGCCAATAGGTCCAGTGGACTTGCGTGCAGTTTTCCTCGTACGTGGCATATCTCCATAAGAGGGGAATACTGGAAGATTTATTTGTATATTTTTTTAAACATGATGCATGCATAACCCAATAATTACGGAATCAACCCCCGTTGATTCCCAACTTCCTATATAATGCACTCTTTTACCTGGTCTTATAAGATGAGAACTTTCAGAAAGTGGCAAGGTAATAATGAAAGAATATTTCTTGGATAAGTATTTGAAAATTCTTTTTGAAATGCTTCATAATATCTGACGAGATGGGCTTCGCTCCGATACCAGCTGTGATGGAACCTCCCAAGTTATTAGGCCCACCTACAGTTGTCCTTGTCCAACGGACCTTGGACAACCCTGTAGATGCACATAATCACTTGACAAGTTCAGTACCTGAATCCTTATTTCCTCGCCCAAGAGCGGTTCACCCGTCACGCAGATATTACATCACATCGGAGGAACGGATAAGCGGAAGCGAATTACAATAACTTAATTTAAATTCATCAAAATATAAGAGAGTAATATAGTTATTACAAAACCAGAGGTATGAGTGCATAAGTATTATTATTACAGATTTGGGAGGCAAAAACCCCTCCCGCATAAAAGTATATTGTTTTTCAAGTGGGAGGCCAACATTTTCCCGTGACTTCATTGCTA
The DNA here is from genome assembly GCF_902167145.1 of Zea mays. NCBI lineage: Eukaryota > Viridiplantae > Streptophyta > Magnoliopsida > Poales > Poaceae > Zea > Zea mays. The sequence goes on along the minus strand of NC_050103.1, from coordinate 90,658,028 downwards.
AGGTTCTTCTTTGGGCACCACCTAGGTGCAAAAATAGCAAAAGTCTGTTGTTTCCTCACCTACAACAACATGGGTTCAAAAACCCTGAGTACGGAGTGTACTTTCGCAAGTATTACCCGTCAAAATAAAAGACTCTCAAGGATATGCTGGCTTAAGGGAGTCAAGGTGAGGCTGATCAAGTAGCAAAGACTCTGTTTGAAAAAATGCTTACTAAAAGTGGATCCTTAAAAATCTAGTTTTATTAGTAAGTTAACTCATTACCTGAATCTAGAGTTCCTTCTACCCTAGTTCAAGCACTTGACTTGCACTAGCCGTCTTTTATCAACCCTTTTTGTTCACTAGAATGCTACATGTAAGTCAGTGACCAAGTCTTCATGTCCGAGAAGTAACGGAAATCCGAATCGATTAATACCCAGCTCGGGATCTCCAATCACACGACATATGTAGCACATAACCCTTGCATATGTCAACTCGCCACCGGGTTTCTTAAGACTAGACCGAGTTCACTCCAACCGAGAGCACAGATACACCACCATACAGCCTCTTGCCACAGAGGGTACACGCTACTCTCGCCATCTCTCCACTCCCATTGCGTGTTGGCCTTTCTGGTATTAGTCTACCCGAGGCAAAGCTTACCCATGACGAGGCATGTGACCAGTTAAAGGGTCCTCGGTCAGCAGGCCCACATCGGCACGGTCCTTAAGCGACTCAGACGGAGACACTACACCGAGACTCTCTTCTCGTGCAAATCACCCGCCCGGTCTCAGCTTTATCATTTCGAACCCAAAGTTTGGTACCTGGTAGAGGTACATCTTTTCCGATGTTGAACCCATCACGGCCATGATGGATCCAACATCAAGTTTTATTTTTGAAAACATCCCAATCCACTTGAAGCATCATCTTTTGTTTAAAACAAAACATTTGTTTATCTAATGCAGGACTAAGCATCAGAAAACCTTTTAATAAAACAGGTAATCAAGGAATGGTAAACAGTCCAAAGGAAGGAAATGGAGCAATTGGTTTAGCACACAACTCCTATCACCTAATGCACCATATAAGGTGATAAAGATTTAAAAACAGCAAGGAGGTGGCAAATGCACCAGGGCTTGCCTTGTGTTGTAGGAGAGTCGGGCTCTGTTCCATAGATGTCAAAATAAAAACAGTTCCCGGTAGGTGGATTTTCTGTTGATGGAGCAGTCTCCTCTTCTTCAACAGTCACTTCTTCCTTGTTCTCTATACATAACCATATATATAACCATGAATGCTCATGTGATGCTTATAAAAATGCAATGATAGTAGAAATACATCAAGTTGTATCTTGAATACAACTTTCCTTCATGGTGTACCCAGGAAACTAGGGTTTTCAGAGTCAATATCTAATTTCCCTAAGGCAATTATTAATTAGAAGGCTAGGGTTTTGGGTTTGGGAATCAAGCAATGTCCAAAATATGTCAAACTTCACTCATGGGATCTAAATATCATATTAGGCTTATCCAAAACGTTTGGTGATTTTTGGAGTTATTAAATAATTTCTAAAATTCCAAGAGATTAGGTTTTGGACTTTTTAAATACTACATAATTTCTAGTTTGGGCTAAAAATCTTGGATCTATTTTTATTAAATTCTAGAGAAATTTAGGAGCCAAGTAAAATTGGTCTCATATTTTTAGCATTTTTCTAGAATTTTCTATGATTTCTCTAATCCTAGCAGAAAAAGAAAAAGAGAAATGGTGAACAGTGGTGGGCTGAAACTGGCCCGAGTCGGCCCACATACAGGTGAAAGCGCGCCTGCGGTGTTCTCTTTGCGCAGAGGACCTTGATCTTTTAAATACTCCAGCGCACTATTCCTATGTGTCACTGACATTTTGCGTCGTGGCCCTTCACTTTCTATTCCTTCGCGAATTGAGGTCCCCGACTGTCACACCCGGATTTTAGGGGTCCAAAGCCCGGGCGCGAACATAATCACCAGGTGTGCTGGGACCAAGTCTCACACATATGATGAATCATGGCACATGATCGAATGTCACATCATTACTATATAATTAGAGTTCTATACAAAATAAATAAATAATTACATTATAAGGAGACAACGGTCCAGCAACCCAAAGTTGACTGGGAGACGACGGCCTAGACCTCTCACAAACACATCGCAGCATCCTCCATGCGCCTCATCCTGTGGAACCTATTCTTGACCTGTGGGGGGTGTGAGACAGCAAGAGTGAGCTCACATACGTTCATCGCTCAACAAGTTGTGGGGAATAATGTTCATGAACTCGCCAAAGGTGGGAGCTCACGTGAAGTGTAAGGCTTACCAAAGAGGATGGTTAGAGCTGAGCATTGCTTTTAAAGTTGGTCAAAATTTTATTAGCAATTACTAAGTATAAGTAAATACCAACCCAATTAAGTAGTAGAAAAAAAGTAACATCATCACCTGCGATGCAATGCATATGATAAATTGAATTTAGTTCCATAGATTAATCATCAGAGAGTCCTGGGCTGCTCATGACCGTGAGCTCGGCTAGTTGTCACACCCGGTTTTAGAAGGCAAACCGAATGCGAACCATGTACGTGCCAGGATCAGTTATTCACGTACACAGCAGTTACATAATATGGACATCATCACATAGTGCTCAAAATAGTATTAAAAGGGAAATAATAGTCGTTTACATCATACGTCCGAGACGTCCATATAGTCCTTACAATAAATCAAAGTGCGGAAAAGAAACGTAGATAACCGCGGCCTTCACAGGCAGCCGACTGGGGGTTGCCGCTAACCCACACCTAGAACTCGTCGTAGTCTTGGAACTCCTGGAAGTCTCCTTCCACAGCTTCATCTTCGCCTGAGCAGTGGTTGCAATGCTGACAACCTGGGGATGGGGGGGGGGGTTGGTGTGTAGAGCAAGGGTGAGTACACATCAACATACTCAGCAAGTATCCTGTTTGGCTGTAGTGGACTAGCTGTATGTGGGGATAAGTCAAGCAGTTGCTTTTAGTTGGTCAGATTATTACTTACTAGTAGAAAGCCAAGTTTTAGCATTAACCCAAGTTATTAACCCGATGTACCCTTTCCAAACGGAAAGAATACCACTTACCAGCACCATAGTCATAACCAGAATCATCGATCTCATAACCACCTGTACCAAAGTATCTCTGATCAAGTACCACTAATCACTGGAGCTCCCTTGGCCGCTCATAACCGCGAGCACGGCTGATATATCAGTTTTCAAACACTCTGCAGAGGTTGTGCACTTTACCCACAAGCCGTGATTCCCATTCTGCCCGGAGATCATGACTCTCCATTGATCACTACCAAGGTGACCCAGCAGGGCATCACTACGTAGCCTTTACAAATATTCCCCGGGGCTGTAGCCACCCGTTAGGTTTCCTAAATGCACCGCACTCCTCCCCAAGGGGCGAACCCAAACTTGGCAGAGCGAGCCACATACACCGAGCCCCATTGACGGCACGACGGCTAAGTGAACTACACCCCGGATCCTCTAATTATTCAGCTAAGGGCATCCCATTCCACCCTCATGGTTGCACTGTTTTCCCGGGCAGTCATCCATAGAACAGGTCCTTACGGAGAGGCACTCGAGAAACCACTCGAGCCCCCTTGATGACCACAAGCATAACATCATAATAAGAGAAGGGAAAACAGCGTATCATAGATAATCTCATCATGTTCATTGATTAGAGTTAAGCAATAGCATAAAGCTAAACAGTAATAATCCAACCCAGATAGGTAAACAAGGACATGGATAACAAAAGCTAGTCAATCCTTAGGCATAAATGTGTAAAGCGGGAGGTGAATTAAATAATGAATAGGACATAGATAGGTCAAGGGACACTTGCCTCCACCAACCGACTGCTGCTCAGGGGCTTCTCCTGCGAGTTCCTCGGGCTCTTTAACCGGATCGTTCTCTAAGCGGGTGCAAACATACATACATCCATCCATTGAAATTAGGAAACCAACAGTACACCATACAAGAGAACAAGTAAAGCAAATATGCATAGAATACCACATACGATAATGAATTTACCTTGGTTAGAAAGAAACGAGGGAAAGTCTCGCAAGGGTTGAGGCTTATGCTCGAGGGACACTACGGGTAAACAAAAGACTAGACGTCACGTGCTCTAGTTTTAATTAATTCTAACAAAAGAATTAGCTACATGCACTAATGTAATCGCGACCACTTTTAGTAGATTAACATTGAACGAGATAGATGATTAGTTATACAAATTAACTAACGTAACCAATTTCCAAATTGAGACTCCTATCTTATTAATATAAACAACGCGGTCACATGCATAGAATGCACGGGGGGGGGGGGGGGGTAGATGGGGCGCCTGGGGGTAGATGGGGCACGACGGGTCGCGCCAAGGCACACACACTAATCGAGCACGCGCGCGAGGCCGCACGCACACGCCACGGACTAGCCGTGCACACGTCGGGGCCGAGCGCTAGCCGAGCTCAAAGCCGCGCGCCATAGGCACGCTGGGCCAAGCTCGAGGCCACGCAGGGGCCGACACGACGCGAGCAAGGCACGGCGGGGCGAGCGGGCAAGCACGCCGGGGCAAGCGAGCACGAGCGAGCGAGGTCGCGGCCGGGCGAGGCCGGGCGCGAGCGGTCGAACCGGGGCACGGGGCGGGGCGGGACGGCTCGCCGGAAGGCGGCCGGGGGCAGGGCCGAGCGCGCGAGGCAGCCGAGCCGAGCGACGGGGGCGGGGCGGCGCGGGCTCGCCGGACGAGGGTGGGGCTGGGCGAGCCGGGCGGGCGCGGGGAGGGCCGCCGGGGCGCGGCGCGGGACGGGCGGCTCGCCGGGGCGAGGACGGGGGCGGGGCTCGCCGGAGCGAGGCCGGGAGAGGGCGGGGAAGGGGCGGGGCGGGCTCGCCGGAGCGAGGCCGGGCGAGGGCGGGGAAGGGGCGGGGCGGGCTCGCCGGAGCGAGGCCGGACGAGGGCGGTCGGACGCGGGACGGGGGCGGGGCTCGTCGGGCACGGCCGGGGGCGGCGAGGCGGGGGGCGGGCTCGCCGGGGGCGAGGCGGGGCCGGCGCGGGACGAGCTCGCCGGAGCGGCCGAGCCGGGTGGCCGAGCTCGCCGGAGCCGGGCGCGGTCGGGGGCGGGGCGGGCTCGCCGCGGCGAGGGGCGGGCGCGGGCCCGGGGCGGTGGCGGGGAGCCAGGCCGAGCGGGCGCTGGGCGGCCGGGGAAGGGGGAGGGAGGGGAGGGGAGGGGACCTCACCGTGGGCGGGAACAGCGGCGGCGGCGCTAGGGCAAGGGGCGGCGCGGTTAGGGTTTGGGGAGAGAGAGAGAGCGAGAGAATGACAGGCGGGGCCCGCGGGAGGGATTTTTGGAAAAAGAAAAAGAAAAGGAGGGGGAGGGAGGGGCGGCTGGGCCGGCCATGGGCCCAAAGCGGGGGCGCGGCGGGGGGGGCGAGGTGGGCCGCGGCCAAGCCGGCCCACGACGCGAGGGGGGGGGAGGGGGCGAGCCGGCTGGGCCGACCGGCCAGCCGGGCCGCGCGCGCCAAGGGGGGGGGGGGCTGGGCCAAAAAGGAGAAGATGGAGGGGGAAAGAAAAGAAAAAGGTTTTTTTTCCTTTTTCCTCAAATCTATTTTCCTAGATGAAGGCTTTCACATTTTTTTAAACACCCAAAAAATATGCATGGTTCGGCATGATGCTTCACACAAAATAAAGTAATTTAGGTTTTTTCTTTACACGGGAAATCCAAGCCAAACCCCGCTATAACTTTGGAAAAGATCAAGGTTTAGCGAGGGAGCGAGAAAAGAAAAGGGGTAACACCTGAATTTGGTGAGACACAAGAAGAAAAAATTTTACCCCCAAATTCAGGGCGTTACAAACCTATCCCCCTTAAAAGAATCTCGCCCTCGAGATTCAGGGTTGGCTAGCAAAGAGCTCAGGGTATTTAGCCATCAGATCATCTTCACGCTTCCAGGTTGCTTCTTCCTTAGAGTGGTGATTCCATCTGACCTTGCACATTCTGATGGTCTTCCTTCGGGTGACTCTGTCTGCAATCTCAAGGATTTGCACTGGCTTCTCAACATGTCTTCAAGAATTTGGTTGGTTCTTTCGGTCTGGCCATCTGTCTGCGGATGATAAGCTGAACTGAAATTCAGATGCGTGCCCAAGGCTTCATGCAACTGCTGCCAGAAATGAGAGGTGAACTGCGTTCCTCTGTCTGACACTATCTTCTTTGGCACACCATGAAGACAAACGATCCGAGACATATACAATTCTGCCAATACTGCACTGCTGTAGTTGGTCTTGACAGGTATGAAGTGGGCTGACTTGGTCAAGCGGTCCACTACTACCCAGATGGAATCATAGCCGGCTCGAGTGCGAGGCAATCCGACTATGAAATCCATACCAATTTCGTCCCATTTCCACTGAGGGATCTGCAACGGTTGCAACAATCCAGCAGATCTCTGGTGCTCTGCCTTAATTCTTCGGCAACTATCGCACATAGCCACATGCTCTGCGATTTCCCTCTTCATTCCGTACCACCAGAATTTCTTCTTCAGATCCTGATACATCTTCTCACTGCCAGGGTGAATCGAATAGGCTGTCTCATGAGCTTCTTTAAGGATCAATTCCCGAATGGACTGGACATTGGGAACACACAAGCGGTCCTTGAACCATATCACGCCTTCTGCATCTTCTCGAAAATCCTTGCCTCTGCCATCTAGAATCAGTCGCCGAATCTCACTGATTTTCTCATCATTCTTCTGCGCTTCTTTGATTTCGCGCTCTAAGGTAGGTTCCAACTCAACTGTGACTCCTCGCGAATTATTCAGAAATCCGAGACTCAACCTGTCAAACTCCTTGGCCAACTCATAAGGCATCGGACGAGCGACCATCAGATTGACTTGACTCTTTCTGCTCAAAGCATCTGCCACTACGTTTGCTTTGCCTGGATGGTAATGGATCTCCAACTCATAGTCTTTGATCAACTCTAACCATCTTCGTTGCCTCATGTTCAACTCTGACTGAGTGAATATGTACTTCAGACTCTTGTGATCTGTGTAAACATCACATTTCTGTCCATACAGATAGTGCCTCCATGTCTTCAGCGCGTGAACCACTGCTGCCAACTCTAGATCATGGATTGGGTAATTCTTCTCATGAACCTTCAACTGTCGGGACGAGTAAGCCACAACTCTTCCCTCTTGCATCAACACACATCCCAAACCTGTGTAGCAAGCATCGCAATACACCGAGAAGGGCTTGTGCACATCAGGCAAGACTAGGACAGGCGCTGTAGTCAACTTCTCTTTCAGCGCTTCAAAGGCCTCTTGGCATTTCTGAGTCCACTTGAACTCAACTTTGTTGCCTAGCAACGCTGTCATTGGTTTCGCAATCTTCGAAAACCCTTCAATGAATCGCCGATAATATCCGGCCATTCCGATGAAACTCTTGATTCCTCTAGCATCTGTTGGCGCTTTCCAGTTCAAAATGTCTGCCACTTTCTTCGGATCCACAGCCAATCCTTCCTTGTTGATTATGTGACCCAAGAACAGGACTTCACTGATCCAGAACTCACACTTGCTCAACTTTGCATACAACTGGTGCTCTCGCAATCTCTGCAATATCATCCTCAAATGATCTGCGTGCTCTTCTTCGCTTTGAGAATAAACCAGAATGTCATCAATGAATACCACCACAAACTTATCGAGATAATCCATGAATACACTGTTCATCAAGTTCATGAAGAATGCTGGCGCATTGGTCAAACCAAAAGACATCACTGTGAACTCATACAAACCATACTTGGAAATGAATGCCGTCTTCGGAATGTCCGAAGGTCGGATCCTGAGCTGGTGATAACCTGACCTCAGATCAATCTTGGAGAACACACTGGCTCCTCTCAACTGGTCGAACAGATCTTCGATTCTAGGCAAGGGATACTTGTTCTTGATCGTGACCTCATTCAAAGCTCGGTAATCAATACACATCCTCTTGGTGCCATCTTTCTTTTCCACAAACAAGACAGGGGCGGCCCAAGGCGAGGTGCTTGGCCGGATGTAACCTTTCTCTGACAGCTCATCAATCTGCTCCTTAAGCTCAACCAACTCTGGTCCAGATATTCTGTAAGCTCTCTTAAAGATAGGGGCGGTTCCAGGAAGAAGCTCTATGGCAAACTCAACTTTCCGCTCTGGTGGCATACCCGGTAAGTCCTTTGGAAACACATCTGGGAACTCGGACACAACCTTGATACTCTCGATTGGGTCTGCTTCACTGCTATCAACAGCTATCTGATAACAACTTCCTTTCTTCGGCTCAGGCGGGACTAACTCGGTCACCACTTCCTCTCCTAGTGGGGACACCAACTTGATTGTCCTTTTATCACAACTGATAACTGCCTGATACTTATCTAGCCAATTCATCCCTAGGATGACATCTATTCCCTGAGTACCCATTACTATAAGGTTGGCGGGAAACGCTATCCCCCTTATTTCCACACTTATATTCAAACAAATGCTATCGGCTCGAATTCTACCACCGGCTGAGTCAATTTGAATGGGGGTTGACATGGTAGTAATTGGAAGATTATGTGCTTCTACCCATGATGCAGTAATGAAAGAATACATTGCTCCAGTATCAAATAACACTTCTGCAATATGGGAGTCGACTGGGAACATACCTACTATCATGCCGGGGGTCTCCTGAACTGCTTCAGCCTCCAAGTGGTTCAGCCTTCCATGATTATAGCGCGGCTGAGGGCGATTGCCTGCTCCAGGCTGAGGCACATTCTGCTTTGCTGGGGCATTGGGGCCTGACTGCTGCTGGGCTGCCTTCTTCGGACATTGCATCACCCAGTGGCCTTGCTCTCCACAATGGAAACATGCTCTGTTTCCAACCTGAGCTGGTGCTGCCTGACTGTTCTGCTGGTTTGCTGGGGCAGGAAGACGAGGTGCCTGCTGATTCTGCCTTTGAAACTGACCTCCTGACTGATTGCTCTGACGGTTCTGATACTGATGCTGAGGATACTGCCTTTGGAACTGCTGATGCTGCTGAGGTGGACGCTGGTTCTGCCTGAACTGCTGAGGTTGATTGCCTGAGAAACGAGGACGATTGCTGCTTCCAGGCTGGGGTCCACTGATCTTGCGCTTACGATCTTCCATCTCCTTACGCTTTCTCTCCGTCATGATTGCTCTGTCAATCAGGTGCTGGAATGTAGGGAAGGTGTGATTCATCAGTTGGTACTGCAGAGGGTCAACCAAGCCTCTCAGGAAACGGTACTGTCGCTTGGCGTCGGTGTTGACATCTTCAGGAGCATAGTGAGACAATTGCAGAAACTTGTCCTGGTACTCACTAACAGACAATGGCCCTTGCTTGAGGGCCAGGAACTCCTCCTTCTTCACTGTCATCAGACCTGCAGGCACATGGTACTGACGAAAGCTACCTCTGAACTCTTCCCAAGTGATGGCGTCAGGGTGGGCATGGGTAGCGAGGTAAGACTCCCACCATGACTGGGCTGCTCCTCTCAATAGACGGGGACCATACAGAACTTTCTCCCTGTCATCGCACTGAGCGGTATGCAACTCCCGCTCCACAGTGCGCAGCCAATATTCAGCATCCATAGGGTCAGAAGAATGAGCGAACGTTGGTGGATGACCTCTCATGAATTCAGCACGCTTGTCTCTAGGCATCTGAGGCATCTGAGGCTGAGGTGGGGCCTGCTGCTGTTGCTGCTGCTGCTGAATGGCGGCCAAAGTCTGACCGATGGCTTGAACTGCCTGAGTCTGCATCAGAAACATCTGCTCGATGGACATCGGGGGCGGGGGCGGCAGGTGCTGCTGCTGGGGCACCTCTTCCTGTTGAGCGGCTCGCTCCTGCTGAGCACGCCTTCCTCCTCTACGCCTGTTCTCTGACATCTGCAGAATGCAACCACACATCAGAACTGATCTGACAAATCTTGCAGCATAAGAAAAGAGAATATAATTCTTCAACAGCACTGAATAGATGAGCATCTTCACTGATCTCCAACACAGACCACACAGCTTCTCAAATAGAAAGGAAAGTGGAATAAAAGGGGTTTCCCAACTATATAACTAACTCCATTAACATAATACATAAACCAAAATGCAGGGGATACCCACACTCTGGTGACAGTCATTACAAAGATCCAAACCAAACATAGTTCATCATGACAAACATAAATGCACAGGATATAGCAAACTACCCTGCCTAACTAAGACTAACTAAGACCGAAACCAACGCTAAGACTGAAGCTTCTACGTATATATTTCGTATTAATTACAAGATCCAACTCTAACGAGCTATGGTTCTAGAGTTATCTTGGTCTTGCAGTCGGGATTGCCATAAGACTGGTGTCCACGCTGAGGTGAGCGGTACGGGTGCTGAGTCCCGACGGGAGCGGGGGAACCACCATCCAGGTGACGACGTTCCACGCGCTCAGCCCGCAGCAGGGCGATCTCAGCACGAGCCCTACTCAGCTCGTCTAATGCATGGTCCAGCTCCGTGTTTAGCACGGCGGCTAGGTTGACTGTGCTGCTCAACCTAGGATTGCCCTCACCGACAGGTGAGACAATCACGCCTCCTGTGCTGCCAGATGAACGGCGGGGGTAATACTTCAGGTCAAGACCATCAGCTGCCCCACCGAAAACCGAGCAGTAGTGCAAAAGCGCACGCCGTGCAGCATCTTGCATGGCTGCCTCAGCTGAGTCCCGCTCAGAGATAGAATAGTGCTCTGAGCAGGCCTCCGCACCCTGGAGACTGTTCTCCGGGCAGCGCACCAAGCAGGTTGCCTCCCAGCGGTCCGGGTAGACCCCGCGACTGTGCTGGTAGACCACACAGCGATACTCGACAGACCAAGTATGCCGGTTAAATGCCCGACGTAGCAGGGTGTCGAGCGCATCGTGGAAGTGACACCCGCGAGCAGCGTCGCGAGTGATGGGTCGAGCAACCCATCCTTCCGGCTCATGGTTAGCAGAGAAGTCGGTGTCGTGGCTCGAGCTGTCGTCGCCACCTCCGTCGTCTGGGTCTCCTCCAGCAGCTACTCCAAAAGCTGGGGCGCCCAGTGGTGGTGCAGGGGGCGCCTCCAGAGGAAGCACAGGGGAGCAGCTCCTCACGGACTCTATCTCCTGGTGGAGCGAGAAAGAGGAGCCATGCTGCTCCTGCCGTCGACGCTCCTGCTCCTCACGCAGGCGGTGGTGCAGTCTCTCCAAGTGGCTGGACTGTCCGGCCACGGGACGGCGAAGCGGACGCTCAGCAAGGCGGGAGGGTAAGAAGGGGATGACTGACTTTCGTGCAGTGTGTCTAAGTCGAGCCATCTACAAAAGACATCGCAAGCAAAAGGGTGAGAACAGAATTAATATGACCAGCAAATAACGAATCATAAGTAAATGAAGGATTAGAATAAAACATGATTTTCAGCAAGGTATAATATATAGTAGAACATAGGTTTGGTCGGTATGACCAACTTTTGAAGGGATATCAAAGTCAAGGCAGAGATAGAGGTCTATAGTCCTTAGAACGACCATTCTACTCTAGGTTAGCGGTCCTACAGTCAGCACGGCTTTGATACCACTTATGTCACACCCGGTTTTAGAAGGCAAACCGAATGCGAACCATGTACGTGCTAGGATCAGTTATTCAGGTACACAGGAGTTACATAATATGGACATCATCACACAGTGCTCAAAATAGTATTAAAAGGGAAATAATAGTCGTTTACATCATACGTCCGAGACGTCCATATAGTCCTTACAATAAATCAAAGTGCGGAAAAGAAACGTAGATAACCGTGGCCTTCACAGGCAGCCGACTGGGGGTTGCCGCTAACCCACACCTAGAACTCGTCGTAGTCTTGGAACTCCTGGAAGTCTCCTTCCACAACTTCATCTTCGCCTGAGCAGTGGTTGCAATGCTGACAACCTGGGGATGGGGGGGTTTGGTGTGTAGAGCAAGGGTGAGTACACATCAACATACTCAGCAAGTATCCTGTTTGGCTGTAGTGGACTAGCTGTATGTGGGGATAAGTCAAGCAGTTGCTTTTAGTTGGTCAGATTATTACTTACTAGTAGAAAGCCAAGTTTTAGCATTAACCCAAGTTATTAACCCGATGTACCCTTTCCAAACGGAAAGAATTCCACTTACCAGCACCATAGTCATAACCAGAATCATCGATCTCATAACCACCTGTACCAAAGTATCTCTGATCAAGTACCCCTAATCACTGGAGCTCCCTTGGCCGCTCATAACCGCGAGCACGGCTGATATATCAGTTTTCAAACACTCTGCAGAGGTTGTGCACTTTACCCACAAGCCGTGATTCCCATTCTGCCCGGAGATCATGACTCTCCATTGATCACTACCAAGGTGACCCAGCAGGGCATCACTACGTAGCCTTTACAAAGATTCCCCGGGGCTATAACCACCCGTTAGGTTTCCTAAATGCACCGCACTCCTCCCCAAGGGGCGAACCCAAACTTGGCAGAGCGAGCCGCATACACCGAGCCCCATTGACGGCACGACGGCTAAGTGAACTACACCCCGGATCCTCTAATTATTCAGCTAAGGGCATCCCATTCCACCCTCATGGTTGCACTGTTTTCCCGGGCGGTCATCCATAGAACAGGTCCTTACGGAGAGGCACTCGAGAAACCGCTCGAGCCCCCTTGATGACCACAAGCATAACATCATAATAAGAGAAGGGAAAACAGTGTATCATAGATAATCTCATCATGTTCATTGATTAGAGTTAAGCAATAGCATAAAGCTAAACAGTAATAATCCAACCCAGATAGGTAAACAAGGACATGGATAACAAAAGCTAGTCAATCCTTAGGCATAAATGTGTAAAGCGGGAGGTGAATTAAATAATGAATAGGACATAGATAGGTCAAGGGACACTTGCCTCCACCAACCGACTGCTGCTCAGGGGCTTCTCCTGCGAGTTCCTCGGGCTCTTCAACCGGATCGTTCTCTAAGCGGGTGCAAACATACATACATCCATCCATTGAAATTAGGAAACCAACAGTACACCATACAAGAGAACAAGTAAAGTAAATATGCATAGAATACCACATACGATAATGAATTTACCTTGGTTAGAAAGAAACGAGGGTAAGTCTCGCAAGGGTTGAGGCTTATGCTCGAGGGACACTACGGGTAAACGAAAGACTAGACGTCACGTGCTCTAGTTTTAATTAATTCTAACAAAAGAATTAGCTACATGCACTAATGTAATCGCGACCACTTTTAGTAGATTAACATTGAACGAGATAGATGATTAGTTATACAAATTAACTAACGTAACCAATTTCCAAATTGAGACTCCTATCTTATTAATATAAACAACGCGGTCACATGCATAGAATGCACGGGGGGGGGGGGGGGGGGGGGGGGGGGTGTAGACGGGGCGCCTGGGGGTAGATGGGGCACGACGGGTCGCGCCAAGGCACACGCACTAATCGAGCACGCGCGCGAGGCCGCACGCACACGCCACGGACTAGCCGTGCACACGTCGGGGCCGAGCGCTAGCCGAGCTCAAAGCCGCGCGCCATAGGCACGCTGGGCCAAGCTCGAGGCCACGCAGGGGCCGACACGACGCGAGCAAGGCACGGCGGGGCGAGCGGGCAAGCACGCCGGGGCAAGCGAGCACGAGCGAGCGAGGTCGCGGCCGGGCGAGGCCGGGCGCGGGCGGTCGAACCGGGGCACGGGGCGGGGCGGGACGGCTCGCCGGAGGGCGGCCGGGGGCAGGGCCGAGCGCGCGAGGCAGCCGAGCCGGGGCCGGGCGCGACGAGGGCCGGCCGAGCCGGGCGGCCGAGCCGAGCGACGGGGGCGGGGCGGCGCGGGCTCGCCGGACGAGGGCGGGGCTGGGCGAGCCGGGCGGGCGCGGGGAGGGCCGCCGGGGCGCGGCGCGGGATGGGCGGCTCGCCGGGGCGAGGACGAGGGCGGGGCTCGCCGGAGCGAGGCCGGGCGAGGGCGGGGAAGGGGCGGGGCGGGCTCGCCAGAGCGAGGCCGGACGAGGGCGGCCGGACGCGGGACGGGGGCGGGGCTCGTCGGGCGCGGCCGGGGGCGGCGAGGCGGGGGCGGGCTCGCCGGGGGCGAGGCGGGGCCGGCGCGGGACGAGCTCGCCGGAGCGGCCGAGCCGGGTGGCCGAGCTCGCCGGAGCCGGGCGCGGTCGGGGGCGGGGCGGGCTCGCCGCGGCGAGGGGCGGGCGCGGGCCCGGGGCGGCGCGGGGAGCCAGGCCGAGCGGGCGCTGGGCGGCCGGGGAAGGGGAGGGGAGGGGAGGGGAGGGGACCTCACCGTGGGCGGGAACGGCGGCGGCGGCGCGCAGGGGCGGGCGGCGGCGGCGCTAGGGCAAGGGGCGGCGCGGTTAGGGTTTGGGGAGAGAGAGAGAGCGAGAGAATGACGGGCGGGGCCCGTGGGAGGGATTTTTGGAAAAAGAAAAAGAGAAGGAGGGGGAGGGAGGGGCAGCTGGGCCGGCCATGGGCCCAAAGCGGGGGCGCGGCGGGGGGGCGAGGTGGGCCGCGGCCAAGCCGGCCCACGACGCGAGGGGGGGGAGGGGGCGAGCCGGCTGGGCCGACCGGCCAGCCGGGCCGCGCGCGCCAAGGGGGGGGCTGGGCCAAAAAGGAGAAGAGGGAGGGGGAAAGAAAAGAAAAAGTTTTTTTTTCCTTTTTCCTCAAATCTATTTTCCTAGATGAAGGCTTTCAAATTTTTTTAAACACCCAAAAAATATGCATGGTTCGGCATGATGCTTCACACAAAATATAGGTAATTTAGGTTTTTTCTTTACACGGGAAATCCAAGCCAAACCCCGCTATAACTTTGGAAAAGATCAAGGTTTAGCGAGGGAGCGAGAAAAGAAAAGGGGTAACGCCTGAATTTGGTGAGAGACAAGAAGAAAAAATTCTACCCCCAAATTCAGGGCGTTACACTAGTATACCAGTTTTACACTCTGCAGAGGTGGTACCCTTTACCCACAAGTCATGTTACCCATCTGCCAAGGGATCGCGACTTCCCATACACCTCTACCGAAGAGGCGAGGCAGGGTAACACTACGAGGCCTTTACAAAGTTCCACTAGCTTCAGAAAACCTGCTACAGTTTATAGGAAGCTCCAATGCAGGGTTCTTGCCTGACCGCCATCGCAGCAAAATCAACCAAGGACCTCCCTACACTGACCACTCCCCTACTGCCCTTGCCCCTTTCGGGTAAGGTAGTCCTCCACTAGCTTTCCTAATTAATCAGCCAAGGGCGTCCATAAACCCTTGTGGTGGCACGTGTTTCTCAAGTTAAGCTCTATGTTCCAATTAACATTAATGATCTTGACATGAACATAAATAGAATAACAAAATAACTGGAACATAGATATGATAAATAATTATCCCAAATCCATGTAAAGCAATAGCAAACTACCCAAGTGATTCATGGGTAAACAAGGTAATGAGATAAACAATCTAGGGTAACCTATTGGGTCCCATCAAAATTAACCTATGCAGATCATTGTGATTAATTAGAACATGAGTGGGTAAAAGAAGTGATCAAGGGCACAACTTGCCTGGGACTTGAGATTCCAGGTACCAACTTGCTCTTCAGATGACACGTGACCTCACTGCTAGTCATAGTAATACAAACAAACAGTATATAGACAAGATTAACATTACACCAAACATAAGTACAAACTGAATAATAATATTCTACGCGTCTCTACGAGATCGTAGGAACAAGAATCACTAAATTCGGAGCTACGGTTATTAAGTTATGAATTTTCGAAATTACTTAGTGTTTAGAATAGATTAATCCAAATGAATAATTTTAATTAAAGATTCATGGATAAACAATGTTACTGGTTGATAGACAATATTAATACAAAATTATTGCCACTAGAATGACTCAATTTGGAGCTAAAATGAATTTAATGTGAATTAACCAAGTTTTTAGATTTATTTTTGTGCTAGAAAAGTATTTTCTATATTGTTTTTCCTATTTTCTTAAGTCACTGGACTGAGCGCATAATATCCAGAGAGCTCGGGGGCTAATCCACAATTTGCCCCGAGACTCAGTTTTCCCCTGCACTGGACGGCGGGTTTATTTTGTCTTTCTCCAGGGTCTCTTTAGCAAAAAGCCACGGCCGAAGGGGTATCGGGGTATCTGGGCCATCCAATCGAAAACGGACCGCCCAGATCAGATTATCCTCATAACGAACCACCGCCATCTACAGGTCGTTGGATCAGGATCCGAGGGCCCAAAACAATCGCGAAGCGGTACGCACAGGTGGCCACTAGATCATAGATCGACGGCCAACCACTAATGTACCTGTGATCATAGACTTGGACGGGAATGACATTCCAAGATCTTGAAATGCGGATGAGCTTTGGAGATGTTATGTGTAAACTAGTAATTTTCTTTCTTTTCCCTATGGCACCCTTTTCCTTTCAAGTGGGGAGAAAGGTTTTTAATGGGGCCAAAGGTTGTAATTTTCTTTTTTTTCTTACGCAGCCCTATGCAATACAAGGGCCAGCTTCCCCCACATGTAAAATGTAAAGATCTGAGATTACACCATCGAGTGTAAAAAGTATGAAAAAACTCCAAAATCATCCCTAAGGAGATGCAGAGCTAAAATGCCACCTAAGTCAAAGGTGAAGAAGCTCCAAAGTCGTTCCTAAGGGGATGCAGAGCTAAAATGCCAACTAAGTCAAAGGTGAAGAAGCTCCAAGTCGTTCCTAAGGGGATGCAGAACTTAGCTCTAAAGTCGTTCCTAAGGGAATGCAGAGCTAAAATACCACCTAAGTAAGAGGTGAAGAGACTCCAAAGTCGTTCCTAAGGGGATGATGAGTCTGGGTGTGTATTTAAGTGTGTTTTTTAACTTTGACATACATTTGCATACTTCATCACATCATCTTCTGCATTCATACGGACATAAATTATACATTTGTAGCTTCATCGCATCATGACATATCGCATAAAGCACTAATAGAAAAGAAGAGAAGGTTTTTGCCTTAGCCTAAAAATGCTTCATTATGAATGAAGATGCTTCGCTATAAACGAAGATGCTTAACAGGCGAAGAAGGGAAGATGTTTTGTTATGTATGAAGGGGCCATTCTTTGGTTTTGGTCCGAAGGTGCTTCGATGTGAACGAAAAGAAGGGCAGGTGTTTTTCGCCTTCGGCTCAAAAAGCTGGGAGCATTGGTTTCGTCCACAGCAAAGCAAGCAACAGTGGAATAAAGGTAAAGCAACATTACAAGGTATCCACAAATATTTACATTTTTTACATTCAATGACAACGTTTTGCTGAATAAGTATGGTTTTTTACAAAGAAGCTTCAACAGCGTCTCTTAGTCACTAGCAAAAAAAAGCTTTGGAGGTTTCCTTCAGAGCTTCGAAATAAACTTTGGCTCATCAGTCTTCGTCTACATCGCCCTAAAAGGCAACAAGGCGAAGGTATTGGGAAATGTAATAAGAAGAAACTTGAAATAAAAACATGAAAGTAAAGAAAATTGCCATACTTTGTCAAGCAAAGCTCAAGCTTCGTCTCCAGCAATCTCTTGGTCACCCTTAGCCCAGATTTGAGTAATAAATCTATTACCTACACTTCTGGGTTCGGCTGGTATATTAACTAAGTCTGACGGCGAGAGGCTGAAGGTTGGTTTGTTAACAGTCCTTATGTGATTGCACCCAGTCTTGGCAAAAACAGCAGTTGTTCCACGAGAAGCCACTAGCGCGCAGAAATTACCATGACCAATTATAATTTCGTCAATAACATCAATTTCTTTCTCAATACATCCAAGTGCTCTGGGGATATCTTCAACAGAAAGGATGGCTTCTTCAGACATAGCTCTGACAGAATTGAAGATATTTTTTAGCCGAGTAGTACATTGATTTGCCAAGCTAAAGCATTTATCCCGAAGAGCTTTAAGTGTATCACTCAGCATAAGATTCTTTTCAACCTCAGCCTTGATTGTCATATCTAAAGCTTTGGATTCATGGCTGAATCGATTTTAGTTCTCTTTCAAACGTGTTTGTGCTCCCTTCAACTATTTACTTAATCTTTCATTCTGAGCTCGAGCTTCATCAAGAGAGCCTTCGGTTGAGTTGAGCAAGTTGTCCTTTTCCTTCAACAAATTTTCAAGTTCTTCAATCCTTTTTTCCAAGCCGTTGATAACAAACTCATTCTTTCTGTTTTCGTCATCTTGCTGCATCTTCAGAGCCTTGCTCAGCAGTAAGCATTGAAGGACAAATTGACTTAGATCTTCATTAATGAAATGCTTAAATCAGCCTCACGAAGGAAAAATAGTAGAGGAGTTATACCTTAAAATTTGAGTAGAACAAGCTGCATATAACATGTTGTCTTCTGTAGCAGCTAATGTCTTTTTCTAGCTTCAAAAATCCGATGCTCTTTAATAGTGTTGGGGACTTGTTCTCAAATGCTATGAATTAAGAAGAAGGCAACATAAAATGTTAAATGTTAATTCCATTCGTCCGCTGAAGCATTATTTCCCCAAGGATTTAATGAGCTTCGGACGAAGGTCACAGGCAATATATCACGAAGGTCACACCTTCGTGATCAGACATAAAACAATGCGAAATGAAATAAAAAATATAAAACATTAGAGAAAGATATATCAAGAATAGGTAACATTATTCACATATTTTATGATATGAACCTAAATATTTGTTGGGGACTTGTTCTCAAATGCTAAGAGTTAAGAACAAGGCAACATAAAAAGTGTTAAATATTAAAGTCCTTCGTCCTTCAAGACATTATGTCCCTTCGGATATAATGAATTCCGGACGAAGGTTGTGAAGGAAAAACCTTCGTAAGCACAATAAATGATAAGGAAGAATTCATATACGAAATACGAAAAATAATATAAACATTATCATCAACTTATTTTTATTTGCATTACCATATCCAGAATAGCAAATTATAAATGTACCTTTGGTTTGACGGAAAGTAATGGTACAGGCGTGATGCAAAAAGCGAATGCCAAGTCAGCGTGAACAGTACGAGAGTACTGTTCATCTATTTATAGGCAAGGGACGCAGCCCATGTAGAATTACATTCATGCCCTTTACATTTATCAATAACTCTATAGTAATTCTTCGAGGTCTAATTTGCCTTTTCATCTTTAAGTCGGTTCCCCTTCTCTACTGTCATACTGAAGCTTTTCTGCGCACAGCTTCGTGATCACCTTATCCTTCGTCGTCATCACCTTTCGTCTCGCTCAGGCTTCGTCCTAACCATGCTCTTGTATACTCATGACCCAATTCCGAATATACCTGTTCACATATTTCACTTGGAAAAAATTGTCAAATCATGTTTTTGAGGACCTTCGGAAGCCGAAGGCCCCCAACATTAGCCCCTCGCAATATTAATTTGCTAGAATAATAAATTCAGATTGCGATATGGACGAAGGCCATAAGCCGAAGGTCCGAAAAAACACCTTTCCTTTGCTAGAATAGCAACAGTCAATAACAAGTGGGACCCTCCAGTTTTTAACGCACTAGGTGTATAAATAAGAGCTCACCACGAGTTCATTTGGCACGCTTTTTTGCCATCTGCTCTTGCTCACTCGACTTTTAGCCCTTGCGCAACAACACTTGCTTGGCTTTTTAAATTTTTAAGCTTCGGTTTCGAGAGCACTTTCTCAGCATTTTCAAAGATGTCTGAAGATAAGAAAGATGTTGCTGAATCGAAGCTGAGCCTTTCTGAGGAGATGCATCTCGGCTTTCTTCAATCAATAGCAAAGACAAATACAGAGAAGATTACTAGGGAGATTTTAGAGGGTTTATCTGAAGACACTGGTGACAGTGACAGTTATGATGTGGATAGTGGTGGTGAAGATTCCGAAGATCGACCTTGGCGTCCAAGCCATGCAGTTTTTGGGAAATCAAGTATTAAACAAAGCCATCTTGTCAATATGAGGGGTAGATATTTTCGGGACTTGTCTATTGTGAGGGCTGACGAAGGAGAAAAAACTTGTCCGACTCCCGAGGAGAATGAAGTCGTGATATTCCGAAGCTTCTTAAAGGCTGGACTGCGGTTTCCTTTGAGCAGTTTTGTCGTGGAAGTACTGAAGATATTTGAAATCTGCCTTCATCAAATTACTCCCGAAGCAATCATAAGGATGGGCATCTTCGTCTGGGCCGTGAGGAGCCAAGGTTTAGAACCAAATGCAAAAAGTTTCTGCAACATACATGAGCTATTGTATGAGACAAAACCCTGGGGTAAAGAGCAGTATCACAACAATTTTGGCTGCTACAGCTTCGGTGCCCGATCTGGGTCAAGCTGTCCCGTGCCAACCTTTCGAAAGAGATGGCCCGGCGACTGGATGACGGAATGGTTTTATGTGAAGAATGATTTGAAAACACGGGAAGATATTAAAGATATCATTATGCGCCCTATCTGGCAACGCTTCGGCCTCTGGAGGCCGAAGGTGGAAATGGATGAAGCAGCCGAAGAATGCCAGAGAGCCTTCGGCGTGGTTTGCTCTTTTATTGGGACAAGGGATTTGATCCAAGAACACATTGCCTTCAGAGTATGGCCACTTGCAGAAAAGTGGGAAATGCCGAAGGAAACCGTCAGGGAACCTGACGAAGGTGGACTAGTTAGGCTGAAATACACATTCAAATACGGAGATAAGTTTGTCGAGCCAGAAGATGACTGGCTGAAGAGTATTGAGGCCATAAGTGATGAACTGCTTGGATCATACTCGAAGGCCGAAGACACTGCACTATCAGCAGCCTTCGGAGGCCGAAAGAAGAAGAGACTCAACCGAGTATTTGATGCAATTGGGTTTGTCTACCCCGACTACCGTTATCCAACACGGGGTCAAAAAAGAAAGAATACATCTTCCGCGAAGGAAATTGCTTCAGCCGCTCCTAGCGAGCCGGCGCCGAAGAGAAAAAAGATGAAGGTTCTCACACACCGGCCACGCTATATTGAACCGGCCACAGTGCCTGAGTTTGTCGGTGAGACCTCTTCGGCCACCGAAGCCAAGGAGCCGACTCCCCTTCCGAATGTTGAAGAGTCAGCCAAAGTGCCAGCGACGGAAAAAATAGAAGAACCGAGGGCTGAAGAAACAAAGTCATCAGAAATTCTAAGTCCTTCAGCTAGAATGGAGGTGCCAATGCCAATGCCGATGACGACCCCCAAGAGGAGAAGAATGGTTAACGTACTGGATGTGTTGGAGACAATAAAGTCTTCAAGCACAACTCCGAAGAAAATTGTTGAAACTTCCGAAATGCAAATCGAAGCCTCTGGTGTCGAAGCTTCAAAGCACCAATCTGAGACTGAAGCTGGGCCTTCAGAGCCCACCAAGGTAAAATCCTTGGAAGCTGAAGAAACAGAAACATCAGAACAAATTTTGGCTGAAGAAACTGGCACTGCCGCCCCCGAAGCATTTTCCGAAGCTTTCGATTATATTTTACGACATGCTTCGGGGAAAAAGTTGACTGAAAAAGAAAAGCAAGAGGCTCAGTTTTACGCTCAAAAACTGAAATATCCAAAGGGGACGTTGATATTCAACGGCAGCGGAGAAGAAGACTTCTTGTATTGTCTCCCTAACAGCAAGGAGATTTCTGTCTATCGGGAGATGAGCAAGAGCTTCGGATTCCCAACATTAGAAGATGGGCTATCGGTGTTGTCGAAAAACGAGCTGGCCGACAGCTTGGCGTACAATAGCTTAAAGGTGCAAAAATGAGATCTTTGTATTATTTCTTGAAACCAAAATTTTTCGTTTGCATGAACTTATTGACGCACACACATTTTTTGTGTGCAGGGCCTTATACTTAGTAATGCCCTCAGGGCCCAAAAAGATGCCGAAGACGAAGGGTGTGTTATGGCCCTGAGCAACCTTCGTTCCGAAGTAATTGAACTAAGGAACGAAGGTCTCGAAAAAGATAAAATATTACATTCATTGGTAAATAGAATAAAAGAAGACGAAGCTACTTTTAAAGCTCAAGCTGAGGCTCAGAAGCGTGAAATTGAAGATCTTCGAAAACAACTAGCCAGAGCTAAAGAGGAACGCACACTTGAAGAAACAAAACGAGAAATCAGTGAACAATGGGCGAATCATTTGGAAAAAAGCGTTGAAGAGCTTCGTGCATCTAAGAAAGGATGCTATGAAAAATCTATAGAATGTGTTAAGGAAGTAAGAACCAGCTTCGCCAGCGTTGGCGCTTTCTCAAGTGAAGAGAACTTCATAAGGGGTGACCCCGAAGGCCCAATTGAATGGATCAGCCACGAAGCTGAAGCCTTTGAAGAAATTTTGAATAGTCGTGGAGACATATGTGCCTTTTCGGGTGCCAGGGGGATTGCTACCATTTTGGAGAGGAAAGGCTGTGACCATGTGAAATTCTTGGCACAATCCGAAGCCGCCTTATCCTTTGAAGATATAAAAGACCCCTCGGCCGAAGCGAGCCTGGTCGGTGGAAAATTTTTCACTGACATCTGGGACAATGGTGGCCGGGAAATGGCCCAAGAAATTATACGAAAAAGCGAAAAAGGCATTCATGACGCTAGAAAAGTAGTAGAGGCCGCTGAGAAAAGTGCGGAGCTCGAAGGGCAAATAGGTATTGACTAGTGGTTTTTGGCCTTTTGTTGTAATTTTTTGATTTCGAACTTGTTTACGGTTTGTAATAGTAATATAGCCGTATCTTCTCCTCCCTCAGAACCTGCTGAGCCATCTGCGGACCCCCACGCGAAGGGGGACGACGAAATTAGGAAAATGGCCGAAGCCATCATGGATAAAGTTGTTGATCAGCTACTAAACGAAGCTGCAGAAGTAGTTCTAAGGGAAGATTAGATGCTGTTGTAAAAACATTTAGAATGCAATGTTTGTTGAGAAACATGTGTAATATTTTGTAACTTTGAATGTAATATATTAGCTATTTATGGTTCTATTTTTTACGACGCATGAAACTTACATACCGTTTTTGAGCCTTCGGCGAAAAAACACCTTCTCTTCTTTTCATGCTTCGTAAATAATATCCGTGTTCTCATAAAATCAGTAACCAATCCTCGTAAAATCAATAATCAATAGATCTTTTCATTTCAGAGTTTGACGAAGGTATAATTCCTCAATAGCTATTTTTTGTGCCCTATCACTATTTCTTCGAAACAATCTTCGAATATCAATACTGAGACCCCCTTCTTGCGTTGTTGATGCAATATGATGTATGATGTTATGCTATGCAAATGATGTAATGATGTGATGTTATGCAAAATGATATTTGCCGAAGATCGACGTTTTTTCACTGCAAGCCTCCCTTAGGAGCTTCTTCGCCTTTTACTTCAGCGGAATCAGCATTTATTTTTCGTTGTAAGCCTCCCTTAGGAGCTTCTTCGCCTTTTACTTTCAGCAGAATCAGCGTTTATTTTTCGCTGTAAGCCTCCCTTAGGAGCTTCTTCGCCTTTTACTTTCAGCGGAATCAGCGTTTATTTTTCGCTGTAAGCTCTGCATTCCCTTCGGAACGACTTTTGAGCAGAAAACTTACGCTCGCTCCCTTAGGAACGACTTTTTGTTATTTCGAAGATTCACCCCGTAACCATAGGTTCTTATGCTTCGGCAACTTTTTGGACTTCGTTATTCTGTGGAGAAGGTATACTTATATTATAGCAAAGTCGAAGCTATTACATGAAATTGAAAACGACAACGAAAACATTTAAACTTTCAATAATTGTTCCTTATTAAAAAGAAAATGATATTGAAAGCAAAAACTGCTGTGGAGGTAGGATATTTGTCAATAAATGTGCTTCGATTCTGGCACAGTACTATTGACTGTGCGAGCTTCGGACTCTTCTCTGAAGTCTCGTTGGTGTTGAGTATGCTGACTCCCTTCTGGCTGCTGGCCTCGTTGCATTGGTGGTGGAGGTGGAAGTTGTTGCCAAGATGCCTGAGGTTGACTTGCCGAAGCAACAGAAACTGCAGGGTGGTTACCCACATACTCTGGGATATAGGGCGAGTGGTACGAAGCAGTATGCATGACTTGCTTCGGCTGAGTCTGTTGGGCTGCAGTTTCTGCTATTTCTTTTTGTTTCTGGATGGTGACATGGCACATTCTGGTGGTGTGGCCCTTGTATTCACCACAGAATAAGCAATAGATTTTCCTTGGCTGATCCCCAAATCTTCCTCCGAAGCCCCTGACACCTCTGCCCCTTGGAGCTGGAGGCCGAGGATAACTCTGCTGCTGCCCCGAAGCCTGGGAAGCCTGGGAGGAATATTGCGGCCTCTGCTGCTGGCTTCCCCTGTCATCATTCTGGGTGGAATGAATCGATCTGACATGTCTAGGATGAAACCTGCCTCCGAAGCCCCTGGCTATTTCGGAGAATCTGTAAGCTTCCTCCCTTTTCTGTCGAAAGTCATTGTCGGCGCGGATGTATTCATCCATCTTCTGAAGCAACTTCTCTAGAGTATGAGGGGGTTTCCTGGCAAAGTATTGGGCTGAAGGTCCCGACTGAAGCCCCTTGATCATGGCCTCAATGACAATTTCATTGGGCACAGTTGGCGCTTGTGCCCTCAGGCGTAAGAATCTTCGGACATACGCCTGAAGATATTCCTCATGATCTTGGGTGCACTGGAATAAGGCTTGAGCAGTGACCGGCTTCGTTTGAAATCCTTGAAAAGTGGTGATCAGCATATCCTTCAGCTTCTGCCATGATGTGATTGTTCCTGGCCGAAGGGAGGAGTACCAGGTTTGTGCAACACTCTTGACTGCCATGACGAAAGATTTCGCCATTACTGCAGTATTGCCACCATATGAAGATATTGTTGCTTCGTAACTCATCAGAAACTGCTTCGGATCTGAGTGGCCGTCGTACATGGGTAGTTGAGGTGGCTTGTAGGATGGAGGCCAGGGTGTAGCATGTAGTTCAGCTGACAGAGAGGAAGCATCATCAAAAGCAAAATTTCCATGATGGAAATTCTCATACCAGTCATCTTCGTTGAAGAAGCCCTCCTGATGAAGATCTATGTGCTGAGGCCTTCGGTTCTGCTCATCTTGAGTAAGATGGCGAACTTCTTCAGAGGCTTCGTCTATCTGCCTTTGCAGGTCAGCTAGCCTAGCCATCTTTTCCTTCTTCCTTTGCACCTATTGATGGAGCATTTCCATATCTCTAATTTCTTGATCTAATTCGTCCTCCTGAGGCGTCGGACTGGTGGCCTTCCTCTTCTGGCTTCGGTCCTTCCGAAGAGAGAGGGTCTCCTGGTTGGGGTCCAGCGGTTGCAGAGCTGCAACCCCTGTCGCTGAAGCTTTCTTCGGTGGCATGACGAAGGTCTATGCTTGCCGAAGGTGTTCGAAACTCAAAAAGTGGAAGTGAGTTCACCGGAGGTGGGCGCCAATGTTGGGGACTTGTTCTCAAATGCTAAGAGTTAAGAACAAGGCAACATAAAAAGTGTTAAATATTAAAGTCCTTCGTCCTTCAAGACATTATGTCCCTTCTGATATAATGAATTCTGGACGAAGGTTGTGAAGGAAAAACCTTCGTAAGCACAGTAAATGAAAAGGAAGAATTCATATACGAAATACGAAAAATAATATAAACATTATCATCAACTTATTTTTATTTGCATTACCATATCCAGAATAGCAAATTATAAATGTACCTTTGGTTTGACGGAAAGTAAGGGTACAGGCGTGATGCAAAAAGCGAATGCCAAGTCAGCGTGAACAGTACGAGAGTACTGTTCATCTATTTATAGGCAAGGGACGCAGCCCATGTAGAATTACATTCATGCCCTTTACATTTATCAATAACTCTATAGTAATTCTTCGAGGTCTAATTTGCCTTTTCATCTTTAAGTTGGTTCCCCTTCTCTACTGTCATACCGAAGCTTTTCTGCGCACAGCTTCGTGATCACCTTATCCTTCGTCATCATCACCTTTCGTCTCGCTCAGGCTTCGTCCTGACCATGCTCTTGTATACTCATGACCCGATTCCGAAGATACCTGTTCACATATTTCACTTGGAAAACATTGTCAAATCATGTTTTTGAGGACCTTCGGAAGCCGAAGGCCCCCAACAATATTGAAACATAATATTTAGGTACATTTATACCTTCGCCTTGGCAGAAAGCAATAATTCCAGCATAATGCGTTAGTGATTACAAGATTGCGTGAACAGTAGAGGGGTACTGTTCACCTATTTATAGGCACAGGGCGCAGCCTGTGTAAAATTACATTTATGCCCTTTACAATCGATTACATTAATGACATAAAACATCATGGGTCTTTAAGTCATTTCATCTTTAAGTCGGTTCACCCCTTCGTCTTGAGATCTGCCACTGTGCCGAAGCTTTGTAGGTGATAGCTTCGGCGCTGCTTCTGAGAGGGTCTGCCGAAGGTGTTCTCTTTCTTTAGGATCTTCGGCTACGAAGCATACCCCCAACAGTAGCCCCTTCACGGTGCTAGATCGTTTTTTGTAACGAGCTTGATCCGTGAAAAAAGTCTTCTAGGCTTCGTTATGCCGAAGATCCGAAAAACACCTTCCCTGAGCTCGTTGGCGAGAAACGATTAAAATAATCCGTGCGCGAGGTGGCCCCATCTTGCAGCAATTACGCGCGCCCTGGCGATTCACCTTCTCTGACCCCGTGGCCCACCGTTCAGTGAGTGTGGGTGACTGTTTGTTCGGTGCAAGAGACCTTGACGATTCACCTTCCCACCTGCGGCACTATATAAACAGACGGGTAGGTGTGAAGTTACCACAGCATTCATTGCTATTGCACTGTTTCGCTGCCAAAATATTGATCAAAGCCGAAGCTTATTTTCTGCATCCTCAACCGAAGCTATTTTCTTTGCTCAAGCTTCGTAATAAAGAAAGAGCTTCAGCAAAGTAAAGAAAAAACTTTTCAACTTCATTCAAAAAACAAGAAATTCAATCATTAGATGGCCAGAATACGTTCCACAGCTAGGGTTACACATGACGGAGAAGAAGCCGAAGGTGCAGAAACTGCCCCAATCTCTGAAGTGATGAAGCGCTCAGGCTGGTAGCATCGGAGGAAGCACCTGCCACTGAAACAGAGCAAGCTGATGTTGAAGAGACCGAGTCTAAAGATGATTACGACGTTGCGCCAACTAAACCTAGCCACTTAGATTTTGGGAACTCCACCATTTCTGAAGGTGACATGCCGAAGATGATGAATTTGGGATATTTAAATGAAGCGAAGAAAGAGCTGGTTCATTTCGGTGGGGAAGAGACTACTCCGACGCCAGGGAAGGATGAAGTAGTGGTGTTCAAAAGCTTCTTCAAAGCAGGACTAAGATTTCCTTTGAATATGATGATTGCTGATGTTCTGAAGAAATTTGGAATTTATCTTCATCAACTAACGCCTAACGCCATCGTTAGGCTTAGTGTCTACATCTGGGCCCTCCGAAGCCAGGGGGTAGAAGCATTTGCCGAAGGTTTCTGCCGAATGCACGAGCTTCATTATCAGACAAAAGCTAGAAAAGATGGGTTACATGAAAACTTCGGCTCCTACAACTTTGCGTATCGCAAGAATACAAAGTTTCCAGTTATCAGTTATCGAACCAAGTGGCCAGCTGGCTGGAAAACCGAATGGTTTTACGTTAAAGTTGAGGAAGAAAAGGAGAAGCTGGTCCAAAGTCCTCTGGAATTGACCTTCGGAGAAACCAGGCCCCAGTGCAACATGACACCGCAGAGTCCAAGCCAAATTGCAATAAGCGAATTTTGAATTATCGCAGATCATATCGGCACTAGGGACTTAGTGCAAGAATTTCTGGCCTTCAGAGTGTTCCCAACTTTGAAGGAGTGGGAAATGCCGAAGCTGAAGGGGGAAAAGAAGAAGGGGGAACTTGTTCGTTTGCCTTACCATTACAAATTCAAGAAACATTTCAAAGTGCCTTGCCAAGAGTGGCTGGACACAATCGAAGTAATGTGCAATGAAATACTGGGCAATTATTCTAAAAAAGAAGATCAATTGATGACTGCGGCCTTCGGCACCCGTCCGAAGCGGAGGTTAAATCAAGTATTTGATGCTTTGGGCTTCAAGTATCCCGACTACAAGCGGCTAGACAAGGATGCCGAAGGGCAAAAGAGAAAGAAAGTGGCTAGTGTTCTGAATAAAGACGATGAAGCACAATTAAAACAGAAAAAGCTGAAGCCTGAGCCAAAAACAGATGTTTCAAAGAAGAGAAAAGCTTCGACTCCGAAGCAAAAATCAATTGATGAAGAAGAAGGAACTCCTGCAACACCCTCTGCTACCGAAGTAGAGGAAATCTTAAAGCTAATGACTGAATCTTTGCCTGTCGAACTAAGTCCACTGGGGCCACATCTGACGAAGCTTTTTCAGAAGGAAAAGGAGCCCGCAAAAACGAAGACGGCTAGGCCAAAAAAGCAAAGAATCATCACAGTAACAGAAGTCATCGAAGGAACACCACTAGGAGCTTCAGCCCCGAAGGCGCCGGCTATTGAAAGCACGACAGCTACTGAAGCTGCACCTTCGGAAGCCACAAATGCCGAAGCTGCCGAAACAGAAGATATTAATTTAGAAAGCATGGTTGCTGATATAGATAAAATACTACTAAACATGGCCGTGGAAGAAGCTGCCACAGAAGAGACTGCCACAGCCACCGAAGAGATTACGGCCTCAGAGCCCGAGAGAGAGAAAGAAATCGCCGAAGACCCTTCAGAAGATGAAGCTTTTAACTTTCAAAACTTAGTTGGTCAAGAGCTGACAAAGGCTGAAAAAGAAGAGCTAAAAGAATATGTTATCTCTTGCGGATATCGGCCAGGAGCACTTCTCTTCGGTGGTATTGATGACGAAAGGTAGGGCTGCATCCGGGATCAGACCGGTGCGAAGGTTATCGGTACTCTATCAAAGAGTATTGGTTTCCCGAAGCTCGAAACAGATATCAGCCGCTACCGACGACAGCACATCGTCGGTAGTTTATTTTATTACAATTTCAAGGTAAACAAGTTTTTTCTAACTTTTATTGTTTTTGATAACGAAGATGTTTTCTAACGAAGGTTGTTTGTGTGCAGAGTATGCTGCTGAGCAAAGCTTTGAAAATGCAGCAGGACTTGGAAGATAAAAAACACGAGGTTATAATTGAAAATTTAGAGAGCAAAATAAAAGAGCAATCAACTGCTATTGAAAAGAAAGACTTCGAACTTCAGACAATCGAAGGCTTACTAGCGATAGCTGAAGCTAAAATAACAGAATTAAATACGAAGCTTCTCTCTCAATCAGAAAACTTCAAAGAAGAAAAGCAGAAGCTTAATGCAAAACTTGAGGCCGAAGTCCAAAAAAGTTCAGATTTGAAAAAGTCATTGACAAGCCTTGAGGATAAATGTCTGGAGTTTAGTAATTGATGCGTTCAACGGCTGAAGCAGATCTTCTATTCAGTTGGAGCCAGCAGCAAAAAATTTACTCCTTCGGCTAAAGACCTGCCAGGTGCCTTTGAACATATCGAAGGTGGAATTGATGACCTTGATGAAGTTATTGCTGGACATGGTGACTTTTGTGCCCTGTTGCTTCTCGGGGCACAACTGTTGCCTTCCTGAAATTTGGCTGTGACCATGGAAAGGTTATCAATAGACCCAACTTCAGCCTATCACCAGCAGATTTGGATGATATCCCCAACCTTGCCCGAAGCATAGCAAATAGATTTGTAAAATTGGTATGGACAAAGGGTGGACGAAGCAAAGCTGGTGATGAAGCTCGGAGTCATCTTAAGCCGGTAACAAAATCATACCTTGTGATTACCTTCTCCTTCAAACTTGAATTTTGCTCATAATACTTTAATACATACAGGATGACGAAGCCGAGGCCGAAGCTGAAGAGTAAAAAAGACGAAGCTCCCTGGATACTGACGAAGCTTGAATAGTCTGTAGAAAAAGCTCTAAAAACTTTTGTAATAACTTGTGTAAAGAATGATGTCATTAAATTTTACTTCGTGGACTTTGACCATACCTTGTAATATATTCTTACCTTTCCATCAATGTATAAAGTGCTTTGGTGTGAATGAAATTAGCATTTTTGAGCCGAAGGCGAAAAACACCTTCCCTTCTTTTCGTACACAGCGAAGCATAAAACTGCTTCTTTTCCTTTTTCTGAAGCCTTCTCTTTAGAGCTGAAGCAACTGTGTATGTTATGATGATGATGATCCTATGTATGTCTAAATGAATGTTTATGAATGCATATGTATGATGTAATGTATCGTGCAAATGAATGTCCAAACACACATACGAAGCTTCATTCACAATCTTCATTCCCTAAGGAATGACTGAAATCTCTTTTTGATACAAGCTTCCCTTAGGAACTTCTTCGCCTTTTATTTCGGCGGTATCAACATTGACTTTTTGTTGTAAGCCTCCCTTAGGAGCTTCTTCGCCTTCTATTTCGGCGGTATCAGCGTTGACTTTTCGTTGTAAGCCTCCCTTAGGAGCTTCTTCGCCTTCTATTTCGGCGGTATCAGCGTTGACTTTTCGCTGTAAGCTCTGCATTCCCTTGGGAACGAATTTTGAGCAGAAAACTTACGCTGCGCTCCCTTAGGAACGGCTTTTGTAGCTTCGTCGTGCTCTGAATCCCCTTAGGGACGTCTTTCGAGCTTCTCCCTGTTTTTTCTTTTTCTCTTTGCACTCGATGGTGCATGCTCAGCTTTTACATTTACATTTTTGGGGGATATTGCTCTTGTAGAGCTGAAATAAGAAAAATAAAAATTACATGCTATGGCCCCATTAAAAACCTTTCTCCCCCTTTGGAAAGGAAAAGGGTGCCATAGGAAAAAATAAAAAAGATTACATCAAGCTACACATAATATCGCCGAAGCTCATCCGCATTCCAAGATCTAGGAATGTCGTTGCCGTCCATATCCTTCAATCTGTAAGAACCGGGTCTTGACGAAGGTACTACCAGAAAAGGTCCTTCCCAATTTAACTGTAGCTTGCCTACTGTATCTGGGTTAGCAACTCTCCGAAGTACCAAATGCCCTGGCTTGATATTTTTTAACCGAACTTTTCTGTCACGCCATTTTATTGTTTCGGCTTGATATTTATTGATATTCTCCACAGCCTGAAGCCTGATCCCTTCTATAGCATCTTTTGCCATAGAATAATCAGCTTCGTCCTCCGCCGAGGCCACTGTTCTTATTGATCCCGCTTTAGCTTCTTCTTGGGTTATTGCTTCGTCACCAAACAGTAATTTGAATGGCGTAAAGCCTGTTGACCTTGACATTGTTGTGTTATGGCTCCACACCACTTTGATTAATTCATCTGGCCATTTTCCCCTGGGCTGATTGAAGATTAACTTCATTATTCCTGTCATTATAATGTCATTAGCTCTTTCGACAAGTCCATTTGACTCCGGATGTCTAACCGATGCAAAATGAATCTTCGTGCCAATTTGTTCACAAAACTCTTTGAAAGCTTCGACATCAAACTGTGTTCCGTTGTCCACAGTAATAGCCTTCGGCACTCCGAAGCGATAAACAATATTTTGCCAGAAAATTTTTTGAACTGTGACCGAAGTTATTGTGGCTAAAGGCTTCGCCTCAATCCACTTAGAGAAATACTCTACTGCCACCACAACATATTTTAAATTTCCTTGTGCTGGTGGAAGTGGGCCTAGCAAATCAAAGCCCCACCTTTGCAACGGCCAAGTGGGCTGTATTAATTGAGTGAGAGATGAAGGTTGCTTCTGATCTCTTGCACATTTTTGACAACCTTCACACTTTTGAACTAACTCCGCTGCATCTGAAGCTGCCTTCGGCCAATAAAATCCTTGACGAAATTTTTTTCCCAGCAAGGGCCTAGATCCAATGTGAGATCCACACAGACCTGCATGTATCTCCTTCATCAATTCGATACCTTCGGTTCTTGATAAGCATTTAAGGAGTGGTGAACAAACTCCATGTTTATACAATTCCCCTTCTATCATGACATATGGTCTTGTTCTTGCCTCCATTCTTTTATTATAAGCTTCGTCACTTGAAAGACAATTTCCTTGAAGGAAAGATATTATTTCAGTTCTCCAATCTTCACTGTGCACTGGAGAAATAGTGAGTACTGCTCTTTCCATGAGCTCAACCGAAGGTGCCTTTATTGTTTCAAAAAATACTTCGGAGGGTAAAGGGAACCCCTGGGTCGCTGATTTGGCTAGCAAATCTGCATGCTCATTTTCACCTCTTGGAATATTTTTGACGGAAAAACCTTCGAAGGAGGCTTCCAACCTTCGGACTGCATCTAGATATTTTTCAAGCTTCGGATCTCGTGCCTTGCTACTTTTATCCACATGACCAGCGATAACTTGAGAATCAGTTTTTAAGATGGCCCTTCTTATTCCCATTGCCCTTAGCTTCCGAAGCCCTAATAATAGTGCTTCGTACTCAGCAATATTATTTGTGCAGCTGAAATCCAATTTGACTGTGAAACACGTTTTGACATTTGAAGGTGCGACTAGAATTGCAGCTGCTATTGCACCGAAGGTTCCCCAAGAACCATCGCAGAATAACGTCCAAGCTTCGGCGTCTTTGCTTGTCCCTTCTTCATGAGCCCCTGGCGTCCAGTCAGCTATGAAATCTGCTAGCACCTGAGATTGAATTGAAGATCTATGGACGTAATCAATGGTGAATTCATTGAGCTCCGCTGCCCACTTTCCAACCCTTCCAGTAGCTTCTCTATTCCTCATAATATTCTTCAGAGGTTGTGATGAGGGAACAATTATGTGATAGGCCTGGAAATAATGCCGAAGCTTTCTGGAAACCATTAATACATCATACAACACTTTCTCCAACTCTGTGTAATTTTTCTTTGACAAGCTCAATACTTCGGAGACAAAATATACCGGGACTTGCTTTTTATTTTGTCCTTCAAGCTTCTCCTGGACAAGTGCCGCACTCACTGCAGAGTGCGAAGCTGCCACGTACAACAGCAGAGGAGCCCCTGGAGCGGGTGGAGTTAGCGTCGTTAGGTCTATCAGGTACTGCTTCAGCTCTTCGAAGGCTTTCTGCTGAGCTGATCCCCATTGAAAGAGTTCGGCTGACTTCAACACTTCAAAGAATGGTAAATTTCTCTCTGCTGATCTAGATATGAATCGGTTCAAAGATGTCAGTCTTCCTGTCAGCCGCTGAGCTCCCTTCTTTGTGCTTGGTGTTTCCATCCGAAGGATAGCTTCGATTTTATTCGGATTAGCTTTGATTCCTTTTGTTGAAACTAAACAACCAAGGAATTTTCCCTTCTTTACTCCGAAGACACATTTTTCTGGATTCAACTTCAGACCAGCTTGCCTAAAGTTAGCAAATGTTTCCTGCAAATCAGCAATGTGATTTTCTTGCTTCGTGCTTTTTACTATGATATCATCAACATACGTTAGCACATTTCTGCCTATCTGAGAATGATGGACTTTCGTTGTCATTCTGCTGAAGCTTCCTCCAGCATTCTTGAGCCCCTCAGGCATCCGAAGATAACAGTATGTACCACTGGGTGTTATGAAGCTTGTTTTTGGTTCATCTTCCTTCTTCATCCAGATTTGATGATAGCCTGAATAACAATCTAGTAGACTCATGAGCTCTGACGAAGCTGCTGCACCTACTAAAGAATCTATCCTTGGTAATGGAAACTCATCCTTCGGACACGCCTTATTGAGATCAGTAAAATTGATGCACATTCTCCATTTACCATTGGCCTTCTTCACCATAACAGTGTTAGCTAGCCATTCTGGGTATTTTACTTCTCTGATTACTCCAGCGCTGAGAAGTCTTTTCACTTCATTCTGAGCACCTTCAGCTTTATCATCAGACATTTTCCGAAGCCTCTGCTTTCTGGGTCTGAAGGATGGATCAACATTGAGCGAGTGTTCAATAACGTCCCTGTTGACACCACAGAGATCATTAGCCGACCATGCGAAGACATCTTTGTTGTTGAACAGGAACCTTATTAGGGTTTTCTCCTGCTCTTCAGACAATTGAGATCCCAGCAGCACCTTTTGCTCTACTATATCTTCACATAAGAGCATGGGCTTCGGCTGATCAACCGAAGCAGCCTTCTCCCTTCTGTACTTGTATTGCTCACAAGCTTCGGCTCCATCTATATTATGGATTGCTTTTGAATCTGTCCAGTTTCCTTCGGCCTTTCTGGCAGCTTCCTGACTTCCATGAATAGCAATAGGCCCTTGATCCGAAGGTATGTTCATGCAAAGATATGCTGGATGAAGAATTGCTTCAAAAGAATTGAGTGTCCCACGACCAATGATTGCATTGTATGGGTATTCCATGTCGACAATATCAAACACAACTTGCTCAGTCCTTGTATTGTTGACAAATCCGAAAGTAACTGGCATCGTGATCTTGCCGAGCGCTACAATCTGCCTTCCTCCGAAGCCACAAAGAGGGTGTGTAGCATCATGAATCTTATCCTCTGGCTCTTGCATATGTCTGAAGGCCTTAGCAAATATAATATCCGCTGCACTACCTGTATCAACCAGAACACTGTGGACCAGAATTCCTTTGATAACATAAGAAATAACCATAGCATCATTGTGAGGGTAATCCTTGAGCTGAAGGTCCTCTTGGGAGAAGGTAATTGGGATGTGGGACCATCTTGACTTGATGAAGGGTCCTTGCACCCCGACATGTTGTACCCTTCTTTGTGCCTCCTTCTTCTGCTTCTTGTTGGCTGGCTCTGAGCATGAACCTCCTGTTATCGGGAGTACCAGCTTTGGAGTCGAAGCAGCTCCAGCTTGGTTGTTGAACGAAGCCATCAGCTCAAAAAAGTGGAAGTGAGTTCATCGGAGGTGGGCGCCAATGTTGGGGACTTGTT
The DNA here is from genome assembly GCF_902167145.1 of Zea mays. Lineage (NCBI taxonomy): Eukaryota > Viridiplantae > Streptophyta > Magnoliopsida > Poales > Poaceae > Zea > Zea mays. The sequence goes on along the minus strand of NC_050103.1, from coordinate 90,623,271 downwards.
CTCAAATGCTATGAATTAAGAACAAGGCAACATAAAATGTTAAATGTTAATGACATTCGTCCGCTGAAGCATTATTTCCCCAAGGATTTAATGAGATTCGAACGAAGGTCACAAGCAATATATCACGAATGTCACACCTTCGTGATCAGACATAAACAATGCGAAATGAAATATAAAATATAAAACATTAGAGAAAGATATATCAAGAATAGGTAACATTATTCACATATTTTATGATATGAACCTAAATATTGAAACATAATATTTAGGTACATTTATACCTTCGCCTTGGCAGAAAGCAATAATTCCAGCGTAATGCGTTAGTGATTACAAGATTGCGTGAATAGTACAGGGGTACTGTTCACCTATTTATAGGCACAGGGCGCAGCCTGTGTAAAATTACATTTATGCCCTTTACAATCGATTACATTAATGACATAAAACAACATGGGTCTTTAAGTCATTTCATCTTTAAGTCAGTTCACCCCTTCGTCTTGAGATCTGCCACTGTGTCGAAGCTTTGTAGGTGATAGCTTCGGCGCTGCTTCTGAGAGGGTCTGCCGAAGGTGTTCTCTTTCTTTAGGATCTTCGGCTACGAAGCATACCCCCAACAAACAGTGTGCTCACAATTTTTGCTCCAGCGCGATCACAGATACATCCTAAAATCTCTTCATCCACGCCGCCAAAGAGAACAGAGTCAGGCTGATAGCCTCCAGATATAGCAAATTCCTTTAATTCTAATATATCCTCTTCGAAAAGCTGTTGGTCGCCCAAGTGCGCGCCGAAGATCAAAGCTTCTGTCTTTCGAAGAGGCTTCCTCAGTTTTATTTCCGTTCGATGCTGAAGTCTCTCCAGCAATTGCCCCCCAGTATTTTTCCGAGGTGCAACATTAGCAATAAGTCTATCGATTTCTAATATGTTTGTACTAAGGGGGCCACCACTGTTTTCAGCTTGTTGGGGGCCTTCGTTAGTCATAGCGGGAGTAACCTCCTTTCGAATCGCTGGAGGAGGGGTGTCAAGGATAGCCCTCATCACATTCATCATCTGGCGCTTCTTCTGAGCGTTCCCTCCGCTCGGTGTCGAAGGGTCCTTGGCTGCCTTTGCTTCGGCACTTCCCTCAACATTTTTCTTCGATGGCTTTAATAAGCTTGTTAGATCTAATCCTAGAAAACTTAGCATTGGAAAAGGTAAGGGTGCAGTCATTACCTCTAGAATTTCTCTCTCGCCAATAGAAGCTGCCGAAGGGGTCTGTCGGAGAGGAAATCTCCGACCGGGTGGCGGAGTGCACCCGCCCTAAATCCTAAGATGAGGAGGGGCCTCGGCGTTTTGCTTGTTAGTTGGAAGCTGAGTGGAAACACAAGAACACACAAGGATTTAGAGTGGTTCGGGCCGCCGGAGCGTAACACCCTACTCCACTTTGTGATGTATTGCTTGAGAGCTTGTATGAATTTGTGAGTGTCTGAGTGAGTGGAAGCTTGGATCTGTTTGTAACGTCGCATGCCTCCCCTTTTATAGCTAAAGGGGGCATGCACAAAGGTACTGGGCCCCGACATGTGGGCCCAGGGACATAAAGAATATAGCACTTGGGGTTACAAATGTTTGCTTCTGGAATCATCTTCTTGTGTCCTGACATCCGAGATCTGTGTATCCTCGGCGTGCAGGGGAAGCTTCTTGTAGAAGGGATGATGACTACAGTGCGCCACTCGACACGGGCGCACTGTTTGTCAACAGACTGGACAGGCGCGCCGTCTGCTGGGTGACCCTGACGCTGCCTGCCAGTGGATTGGACAGGACACATTAAATGCTGAGGGGGCACGTCGCCCGTCAGCGTGGTGGCAGGCGGTGCGACCTCTCCGCAATAAATGCAGGGGCTGCATGGCGTTATGGGCCTTGCGTCATGCACAGCCCGTTGGCTTATGTCACGGACCACAAGCCACACGGCAGCAGCGGGTCTCTGCCTGAGCGGTGAGCATAGGGAAGGGCCTGGACGCGTGTCAGCACCGGACCCTTACTCAAGCTGGGGTCCTCCTCGTCCAGGGACCTTGCTAAGGCTCGAACCTTACTCGGAGGGACCTGGGGCCTTCCCGAGGGACCCGGCATGCCTTCTTGGGAGCTCCGGACTTGTACGCACAGGGGTCCGGTGTCCTACTGTGGAGGTCCGGACCCAGTAATACATCCTGGGATGTATTACCTTTCCTTGCCACGTGGTGCCTTTAGACCTGCCCATGTGGTGGGGTCGGGTGTCGTCCTCCGTGTGGCCTGGAGGTGTCACACGGGTGCGGCGTCTTCATGCTGTAGAAGAGGGTACGCCTGATTCAGGGTACCGACAGTGGCCCCCGCGCCCGCCTCAGGGGAGGATGCGAGCCTGCAGGTGGGGCCAGAGTCTGATTAGCGGTTGGCCTGCTGCTCCTGCGCGCCTATTGGCACAATTACTGCCGTCCCGCTTAGGGTCATGCCGACTGCCACACCTATTCCCACGGTTGATTGGCCCGTGATTTTCGTACTTAGTGCCACCGCTGGGTCATGCGCGGGCTGCCTCGAGTCGCTGCACTGGTTCTTAAAACTTATCTTTTTAGTCTTCCGTGGCAGCCCCGAGAAGACGTGGCATTGGCGCGAACGGCGGTGCGATTTTTCCGCACTCGGTAACCGGCGCGCCAGTTGTATGACATGTGGGCCTGGGCCCCCATGTTGGACCGTCGGTTGCGACGAAGCTGAGGGGGCGCATAACCGTGGGGTGGTTGTGCGTTTCTTGTGTGGCGGTTCGCCTTTTCGACCGCTAGTTTCGGCGAAGATGAGGGAGCGCTTAACCGCGGGGCGGTTGCATGCTCCTTGTGCGGCGGTTTGCCTTCCTGGCCGCTGGTTTTTCCGAAAATGAAGGGGCGCATAACTGTGGGGCAATTGCACGCTCCTTCTTCGGGTCAGTCTGTATGACATGGGGGGCCTGGCCCCCGTGTCATAAGGTGGGAACCTTGGTGTACGTCGGGGAGACTTTGCCTGTGACGCTTCGGGGGCGCGAGTGGGGAGATCTTCCTTTAAAAAGGGGTCGATCTCCCGGGTAGTAGCCATGCCTCGCTTCTCTTGCATCCATCGCGCCCTTCCACCTCCCAGGCCTCTAGATGGGGTGCACCGGTGTTTTCTGGAGGGATCTGCATCAGGGTCGTCCCCTCCAACGATCTCACCGCTGGAGAGCTCACACTCGTGGTGGTGCTGCCGCTCTTGTTCTCTTCTTGCTACTGTTAGAGGAGCGCAACCCCGTGGGGGTTGGCGCACTTCCGCCATCGCTTGACTTCAAGGATTTTCATCACGCAGCCCGGTCGCAACCTCCGGCCGGTGGTCATTCACAAGGATGACTACCAGCCTTGTGGTGGAGAGAAGCGAGCCGGGATGCAGCCTCCCCCTGCCCTCAGCTTCAAGGATGGTCATCATCCGCGCTGGGGAGGAGGGCGAGCCAAGTTGGGGTCCTGCCTTTCGCATGGGCTGGCGACCCGCTTCTTCCTACAGCATTCGGGGGAGAAGGGCGTTCACCAGCCTTGCAGAGGAGGCGAACTTTGGCTACGCTGGGTCGGCCGGCTGCAGGCGCCGTCAGCTGCCGCGTGTCTGGTTCCTCGGCCTAGGTGGCTTTGGTGCCGCCTCCGGCGCTGCCTCCTGCTGCTTGGGTGGGTGTGGCTGTCCGTCCACCGCATGGGCGACGGTCGCGACGTGCGCGGGTCTACCACACCCACGACTTCTCTCGCGCCGCCGGCCGCACTAGAGGGCCATACAAGGCGTCGTACGCCGTGGGGGCGGCGACCGTGTTCTTGGATGGTCTTGTCCTCACTCTCGTAGTGAGGACGGGAGCGAGGACCTCTGCGCGTGTCGAGGCAGCCGCCACCCATCGGTGCAGAGGTGGTCACCGCCGCTGGTGAGGCTGCCCACTGCAGAGGTGGTTGCCTCCGCTGGCAAGACCGTCAGTGCCACCTGCCGCCGGACCTCTGGCTCTTTGTATTTAATGGCCTCGTTGTCGCCCCCCGTAGGAAGACGGGGGCGAGGACCTTTTCGCAGTGGCGTATGTGCTAAGGTGGTCGCCACTGCTGGCGAGTCATTGGTGCAGAGGTGGCCGCCGCTGTCGGTGCTGGGGTGGTCGCCTCCGCTGGCGAGCCGCTCGGAGCTAGCTATCCTGCGGCCCTACTGGTGTGGAGGTAGTTCATTCTGGCAGAGTAGAGATGGAATTAGGGCTGCACTTGAAAACAAATGTAATACTTTCGCTTTTTTGTAAGGTACTCAAGAGTACTATTTAAGCAGTATTAGCACTTATCTATTTTCAACTTGTTTCTGCTGTGTGCGACATTGTTGACTCCTCCTTGGTACCTGGCCCCCCGCCTGGGATGCATGCTTGATTTGTTGAGGTTGGATACCAGCTTATCTGTAAAGGTTGTCAATAATTCTCGAAAGGCAGCCTCGCCAAGGTCTGGATCTATACATAGCTTCAGCGTTAGTAGTACACCCATAGGGTCCCTTGTCTGACATTAGCCATCCTTTGATACATGCTCGAGACTCGCAGGTTTCAGCCTGGGTGGCCAAGTTGCGTGTCCGGACCCCCTTGGGTTGCATCTCTAGATACTAGGACACTTGTCGCAGGGCGGTGGAGCTTGCAGGCCCACGGTTCGGGACCAGGCTGAGCGGCTACATGGGCTCCGGACCACCCCAGGAGACTAATGTTTGTTCTCTAGTTCCGGTCCCGAGGTTGTCGGACCCGCAGGACTTATAGCCCCAAATACTAGGTTCCCGTCACGGAGTGGTGGAGTATGTAGGCTTTCGGGTATGGAACCAGGCTAAGCGGCCACACAGGCTCCGGACCACCCCATGGAACGGGGTCCCGTTCTCTAGAGCCAGCCCCCAGGCTGTCGGACCTCCCAACTTTCGTATCGGGGGCCCTAAACTGCAAGCCTAGCTGCTCAATTCAGATGTTGTCATGTCAGAACAGATTGAAGCCGTACGGGTGGGTTAGATAAAAAAGTATTATCTGAAAAATTGCAAGGTAAGACCATGGAGCAGTGATATGGATCTATCATAGGGGCACAACTAAGGGGGTAGGTTTTCTTTATAACTCGTCATGCATGTGTGCAGACCAATAGACCAGGTTTATGGGGGCAGACCCCACCGGATTGTCGTACACGTATGCGTTACCTAGTTACAAAAGGGAAACAAATTCGACCCCTTAGACTTGCTCTATGGATAGAACTTATAGGGATGTTTTGGCATCGGGTTAAGGCACTCCTTCAGTCGTAGCTAGGTGGTTGCCCCCGGGTCGGTGTATTCCCGTTACCTTGAAGGGTCCTTCCTAGCTGGGGGAGAGTTGCGGAGCCCTTCTTGGTTTGGTACTTGCCGTAGGGCTAGGTCCCGACCCTGGGTCCCCATCTGCATTTGACACGGGAGCCCTCGCCTTTAGTTGGGGCTGTTCCTGTGTGTACCGGACCCGTGGGGAATCCGAAAGGTTTTCCTAAGGAAGGCAAGCTTCAGCTCCGTAGACCAGGGAACACGGGGTTCCTCTGGGGTCCGTCTAGTTGTCTCCACCGGAGTAGGAGCCTCCAACGAAGACATCCTTCAGGTCCCCTTTGGGTGACTGATACCCGAGGTCTCGTTCAGCCACGGCCACCTCGCCGTCGTCCACCTTTTCTTTGCCAGGTCGGCGACGAGGTGGGGAGCCGTCTTTGGAAGACTGCTCGCGCCGCTCACTGACACGCTTCGCGAGGTCAATGATCTCATGGCACTCCGCAGCGCTGTGGCGACCGTTGGGGTGTACAGGGCATGAGCCGCTGTTACCCTCTGCGGCCGTGGACGTTTGTTGCGGTCGCCCTTGCCTCCGATCGTGGCTGCGACAACCAGAGCGGTGGACCGTGGCTTCTGGTAGTCGCGTTCCTTCTTCTTTTTCTTCTTTCCGTCCCGGCGGACGGCGCCCGAGCCACCCGACTGGGCAGCTCTGGTTTGTGGGGCCGAGTGCCATGCACGGCCCTCGACGGCTCTGGCGCACTTATCGGCTAGAGTGAAGAGTGTGGGGACAGTTTCTACGTCATGTGTGGCCAACTTCTCCAGCATTTTTTCTTCACGTACTCCCTGTCGGAAGGCCGTGATGATGGAAGCATCAGAAATACGAGGTATAGTACCTCGCACCTTGGTGAAGCGGGAGATGAACTTCCGGAGAGTCTCCCCGGGCTCCTGCCTCACCGCATGGAGGTGGGCCTCCACACAGTGCTGCTGGTAGGCACTGGCGAAGTTCGCAACGAACCACGCGCAGAGCTCTTCCCAGTTGTAGACTAACCCCGGGGCGAGGTTCATGAGCCAGGTCCGGGCAGGTCCAGACAAGGAAACATGGAAATACGTTGCCATCACAGCTGTGTTTCCACCTATTGTCGTGATGGCGGTGACGTACACCTGCAGGAACTCCGACGGATTTGACGTTCTGTCGTACTTTTCCGGTAGATGCGGCCTGAACTTGGGCGGCCAAGACATTGCGCGGAGATGGTCCGCGAGAGCGGCGCAGCCCACGCCGGCCAGGGGGACACCCACTTGGAACCGGGTGCCCATTGGTGTCTGCGGTGCTACCGCAGCGAAGTCTTGATCGAGGTTGCGACCCCCAATTTTTTGGCGGCGCTCGCGCGCCCTTTCCAAGGAGACACTGGCATCCTCTCTCGCACGCCTACGGTTGAGTTCTGCCCGGAGGTCGTTGGTCTGTGCACCCCTTACTGAGGGCGAGCGCACAGATGCTGACGCCTCATGTTGGCGCCGAGATGACTGAGTCTTCGACCTAGTCGAGGTAGAATGTGCCATACTGAGTAGTCGGTCGACATCGTCCGGCCATTGCTTCATGGCCCCTGGTGAGGCCGTAGAGCTTGGAGGGTGTCACAACAACTCCCTGGTTGCTGACAATGCTCCCGGAGTTTCCCTCGATGGAGTCCGGGACATCTGTGCAGTCGTGCGTTGCCGTGCGGTGTGCACAGCAGCAGTGCCTGGCACGGGGCGGTTGGGAGCTTGCGGTGTAGAAGAAGCAGCTTCTCCTTCCACCGCGAAATCTATCAAAGTCTCGACATGGTGCTCAACGATTTTCACCATCATGCTTGAGCAAGGGAACAAGCAAAAACCTGATGCCTAGCCCCTACCTGGAGCACCAAATGTCGGAGAGAAAATCTCCGGCCAGGTGGCGGAGTGCACCCGCCCTAAATCCTAAGATGAGGTGGGGCTTCGGCGATTTGCTTGTTAGTTGGAAGCTGAGTGGAAACACAAGAACACACAAGGATTTAGAGTGGTTCGGGCCGCCGGAGCGTAACACCCTACTCCACTGTGTGATGTATTGCTTGAGAGCTTGTATGAACTTGTGAGTGTCTGAGTGAGTCTAAGCTTGAATCTGTTTGTAACGTCGCATGTTTGGAATCATCTTCTTGTGTCCTAACATCCGAGATCTGTGTATCCTTGGCATGCAGGGGAAGCTTCTTGTAGAAGGGATGATGAGTACAGTGCACCGCTCGGCACGAGCGCACTGTTTGTCAACAGATTGGACAGGCGTGCCGTCTGCTGGGTGACCCTGATGCCGCCTGCCAGTGGATTGGACAGGACACATTAAATGCTGAGGGGGCACGTCGCCCATCAGCGTGGTGGCAGGCGACACGTCCTCTCCGCAATAAATGCAGGGCTGCACGGCGTTATGGGCCTTGCGTCATGCACAACCCGTTGGCTTATGTCATGAACCACAAGCCACGTGGCAGCAGCGGGTCTCTGCCTGAGCGGTGAGCATAGGGAAGGGTCTAGACACGTGTCAGCACCGGACCCTTACTCAAGCCGGGGTCCTCCTCGTCCAGGGACCTTGCTAAGGCCCGGACCTTACTCGGAGGGACCTGGGGCCTTCCCAAGGGACCCATCATGCCTTCTTAGGAGCTTCGGACTTGTACGCACAGGGGTCCAGTGTCCTACTGTGGAGGTCCGGACCCATTAATACATCCTTGTATGTATTACCTTTCCTTGCCACGTGGTGCCTTTAGACCTGCCCATGTGGTGGGGTCGGGTGCCGTCCTCCGTGTGGCCTGGAGGTGTCGCATGGGTGCCGCGTCTTCATGTTGTAGAAGAGGGTACCCCTGATTCAGGGTACCGACAGGGTCTTTTCTAAATCCTTTGGCAGAGAAGGTCTCTCGTCTTCTCCGCGGTCAGATGATATAACCTTTCTTTTCTTTGGTACCGAAGGGGGTCCTTTGTCAACCTTTTCTTCTTGCCTCCTTCAACAGACCTCTGCGCTTGCCTTGTCAACACACTTACAACCCTTTTTCTTTTCAATCCCTCAGCTTCTTCGTGATGTCTTTCATAGTCAGGGTATTCGAAGCCTAGGGCATCCATCACCTGATTTAGTCTCTGCTTCTCTCGCGTGCCGAAGGCGGCTATCATTAATTGATCTTCCTTTGTATAATTTCTAAGAATTTCATTGAACATCTTCTCTATCAATCCCAACCATTTGGCACACAGCTTCCTGAAGCTTTTTTGAAATTTGAATCGGTAGGGGAGTCGTACAAGTTCATATTTATTTCTTTCTTTTTTCTTCGGCATTCCCTACCCACCAGACATTGGAAAGGTTTTATTGGCCAGGTATTCTTGCACTAAATCCCGAGTACTAATATGCTCCACAACAACCCTAAATTCCACTTCAGCCTACTGACAGGGGGAGCCGAACTGCATATTGCACAATGGCCTATCATGCCGAACCTCATTCTCAAGGAACTCATCACCATAGTCATAAGCTTCGATTCTCCCTCTTTTTCTCGTCATCCTTTACGTAAAACCATTCATTCGTATATCCAGTCGGCCGCTTCGTACGGTAGCCAATCATAGGAGCTGTGGTATATATCCGATACGCAAAATTGTAGCATCTGAAGTTCTTATGTAGCCCATCAGCTCTAGCCTTCGTCTGGTAGTGGAGTTCGTGCACCCAGCAAAATCCTTTAGCATTGGCACTCTTCCCTTGGCTTTGGAGAGCCCATACATACACACTTAGTCTAACTATGGCATTTGGGATAAGTTGATGAAGGTAGACATCAAATTTATTTAAAACCTCACCAATCATCTCGTATAGAGGGAATCGAATACTTGCTCTGAAGAAGCTCTTAAAATCTATGACTTCGTCGTTCCTTGGTTCCGAAATCACTTCTTCCCCAGCAAATCAAACTAGCTCGTCATCATGCTTTCCAAAATATCCTAATTTCTTCATTAAAACCAGATCTTCCACTTTAACCGTGGATTTTCCAAACTCAATATGGTTGGATTTGCTCGGACTTAAAATTCCATCATCATCTTCGTTATCACTGTCAGCTTCAGCAGTAGTTGGTTCAGCTTCAGCACTAGCAATATCTTGTGTTGGAATTGACTCTTTTTCTTCTTGAACAACTAACCAGAATGTTTCATCACTTCTGAGATGGGGATCTTCTCAGAAGTTCCAGCCTCCTCTCCTCAGCGCGTTACTCTAGCAGTAGACCTCACTCTAGCCATTTCAGTTTTTGTCAGACAAAGCTACACTCAAACGATTGAACGTTTGTCCGAAGCTTATGCAGCAAGTTCACAGAAAGAAGGAAGCTTCGGCTTCAGCAAAAATTTTCAACACCACAACAATGCAGTAGCAATGAATGTTGTGGTAACCTCTCACCAGCTCGTCTGTTTATATATCCTCGCACGTGGAGAAGGTGAACCACCGGGACGCGTGTACTGGCTAATCAGTGGACCAGTAAGCACCGTAAGTTTTATATTCATTTTTAATAACAAGCTCAAGGAAGGTGTTTTTCGGACCTTCGGCATCCAGAAGCCTTCGTATTTTTCGCGGATTGAGCTCGTTATGAAAAAACGACCTAGCACCGCGAAGGGGCTACTGTTGGGGGTCTTCTTCTCAGTCGAAGGTCCCCAAGACGAAGATATCATTTGAAAGCGATAACAACGGATGCCAAAGCTACAGCCGGAGGACGATAGCTTCGGCTTAAGGTGGCGACGAAGGTCAAGCATGATGCCGAGCCAAAGAGGAAAAGACTAGTTAATCCTTGATGATTTATGTTACGATTATGAGTACATGTTAAGGTTGTAAATGTATTTTTGCTCGGGCTGCGTCCTGTGTCTATAAATAGGTGAACAGTATCCCCGTACTGTTCATGCTGGATTGTAATTGCTCTCACGTCAACAACTTCAATCAAGTCATAGGTATCAATGTAATATAAATTCTGTTAATGTTCATGTATATATATTATGAAATAGATATATGAATGAATGGATGAATAGATAACATATGTTATCTCCATGGACTCTTATTCTCATAAATGATGAAGGTGTGTCCCTCATGACCTTTGTCTGAAGATCATTATATCTGAGAGGAGATAATGCTTCAGAGGACGAAGGTCCTTAATCTTTAACAATTGTGTTGCCTTGTTCTTGATTCACAGCATTTGAGAACAAGTGACCAACAGTATACTCTAGAGATAACTCTAAATATACTACTTCCGATGATGAGGGTAGCTCTAGTGAAAAGGATGATGATTTGTCTTCTCTTTTTGCAAACCTTACCGTAGAACAAAAGGAGAAAATTAATGAAATGTTAAAAACCATTAACGAGAAGGATGGAATCTTGGAATGCCAAGAAGACATGCTTGTTATGGAAAACAAAAAAATTTGTTAAGCTAAAAGATGTTTTTGCTCTTGAAGTTGAAAAATGCAAAAACTTGACTGAAGAGCTAAATACATATAATGATTCAATTTCTTGTCTTAGAACTAAAAATGTTAGTTTAATTGATAAGATTGAGGAATTGAATGCTTTCAAAGTACCTACATCTACCATTGAGCATGTTACTATTTGCACTAGATGTAGAGATATTGATGTTAATGCTATGAATGATCACCTTGCTATGATTAAAGAACAAAATGATCACATAGCTAAGTTGAATGCTAAAATTGCCGACCATGAGCATGAAAATGAAAAATTTAATTTTGCTCATAGTATGCTTTATAATGGGAGACGCCTAGGCATTAAGGATGGGGCTGGCTTCCAACCTGGGAGCCAAAGGAACATCAAACCTAATGCCCATAGAAACAAGATTTCTAAGTTTGAAGGGCAAGGCTCCCATGGTTCAAGCCGGAGAAGGTTACATTTTATATCCTGAAAACTATCCTGAGCATAAGATTAGAAGAATTCATGCTAAGAAATCTCATCCTGCTGTTCATCGTGCTTATATTTGCAGTAATGAGGCTTCTAGCTCTAGGCATACAACTCATATTAAAATGCCTAAGAAAAAGATTGTCGATGCATCAAATGAACATAGCATTTCATTTAAGACCTTTGATGCATCCTTTGTTCTTACTAACAAATCAGGCAAAGTAGTTGCCAAATATGTTGGGGGCAAACACAAGAGTCCAAAGACTTGTGTTTGGGTACCCAAGTTGCTTGTTTCTAATGTGAAAGGACCCAAGACCGTTTGGGTACCTAAGGACAAGGCCTAAATTTGTGTTGTAGGTTTATGCATCTGGAGGAACAAGGTGGATAATCAACAGCGAGTGCACAAACCACATGACACAGGAGAAAAGAATGTTCTCCTCATATGAGAAAAATGATGATCCCCAAAGAGCAATCACATTCGGGGATGTAAATCAAGGTTTGGTCAAAGGATTGGGTAAAATTGCTATATCTCATGACCATTCCATTTCTAATATTTTCTTATAGAATCTCTAGGTTACAACTTGCTTTCTATTTCTCAATTATGCAAAATGGGCTACAACTGTTTATTTACTGATATTGATGTTACCGTCTTTAGAAGAAGTGATGATTCACTAGCCTTTAAGAGAGTGTTAGATGGTCAGCTATACTTAGTTGATTTCACTGATAACAATGCTAAACTAGACACTTGCTTAATTGCTATAACTAACATGGGCTGCCTCTGGTATCGCCGACTTGCTCATGATGGGATGAAGAATCTTCACAAGCTTCTAAAGAGCGAACACATTTTAGGACTAACCAATGTTCATTTTGAGAAAGACAGGATTTGTAGTACATGTCAAGAAGGGAAGCAGGTTGGAGTTCATCATCCACACAAGAACATCATGACGACCGAGAAACCGCTTGAACTACTTCACATGGATCTATTTGGCCCGATTGCTTACATAAGCATCGACGGGAGTAAGTATTGTCTTGTAATTGTGGATGACTATTCTCGCTTCACTTGGGTATTCTTTTTGTAGGAAAAATCACAAACATAAGAGACATTAAAGAAATTCTTGAGACGGGCTCAAAATGAGTTCGGATTGAGAATCAAGAAGATTAGAAGCGACAATGGAACAAAGTTCAAGAACTCCCAAATTGAAGGATTTCTTGAGGAGGGCATCAAGCATTAGTTCTCTTCTCCCTACACACCTCAAAAAACGGTGTTGTGGAGAGAAAGAATAGAACTCTTTTGGATATGGCAAGGACCATGCTTGATGAATACAAGACATTGGATCTATTTTGGGGGAGGCGATTAACACCACTTGCTACTCCATCAACCGACTCTACCTTCACCGAATTCTCAAGAAAACATCATATGAACTCCTCACCGGTAAAAAGCTCAATGTTTCTTATTTTAGAGTTTTTGGGAGCAAGTGCTTTATTCTTGTTAAAAGAGGTAGAAATTCAAAATTTGCTCCTAAAGCAGTAGAAGTTTTTTTACTTGATTATGACTCAAACACAAGGGCATATAGAGTCTTCAACAAGTCCACTGGATTAGTTGAAGTTTCTTGTGACATTGTGTTTGATGAGACTATTGGATCTCAAGTAGAGCAAGTTGATCTTGATGAATTTGTGCATCGTGCTAAGGAACATGTCCATTGGATATGTGTGTCCACATGAACCCGAAGAGCCTTCACAAGCACAAGATCAACCATCATCTTCCATACAAGCATCTCCACCAACTCAAGATGAGAAACTGGCTCAAGAAGAAGAGGATCAAGATCAAGACGATGAGCCACCTCAAGAAGAAGGCATCGATTAAGGGGGAGATGAAGTTGATCAATAAAAGGAAGATGAACAAGAGATTCAAGATCAAAGACCACCTCACCCAAGAGTTCATCAAGCAATTCAACGAGATCACCCCGTTAACTCCATACTTGGTGACATTCAAAAGGGGGTAACCACTCGATCTCGAGTTGCTCACTTTTGTGAACATTACTCTTTTGTGTCTTCTATTTAGCCGTACAAGATAGAGTATGCACTTAGAGATCCAGATTGGGTGGTGGCAATGCAAGAGGAGCTCAACAACTTCACGAGGATGAGGTATGGCATTTAGTTCCACGTCCTAACCAAAATGTTGTAGAGATGAGCATGGTGTGGTGAACAAAGCTCGACTTGTTGCAAAAGGGTATTCACATATCGAAGGTTTGGATTTTGATGAAACTTATGCACCCGTAGCTAGGCTTGAGTTAATTTTGAATATTACTTGCCTATGCTACTTACCATGGCTTTAAGTTGTATCAAATGGATGTGAAAAGTGCCTTCCTCGATGGTCCTATCAAGGAAGAGGTTATGTTGAGCAACCTCCCGGCTTTGAAGATAGTGAGTATCCTACACATGTTTATAAGCTCTCAAAGACGCTTTATGGGCTCAAACAAGCCCTAAGATCATGGTATGAATGTCTAAAAGACTTTCTTATCACTAATGGTTTTAAAGTCGGAAAAGCTGACCCTACTCTCTTTACTAAAACAATTGACAAAGACTTGTTTATATGCCAAATTTATGTTGATGATATTATATTTGGGTCTACTAACAAGTCATCTTGTGAAGAGTTTAGTAGGATCATGATACATAAATTCGAGATGTCAATGATGGGCGAGTTGAAGTATTTCCTTGGATTCCAAATCAAGCAACTTCAAGAGGGCACCTTCATCTGCGAAACTAAGTTTATTCAAGACATACTCAAGAAGTTTGGAATGAAGAATACCAAACCCATCAAGACACCCATGGGAACCAATGGGCATCTCGACCTCGACATGGGAGGTAAATCTATAGATCAAAAGGTATACCGGTCAATGATAGGATCTTTACTCTTTTTATGTGCTTCACGGCCGGATATTATGATGTCCGTATGCATGTGTGCAAGGTTCTAGGCAAATCCTAAGGAAGTTCACCTTAGGCCCGTGAAAAGAATCATGAGATATTTAGTTTACACTCCTAAGTTTGGGCTATGGTACCCCCAAGGGATCTACCTTTGATCTAATCGGGTATTCTGATGGTGATTATGCCGGATGTAAGATTGATATAAAGAGTACATCAGGGACTTATCAGTTTCTACGGAGATCCCTGGTGTCTTGGGCTTCAAAGAAACAAAATTCAGTAGCTCTATCCACCACTGAAGCCGAGTATATTATTGTAGGACATTGTTGTGCACACTTACTCTGGATGAGGCAAACCCTTAGGGACTATGACTACAAATTGAGCAAAGTCCCTCTCCAATGTGACAATGAGAGTGCAATCCGCATGGCAGATAATCCTATTGAACACAGCCGCACAAAGCACATAGACATCCGGTATCACTTTTTGAGAGATCACCAACAAAGGGGCGATATCGAAATTGCTTATGTTAGCACCCACAACCAGTTAGCCGATATCTTCACCAAGCCCATAGATAAAAATACTTTTAGCAAGCTTAGAAATGAACTAAATATCTTAGATTCAAAGAACTTTGATTGAAATCTTGCACATATTGCTCATTTTATACCTTTGATCAAGTCATATCTCTTTCATTTGGTACAAATGCATATTTCTTATACTTCTTGTGCCAAAGCTAAGACTATTGTTCTTCCAAGAGTATTTCTATACTTAGTCTTGAATTGAAAGGGAAATGAAGTTGCAGGCAAAGGCAAGGCTTCTGCTCCATATTCGTCAGTATCCTTTGCCCTACTCATGTATTTACTTTCATATCTTTTTAAAGACCTCTCGATTTCCCTATTTTTGGCGCTTAACGCCAAAGGGGGAGAATATAAAAGGCCAAGCAAAAGGACCGCACCACCACCCTATTTCTGAAAACTTTTTTAAACAAAATTGCATTTGCAAAAACCCTCTTGACAGCTAAGGGGAGAACTTTTTCACGGTAAGCTTTTATTTAGCCAAAGGAAAATCATTTGAAAAAGGGGGAGAATCTTTCAAAACTTAAAAATGCCTTTAGAAATCATGTTCTTATACCATTGGCTAATTGCAAAATAATTGGAAAAGACTTCTCCAAAAGATTTGCAAGAAAAACAAGCTAAGTGGTACAAATGTGGTCCAAAATGTCAACTATATCAAAAACATTCATATATACTTAGAACTGCTTTCATTTCAAAGTAACTCATGCACATCTGTCTAAATGCAAACTAGCTACATTTCTATACTTTGTATTTGCTTTGTTTTGTGTTGGCATCAATCACCAAAAAGGGGCAGATTGAAAGGGAAATGGCCTCAACCATCTCCTATAATCGATTTTGGTGTTTGACGACCATCACAAAACTTATGGACTAACTAGTTTGCCGAGTTGATCTTTTCTTAGGTGCATAAAGTTCATAAACATCTGTAAGGAACATGTACCCTTGATCTGTTTCTATAAATACGGGGCGAGTCAGACTTATACCAGCCTGTGTTGCACCGGACAGTGTCCGGTGCCCAGGCTGGTGTGCCCGACGAACAGGTCACTCTCGAAAAAACTCAGCGCTCCGCGGCTAAAATCCATCGGACTGTCCGGTGTGCACTGGACTGTCCGGTGAGCCCACGACCAACGGTCAACTTCGCCAACGTTCGACTACCACTGGGACTGCCACCGTTAGAAACATTCAGAAGTCAGAAACGGTTAGCGATGGTTAGGTCGCACAAGACTGTCCGATGTGCCACCAAACTGTCCGGTGCGCCACAGGGGCAGGCGGATCCAACGATCGACTGCTACAGACGCCATCGGTCGAGTGAAATGGAAGGCACCGGACAATGAACAAGGCCGAATCCGGTGTGCACCGGACTGCCCGGTGCGCCCGTCGATAGAAAGCTGTTTTTTCTGTTCAACGGCTATAAATAGGTTGGAGGCTATAAATACACCCCAACCACCTCCATTCAGCACATCCAAGCATTCAATACATCCACATTCAATACAAGAGCAAGGAATTCATTCCAAGACACATTCAAAGCTTCCAATCTCCTCAAGTGCCACAATTAAGACAAGTGATTAGTGGCTGAGAAATAGTGATTCATGTTTCATTTGTTGCTCTTGTTGCTTGGTGTTTTTAATCGTGCTTTCTTCATCTCCTTCTAAACTCTCTAAGTGACTTGTAAAGCTAGCAAGAGACACCTAAATGTATGGTGATCCTTGCGGGGTCTTTGTGATCCTTAAGATTAAGAAAAATAACTCAATCGGTCTAGGTGATCGATTGAGAGAGGGAAAGGGTTGAAAAAGACCTGACCTTCGTGGTCTCCTCAATGGGGAGTAGGTTTATTGGAACCGAACCTCGGGAAACAAATCGTTGTGTTCATTTGTGTTGATCATTAACTTGCGATTTGATTCTCCCTCTCCCCCCTGTCTAAAAGTTCTCTTGCTCACAATCCTTTGAGTTAGCTTCCAAAGTTATTCGCATTGATTGAGCAACTCATAGTAAGAAGAATTCTCTTCCGCACTCCGTGTTCATTATTATTTGTTCCTAATCCTAACCCCGGGAGAAGTTCATGTTCAATGTATATAATTTACAGGTTTCGCCTATTCACCCTCCCTCTAGGTGACTTCCACCGGCTCGGCCCCCGGTGTGGCCTGGCCCACCCCCCTCCCCGCACGACCTTGCCCTCGGTGTGGCGGCTCCGGCACGTCGGCCCCCAGGTGCGGCCTCCGATGCGGTAGCCCCGGCACGGTCCTGCCCGGCGCGCAGCCTCGTCGCTGTCGTGGTGCGGCCTCGACGCAGCCCCAGCGTGTGTGTGCCTTCGGCGCACTTTGCGCTCACTGTTTGCCGTTTTGTGTGTGCCGTAATGCTTTAAATTTCACTTGGGTCATGCGTCGTGTCGCGCGCTTTGCCGCACGACGACCTTTTGATCCACCTAGAATCACGTATGATAATTAAATTGCGTAGTGTGACGATGATTAATTGAGTATCGAACTAATCAGGACCAAGTGCCCAATTTATTTATGCGTTGCATGAATATCAATTAATATAATTATCCCAAAATAAATATTTTAGTCCAAAGCCGCGTAGTCGTAAATGCGAGCTCTGCGCCACGTATCTGTTTAAATGATATGTTTCATTGTGTGGTGTATTGTTTCTTTCTATGTTAAGAATGTGGAATGTATGTTTGCACTCGTATAGATAACGATCTGTTGGAGGGGAAGACCCTGAGCAACAGCTGGTTGGTGAAGGCAAGTGTCCTCTAACCTATCTATGTCCTACTCATTTTATAATTCATCTCTCCGCATTTACATGATTTATACCTAAGTATTTACTAGTCTCTTGTTTATCCTGTCCTTGATCACCTATTTGGGATGGATTATATCTGGATTAGCTTTATGCTAGCGCTCTATTCTAATCAATGAACATGATGAGACTATTTATGATACGATGTTTACTTCTGGATATGATTATGGCATTGTGACATTTAAGGGGCTTGAGCTGTTTCTCGAGTGCCTCTCAGTAAGGACTGGTTCGTTGGATGACCACCCAGGATAACAGTACAACCATGAGGGTGGAATTGGACGCCCTTAGCTAATTAATTAGAGGAACTAATGAGGTGTAGTTCGCTTCGCCGTCGTACCATAAATGGGGCTCGGTGTACGCGGCTCGCTCTGCCGAGGGATGGTTTGCCCCTTGGGGAGGAGTGCGGTGCATTTAATAAACCTAACGGGTGACTACATCTTCAGGGAATCTTTGTAAAGGCTTCGTAGTAAATCCCTAGCCGCTCACCTTGGGAGTGAACAAGGGTCTTGTAAACCCGGGCTAGAGAGGGAATCACAGCTCGTGGGTAAAGTGTGCGACCTCTGCAGAGGGTTAGAAACTGATATATCAGCCGTGCTCACGGTTATGAGCGGCCTTGGGAGCTCCTTTGATTAGAGATACCATGATTATAGATGATGATGAGGATAATAATGGTTTTAATGGTGATGATTATGACTATGGATTCTGGTATTCTTTCCTTTTGGAGGGAGTACCTTTGGGTTAATAACTTGGGATTGTTGCTAAAACTTGGCTCTCTACTGGTAATAATTATCTGACCAACTAAAAGCAACTGCTATGAGCTTCATCCCACATACAGCTTGTCCACTTTAGCCAAACGGGACATTGCTGAGTACGTTGATGTGTACTCATCCTTGCTTAAAACACCAAAACATCAGGTTGTCCACATTTCAACCCCTGCTCAGGACAATATGAAGTCGTAGCGTATGATTTCCAGGAGTTTCAAGACTATGATAAGTTCTAGGTGTGGGTTAGCGGCAAACCCCCAGTCGGCTGCCTATGAATGTCGTATTTACTACGTTTTGTATTCGCACTTTGATCTATGTTTAAGATTATGTGGATGTCTCGGACATCACGATGTAATCAAATTAATACCTCTTTACGTTATTATTTGAGCATGTGTGATGATGTCCAGTTATATAATCTTTGTGTACGTGAATTTCTGATCTTAGCATGTACATGGTTCGCATTCGGTTTGCCTTCTAAAACTGGGTGTGACAATAATCCACCTTTGCAAATAAAATCCTTTTCGAAAATTTCAAAAACTTATCCCCTTTGGCATAAAAGAACTTTCTTTTGGTAAACTCCCCCTTTTCAAATACATTTGCTTTGACCATAATTTCTTTCCCCTTCTTGGCAAAGATTTCATAAGAGAGCCTCTTCTTAGCTTTCAAGAGGTTTTGCATATACCAATTTATAAATTCACAAAACTCAAAAAAATTTCAAAAACTTGAGTGGTGGGTCGGTCCATTTGCTTTGGCCTATAAATTTCTCCCCCTTTGGCATCAAGTTCTTAACACGGAAAACCCAAATGGCATTTAACATTACTCATCCAATGATATGATAAAAAAAGGCATGAATAGGAGCAATGTAAAATCAAGAATTTGGTGCAAAGAGTCTTTGATAGCAACAAATATGTAGTGGAAGCGCTTTCCTTTACTAAAATTCACCAATTCCGTTTCAATTTGAGACTACACATAATAAGTGTGAAAACATGGTTAGTCCCAAAAGTTCAATTTGTCGACCATCCTCCCCCTAAATGTGTGCATACAAGTGAGGAATACGTGTAACCTATGCACTTGGACTTGTAAGGCCTGGGGATAATTTTCTACAATTTAAACCTTTGTACACCAAAAATATGAACAATTATGAAATTGTACCAACTGAAAGAGCATGATAAAAGGTATATAAAAATAATCAATGTGTGCTGTTGGGGACTTGTTCTCAAATACTATGAATTAAGAACAAGGCAACACTAGATCTTAAATGTTAATGCTCTTCGTCTTTCGAAGCATTATTCCCCTTAGGATATAATGATCTTCAGACGAAGGTCACGAAGGATATACCTTCATCATCACAGTATATGTTAAATAAAAGAAGAAGCATATGGCATATAGGAAACAACATAAACAATTATATAACATTATTAATTCATTCTAATTATATGATCATGGAAAGGCAGGAATAATATTGAATTACAAAAGTACCTTCGGCTTGATGGAAGGCAAGAAAGTACAAGCGTGACGTAAAAGCAAGCACAAGTCAGCGTGAACAGTACGGGGGTACTGTCCATCTATTTATAGGCACAGGACGCAGCCTGTGAGAAATTACATTCATACCCTTTACATTTTTTATTGACTTATATACAAATCTATGAGGAGTAAATAGCCTTTTCTCCTTTAAGTCGGTTCCTTTTCCCGCGGATAAGCCGAAGCTCCCTTGCGCGTAGCTTTGGAGCAACGACAATCTTTGTCACGATCATGCTCTTCTTATCGTGTACGCTTTTATCATGAATCCGAAGGTACCTGTCCACAAGCCATACTTGGAAGACATTGTTAAATTACGTTTTTGAGGACCTTCGGAGGACGAAGGCCCCCAACAGTAGCCCCTCGCGGTACTAATTTGTTTAAGATAACGAATTCAGACTGCGACATGGACGAAGGCCTTAAGCCGAAGGTCCGAAAAAACACCTTCTCTTTGCTAGAATAGCAACAGTCAATGACAGACGGGACCCTCCAACTCGGGGTCGAGCGTATAAATAAGAACTCACCCTGACCACATTTGGTACGCCATTTGTGCGACTTGCTTTATTTGCTCAATTTTGTAGCTCTTGCTCACCAACGCTTGCTTAGTTTCTCAAGCTTTCTAAGCTTCGGTTTGAAGGACACGTTTTCGTCATTTCCGAAGAAAAGATGTCTCAAGACAAGAAGGTTGTTGCTGAGACGAAGCTAACCGAAGAGGAGAAGCTCTTTGAGCAGAAGAAGGCTGCAAATCCTTATATAGCTAGGTTTTTAGAATCAATGGCAAAATCAAATACAGAGAAGATTACAAAAGAGATATTGGAGGGCCTGTCTGAAGACACTGGTGACAGTGACAACTATGATGTAGAAAGTGGGGATGAAGATTCCAAAGATCGACCATGGAGGCCAAGCCATACAATTTTCGGAAAGTCGACCATCAAACAAAGTCACCTTGAGAGCATGAGGGGGAGGTACTTTTGAGATATATCTATTGTGAGGGCTGGCGAAGACAATAACACTCCTGCGCCTGAGGAGAATGAAGTTGTGATCTTCTGAAGCTTCTTTAAAGTTGGCTTCGGTTCCCACTGAGCAGGTTTGTAGTTAAAGTGTTAAAAACCTTCCAAATTTTCCTTCATCAACTGACCCCCGAAGCTATATTGAGGATGGGAGTCTTCGTCTGGGCAACAAGGAGCCAAGGTATAGACCCAAACGCAAAATGCTTCTGCAGCATGCACGAACTTATGTATGAAACGAAGGCCACTGGAAAAGAACAGTATCACAACAACTTCGGTTGTTAAGGATTTATCGCCCGTCCCAACTCAAGCTACCTAGTGCCAACATTTCGGAAAAGATGGCCAAGAAATTGGATGGAGGAATGGTTTTATGTGAAGAACGACTTAGTAGCGAGGGAGGATGTCAAGGAGTTTATTATGTGCCCCATTTGGTCCCGCTTCGGCCTCCGAAGGCCGAAGGTTGAGATAGATGAAGCCATCGAAGCATGCCAAAAGGCATTTGGTACTGTCTGCTTTTTTATTGGTACAAGAGATTTAATCCAAGAGCATATAGCCTTCAGAGTATGGCCGCTTGTAGAGAACTGGGAAATGCCGAAGGAGACTTTCACCGAGTCTAGCGAAGGTGAGCTGGTTCGACTGAAATACACCTTCAGATATGGAGATAAATTTGATGAACCAAATGATGACTGGCTGAAATGTATCGAAGCTACAAGTGATGAACTGCTTGGGCCATATTCCAAAGTGGAAGATAATGCATTATCCACATCCTTCGGGGGTCGAGGAAAAAAGAGATTGAACAGAGTTTTTTATGCCATTGGTTTTGTTTACCCCGACTACTGCTACCCGCTGCGAGGACGGGGAAAGAAGAGAAAAACTGCTGCTTCGGCCACTCCAGATGAGCCTGCACCGAAGAGCAAAAAGTTGAAAGTCCTTACCCACCGGCCACGTTATATTGAACCGACCGTAGTGCCTGAGTTTGGCGGGGAGACTTCTTCAGCTGCTGAACCAAAAGAGCCCATTCCTCCTACGCAGAAGATTGAAGATCCGGCTATAATGCCGAAGGTACCCTTAGCCAAACTAGCTGAATCGAAGACTGATAAAGATAAGGCCGAAGAGCCAAAAATTGAAGGAACAAAAATGTTAGAAATTTTAAGCCCTTCGGCAGAAGTAACAGTGCCGAAGGCACAAAAAAGTTTTGCGGCAACTCCCAAAAGAAGAAGGATGGCAAATGTACTAGATGTGTTAGAAACAGTAAAGGCTTTAAGCTCCACTCCTTCAGGGAAAATCACCGAAGCTTCAAAAATGCAAACTGATGCTGAAACAAAGCCGACCGAAATTAAAGCTGCAGTAATCCAAGCTAGTGCCGAAGCTGGCCCTTCAGAGCTAGCCGAGAAAAAACTTTTGGAAATTGAAGAAAAGGCAATAGAAGAAAAGGCCACAGAGCAAGTTTCGCCTGAAAAGGTTGCTACTCCTGCTCCCGAAGCTTTGAAAGAGAGCATTGATTATATCATCCGCCATGCTTTGGGAAAGATACTTTCTAAGGAAGAAAAACGAGAAGCTCAACATTATGATCAAAAACTGAAATACCCGAGGGGGCATTGGTGTTTAATGGCAGCGGGGAAGAAGATTTTTTGTACTGTCTCCCGGATAATAAAGAGATATTCATCAGCCGGGAGATAGGAAGAAGCTTCGGATTTCCGAAGCTAGAAGATGGCCTCTCAGTACTGTCAAAGGATGAATTGGCCGACAGTTTAGCATATAATAGCATAAAGGTATGAAAATCAATTTTGTATTTGAAAACGAATTATTTCATTTGTTTATACTTAATACTATACTCCTTTTGCAGGTCTTGATCCTTATCAATGCCCTCAGAGCACAGAAAAATATCAAAGATGAAGGGTGCACAATGGCTATGAACAACCTTCGTTCAGAGGTGATTGAACTAAGGAACAAAGGCCTTGAGAAAGATAAAGTATTAATTTCATTGGTAAATAAAATAAAAGAAGACGAAGCTAGTTCCAAAGCTCACGCTGAGGCCCAGAAAAATGAAATCGAAGACCTTCGGAAACAACTAGCTGAGGCCAAAGAAAAATGTGTTATCGCTGAAGCTAATCGAGATGCCAGCGAATATTGGAAAAATTATTTAGAAAAAACAGTTGCAGAGCTTCGCGCATCCAAGGAAAGATGTTTTGAAAAATCTGTGGGTGCATGAAAAAGATGAAGACTAGCTTCGCCAATGTGGGCGCCTATTCAAACGAAGACATTCATACGAGGCGACCCCGAGGGTGTTATCGAGTGGATCAGCGGAGAAGCCGAAGCTTTTGAGGAAATTCTGAGTGATCGTGGGGATGTATTTGCCTTCTCTGGTGCGAGAGGAGTTTCAGCTATCTTGGAGAAGGCGGGTTGCAATCATGTTAAAACCCTAGCTTAGGCCGAAGCTGCCTTCTCTGTGGAAGACACGAAGGATCCCTCGGCCGAAGCAAGTTTATTGGGCGGCAAATTTTTCACTGATATTTGGGAAAATGGCGGCCGAAAAATGGCTCATGAAATAATGAAGAAGAGCGAAAAAGATATTCACGATTCTCGAGAAGCAGCGAAGAAAGCTGAGAAAACTGCAGAACTTGAGAGACAGATAGGTATTGTTTAATGGCTTGTAGCTTCGTCGTTTGTTTTCGTGGCTTCGAACTGATTGATTTTTTCTATTGCAGCTGAGCTACCTCCTCCACCGGAGCCGTTCGACCCTCTGGCCGATCCGGAGACAAAGAAAGAGATAGAAATCATTAATATGGCCGAAGCTATTGTCGACGAAGTTGTTACCAAACTGCTTAACGAAGCTGCAGAAAAAGTTCTGAAGGAAGAGTAGTAGTTATTTTAAAAACATTTCTAGGATATTAATGTAGCATTTGCTGAACTAAGTCTGTAATATTTGATGTTTATAATTTTGAATCTAATACATAAGTTGTTTGTAATTCAATTCTTTGTGATGCATGAAATTTTATGTATATACCGTTTTTGAGCCTTTGGCAAAAAAACACCTTCCCTTCTTTTCATGCTTCGTAAAGAAGAATTTTTATGCTTCGTGAGAACATCCATACTTCGTAAAAACATCAATGTTTCGTAAACAATAGTTTTTGTCTTCCGCATCAGAACTGATGAAGCTGCAATTCTCAGCTTGCTTTGTGCCTTAGCACCTTTTCATTTTTGTAAAGCATTCTCCGAAGATCGGCTTCGTTTGTCATTGATGTGATATGATGTATGATGTGATGCTATGCGACATGATGCGATGATATGATGCAAAGAATGATGCTAATGCCGAAGACACATACCCACGCTAAAACACAATCTCTACGTCCCCTTAGGAACGATCAAAATCTCTTTGCCGTTTATTTTTTGGCTTCACCGCTTATTTTTCGGTGTAAGTTCTGCATCCCCTTAGGAACGTCTTTTGAACTTCTTCGCCTTCTATTTCGGTGGTATTTGTGTTGACTTTTCGCGCTTCGCCTTATATTTCGGCAGTATTTGGCTCTGCATTCCCTTTGAAACGACTTTTGAGCAGAAAACTTACACTGCGCTCCCTTAGGAACGACTTTTTGTGGCTTCGGCAAACTTACGATGCGTTCCTTAGGAACGACTCTTTGTAGCTTCGGTGAAACTTGCAATGCGATTTTTAGCTCTGCATTCCCTTAGGAACTACTTTTGAGCTTCAACAATTTTTGAGCTTCGTGAGTCTGTGGAAAAGATATATTTCACTATGACAAAAATGAAGCTATTATAAGAAATTAAAAATGACAAGAAAACTAGGTTTACATTGATTGTTCCTTATTAAAAAGAAAATGACAATGAATGTAAAAATGTTTCAGAGGTAGGATATCTCTCAATAGATATGTTTTGATTCTGGCACAGTACTGTTGACTGTGCGAGCTTAGGATTCCTCCCTGAAATCTCGCTGCTGATGGGTCTGTTGGCTCCCTTCTGGCTGCTGACCTCGTGAATAGGCAGGATGTAGTGGTGGCGAATGTGGAAGTTGTGGCCAAGAAGCCTGTGGCTGACTAGCCGAAGCAACAGAAGCTGCTGGATGATTACCCACATATTCTGGTATGTAGGGTGAGTGACACGAAGCAATGTGCAGGA
Source organism: Zea mays (assembly GCF_902167145.1). Lineage (NCBI taxonomy): Eukaryota > Viridiplantae > Streptophyta > Magnoliopsida > Poales > Poaceae > Zea > Zea mays. The sequence continues at coordinate 90,598,421 of NC_050103.1, read as the reverse complement.
CCTACTTCGGTTGACTTTGCCGGGCTTTGGCTTCTGCGATCTCCTTCTGCTTTTGGATGGTGATTTGGCACATTCTTGTAGTATGGCCCTTGTCTTCACCACAAAATAGGCAGTAGATCTTCCTGGGATGATCCCCATATCTTCCTCCAATGCCCCTGGCGCCTCTGCCTCTTGGAGCTGGCGGCCGGAAAGAGCTTTGTTGTTGCCCCGAAGATTATGAAGTATACTGCGGCCTTTGCAGCTGACTTCCTCTGTCATCACTCTGAGTGGAGTTGTGAATTGACTTGACATGCCTCGGGTGGATTCTTCCTCCGAAGCCCCTGGTCATCTCAGAGAACCTGTAAGCTTCCTCCCTTCTTTAGCGGAAGTCATTGTCAGCCCGGATGTACTCATTCATCTTTTGAAGCAGTTTCTCCAGAGTCTGTGGAGGCTTTCTAGCGAAATACTCGGCAGTAGGTCCTGGACGAAGCCCTTTGATCATGCCCTCAATGACAATTTCATTGGGCACTGTAAGCGCTTGTGCTCTCAGACGCAAGAACCTTCGGACATATGACTGGAGATACTCCTCATGGTCTTGCGTGCACTGAAACAGGGCCTGAGCTGTGACTGGCTTCGTCTGAACGCCTTGGAAACTTGTCACTAGCATATCCTTGAGCTTCTGCCACGAAGTAATAGTCCCTGGCCGAAGAGAAGAATACCATGTTTGGCCACATTCCGAACTACCATGACGAAGGACTTGGCCATGATAGCAGCATTGCCTCCATATGAAGATATAGTTACTTCATAACTCATCAAAAACTTCTTCGGATCTGAATGCCCATCATACATGGGGAGCTGATGTGGCTTGTATGATGGAGGCCATGGGATAGCCTGCAGTTCTGCTGCCAAGGGAGAAGCATCATCAAAGGTAAAGATATCATGATTAAAATCATCATACCATCCATCCTCGTTGAATAAGCCTTCTTGAGGAAGCTCCCTGTGTTGGGGCCTTCGATCTTGTTCGTCTTGAGCAAGATGGCGTACTTCTTCAGTGGCTTCGTCGATCTGCCTTTGAAGATCAGCCAGTCGGGCCATCTTCTCCTTCTTACTTTGTACTTGCTGATGGATTATTTCCATGTTTCTGATTTCTTGGTCCAGCTCCTCCTCTTGGAGTGTTGGACTAGTAGCTTTCCTCTTCTGGCTTCGAACCTCCCGAAAAGAAAGAGTTTCTTGGTTTGGGTCCAGCGGCTGCAGTGCAGCGGTCCCTGGTGCTGAAGCTTTCTTCGGCGGCATGACGAAGTTCAGTGCTTGCCGAAGGTGGTCGGAAAGGGTTCACCGGAGGTGGGCGCCAATGTTGGGGACTTGTTCTCAAATACTATGAATTAAGAACAAGGCAACACCAGATGTTAAATGTTAATGCCCTTCGTCTTTCGAAGCATTATTCCCCTTAGGATATAATGATCTTCAGACGAAGGTCATGAAGGATATACCTTCATCATCGCAGTATATGTTAAATAAAAGAATAAGCAAATGGCATATAGGAAACAACATAAACAATTATATAACATTATTAATTCATTCTAATTATATAATCATGGAAAGGCAGGAATAATATTGAATTACAAAAGTACCTTTGGCTTGATGGAAGGCAAGAAAGTACAAGCGTGACGTAAAAGCAAGCACAAGTCAGTATTGTTCACCTATTTATAGGCACAGGACGCAGCCTGTGAGAAATTACAAATCTATGAGGACTAAATAGCCTTTTCTCCTTTAAGTCGGTTCCTTTTCCCGCGGATAAGCTGAAGCTCCCTTGTGCGTAGCTTCGGAGCAACGACAATCTTTGTCACGATCATGCTCTTCTTATCGTGTACGCTTTTATCATGAATCCGAAGGTACCTATCCACAAGCCATACTTGGAAGACATTGTTAAATTACATTTTTGAGGACCTTCGGAGGACGAAGGCCCCCAACATGTGCGATATTTCAATCCATGTTGCGAGAATCAAGAATGTTTACCTCATTACTAAGGTCACAAAATCGTCTCTTATCTAAGGGCTTGGTGGAGATATCGGTGAATTGCTTATGGGTGCTCACAAGGTCTATAACGATATCTCCCCTTTGTGAGTGATCTCTCAGAAAGTGATACCAAATGTCTATGTGCTTAGTGTGGTCGTGATCAATAGGGTTATCAGCCATTCGGATTGCACTCTCGTTATCACATAGAAGGGAGACTTTGCTTAAATTGTAGTCAAAGTCCTTGAGGGTTTGCCTCATCCAAAGTAACTGTGCACAACATTGTCCTGTATAAATATACTCAGCCCTGGCGGTGGATAGGGTAATGGAGTTTTGTTTCTTTGAAGCCCAAGACACCAAGGATCTTCTAGAAACTGGCAAATCCTTGATGTACTCTTCCTATCAACCTTACATCTGGCATAATTGGCTTTGGAATAACCAATGAGATTAAAGTTTGAACCATTTGGATACCAAGGCCCAAAATTATGAGTGTAAACTAAATACCTCAAGATTCTTTTATTGGACCTAAGGTGGTATTTCCTTAGGATCTTCTTGGAATCTTGCACACATGCATACAGAGAGCATAATATCCAGTCTAGATGCACATTAATAAAGTAAAGAGCCATACATAGATTGGTATACCTTTTGATCAACTAATTTACTTCCTATGTCAAGGTTGAGATGTCCTCGCCATATCAATCAAAGTTCTATTCTTCCTATCCACCACTCCATTTTCTTGTGGTGAATAGGGAGAGATGAGAACTCATGCTTGATCCCTTCATCCTTAAGAAATTCTTTGAATTGTGTGTTCTTTAACTCCGTGCAATTGTCGCTTCTTATCTTCTTGATTCTAAAGTCGAACTCGTTTTGAGCTCTTCTCAAGAATCTCTTCAAAGTCTCTTGGGTTTCAATTTTGTCCTACAAAAAGAATACCTAAGTGAAGTGTGTATAGTCTTCAACAATAACAAGATCATACTTACTCCCATTGATGCTTATATAAGCAATGGGTCGAATAGATCCATGTGTAGAAGCTCCAGTGGTCTTGATGTTGTAATTATGTTCTTGGAGTGATGACTTGCTCCAACTTGCTTTTTTGGCTTGACATGCTCCACATGGTCTATCTTTCTGAAAGCGAACATTGGTAAATAAGCAATTATAATCAGTTTAACATAATTGAGAAATAGAAAGCAAGTTATAGTCTAGGGATTCTACCAAGAATACATTGGAAATAGAGTGCTCGGTGGTGGTAGCAATTTTACCTAGACCTTTTATCTTTCCTTGACTCCCATCCTAAAATGTGATTGCATCTTGGAAGTCCTTTGTTCTTTTCATAGGATAAGAACATCTTCTTCTCACCCGTCATGTGGTTTGTGCATCCGCTATCGATTACCCAACTTGTGCCTCTGGATGCATAAACCTACAAAATAAATTTAGGCCTTGTTCTTTAAATACCCAACTTGAATTGGATCATGTCATGTTAGTAACAAGCGCCTTTGGCACCCAAAAACAATATTTGGTGTTCTTGTGCCTAGGTTAACATATATGGCCACAACCTTGCCGAATTTGTTTGTGACCGCATAAGAAGCATCAAAAGTATGATATGACATAAATGGACCCCTTAGTGTTAGCACTAGGCACAAGCAAATTTGACATGAGAAACATTATGCCTAGCATGGGATGCTTTAGCAAATGAAGAATGCACACTAGCATGAGCATTCTTAACATGAGAATAAGTAACATGAGCATTAGCACGAGAGGTATGAACATTATGAATAATAAATTCTTCCTCTTTTATTTTGCAAATTTGTGGAACTCATGACCATTTACCTTGATCTTGGCATTCTCTTTGCTTCCCATTTGGAAGCCAACACCATCTTTAATTCTAGGGCGCCTACCACTCAAATAAACTCCCCTAGCATATATTATCTTTTTATTTTCCAGTTCAACTTTTCCAATTTTAGCTTGTTCCTCTAATTTAGTAATATGATCATTCAAGCTAACATTCATGGCAATATTTGCAACATAAGCATCAACGTCTACATCTTTGCATCTAGTATAAATTGAAACATGCTCAAGAGAATATGAAGATGCATGACAATCATTCAATTTCACAATCTTAGCATTAAGATCATCATTTGCACATTAAAGATTAAAATTGAATCATTACATGTGTTTAACTCATTGGTCAAAATTTTAATTTTCTCTTTCTCATGAGTAAGGGCCTTTTCATGTTTCTCATTTTTATTGTTCTCATCAATGAGTATATCCTCTTGCTTTTCCAAGAGCTCATCCTTCTCATTGACAACCTTAATCAATTCATTAACTTTTGCAATTTGATCTCTACTAAGGCCCTTGAAAAACAAATTGATATCTTCCTCATCACGAGAATCATCATCATCACTAGATGAACTATATTTAGGAGAGTTTCCTGTCTATACATCATTTTTTATCTCCTTTACCATGCGGCATATGTGGCCAACCTTGGGAAAGAGGGAGGACTTGTTGAAGGCAAGGGTGGCTAAACCTTCATCGTCAAAGTCGAAGGAGATTGCATCTGAATCCCACTACTTGCCGATATGGGCTTCACCTCCCTTCTTGAACTTCTTCTCCACTTCCTTCTTTCTTTTGTTGTCCTCTTCCTATTCATTATCATTATATGGACAATTTACAATAAAATGGACGATCTTACCACATTTGAAGCATGCCCTCTTGCCATGGGGCTTGTAGTCCTTGTCCTTTCGGTTCTTAAAACTTGTCGGAAGCTCTTAATGATTAGCACCATCCTCATCATCAAGGCTAAAAACATCGATTGTTTCCTCCTTACCATCAAGGTCATTTCTTCCGATTTGTTGCCTTGAAGGCGACTAATTATGGCTTAGTGGAGGAGACGTTCCCTTACGCCAAGTCTTCAATGTACTTGGAGTCCCTTACCATCATATTATGGCTTAGGAATTTTCCAAGCACCTCCTTAGGCGACATATTTTCGTATATAGGATTCTCACGAATTAAAGATACATGTGAAGCATTATGAGAAGTAAAGGACCTTAGCATGAGCTTGATAACTTTATGGCACGTCCACTTCTTGCTTCTAAGGTTGTGGGCTTGATTCACCAATGCTTTGAGTCGGTTGTACATCTCTTGTGTTCCTTCTCCTTTGAGAATGACAAATCTTCTAAGCTCTCCTTCTAGGAGCTCCATCTTTGTGATCTTGGTGATATCGTCACCTTCATGCGCCGTCTTGAGTGTATCCCATATGTCCTTGGCACTCTCCAAGCCGTTCACCTTGTTGTATTCTTCCCTACATATAGAAGTAAGCAATATTGTGATGGCTTAGGATTTGTAGTGAACAATTTGCTCCACCTCCACTGGATTGTAGTTCTCGTCATCGCTATCGAAGATCTCCATTCCTAGCTCAACATCATCCCAAATACTAGGATGGAGTGAGTATATGTGACTTTTCATCTTATGACTCCACCAAGAATAATCCTCACCATCAAAGTATGGTGGTTTACCAAGAGGAATAGAAAGTAATTGGGTAGTTGTATTGTGAGGAATGCGAGAATAATTAAAAGACGTGCGATAATAATTTTTTAATCGTCTTTTGTTGGTGGCGACGCTTGGAGGGGGATTTGCTTCTACTTGTGGATGATGGCGATGTCAAAGCGTTGGACTCATAGTATACCACCTTCTTAATCTTCGTGTCATCTCTCCTCTTGTAGGACCTGGCGGATTTTTAACCTAAGTAAATGGATTATTCACCATTCTCCTTGTGCTTTTCTCCCGATGACATCTTCTCTTTATGCTTCTCTCGAGGGGACCTTCTCGCTCTTGAGGGATTCTCTGTCTAACATCTTCGTGTTGTTAGACCCAAATGAGGAGCCAAGGTCTTATACCAATTGATAGTTTTCTAGAGGGGTGAATAGGCAACATCTAAAAAGTCAACACTTAAAACAAACTAGATCCCAAGTTAGAGAATAGAGCAAGAGATAATCAAATCGGAGTAGTAGAAGGGAGAAAAAAGTTCTCTTGGACATGTTTCTCTTATGAATATGAAATTGACTTAGAGAGCAATTCAAGTGATTTAAATCAAAGTGCAAGCAAGAGAACTTAGAGAGGGATAGAGACGAACAAATCATAAGCAAATGCAAAACACACAAAGAGAGACACATGATTTGTTTGACCAGAGTTTGGTTCCAAAGAACCTACCTCTGCGATAGCAGATGTCCCTAAGGACAGGGTCTCTTTTAACCCTCTCATGTGATCCCAATGATCAAGCTTGAGCCCTCGGATCTTCAGTGATGAGAGACAGAATCTCTGCAACGCACTACACAACCTGGAGCCTCTCGCTAGCCTTTACACAAAGAATCACCAATACAAGATCAAGAACACAACAACACAACACCACAAATGTAGATCACAAGAGCAAACTTTCTCTAGAATGACTCTCTCAACTCAAATTAGGTGCTCGGATCTCCTAGAATGCCTAGATAGTGTTGCACAAGTGTTTGGGAATGAAGCACAGCTCTAGTGGTGATTGTTCTGTCAAATGGACTATTTGGCAGGTATTATTTGTAGTCATAAACCTCTAAAAGAGCCATTGGATTGATTACTGAAATTCAGCTTTCCTTGAGTACATCGAACTAGTCTGATGCACCACCAAACCTCTAACTATAGAGGAATCACCAGGAACCTGATTGAAGCCTTCCTTTGGCGCTGGCACTAGACCAGTCCAGTGCACCACCAGACCCCACCATACCAGCATCCTAGCCGTTGGAGTCAACCATTGACTCTTGAAGTAGTCGTTGAACTCGAGTGGTCTGGTGCACACTGGACTGGTCCAGTGCACTATGTCACAAGAGCCGCTCCTATAGAGCTCTTTGTGTAAGTGGACCGGTGCACCGCCAGACTAGTTCGGTTCATTAGACCATAGAAATCCTTTTGTAGAGCTCTCTGCATAAGTTGTTCAGCGCACCACCTGACTTGTCCAATGCGCTAGGGTACCAAAGCCTCCAATAGAGCTTTATGTAAACTAGGTCTGGTGCGCCACCAGACTAGTCCATTGTGTTGTGGACCTATTGAGTTGAAGTTTAAATTGAGCAATATTTTTCCAAATTGATTTGGATTTCTTTGAGAGTATTCCCATGACTGAGACAATCATTTCTAGTGACTGTCCAACTAGTCAAGTCATGAATCTTCACTTCTTTACCTCATCCAACTTAGAATCTAGTGTTGGCTCAAACTAGGCTCCAAATGCACCTTTTAACAAAATCTAACTTCTCGAACACTCTAAGGTGCTCAAAAACATTTGTAATGGCATTTAGAAATTATCCAAACCTATGAACTATTCATAGCTCACCTTATCCAAAATATGCCCTTTCTAGCCTTTGTTTAAGCTAACTTTTGAGTTGAATCTCTCATTTGGACAGTTATGAACTTGCAAGCACATCATAGCAAACTACTTAGATCTCAAGGTTGTGTTGGGCATTAATCACTAAAATAAAACTAGGAATGGCATATATCATATTTCACTTTCAATTAATTTAAACTTACATTGATTCGGAAATCTATCGTTTCTTAAATGCAAACATACAAAATTATCCGGTTCAAGGTTATCTGGCTTTCTACCTTCACTACTAGCAACTATATACTTTTTGTTCATGTTTCAATGTTTTCTTAGTGGTTTTATTATATTTTAGAATAAAATCATCATGCTATTTAGAATCACTTCATGTTCACAATAAAGTCAAAAGATCAATAGGAGTATGGAGGTTAATCCATAGAATGCCTAGAATATGGCTAAAATTGCATGAACTCCATGACGACACATCAAATATTCGTGAGCAAAAACATTGTCTAGTCTTAAATGATTACAATTCTTTTGCTATGAAAGAAAATGAGCTTGTTAGAGACATGTATTAACGTTTAAATATTGTAATGAATGAGCTCAATTCTATTGGCATTAATAAGCTAGATGATGCGGACATTGTGAAGAAGATCATCTCTCTATTATCTCAACAAAAATATGCGAGCATCATCACCATTCATCACAATTTGGAGGACTTGAGCCAAATGACCTCGACGCTTGTGATTGGGATGATTGTGGCATTTGAAATGTCATGCAAGATGGGTCAAGAAGAGGAACCAACTTCTTTAAAGTCGTATGCTTTTGGAAACTGAAGGTTGCTGTGTCTTGGGTCCGACCAGAACTTGGCATATAGAGATGGTGACCAACCACTGAGTATGGGAATACTCGGAGCATTGGAAACCAAAGGTTGTTGTGTCTTTGGGTCCTGGTGTTGGATAGGTTGTGGAATATAGGGTAAATATTACAAAGATGTACTAAACACTTCTTTTAACTGAGATGGTTGGGAAGCAGCTATAGCAGCAAACTCTTTTTGCTTTTTGATTGTTATCTAGCAAGTCCTTGTGGTGTGGCCTTTATCTTCTCCACAAATACACAATACAAATTTCTTCGTTGCGAGTTAAAGTTGCCTCTGATGCTTTGACCTCCTCTTCCCCTTCTTGGAGCTACTAGACGAAATTTATTTTGTGAAGATTGATGTTGAGTGCCTGATTCTTGAGGTTGGCTTGACTCACCCTGAGCCTGAGCGGTTTTTTCTTCACTCTGAGCTGGGTTGTGTATGCTTCGGATGTGCCTTGGGTGGAATCTTCCTCCAAAGCCCCTGGCAATCTCTATATACATTTGTGTTTCTTCCCTTTTTTTTGTCAAAAATCATTATTTGCCCTTATATGTTCATCCATCTTCTGCAATAGTTTCTCCAGAGAGTGAGAGGTTCCTGGCAAAATATTGGGTTGTTAGGTCTAGGCAAAGTCCTTTAACCATTGCTTTTGTGACGATGCCATCTTGCATAGTTGGTTCCTGAGCCCTTAAACAAAGAAACCTTCGAACATAAGCCTGAAGGTACTCATCCGGCTCTTGAGTGCATTGAAAAACAACTTGTGCAGTGATGGGCTTCATCTAGCAACCTTGGAAGCTAGTGAAAAGCATGTCTTTGAGCTTCTGCGATGAGGTGATGGTTCCTGGCCGAAGGGATGAATACCAAGGCTGAGCTACACTTCTGACTACCATGACAAATGATTTTACTATGACTACTGTGTTGCCTCCATAGGAAGATATCGTAGCTTCATAGCTCATTAAAAACTGGTTCGGGTCTGACAGACTATCATACATAGGTAGTTGTGATAGTCTATATAATGGTGGCCATGGCATGGCTTGTAGCTCTGTGTTAAGGGAGAAGCATCATCATATAGAAAGTCATGAAACCTTGTTCCTCAAAGCGAAGATTGTACCTTTAGCATGGCTCTCCTGGTCGTTCAACTTGTTGTGTTAGGTTGTGAGCTGCTCTGTTGCTTTTTCAATTCTTTTCTAGAGTTCAAAGGCCCGAAGAATTTTCTATCTTTGCTTATCAACCTTTTGGTGGATGGACTCGAGATTGCGAATTTCTTGATCTAGATCTTGTTGATTATTTTCTAGGGGAGGATCTATGGCCTTCCATTTCTGGCTTTGTGTCTCATGAACAAGGGCAGCATTACTGGTTCAGATAGATGGGGGTGAGAATAGAACCAGCCGCTATGACTTTCTTCGGAGCCATGTTGAAGCTCCTTTTTGTGGCCATGGGTGAACCGGGGGTGGGCGCCAATGTTGGTCACTCGTTGTTGGCTCCTAAGGGGAAACCAAGTACAAGGCAACACAAGTAAGAAGACCCTTTATTCTCCCGTTGATTAAATCTCTTCTTTAAGGAGAGTTAATGAATGGGAGAAGATAATGTATGATAGGAATCTTGAAATACAAGAGAATAACACATGTTTTCATTCACGTATATAGAAATTATACTATGAAGCATATTATAAAGATGTCATAGTAAAAACATTAAAAGAAATGAGTTCAACTTCTCCTTCTCTTTAATGAATGATTACAAAGATACCTTTGTACTTTACAAAGGAGAGCTCAAAGATGTTGAAAAAACACCTTCGAAGGCGGAGCAATTTCCAGGCATCCCTGCTCGACTAACTATCCAGTGCATGATAATGTTCCCCTATTTATAGTGGAGAGGTACAACTTCGTATGAAATTACAGTTATACCCATAAAACCTATTTACATGATCTATAATACTTGTGAGGACAAACATGTCCTTTCTTATGTCCATCGTGCTAGTAAGGCTTTTGGAGTCCTTCCTTTTTTATCTGCTTCATGTGCCGAAGATATTTAGCAGAAACTTCTTCTCTTCGTCAGTCACATCCGCTAGTTCTACCTTCGTTCTCCTCTTGTGCAGGACTCTAGACAAAGGATAGCTTCATTGCTTTTCTACTGGCACCTAAAATGTGTTTTGTCATAAAAAACATACTTAGGGACCTTTGGCTACGAGGCTCCCCAATAGTACATGAACAAAAAAAATTAAAATGGAGAAATCTAATTTATATGAAAGGAGGGAATGGTTAGTACAAACCTTGATATCCTCATCAATTCTGATTGGTCTCGATGCATCTGCTTCAATCAAACCATCAACAAAAGAGAGATAAGCTTGTCATAATTTGACTCTTCATGAAATTTCATATTAGTGACAATCTCAAGAAACTGTTCAAATGGAGCTGGACAGAAACAACAACGCATCTCTGGAGAAGTATCCGTTTTCCTCTTGCAAACAAGGGAAGTCTTGGTACCTCCCTACAAACATTATTAAAGGCTGATTTGCATTCCAAAAGAATACCATATGTTGAGTCAACATGTGTATTGAAACCTACCTAGTAGTCTTGCCAAGGCAATCTTTCTCTTATCAAGAAAATGAGGGTTTATGCCAGTGACTCTAAATCATCCCTCCTACTACCAGTGCGCCCCAATAAAAGAAACAAGAGGATAGGTTAAGGAACACCATTTATTAAAGGAAACTGCTGCTATGAGCCTATGAGATATAACCAACCTAAAGTTATCAGAACGTTGATAAGCACCGACTGGGAACAGATCCAACTCGCCGGCGACGGCAACAACCGATGCGTTTTGCAATTCTCCATGTTCTTGTACCTAAAGAATTAGCAAACCGAGAAGTCAATCAAATGTGTCAGAAGCCATCTCCAGATAAACGATATTCGTCTAATTTCTGATCAGATGGATGTCGTAGACATATAAACATGGATTCTTTAACAGACATCATCGGAATTGGTGCCGTCGCATGTCGGGACTGCTGGAGGCCTATTGGGATTCGGGGCACACCGTCGGGGGCCGAGCTGATGTAACACCCTGAATTTGGGGGTATACAATTTCTTTGCTAATATCCACAAATTCAAGTGTTGCTCATCTTTTCCCTTACCTCTAAAACCCTCGTTTTCTCTTTTCTCTAGAATAAGGAATATTACTCCATTGGAAAATGTAATTATATTCTAGAAGGCAAAACCTCAAAGGAGAATGGAATGTTGCATTATGCTGAACCCTGAGTTTTGTCTTTGTTTGATGCCTATCCTTGAGATGGTTGTATTTGAATTTGTCGCTCATTTGCATTTGAATTCAAAAGAAAAAACAAAAAAAAGGGAATTGAAATTCAGAATACAAGGAAAAAAGGAAAGAAGCCCTCGACCCCTCCCTCCTCAGCCTTTTGGTCTAGTCGGCACATCCCAGTCGTGCCCTGTGCCTCCCCTTCTCTCTCTGCCTGGAGGGCTTGCCCTGTCGGTGTCGCTCCTTCACCCTCTCTCTCTCTCTCTCTCTCTCTCTCTCTCTCTCTTTCCCTATGTTGTGGGCCCCACCATGTTAGCACCCGTTGCCCACGCGCCCGCACCAGCCCGCTGACACCCCAACCCCACTCGTCAGCCTCGCCCCCTCCAAATGTCCGCCCACGCACGCCGAGGATCCCGCACACACGTCATGCGTCAAGGCCTCAACCTTCCCACCCCCAGCAACTTGAACCCCTCTAGAGCCCCACTCACTCTCCCCTCCCTCATTCACATGCCAGCAGAGCCAAGGCCCCATCCCCGCACTACACACATGCCAGGGAGGAACTATCGTCGTTCTGCACCCATTCTTCTGGCGACATTGATGCCCCATCGTGCTCTCTGCCACGGTGAGCTTCGCCTCGATGCTAGCCGCTCGAAACTCGCCCCCAATTCCCCTTTCTCCCTCTGGTTTGCTCTGCCCATGCTCAACTATCATTCTTGGTGCCGCCGCCGTCATTCCAAACCATTGTTGTGTCGTTGTAGCCGCCGAGAGGTCCCTGAGGTAAGGAACCTTCCTTGCCCATCTAGTTCCCTCCCTTGCTCTCTGTCGCGTGTAATTGCTCGTCGGAGTTCCCAGTGCCGTCATCGAGCCGCCTCATCATGGACCTCCACCCTCCGGTGCCCCTACTGTGGTCTAGCTTCCACCATTGGATTCCCCGCACCCCCCAATCTTCCTAGGCCATCCTAGCCACCATAAGACCCCTAGAGCAACCACACCCCTTGTCTCTAGCGAGCTCCTCACAGCTGACGTGGGCGGTGCCCCTCTGGTGGCCGGAGGAAAAGGGCCAAAGGTGGTCGCCCGATCCCCGCCGTTCACCCTGAATCACATTGTCTTATTTTAATTAACCTGAGCGAAATCCTAACCGTCCGCTCGAGATCCGAAGGCACAGCCACCACGCCCACACCCATGTCCCTGCCCTTGGGCCCTACCTATCAATCGTTTGAGCCCCGTGCCGTGCCCTTGGCCGAGGCGAGTATCTGTCAGTCGTCCAAGCCCAGCACCACGCCCTCGGCCAAGGCGAGAATTTGTAAGCCGTCTGAGCCCCGTGCCCTAGGCCGAGGCGAGAATCCCCGTCATCTGACCCTTAAAGTGTGCGACCTCTGCAGAGGGTTAGAAACTGGTATATCAGTCGTGCTCACAGTTAAGAGCAGCCTTGGGATCCTCTTTGATTAGAGATACTATGGGTAACTTTATGATGATGGTTTAATGATGTTGGATATACTTATGGTTTCTGGTATTTTCCTCTTCGAGGAAGTTCCTTTTAGGATAACAACTTGGGTTATGTGATAAAAGTTGGCTTCTACTAATAATAAATAACTGACGAACTAAAAGCAATTGCTTTGATCCTAATCCCACATACAGCTAGTCCACTTCAGCAAAATGGGACATTTGTTGAGTATGTCGATGTGTACTCACCTTTCTTAAACACAAAACACCAGGTTATACATATTGCAACCACTTCTTAGGAGAAGATTAAGGCAACACAGAGGACTTTCAGGAGTTCCAGGACTTCGAGAAGTTCTAGACTAGATTAGTGGCAACCCCTAGCCAGCTGCCTGTAAAGGCCTTATCCTTAATGTGTTTTGTTTTAGCACTTTGATTACTCGTTAATTTGATGAGTATGTGGATGTATTTGACATCGTGATGTAATAAGTTAATAATCCTTTATGTTATATTATTCGAGCATTGTGTGATGATGTTCATTTATATAATCAATGTATACGTGAGTTCTGATCTTGGCACATACATGGTTCACATTCGGATTGCCTTCTAAAACTGGGTGTGGCAGCTACCTCCGACAGATGCTGATCGCACGGATCTCGATGACCTTCTCCCAACAGAGCATGGCAGCGTACTCTAGCGTTCATTACTCGAGCATCCAATCCACTCAGCTCTGGAATCTCTTCTCTCCAAGAAGACTGGGGAAGGAATGACATCGTCGCATCGGATCTACCACGGTGCTAGAGAGGAGCAGTAGAAGGTGAAGGCGGTCGAGAGGTGGTTGGGTGCGTGGAGCGTGCTCGGTCTTGATGGTGACCTAGTGGAGATGAAGCGACGGAGGTGGGTGGCCAGCGACAAGGCATATGTGGTGGATAGGGGGGGTGAAGGCGTCCATCCACCAGGGTATCCAATGGGTGAAGGCTATGGTGGCAGCATGCGAGATCTCCGCTCTACGGGTGGAAAGGGCACAGCTAAAGATGGCACGACTATGGTTATCGATTTATCTTCTGCTTCGAAGCCTTATCTTCTCTCATCTAGTAAAACGATTGCGCCCAGGGGCAGAGGAGAAGACACGTGCGACGCGTCGATGGAGGGGACAATGCACGACTGTTGAATGGTTGTCTGTTAAAAGTGGTGCATTATAGTAGTAGAGATATGAAAAATTGCTATTTATTCTCATCTGCTACAAAGTATTTTGTGAATGAAAAATATAAGATACCATTAATTATGTTAAAATTTGTAAAACATAAATCATTAAAATTAGTAATTTTAGTTGGTCATCTGAAAGCCACCAACAGAAATTACTAATTTTAAGTCTGACGAATACCGCCGGAAAATTAACTACTTTTCGTCGGCTACCTTTCCACTGACAAAAACTAAAGACTCGGGAAAATTAATTTAGTTCATAAAAAATAGCGAGTTTGCATTCTTAGCAAGGAACGTATCTAGTGCAACTAATCCAATTGGTGCACCAAGCAACCAAGACACACAAATGGAGGTGGGAGAACAATTTAAAAAAAACATCGCTCTCAAAACAGCCCTCCCACCTCTCTCTATAATTTATAAAAAAGTCTGTCCCACCTCTATTTCTGAGTCTTGGTTGCATGGTTTTACCAATTGGGTTGGTTGTATCTGGAGCAGCCCTCAAGTTTATTTGTTTTTTTCTACAAGCATTATTTATCTTATCTGCCCTGAAGTGTAGGTTATTTGTTTTTTCTACAAGCATTTTATCTTAGCAGCCCTGAAGTGTAGGTTATTTGTTTTTTCTATAAGCATTTTTTATCTTAGCAACCCTGAATTGTAGGCTATTTGTTTTTTCTATAAGCATTTTTTTATCTTAAGCAGCCCTGGAGTAGGTCAACATGAATCATATCCAACGAAAATGTGTGACTAGCTATATCTTTAAAGATGGAGTGTCGTTATTAGTCAAAGAATCCGATGCATAATGAGACTGCTAGTTGCCTTGTTCTGAAACCTTCCCACGAAGAGTCGGTGAGAGACAAGACAACATGACATACTTTGCATAAGTAAAGTGCCTTATTTTCGGATGAAGCACCGGTTTTTACATGAAATTTATTCAAACCGACGAAGCAACACACAGTCACACACACACACACACGTTTTCACTGCGCCGCCACCTCAACCGCCAGTCCGCTATTGAAGGGCCTCTGGCCGTCGCAATCGAGATTGCTCCCGTAGCCGATGCGGAAGACATCGCAGTAGCGCTTGTAGAAGCCAATCCGGTCGGTGACCCGGGGGTCCGTCCCGTGCCCGCACTCGATCCCACCGTTGATGATGTTGGTGATCACGCCGTACCCTGGCGCGCCCCGGCCGGCCGCCCTGTCCGCAGCCGTGGGCGTCCACTGCCCCGTGATCACGGCGTGGCACGACGGCTTGTTGTCCCGCGCGTTCATCCAGAACCACAGCGCTGTCTTGAAGGATATCACGGGGTCCGTCGCGACGAGGTCCGGGTTGTTGAGGAGGTCCACGCCGATGGCTCGCCCCGCCGGGCCGTAGTTGTAGTTGCTTGATGGGATGAGTTCGACATCAAGAGAGAGAGAGAGAGAGAGAGAGGAATATAATGGATGCAAACTACGTTGGACGAACGAGTGAAATGCGCTTACAAGGAGATCTGGATGGGGCCGCGGCCGAAGTACTTCTTGCCGGGCGCGCACGGCCACTGCGGCCGCGGCTCGCAGTAGTCCGACGGCGGGTTGCGCTCCTGCTTGAAGCAGTAACCCCACGAGAAGGGCCCGTCGGGCGCGGTCGGCCACCCGCCCGTGGTCTCGTGGGAGGTCTGGCCCAGGAACGCCGCGACCTCCCGTTTCCGCTGCTCGTCGCCGCCCGTCGTGCCGAAGGCCGGGAACGCGGCCGCGGCGGCCAGGAACGCGTCGTAGGTGTAGAACCCGCGCGCAGGGCACGCCGCGTCGTTGCGGTGGAGGAGCAGCCGCTCGAAGAGGTCTCTCGGCACGACGGATGCCACGCCGGGGCCCGCGGGACGCGGGCCGCAGCCGGTGCACTGGCTCTGGCACCCGGCGCCGCAGTACTCGGAGGTGTCGCCGCAAAAGCCGAAGCGGCTGCAGCAGAGGCAGTCGCGGCACGTTGCGCCGCCGGCCTGCTGCCCGCACTGCTGGCCGCTCGCGACCGTGACCGCGAGCGCCGCGGCCAGGACGCACAGGACAGCCGCCGCTGTCGTGGCCAGGCTCGGGGCTCCTGGTGTCGACATCCTTTGGTCTTTGCTGCCGGGTAAGGCGCGGACTGCCGGTATTTTATACACATACATGGATTCCGTCATCGCTGGAGCAAAGTCGCCGCACGCTGCTTCGTTGCGCTGCCCGCCTGTCCTGCTGTCCACTCCATGTCCTTGAGATGAGCTAGAGCGGCACGTGGAGACTTTTGGCACCTTCCTTGAAACATGGAACATCCCAGGCCGGGTACCATCTTGGACTTGGAGGGATCATGGATCAATCTGAGTCGAGCAATAAGACTTTGATCAAGGGCTTGTTTAGAAACACCCTGTTCTTAAGAAAAACTGGTTTGTGAAAAATTGAGATGGTTCTAAAATCCAAAAATACCGGTTTATGTCTCATCAGTTTACAGAAATTAGATTCTTAGTTTCTTAAAAAACAATAAGCTGATCTCTCCTAGCTAAAAAAATAAAAAACAAGTTTCTTAAAAACTAAGTTGCTTTCAAACAAGAACTAAGTTGATTAAGAATAAGATTAAATATAATCCTCAGATGTAGCATAAGGTCTTGTGCGAGGATGTGCGGGATCATCACATCTCTATACACTATGCTACTAAAGTTACTCTTTTTAAGCTGCTTTATGATCAAGAGGCCATATTACCCATCGAAGTAGCTTTGGATGTATATAGACTAGTAAAGCAAAATGATCTATCCAATGTTATATATTATTCCCTCCGTCCCAAATCAAAATTTATTTTACATTTTCAATAGATTCATACAATAGTTAATGTATGTGTTCTAATATATGTCTAGATTCATTATCATCCATATGAATATAGATATAAATTCTAGAGTTAAAATGACAATATTTTAAAACCGAGGGAGTATAATTTAATGATGAATAATTCCGATGAGGTGACTCGTAAGAAAATACAAACTTTGAGGAACATCGAGAAGGATAAAGCTAAAGTTGTTCGAGCATATAAAAATGGTGAAGAGCAAAACTTTTTAAATTAGAGATTTAGTATGCAAGACCATTCTACCTCTTAGATCGATGTTGCAGCTTTAGGTCCTGTTTGGCACAGCTTATTTTCAGCTTCTTCACAAATTTAAGCAGAAGTTTTGCCAAACAGACAGCTTCTGCAGCAGCTTATCAGTTCAGCAGTGTGGGTACCATAATTAGGGGTATCCCCAATGCTCCTTAATCCGGCTGGAAAACATCTTCAGAACAAACCATGCACGGCTGATAAAGCGCGGTTCAAGTCAAGGCGACGTCTACCAAGGGACGCGACCTCATCCGGGCCCAGCCTTGGGCGGGAACAGTAGTCCCGGACGGATTCACGCCTCGCCTGAGGGTCCCCTCAGTCGGCAGACGCACCCCCGTCTCACCCGAGGCTAAGCTCGGGCAACTTTGTCGTACAACGACCTTGGCCAAATCGCATTACCAGCCGACCGTATCGCATGCGCATTCAATGCGGGGATCGCCTGGCACCTTATCCTGACACGCGTGCCTCAGTCGGCAAGGTCGAAGTGACTGCAGTCACTTCGCCCCTTTACTGACCGATCTGACAGGAAAACAGCACTGTTCGCCCCGCTCCGGCTACTGTGCCAACCACCAGGATAAAACTGAGTCACGATCTCCCACGAGTTCGGCCTCGGGCGCAACAGGGAGCTCCGCCTCGCCCGACCTCAGGCCTCGGCCTCGGCCTCGGAAGAAGGTCTCCGCCTCGCCCGACCTCAGGCCTCGGCCTCAGCCTCGGCCTCGAGAGAAGGTCTCCGCCTCGCCCGACCTCAGGCCTCGGCCTCAGCCTCGGCCTCGGGAGAAGGTCTCCGCCTCGCCCGACCCCAAGCCTCGGGAGGAGTCACATCCTCGCCCGACCTCGGCCTCGGACCGACTACGCTACAGGGGATACATCATTACCCTACTCCTAGCTAGCTGCCTCAGGCTATGAAGGAACAAGACCGGTGTCCCATCTAAGGTTACTCCGGCAATAGGTAGGGGTGAAAACGGTCGGAAACGATCGGTAAACACAAAAACCATTTTCGTTTTCATATTTTCCTCGGAAACGAAAACGATATCGGTAATTCGGAAACATCGGAAACGAAAGTTCCGTACGAAAATTACACTGGTTACGATCGGAATCTAAAAATTCGGTCGGTAAAAACTGTAACTTGTACCCTCAATTGACTTCAAAAATTCACGTAATTCATACATTTATATAAAATTAATAATAATATATAAGGTAGCAGGCCACAATAAATATATAAAGTAAGAAATCATAAAACAATAAAATCATTATTATGTATTTAAATAAAGTAGAATCAAGATGTGTATAATGATATGTCACTTACATTCTATTTATACACCTACTACTTGGTATAGTCAATATAATTAGTGTCCTCTTGGTACTTCTTAAGTTCTCATTCAAATTATGAATATATATATCAAGAGTAATAAGAGGTAAGAAAACATAAATAAGATTTATAAAAGTTTCAAACGATTCTAAACTATATATCATTAGATAGATCTTGATTTTAGAAAAATAATAAAATTAGTTTTATATTTTTCTAAGCTAAGATGAATTTATTATGAATTTATAAAGATCAGTTCAGATTTAATATTTTTTCTGAAAAATACAGAATTTATTACCGACGGTAAAATATCGAATAAAAACGGTAATTTCCGGAAACGGTCGGAAGAGACCCAAACCGTTTCCGATTCCGAGTTTTTCTACCGATTCCGTTTCCATATTTTCGGTAATCGTTTCCGTTTCCATTTAGACCTAAATTTCGGTAAAATTTCGAAAACGATTTCCGGTATCCGAAAATTACCGTTTCCGTTTTCATCCCTAGCAATAGGTAATGATGGTTCCCCGCGTGCGCCCATGACGTCGGTTGCTCTCAAACCCCCTACGGAAGCAAGCAAACGTCAGCAGGATCTATGCCGCACCGCCAGCTATGCTTCTACAAGGCTCAAGGCACTTCTCCGACAGCCACGTTAACACGCGTACAGGGTTCAAGGCGCTTCTCCGCCAGCCACGTTAGCACATAGCTACACCCCATTGTACAACTAGGCATCTCCTTGTATCTATAAAAGGGGATGTCCAGGGCCTTCGTAAGGCACGTTCAGGTGGACAGACGTTCACGTGGACACACGTTGACATAGAGGGAGGCGGGGCAGACGAGACGGGCAGAGACGGACGCACGCGGGGACTCTCTCTCTCTCTCGCTCTCACCCTCGCTCTCTCGCGACGCTTGTAACCCGTACTACGAGCACCCCGGTGCGAGATAACATAAGCCTCATTTCCCTCTTGTGTTCCATCTTGCATCAACCCATCTGGGCAGGGACACGCA
Organism: Zea mays; assembly: GCF_902167145.1. Taxonomy (NCBI): domain Eukaryota; kingdom Viridiplantae; phylum Streptophyta; class Magnoliopsida; order Poales; family Poaceae; genus Zea; species Zea mays. The sequence continues at coordinate 90,578,942 of NC_050103.1, read as the reverse complement.
GCAACAAATTCACTGGTCGGTTGACGGTCCTCGCGGGTCCGAAACGCCGACAGTTGGCGCGCCAGGTAGGGGCTCGCTGCGTGTTAACGAACACTTTCCCGTTGAGTTCCAGATGGGTAGCCTCCAGCAGCCTCTTCAGCCGGGGACGGTGCTCCGCGTCGGGGGTCTCGAGTTCATGCCCCGCGATGGCAGCTACGACATGGTACTCCTCCCCTCGCAGCGCGACAGCAATGACGGTCGTCGGCTCGCCCGGCGGCGGTGAACTCGACGACGGCTTCCCACCGTGGCAGAAGAGGAACACCCGGGTTTGCCCCGGCACCCTCCTCGCCGAAGGAGGAGGAGACGGGGCAATCGTGGCCAGGCAGGAGGCGGCACCTCGTCGGCTGTCGGACCAGAGCGAGTTGACGACGCCGGCACCCCTGCGGGGGACATGTCGGGTGTTATCCTTGCACCTGAGACAACGACGGGTTTCGCTTCCCCGCCACGTGCCAACCCCAAGCGGACTGATGACACCAGCACCCTCGCGAAGGACTTGCTGGGCGTTAGCCTCGTACCTGAGATAACGGTGCATTCCATCCCCGACGCGACTCCACCACCGTCCATCGACCAAAAGGTACCGTCCGTTTTCCACCCTGTCCCTTTTAGATTCAGCTTCGATCCACCAAGCAACCCCGCTTCGGTGAGCGCTTTCGCAAGGGCATAACCTGACCTTCCAGGGTATCATATGTGGTCATCTTGGGACCGACTAACGGTCGTCTCAACTTCCGGACCCGCGGGTTCCGAGGAAGACGACGACTCCGACTTCGGTTGGGATTTCTCCGGACTCAGTGATCCCAGTGCCAAACGAGACTTCATGTCCGCATGTGACTACTGTCTCTCCGGCTACTCCGACGATGACCACAGCCTCGGCGACGAGGGTTGCGACCCAAGTCGCGAGTGTTTCCACATCGATCAGGGGGATCACGGTGAAGACAATCACCTCGGCATGCCGCAAGATGACAACGCCCCTGTGCCTGCGTCTTGCGTTGACATCCCGCGGGAGCTAGCTGTGGTCCCAGTCCCTACGGGGGGTCAGGACACACAGCTCGAGCAATTCCGCGAGATGCAGGCCAAGCTCGACGAAGAAGCAGGGCGGCTTGTGCAGCTCCGACAAAACATCGAGCAGGAGTGGGCAGGCCGAGCACTTGCCGGAGGAGCGGGTCATCGGGCCCGAGATGTCCAGCGCCGTATCATTGATGATGCCAGGGCAGGGCTGCCCCCAGCCTTCAGTGGGGTCGACCAGAATCTAGCTGCAGCGGCGATGCTACTCTGAATAATGCCGGAGCCATCCACCACCGAGGGACGGCATATCCAGGGCGAACTCAAGGATCTCCTGGAAGATGCCGCAGTCCGACGAGCCGAGTGCGCTGCCTTCCGAAGGCAAGGGTGCCCCTCAGAGCATCGCGCAACGCCCTCCCGACGCGTGCGGGAGGCCTAGGTCTGCACCGAGCGCACACGGGACAGGACGGCCGCAGCCCCGGATCGCCTCGGCGACGAGCAGCACCGCCGCGACCGTCGAGCCCGCCTCGAAGAGAGGGTGCGCCGAGGCTACCACCCCAGGCACGGAGGACGCTACGACAGTGAGGAGGACCGGAGCCCCTCGCCCGAACTGCCAGGTCTGAGGGTCTTCAGCCGGGCCATACGACGGGCGCCGTTCCCGGCCCGGTTCCGAGCCCCGACTACCATCACCAAGTACTCAGGGGAGACAAGGCCGGAGTTGTGGCTTGCGGATTACCGACTGACATGCCAGTTGGGAGGGACGAATGACGACAACCTCATCATCCACAACCTCCCCCTTTTCCTCTCCGACGCTGCCCGGGCATGGCTGGAGCATCTGCCTCCTGCGCAGATCTCCGACTAGGATGACCTGGTCAAGGCCTTCACGGGAAACTTCCAAGGTACGTACATGCGCCCTAGTAACTCATGGGATCTCCGAAACTGCCGCCAGCAGCCAGGGGAATCCCTGCGAGAGTACATCCAGCGGTTTTCAAAGCAGCGCACCGAGCTGCCCAACATCACTGACTCGGACGTCATCGGGGCATTCCTCGCCGGCACTACGTGCTGGGACCTGGTGAGCAAACTGGGGCGCAAGACTCCCACCAAGGCGAGCGAATTGATGGACATCGCCACCAAGTTCGCCTCTGGTCAGGAGGCGATCGAAGCCATCTTCTGGAAGGACAAGCAGCCTCAGGGAAGACAGAAGGAAGACGCCCCCGAGGCGTCCGTCCAGTGTGGCTCGAAAAATAAGGCCAAGAAGAAGGCGCAAGCAAAGCGCGACGCCGTTGACGCGGATCTCGTCGTTGCTGCCGAGCACAGGAATCCTCGGAAGCCTCCCGGAGGAGTCAACACGTTTGACAAGATGCTCAAGGAGTCGTGCCCCTATCACAGGGGTCCCGTCAAGCACACCCTTGAGGAGTGCGACATGCTCCGGCGTTACTTCATCAAGGCGGGACCCTCGGCAGAAGGTGGCAAGGACCAAGGCAACAACAAGAAGGGGGCGACAAGGAAGAGAAGTTCCCGAAGGTCCACAACTGCTTCATGATCTACGGCGGACAGGTGGCGAACGCCTCGACTCGGCACCGCAAGCAGGAGCACCGGGAGGTCTGCTCGGTGAAGGTAGCGGCGCCGGTCTACCTAGACTGGTCCGACAAGCCCATCACCTTCGACCAAGGCGACCACCCCGACTATGTGCCGAGCCCAGGAAGGTACCCGCTCGTCGTCGACCCCATCATCGGTAACGCTAGGCTCACCAAGGTCCTCATGGATGGAGGCAGCAGCCTCAACATCATCTACGCCGAGACCCAAGGGCTCTTGGGGATAGATCTGTCCAGGATCCGGGCCGGTGCAGCACCCTTTCACGGGATCGTCCCCGGTAAGCGCGTCCTGCCCCTTGGGCAACTTGATTTTCCCGTCTGCTTGGGAACTCCCTCCAACTTCCGCAGGGAAACCCTCACGTTCGAGGTGGTCGGTTTCCGAGGAACCTATCACACGATATTGGGAAGACCGTGCTACGCCAAGTTCATGGTCGTCCCCAACTACACGTACCTCAAGCTCAAGATGCCAGGCCCCAACGGAACCATCACCGTCGGATCCACGTACCGCCATGCTTACGAGTGCGACGTGGAATGCGTGGAGTACGCTGAGGCCATTGCCGAGTCCGAGGCCCTCATCGCCGACCTGGATTGCCTCTCCAAGGAGGTGCCTGATGCAAAGCGCCACGCCGGCAACTTCGAACCAGCTGAGGTGGTTAAGACCGTCGCCCTCGACCCCAGCAACGACGCTTGCAAGCACGTCAGGGTCAGCTCCGAGCTTGACCCCAAATAGGAAGCAGTGCTCGTCGACTTCCTCCGTGCAAACACCAAAATTTTTGCGTGGAGTCCCTCAGACATGCCAGGCATACCGAGGGATGTCGCTGAGCACTCGCTGGATATCCGAGCCGGTGCTCGACCCATGAAGCAGCACCTGCGGCATTTTGATGAAGAGAAGCGCAGGGCCATAGGCGAGGAGGTCCACAAGCTGATGGCTGCAGGGTTCATCAAAGAGGTATTCCATCCCAAATGGCTAGCTAACCCTGTGCTTGTAAAGAAAAAGGGTGGGAAATGGAGGATGTGCGTAGACTACACTGGTTTAAACAAAGCATGTCCAAAGGTTCCCTACCCTCTCCCTCGCATTGATCAAATTGTGGACTCCACTGCTGGGTGCGAAACCCTGTCTTTTCTCGATGTCTATTTAGGCTATCACCAAATCAAGATGAAAGAGTCCGACCAGCTCGCGACCTCTTTCATCACACCCTTTGGCATGTATTGTTACACTACTATGACATTTGGCTTGAGGAATGCAGGTGCAACCTACCAAAAGTGCATGAACCACGTGTTCGGAGAGCACATCAGCAGAACGGTCGAGGCTTACGTCGATGACATCGTTTTCAAGACAAGAAAAGCCTCCGACCTCCTCTCCGACCTCGAAGTGACTTTCGGGTGCCTGCGTGCAAAAGGCGTAAAACTCAATCCCGAGAAGTGTGTCTTCGGAGTCCCCCGAGGCATGCTCCTGGGGTTCATCGTCTCTGAAAGAGGCATCGAGGCCAACCCGAAGAAAATCGTAGCCATCACCAACATGGGACCCATCAAAGATTTAAAAGGAGTACAAAGGGTCATGGGATGCCTTGTGGCTCTGAGCCGCTTCATCTCGCACCTTGGCGAGAAAGGATTACCCTTGTACCGCCTCTTAAGGAAGGCCGAGCGCTTCACTTGGACCCTCGAGGCCGAGGAAGCCCTCGGAAACTTAAAGGCACTCCTTACTAACGCGCCCATCTTGGTGCCCCCCGCTACGGGAGAAGCCCTCTTGATCTACGTAGCCGCAACCACTCAGGTGATCAGCGTCGCGATCGTAGTCGAGAGACGAGAGGAAGGGCATGCACTGCTCGTCCAGAGGCCGATCTACTTCATCAGTGAGGTGCTATCCGAGACCAAGATCCGCTACCCACAAATCCAGAAGCTACTGTACGCAGTAATTCTGACATGGCAAAAATTGCGACACTACTTCGAGTCTCATCCGGTGACTGTGGTGTCATCCTTTCCCCTGGGAGAGATCATCCAGTGTCGAGAGGCCTCGGGTAGGATAGCAAAATGGGTAGTGGAACTTATTGGCGAAACAATTTCATTCGCTCCTCGGAAGGCCATAAAATCCCAAGTCTTGGCAGATTTCCTGGCTGAATGGGTCGACACCCAATTGCCGACAGCTCCAATCCAGGCTGAACTTTGGACCATGTACTTCGATGGGTCGCTAATGAAAACAGGAGCAGGTGCTGGCTTGCTCTTCATCTCACCCCTCGGGAAACATGTGCGCTACGTGCTGCGCCTCCATTTTCCGGCGTCAAACAACGTGGCCGAATACGAGGCTTTGGTTAACGGGTTGCGCATCGCCGTCGAGCTAGGGGTTCGACGCCTCGACGCTTGAGGCGACTCGCAGCTTGTCATTGACCAAGTCATGAAGAACTCCCACTGCCGCGATCGAAAAATAGAGGCCTATTGCGACGAAGTTTGGCGCTTGGAAGATAAGTTCCACGGGCTAGAACTCAACCATGTTGCTCGGTGGTACAACAAGACTGCGGATGAGCTGGCTAAAATAGCCTCGAGGCGAACGACGGTTCCCCCGGACGTCTTCTCCAGGGACATATATCAACCATCCGTGAAACTCGACGACGCGTCCGAACCCGACGAGACCTCGGCCCAGCCCGAGGTACCCTCGGCCGCCGAGGGTGAGGCCTTGCGTATCGAGGGAGAGCGGAATGGGGTTGCACCAAAACCAAACTGGCAGACCCCGTACCTGCAATATCTCATGAGAGGAGAGCTACCCCTCGACAAGGCCGAAGCTCGGCGACTGGCTCGGCGCGCCAAGTCGTTCGTTTTACTAGGTGATGAAAAAGAGTTGTACCACCGCAGCCCCTTAGGCATTCTCCAACGATGCATATCCGTCGCCCAAGGATAAGAGTTGTTACAAGAAATACACTCGGGGGCTTGTGGTCACCATGCAGCACCTCGGACCCTCGTCGGAAACGCTTTTCGACAAGGTTTCTACTGGCCGACCGCGGTGGCCGACGCCACTAGGATTGTACGCTCCTACTGAGGGTGTCAATTCTACGCGAGACAAACGCACCTGCCCGCTCAGACCCTGCAAACAATACCCATCACTTGGCCATTTGCCGTATGGGGTCTGGACCTCGTCGGTCCCTTGCAGAAGGCACCCGGGGGCTTCAAGCACCTGCTGGTCGCCATCGACAAATTCTCCAAGTGGATCGAGGTTCGACCCTTAACCAGCATCGGGTCCGAGCAGGCAGTGGCGTTCTTTACAAATATCATTCATCGCTTTAGGGTCCCAAACTCCATCATCACCGACAATGGCACGCAGTTCACTGGGAAGAAGTTCCTGGACCTCTGCGAAGACCACCACATCCATGTGGACTGGGCCGCCGTAGCTCACCCAATGACAAATGGGCAGGTGGAGCGCGCCAACGGTATGATTTTGCAGGGACTAAAGCCGAGGATCTACAATGGCCTCAATAAGTTCGGCAGGCGGTGGATAAAAGAGCTACCCTCGGTGGTTTGGAGTCTGAGGACGACGCCGAGCCGGGCCATGGGTTTCTCGTCGTTCTTTCTAGTCTATGGGGCCGAGGCCATCCTACCCACGGACTTAGAATACGGTTCCCCGAGGACAAAGGCTTACGACGACCAAAGCAACCAGACCAACCAAGAAGATTCGTTGGACCAGCTGGAAGAGGCTCGGGACGTGGCCTTACTACACTCAGCACGATATCAGCAGTCTCTGCGACGCTACCACGCCCGAAGGGTTCGGCCCTGAGGCTTCCAAGTGGGAGACTTGGTACTTTGGCTGCGACAAGACGCCCGAGGGCGCCACAAGCTTACTCCTCCCTAGGAAGGGCCCTTCATCATCGCCAAGATTTTGAAGCCCGGGACATACAAGCTGGCCAACGATCAAGGCGAGGTCTACAGCAACGCTTGGAACATCCAACATCTACGTCGCTTTTACCCTTAAAATGTTTCAAGTCGTTCACGTATCTCGCTCTCTTTACATGCATAAATAAAGTCTAACCATCAAGGAAGGATCAGCCTTGCCTCGGCAAAGCCCGACCCTCCCTCGGGGGCTAGAAGGGGGGAACCCCCTCTGCGTCAAATTTTTCTTCGGAAAAGTCTTTTACCATAACGTCTTTCGTGCTTTTCGACTGTGTTGATAACAGAATCCTAAAGACGAGCGAGAGAGACCTTGAACGGCAAGGTCGACCGAGCCAAGGAACTCATATGCCTCCGGGATACGGATACCTCACTCATCACCTTCCGCGAAAAGTAACTCACGCTCGGATAAGCGATTCTGCTACCGAACAAGTCCTAACGCTCGAAAACTTTTCTGCCAGAACGACTTTCGTGCCTTTTCGACTGCGTCGATAACAGAATCCTAAAAACGATGGGAGAACACGTAAGCGGCGAGGCCGACCGAGCCGAGGGACTCCTACGCCTCCGGGATACGGATACCTCACTCATCACCTTCCGCGAAAAGTAACTCACGCTCGGATAAGCGATTCTGCTACCGAACAAGTCCTAACACACGAAACGAGAGGAAAGAAAATGCAGCTTTATAACCTGACAATTAAAATGTTTAGGCCTCGGCGGCCGCGAAAAACATACTCATACTTAGAACAAACTGTTCTTGCAGGCTCAGACATCGGCAGGGGGAGGAGCGGCACTCTCGGCGTCATTTCCACCCTCGGCAGAATCTGGCCCGGCCCCAGACGGCGACACGGGCGGAAGGACCTCCACCTCAAAGGAGGAAGCCAGCGCCGCACTTGGGCCCTCGACAGCCGCGTCAAGCCTCTAGACCTCGGCTAAGGCAGCCTCCTCTTCGTCGGGTAAGCAGTACCCCTCGCTGACCCGCTCCAGATCCACGTCGTAGTGGGAAGTGAGCACGGCGAAGGCCCGCCTAACGCCGTGGTGCAGCGCCCCACGGAGTCTGTTGCGCACATGGCCGCCCAAGGCCCACAGATGACTCTGGGGGAGCTACCCGAGGGGACGCCGTCGAGGCCGAAGGCCTGGCAAAAAGCCGAGATGGCCTCGGACATGGCCACACGGTCGGCCTCCTTCTGCTCAGCCGCCTCGGCAAGCGCTTTGCAGTTCTTAACAGCAGGACAACTTTCTTCAGACGAAAGGAGAAGAATGGAGACAAAAACAAAGTCACAGAGCGGGCAAAACATACCCTAGGCCTGGGCACGCTGCTGTGAGGCCATGGCTCGGGCAGACCGGGCAGACCCGACGACCACAGCCAGGCCCTCCTCAAGGGCCTCGGCCCGAACGGTCGCCTCGGGTCTAGAGAGGGAGAAGCCCCCTCTGCGTCAAAATTTTCCTCGGAAAAGTTTTCCGCCAAAACGACTTTCGTGCCTTTCGACTGCGTCGATAGTGGAATCCTAATGACGAGCGAGAGAGACCTTGAGTGGCAAGGCCGACCGAGCCGAGGGACTCCTACGCCTCCGGGATACGGATACCTCACTCGTCACCTTCCGTGAAAGGTAGCTCACGCTCGGATAAGTGATTCTGCTACCGACGAATAAGTCCTAATGCTCGAAACAAGAGGAAAGAAACACAGCTTTATACCCAAAATGTTCAGGCCTCAGCAGCCATAAAGAACAAACACACGTACTTGGGGTAACAATGGTACCTAGACTTAGACATCGGCAGCGCCCTCGGCGGTTGTCCCGACCTACGGCAGATGTCTTAGTACTTAAAGCTATTACATCTCGCTCTCAAGAGGGTACCATTACAAACGGGACTCCGGGTCCATTCCTGCAGGAATGAACAACTTCCACACCAGAAGGCCTGTGGGATAACAAACTCCGGGTGGCTCGCCGGCGACCACTGCACCAGCAGCGCGACAACGACCTCCGCCTCGGGCGGCTAGATAGCAGCAGCGATGGCCTCAGGGTAGACGCCACTGCTGAAAGGCCCTCGTTCACATCCCCTCACGGGGGACGAGAACCAGCCATTAAAGCCAAAGAGCCGGAGGTCCGGAGCCCAGGTGGCACTGACGGTCTCGTCGGCGGAAGCAACCACCGCAGCGGTGGGAAGCCTCCCCAGTGGCGGCCCCCACTTCAGCACCGGTGACAGCAGCCACCTGCGCACGGCACGAACGTCGCCCAGAGACCAGGCAACAGCAGTTCGCCTTCCCCCGCATGGCCGGAGGACGTCTCCTCCGCAGGGCTGGAGGATGCCCTTCTCCCCCGAATGTTGGAGGAAGAAGCGGGTCACCGGCCCACGCGAGAACAGGCCCCGACTCGGCGCGCCCTCCTTCCCAGCCCGGATGATGAACATCCTTGAAGCTGAGGGTGGGGCAGAGGCCGCAGCCCGGCTTGCTTCTCCCCACCACAAGGCTGGTGATCATCCCTACGGGTGACCATTGGTGAGGGACTGCAGTCGGGCTGCGTGATGAAAATCCTTGAAGCCGAGCGGTGACTGAAGAGCGCCAACCCCCACGGGGTCGTGCTCCTCAAACAGCAGCAAAAAGAAGGCAACGCAGGTGCACCCCATCTGGGGGCTGGGAAGGTGGAAGGGCACGATGAATGCGAAGAGTGTGAAGGTATGGCTACTTCCCGGGGGATCGACCCCTTTTTAAAGGCAGATCTCCTCACTCGCACCCAAGCGTCACGGGCAAAGTCTCCACCGACACGCTTCAGGGTTCTCACCCCCCGACGCGGGGGCTGGGTCCCACATGTTATGCGAGCTGACCCGAAATGGAAGAAGCCAAATCGCCGCACACGAAGCATGTAACCGCCCCGCGGTTATAAGCATTCCCCCATCCTCGCCGAAACCAGTGGTCGAAAGGGCAGACCGCCACGCAGGAAGCATGCAACCGCACCATGGTTGTGCACCCTTTCGGCTTCGTCGCATCCGGCGGTCCAGCATGGAGGCCCTGGCCCACATGTCATGTAACCGGCGCAACGGTTACTACGTGCAAGGAAACCGCACCGCTACTCGCGCCAATGCCGCGTCTACTCAACTGCAGAACCAGTGCCGCGACTCGAGGCAGCCCTGCGCGTGACCCAACTGTGTCAATTGAGTGCAATGATCACTGGTTAGTCAGCTGCGAGGATAGGCACGACGGCTGATATGACCAGAAGCGGGTCGGTAGTAATTGCAGCAACAGACGGGCGGAAGCAGCAGTCCAATCACCTACAGGCTCGCACCCTCTCCTGAAACGGCAGGGGAGCCCTCTCCCACAGAGTAAAGACGACGCACCCGTGCTCTGTTCCTCGAACGGCTCGCACACACGCAACAGACGCCCCACGAATCGCCCGTCCCGTCGCATTAACTCCTTGGCAGGGCAAGCGACACCTCCGGCAGGAGAAGCGGGCGCCGTTTCGCCTCCGTCATGATGACCGCGTCAAAAAGGTGCGCCGCCTTATTTAAATTCATGTCCTTTTTTCCATCTCTCTCTTGCCACAGGGACCAGGAAAGGGGATATTTCGAAAAAGGATCTTTCCCAGCGAAGGAAACGGGCCCCGAGCCCTCCTACTGTTCAAGGGTTCGAAGGTTGCGCCCTCCGGGGTTCGGCAACCGCCCCAGAGCACTCGGGCTCTGTGCCCTTTACTGATTAGGGGTTCGAAGGCTAGCCCCTCGGAAGGGTTTGATAGCTGCCCCAGAGCACGCAGAGTCAGGGATGACCCTGGGTACGTCTGTTACATGGCCAAGGCTTGGGCTACGCTCCCGAGGTACCCGAGGATATTTCCGAGACCAGCAGGAACGATTTGTAACAGAATCCCACCGGATGGAGGCATCGAGCCCACATACCCTATCGAATGGGTACGAGTCCGGCAAATCACCTGCATGTACTTTTGGAGCGCGCCTCTGGGCCACTAGCCGACCCTTATCGAACGGGGCTCGAGCGTCCACTCGGATCACCCGCTAGCAACTCACTGGAGACAACATGTTCGGTGCCCTCCGAGGGTAACATGGCGCTTCCCCCCCTTCCTCCTTGTGGAAAGGCGATGAAGGGGCGTACAATAGAAGTCGAGACGGTCCTTGATTGTCCTCTCACTCCGTGCAGAGGCTCGGGGGCTGCTCTCGCACCAGGCTACGGCCGAACTATTGACCACGTCAACAAACCAGCGTGAAAACTCGGAGACTGACCGTGCACCCGGGCTGCGGCCAGGCCGCATGAGGGAACAACAAGACCGACCGAGGCATCGCAAAAAAAATTAAGACCTCAGAGGAGTCAAACCACTCCTCCGAGGCCTCGGGGGCTACACCCGACGGGTGCGCTCGCGCGCACCCATCGGAACAAAACATGACCGAGAAGGGTTGGTCCCCTCGCAAAAGTCCAGCAGAACCTCCAAGCGAGTGCCCGCACTCCCTTCGAGGCTCGGGGGCTACTGTCGGGTACCATAATTAGGGGTACCCCCAATGCTCCTTAATCCGGTTGGAAAACATCTTCAGAACAAACCATGCACGGCTGATAAAGCGCGGTTCAAGTCAAGGCCACGTCTACCAAGGGACGCGACCTCATCTGGGCCCAGCCTCGGGCGGGAACAGTAGTCCCGGACGGATTCACGCCTCGCCCGAGGGTCCCCTCATTCGGCAGACGCACCCCCGTCTCACCCGAGGCTAAGCTCGGGCAAACTTTGTCGTACAACGACCTTGGCCAAATCGCCTTACTAGCCGACCGTATCGCATGCGCATTCAATGCGGGGATCGCCTGACACCTTATCCTGACACGTGTGCCTCAGTCGGCAAGGTCGAAGTGACCGCAGTCACTTCGCCCCTTTACTGACCGATCTGACAGGAAAACAGCACTGTTCGCCCCGCTCCGGCTACTGTGCCAACCACTAGGATAAAACTGAGTCACGATCTCCCACGAGTTCGGCCTCGGGCGCAACAGGGAGCTCCGCCTCGCCCGACCTCAGGCCTCGACCTCAGCCTCGGCCTCGGGAGAAGGTCTCCGCCTCACCCGACCTCAGGCCTCGGCCTCAGCCTCGGCCTCGGGAGAAGGTCTCCGCCTCGCCCGACCCCAAGCCTCGGCCTCGGGAGGAGTCACGTCCTTGCCCGACCTCGGCCTTGGACCGACTACGCTACAAAGGATACATCATTTTCCTACTCCTAGCTAGCTGCCTCAGGCTATGAAGGAACAAGACCGGTGTCCCATCTAAGGTTACTCCGGCAACAGGTAATGATGGTTCCCCGCGTGCGCCCATGATGTCGGTTGCTCTCAAACCCCCTACGGAAGCAAGCAAACGTCAGCAGGATCCATGCCGCACCGCCAGCTATGCTTCTACAGGGCTCAAGGAACTTCTCCGACAGCCACGTTAACACGTGTACAGGGTTCAAAGCGCTTCTCCGCCAGCCACGTTAGCACATAGCTACACCCCATTGTACAACTGGGCATCTCCTTGTATCTATAACAGGGGATGTCCAGGGCCTTCCTAAGGCACGTTCAGGTGGGCAGTCGTTCACGTGGACACACGTTGACATAGAGGGAGGCGGGGCAGACGAGACGGGCAGAGACGGATGCACGCATGGACTCTCTCTCTCTCGCTCTCGCCCTCGCTCTCTCACGACGCTTGTAACCCCTACTACGAGCACCCCGGTGCGAGATAACATAAGCCTCATTTCCCTCTTGTGTTCCATCTTGCATCAACTCATCTGGGCAGGGACACGCAGCAACAAATTCACTAGTCGGTTGACGGTCCTCGCGGGTCCGAAACGCCGACAAGCAGCTTCTCAAAATGAACTAAAAGCAGCCAACAAGCAGAAGCTGCTTTTTACCAGCTTATCAGATAAGCTGCTTTACAACAAGCAGCAGCTGTGCCAAACAGGACCTTAGGATTAAGAAATGAGTAGCTGGAGCAGATCAAAGTTTGGTTATTTTTTTATTTGCATTATGCATTGCTTAGTCGGACATTGGTTTAGAGCAGTGTGTCGTGATTATTTAAATGGCTTAAACCTGCATTGTTTTATATGTCCTGATTCACTAAGCAATGTTTCAAACTAGATAGTACTTTAGGGTTTAGGCTATAAATTGTTAGGATTTATGGGCTAGACTCAATTGAGAAATTCAATTAAATCCCAGAAAAATCTCAAAAACCCATATATGTGTATGGCTAGTGAATAGTGGAACCAATAGTATCATATTGTTAGTCCAAGTGGAGTGAAACTAGTTTAAATATGGAGGCCAAGTCATGGATGAGAGGAGAGAGTGTGGAGAGCCACACGCGCGCACGCTCGATCGCCTCGGCGGGGCGCGAGAAATGCGCGTGAATGATCCGCCGAAATCCGGCCCCTCGCCTTGCGGGGGCGCGGCTTCCTTTTGCCGTTTTAATTTTTGGTTGCTTGGATGTTAAGTTTAGAATCACAACCGATCACTATAAAATCTAAACTGAATGTGAGATTTTCTCGTGCAGAACGGATCGCGGATAGCTATCGGTTCGCGGACTCGGCCCTATATAAGGCGCCTGGCAGCCAGCATCAAACTCATCCCAGTTTTCGCTACCGATTGCTATAAAATCTAAACTGAACGTGAGATTTTCGCGTGCAGATCGGATCGCGGATAACTATCGGTTCGCGGACTCGACCCTATATAAGGCGCCTGGCAGCCAGCATCAAACTCATCCCAGTTTTCGCTTTTGCCTCTGTTCACAACTGTGCCGCCATCGCAGTTCTCTTCATCCCGACCGCCGACGTGCATCTGCGATCGAGAGAGCAGGTCTCCGAAACCCTTCGCCTTCGAGATCCTACACCGGGAGAGGGCGAATAAGGTTTTTGGGAAGCATTCCCACGCGACTGCTCGTGATCTTCTAGTCGAACCCTGCTGCCTAGACGTCATCGGCCCTAATGCTTCGACGTCGTCGACTCTGCTGATTCCGGCCCGCGCCATCTATCAGTATGTCTAATCAGTACGCATCATCTGATTTGACTTTTTACTTCAGTTCTTCTAATTTTGTCATGATTTATATTCGGAATTTAATCTGGAAATTGTCTAATTATTCAACAATCTAAAAACCTTACTGTAGACAATTTCCTAGTTTTTCTATGGCTGCTTTTGCCGACGCGCTGAAACCAGAAAAATTCAATGGTATGCACTTCAAGAGGTGGCCAGTCAAGGCCACTGTCGGTACCCTGAATCAGGGGTACCCCCTACTACAGTATAAAGACGTTGTACACGTACGACGTCTCTTGGTTGCACGGAGAACGGCACCCGATCCCACCACATGGGCAGGTCTAGGGGCACCACGTGGCAAGGAAAGATGATACACCCCAGGTTGCTTCATTGGCTCCGGACCTCCACGGAGGAACACTGGACCTCTGTACGCACAACCCGGATCCTCGATTACAGACTCGGACTCCCAAGAAGGCATGTCGAGTCCCTCGGATGGGCCCCAGGTCCCTCCGTGAAAGGTCCGGACCACAGCAAGGTCCCGGGACAGGGGGAACCCCGGCATGAGTAGGGGTCCGATGCTGGCACGTGTCCAGGCCTTGCCCTGCGCTCCCCGCTCAGGCGGAGATACGCTGCTACCGCGTGGCTTGTGGCCCGTGACATAAGCCGACGAGCGGAGCCTGACGTAAGGCCTCTAAAGCCGCGCGGTCTCTGCATTTATTGCAGAGAGGACGCGCCGCCTGCCACCATACTGACAGACGATGTGCCCTCTCAACATTTAATGTGTCCTATCCACTCCGCTGGCAGACGGCGTCAGGGTCACCCTGCAGACGGTGCACCTGTCTAGTCTATTGTCAAACAGTGCGCCTGTGCCGTGCAGCGCACTGTGCTCACCATCCCTTATACGAGAAGCTTCCCCTGCACGCCGAAGATACGCAGATCTCGGATGTCAGGGCGCGAGAAGATTGCTCCAGCAACGAACATTTGTAACTACAAGTGCTATATTCGTTATGTCCCTGGGCCCATATGTCGGGACTCAGACCTTTGTGCATGCCCCCCTTCAGCTATAAAAGGGGAGGCATACGATGTTACAACGAAGGAGAGCTCACTTAGACCCAAGTGATTCAAGACAACTCAAAGCAATACATCACACAGTGGAGTAGGGTGTTATGCTCGGGCGGCCCAAACCACTCTAAATCCTTGTGTGTTCTTATGTTCTTCCCATTTTTCCAACTAACAAGCAAAATGCTTAGGCCCCTCCTCATCTTAGGATTTAGGGCGGGTGCACTCCGCCACCCGGCCGGAGATTTCCTCTTCGACATTTGGTGCGCCAGGTAGGGGGCTAGACATTAGGTTTTTGCTTGTTTTCTCGCTCAGCATGATGGTGCAAATCGTTGAGCACCGCTCCAAGACTTCGATGGATCTCGTGGTGGAGGAAGAAGCTGCTTCGTCCACACCACTGGTTCCCAACCGCCATGTGCCGGGCACTGCTGCTGTGCACGCCGCACGGCAACATACAGCTGCACAGACATCTCGGACTCCGTCGAGGGCAACTTTGGGAGCATTGTCAGCAGCCAGGGTGTTGTTGCGACACCCTCCAAGCTCCACGGCCTCACCAGGGGCCATGAAGCAATGGCAGGACGACGTCGACCGACTGCTCGGCATGGCACATTCTACCTCGACCAGATCGAGGCCTCGGTCATCCCAGCGCCAACATGAGGCGTCGGCGTCTGTGCGCTCACCCTCAGTGAGGGGCGTACGGACCAACGACCTTCGAGCAGAACTCAACCGCAAGCGTGCGGGAGAGGACACCCGAGTCTCTTTGGAGAGGGCGCGCGAGCGCCGCCAAAACATCGAGGGCCGCAACCTCGATCAAGACTTCGCTACGGCAGCACCGCAGACACCAATGGGCACCCGGTCCCAAGTGGGTGTCCCCTTGGCCGGCGTGGGCTGCGCCGCTCTCGCGGATCATCTCTGCGCGGCGTCGTGACCGCCTAAGTTCCGGCCGCACCTGCCAGAAAAATATGACGGAACGTCAAACCCGTCGGAGTTCCTGCAGGTGTACGTCACCGCCATCACGGCAGCAGGTGGAAACACCGCTGTGATGGCAACATATTTTCATGTCGTCTTGTCTAGACCTGCCCGGACTTGGCTCATGAACCTCGTTCCAGGGTCAGTCTACTCCTGGGAAGAGCTCTGTGCAAGGTTCATTGCGAACTTCGCCAGTGCTTACCAACAGCATGGTGTGGAGGCCCACCTCCATGCGGTGAGGCAGGAGACCGGGGAGACTCTCCGGACGTTCATCTCCCACTTCACCAAGGTGCGAGGTACTATACCTCGCATTTCTGATGCTTCCATCATCATAGCCTTCCGTCAGGGAGTACGCGATGAGAAAATGTTGGAGAAGTTGGCCATGCATGACATGGAAACTGTCCCCACACTCTTTGCTCTGGCCGACAAATGCGCCAGAGCCACCGAGGGTCGTGCATGGCACTCGGCCCCACAAACCAGGGCTGCCCTGTCGGGTGGCTCGGGTGTCATCCCCCAGGACGGTAAGAAGAAAAAGAAGGACCACGACTACCAGAAGCCGCGGTCCACCACTCTAGTCGTTGCAGCCGCGACCGGGGGTAACAGCGGCCCATGCCCTGTGCACCCCAACGGCCGCCACAGCGCCGCGGAGTGTCACGAGATCATTGATCTCGCAAAACGTGTCAACAAACGGCGCGAGCAGTCTACCAAGGACGGCTCCCCACCTCGTCGCTGGCCTGACAAGGAAAAGGTCGACGACGGCGAGGTGGCCGTGGCTGAACGAGACCTCGGGTATCAGGTCCCGAGGGGGACCTGAAAGATGTCTTCGCCGGAGGCTCCTACTCCGGTGGAGACAACTAGACGGACCCCCAGAGGGACCCCGTGCTCCCTGGTCTACAGAGCTGAAGCCTGCCTTCCCCCGGAAACCCTTCTGGATTCCCTGCGGGTCCAGACTTCCGACAGGTTCATGCAGGAATGGCCACAGCCGAAGCCGAGGGCTCCCTCGTCAAATGCAGATAGAGACCCAGGGTCGGGACCTAGTCTTACGGTAACTACCAAACCAAGAAGGGTTCCGCAACTCTCCCCCAGCTAGGAAGGACCCTTCAAGGTAACGGGAATGCACCGACCCGAGGGCAACCGTCTAGCTACGACTGAAGGAGTGCCTCCCCCCGGTGCCGGAACATCTTTGTAAGTTCTATCCATAGAGAAAGTCTAAGGGGTCGAATTTGTTTCCCTTTTATAACTAGGTAACGCATACGTGTACGCCAGCCCGGTGGGGTCCGACCCCATAAACCCGGCCTGTTGGTCTGCACCCATGCATGATGAGTTATAAAGAAAAACTACCCCCTCATTTGTGCCCCTATGATAGTTCCATCTTGTTGCTCCATGGTCTTACCTTGCAGTTTTTCAGATAATACCTTTTATCTTACCCACTCGCACGGTTCCCATCTGTCCTGACATGACGACATCCGAATTGAGCAGCCAGACTTGCAGTTTAGGGCCTCCTTTACGAAAGTTGGGAGGTCTGACAGCCTGGGAGCCGGCTCTAGAGAACGGGACCCCGTTCCATGGGGTGGTCCGGAGCCTGTGTGGCCGCTTAGCCTGGTTCCGTACCTAAAAGCCTGCACACTCCACCACTCCGTGATGGGTACCTAGTATTTGGAGCTATATGTCGTGTGGGTCCGACAACCTCGGGTCCGGAACTAGAGAATGGACATTTGTCTCCTGGGGTGGTCCGGAGCCCGTGTAGCCGCTCAGCCTGGTCCCGTACCGTGGGCCTACACACTCCACCACTCTGCGACAAATGTCCTAGTACCTAGAGCCACGACCCAAGGGGGTCCAGACACGCAACTTGGCCACCCGGACTGAAACCTGTGAGTCCCGAGCATGTATCAAAGGATGGCTAATATCAGACAGGGGACCTTATGGGTGTACTACTAAGGCTCCCTAGATGAAGCTGTGTACAAATCCAGATCCCGGCGAGGTTGCCTCCCGAGAGTTGTTGACAACCTTTTCAGATACGCTGGTATCCAACCTCGACACATCAAGCCTGCATCCCAGGCGGGGGGCCAGGTACTAGGGAGGGGTCAACAACATAACATCGCAACACACAGCAAGAACAGGCGGTACACAGATAAGTGCTAATACTGCTTGTTAAATAGTACTCAAAAATACCTTACAAAAAGCAAAAGTATTACATCTGCTTTCAAGCAGAGTCCTAGTTCCATCTCTACTCTGCAGGTATAAACTACCCGACGCTAGCAAGGTCACGCTGGAAGGCTGCGGCCACTGCCCTTGCGGAATCCCCCAAGACGGCGTAACAACGGTGATGGCCGCCTCAATGCATGCTCCATTGCAAAGAGGTCTTCGCCCCCGTCCTCCTACGGGGGGCGACAACGAGGCCATTAAAGCCAAAGAGTTGGAGGCTCGACGGCAGGTGGCACTGATGGTATCGCCAGCGGAGGCAACCACCAGCCTCACCAGCGGCGGCGACCACCTCAGCACCGATGACAGCGGCCACCTCTGCACCGGTGGCTTACCGGCGACGGCGGCCGCCTCAGCGCGCACGAAGAGGTCCTCGCTCTCGTCCTCCTACGGGAGTGAGGACAAGACCATCCAAGACGCGGCTGCCACCCCCACGGCGTACAACGCCTTGTACGACCCCGCGGACGGTGTTGGAACAGTGCGGCCGGCGGCGCGGGAGACATCGTGGATGTGGCGGACCTGCACATGGCGCGACCGTCGCTCGTGCGGTGGACGAACAGCCACGCCCCAACCAAGCGGCAGGAGACAGCATCGGAGCCAGCACCGAGGCCATCCAAGCCAAGGAGCCAGACACGCGGCAGCTGACGGCGCCTGCAGACGGCCGGCCCCGTGTAGCCGAAGTTCGCCTCCTGCGCAAGGCTGGTGAACGCCCTTCTCCCCCAAATGCTAGAGGAAGAAGCGGGTCGCCAGCCCATGCGGAAGGCAGGACCCAAATTCGGCTCGCCTTCCACCCCAGTGAGGATGATGAACATCCTTGAAGCTGAGGGCAGGGGGAGGCCGCAGCCCGGCTCACTTCTCTCCACCATAAGGCTGGTGGTCATCCTTCTAAATGACCACTAGCGGGAGATTGCAGCCGGGCTGCATGATGAAAATCCTTGAAGCCGAACGATGGCAAAAGATCGCCAACCGCCGCGAGGTTGCGCTCCTCCAACGCAGCAAGAAGAAGACAAGATCAGCAGCACCACCGCGCAGGAAACGAAGAGCGCGAGCTCCCCGGCGGTGAGACCGCCGGAGGGGGTGGCCCTGACGCGGATCCCTCCAGTGAACACCGGCGCGCCCCATCCAGAGGCTCGGAAGGCGGAAGGGCGCGACGAATGCAAGAGGAGCGAGGCATGGCTACTGCCCGAGGGAAGGACCCCTTTTTAAAGGCAGATCTCCCCGCTCGCGCCCCGAAGCGTCACGGACAAAGTCTCCCCCGATGCGCGCCAGGATTCCCATCCTATGACATGGGGGCCAGGCCCCACATGTCATGCAGGCAGTCCGAAGCGCAAAGAAGGAAAACCGCCGCACAAGGAGCGTGCAACCGCCCCGCGGTTATGTGCCCCTTTATTTTCGCCGCAACCAGCGATCACGAAGACGAACCGCCGCACAAGGAGCATGCAACCGCCCCACGGTTATGCGTCCCTTCATCTTCGCCGAAACCAGCGGTCGAGAAGGTGAACCGCCGTGCAGGAAGCGTACAACCGACCCGCGGTCGTGCGCCCCCTCAGCTTTGCTGCAACCGGTGATC
Organism: Zea mays; assembly: GCF_902167145.1. Lineage (NCBI taxonomy): Eukaryota > Viridiplantae > Streptophyta > Magnoliopsida > Poales > Poaceae > Zea > Zea mays. The sequence goes on along the minus strand of NC_050103.1, from coordinate 90,559,672 downwards.
CAACATGGGGGCCTAGGCCCACATGTCATGCAACCGGCGCGCCGGTTACGGAGTGCGGAAAAACTGCACCGCCGCTCACACCAATACCACGTCTCCTCGAGGCCATCACGGAAGACTGAAAAAATAAGTTTTCAGAACCAGTGCAACGACTCGAGGCACCCCGCGCATGGCCCTATAGTGACATTAAGTACGAAGGTCACGGGCCAGTCAACCGCGGGAACAAGCATGGCAGTCGGCGTGACCATAGGCGGGCCGACAGTAATTGCATCAACAAGCACGCAGGAGCAGCAGGCCAATCACCAATCAGACTCTGGCCCCACCTGCAGGCTCGTATCCTGCCTTGAGGCGGGCCCGGGGGCCACTGTCGGTACCCTGAATCAGGGGTACCCCCTACTACACTATAAAGACGCTGTACACGTACGGCGTCTCCTGGCCACACGGAGAACGGCACCCGACCCCACCACATGGGCAGGTCTAGGGGCACCACGTGGCAAGGAAAGATGATACACCCCAGGGTGCATCATTGGCTCCGGACCTCCACGGAGGAACACCGAACCTCTGTACGCACAACCCGGATCCTCGATTACAGACCCGGACTCCCAAGAAGGCATGCCGGGTCCCTCGAATGGGCCCCAGGTCCCTCCGAGAAAGGTTCGGACCGCAGCAAGGTCTCGGGACAGGGGGAACCATGGCATGAGTAGGGGTCTGGTGCTGGCATGTGTCTAGGCCTTGCCCTGCGCTCCCCGCTCAGGCGAAGATCTGCTGCTGCCGCGTGGCTTGTGCCCCGTGACATAAGCCGACGAGCGGAGCCTGACGTAAGGCCTCTAAAGCCGCGCGGTCTCTGCATTTATTGCGGAGAGAATGTGTTGCCTGCCACCATACTGACAGACGATGTGCCCTCTCAACATTTAATGCGTCCTATCCACTCCGCTGGCAGACGGCGTCAGGGTCACCCTGCAGACGGCGCGCCTGTCCAGTCTGTTGTCAAACAGTGCGCCCGTGCCATGCGGCGCACTGTGCTCACCATCCCTTATACGAGAAGCTTCCCCTACACGCCGAAGAAACACAGATCTCGGATGTCAGGGCGCGAGAAGATTGCTCCAGCGGCGAACATTTGTAACTACAAGTGCTATATTCGTTATGTCCCTGGGCCCATATGTCGGGACTCAGTACCTTTGTGCATGCCCCCATTCAGCTATAAAAGGGGAGGCATACGACGTTCCAACGAAGGAGAGCTCACTTAGACCCAAGTGATTCAAGACAACTCAAAGCAATACATCACACAGTGGAGTAGGGTGTTACGCTCCGGCGGCCCGAACCACCCGGCCACCCGGCCGGAGATTTCCTCTCCGACAGCCACGCTCTGGCTTACTACTATGAATGTGTTCCATGTTAGTAAAGGCAAACCCGAGGGTGGACTAACTCCTGAACAGGAGAAAGAGTACGACCATGCCAATACTATCTTTACGGGAGCAGTTCTTAGTGCCCTTGTTGACCGTCTGGTTGATGCGAATATTCAGCACACAGGCGGGAAAGAGTTGTGGGATGCACTTACTACTAAGTATGGTGCATCAGATTCTGGCAGTGACCTGTATATCATGGAGAGCTTTCATGATTATAAGATGGTTGATAATCGCTCTATTGTAGAGCAAGCTCATGAAATACAGTGTATAGCCAAGGAGCTCGACCACCTTAAGATAGTCCTTCCTGTCCGATTTGTGGCTGGATGCATTATTGCAAAGTTGCCTTCTACATGGAGGAACTTCGCCACATCTCTAAAACATAAGAGACAGGAGATATCAGTTGAAAATCTGATAGCGTCTCTGGATGTTGAGGAGAAATCTTGGGCTAAGGACACAGGATCTAAAGGAGGCGAGGGCCACTCCAGCGCCAACATGGTTCAAAATAACCACAACAAGGGAAAAGGAAAGACAAAATCTAACAAGGCCAACAAAACTACCAACTTCAAGAAGAAGAAGAACAAGGCTGAACTGACATGTTTCGCATGTGGCGAGACGGGTCATTTTGTCAAAGATTGTCCTCATCGAGCGGATCGCCTTGGCAAAAAGGGCAATGTCAACACAGTGATCGCTAGCAATGAGGAAGACAAAGGGTATGGTAATTTACCTTTCATCTTCTCAGTATTTCAATCGCCTAGTTGTTGGCTTGATACTGGTGCTAATGTTCATGTGTGTTCTGACATTAATTTGTTCTCTTCTTATCAGGGTGCCCGGGATTCTTCCGCCCTAATGGGGAATGAATCACATGCTTCTGTTCATGGCACTAGCACGGTGGATCTGAAGTTTACTTCGGGAAAGATCGTGCAGCTGAAGATCGTGCAGCGTGTCCCTTCTATACACAAGAATCTCGTTAGCGGAACCCTTCTATGTAGAGATGGGTTCAAGGTAGTTTTGGAGTCCAATAAATTAGTTGTGTCTAATTCTGGACAATTTATTGTTAAAGGCTATGATTGTGGAGGCTTGTTCCACTTTTCTTTGTTAGATTTCAATAATAAGCCTGTGAACCATATTTGCGCTAATGTTCATGATCTTGCGAGTATTTGGCATCCTCGTTTGTGTCATATTAATTTTGGCTCTATGTCTCGGCTTTCCACCATGAGTTTAATTCCGAATATCACCATAGTCAAAGGTTCTAAGTGCCATAGTTGTGTGCAGTCAAAGCAACCTCGAAAACCTCACAAGGCTGCTGAGGAGAGGCACCTAGCACCTCTAGAACTCATACATTCTGATCTTTGTGAGATGAATGGTGTGTTGACAAAAGGTGGCAAGAGATACTTCATGACATTGATTGATGATGCGTCTAGATTTTGCTATGTATACTTGCTAAAAACTAAAGATGAGGCTTTAGACTATTTTAAAATCAATAAGGCTGAAGTTGAAAATCAACTAGAGAGAAAGATCAAACGTCTTAGATCATATCATGGTGGCAAATTCTTTCCCAAAGTCTTTGATGATTTCTGTGCAGAACATGGCATTATTCATGAGAGGACGCCACCCTATTCACCCAAATCAAACGGGATTGCTGAAAGGAAAAATCGTACGTTGACTGACCTAGTGAATGCCATGTTAGACACTTGTGGTTTATCTAAAGCATGGTGGGGGAGGCAGTCCTGACTTCTTGTCATGTTCTGAATAGAATTCCTATGGGCAAAGAAGATAAAACCCCTTATGAGAAATGGGTTGGGAGAAAACCATCACTTTCATACTTGCGCACTTGGGGGTGCATGGCGAAAGTCAATGTACAGATTAATAAAAAGCGCAAGCTTGGACCAAGGACAATGGATTGTATCTTTCTTGGATATGCTTCCTATAGCATATCATATAGATTTTTAGTAGTTAAATCTGAAGTTTCTGATGTGTATGTTGATACTATTATGGAATCACGTGATGCTACTTTCTTTGAACATATATTTCCAATGAAAGACATTCATAGCAATTCTAGATACTCTTCTGAGATAACTCCTGAACATAGTACACCTGTTGAAAGTCCTAAACATCCACATCAAATTGTCCTAGAGGAGGATGACAATGATGCTCCTAAAAGGAGCAAGAGACAAAGGGTTGAAAAATCCTTTGGTGATGATTTCATTGTGTACTAGGGGTGGAAACGAGCCGGCTCGGCTCGCCCATCTCGCGAGCTCGAAAAAGCGGCTCGGCTCGGCTCGCTCCTGGCTCGCGAGCCGGCTCGTCGAGCTAACGAGCCTAGGCATAAACGTAAATCTGCTCTCTAAATTATGACATAAAATCATAAAAATATTTTAAATAACATATTTTAAATTAGTAAAATAGATATATCACTAATATAATATATAAAATAGATTATTTTTGTATAGTAATCTCAAATAATATAAATTAATTGTCTACTCGGTACTAATATTATATGCTAATTAAGATTTTATGTAACAAATTGTTGTTGGGTCGAGCCACGAGCCAGCTCGCTCTTTTCACGAGCCAGAAAAACAGGCTCAGCTCGGGCTCGTTCTGAGCGTCGAGCCGGTCCGAGCCGAGCCGATCTGCTGCGAGCCCGAGCCAGCTCGTCGAGCTCGAGCTTTTTTTCCAGCCTTATTGTGTACCTTGTGGACGATACTCCTACTACCATTGCGGAAGCATTTGCATCTCTAGATGTAGATGATTGGAAAGAAGCAGTTCATAATGAGATGGACTCCATTCTTTCAAATGGTACGTGGGAAGTCACTGATCGACCCTATGGATGTAAACCTGTGGGTTGTAAGTGGGTGTTTAAAAAGAAGCTCAAGCCTGATGGTACAATTGAGAAGTACAAGGCTAGGCTTGTGGCTAAAGGCTATACTCAGAAAGAAGGAGAAGACTTCTTTGATACTTACTCACCTGTTGCTAGAATGACTACTATTCGAGTACTACTTTCCTTGTCTGCCTCGTATGGTCTCCTTGTCCATCAGATGAATGTAAAGACATCTTTTCTTAAAGGAGAGCTGGACGAGGAAATCTATATGGAACAACCTGATGGATTTGTAGTAAAAGGTCAAGAAAGCAAGGTGTGCAAGTTATTGAAATCTTTATATGGTCTGAAGCAAGCACCAAAGTAGTGGCATGAGAAGTTTGACACGACTCTAACGTCTACAGGCTTTGCCATTGATGAGACAGATAGGTGTGTATATTATCGCTGTGGTGCGGGCGAAGGAGTTATATTGTGCTTATATGTTGATGATATATTGATGTTTGGCACAAACATTGATGTGATCAATGAAGTCAAGTCTTTTCTATCAAAGAGTTTTGATATGAAAGATCTGGGAGAAGCTGACGTGATTCTAAACATCAAGCTAATTAAGGCAGATGGTGGGATTACTCTCTCGCAATCTCACTATGTTGAAAAGGTTTTGAAGCGATTTGGTTTCTCTGATTACAAACCTTCTTCAACACCTTATGATCCCAGTGTGACACTTCGAAAGAACAAGAGAATTGGTTTAGACCAATTGAGATATTCTCAGATCATCGGTTCACTCATGTATCTTGCTGGTGCAACAAGGCCCGATATTTCGTTTGCTATGAGCAAATTGAGTAGGTTCATGTCAAACCCCGGGACTGATCATTGGCATGCACTTGAGCGGGTTATGTGCTACTTGCAATGTACAATGAGTTATGGAATTCACTATTCTGGTCAGCATGCAGTACTTGAAGGATATAGTGATTCGAACTGGATATCTGATGCAGACGAGCTTTATGCCACCAGTGGTTATGTCTTTACTATTCGTGGAGGTGCGGTATCATGGAGGTCATGCAAGCAGACCATCTTGACGAGGTCAACCATGGAAGCCGAGCTAGCTGCACTTGACACAGCAACCGTTGAGGCAGAATGGTTGCGTGAACTCTTGATGGACTTGCCGGTGGTAGAGAAACCAATACCAGCTATCCTTATGAACTGTGACAATTAGATGATTGCTAAAGTGACAAGTTCCAAGGATAATGGGAAGTCATCAAGACATGTCAAGAGATGATTGAAGTCTGTCAGAAAGTTGAGAAACTCCGGAGTTATAAGTGTGACTTATATTTCAACAAATAAAAATATGGCATATCCTTTTACAAAGGGACTACCACGTAATGTGATAGAAATCGCATCAAGAGAGATGGATATGAGACCCGTATAAGTTTCCATGGTGGAAACCTAGTCTATGTGATAGGAGATCCCGTGAATTAGGTCCTGGCAAGAACAAGCCATTGGTGAACTGAGGAGAGTAACCTTTGACCCTCTCTAAGTAAAGATGCAATACTCTCAAATGTTGTAAGGCAGGTTGGCTTAGTGCCTTAATGTGTTTTGTTGGCTTTTATCAGCGAAGATGTTGTCCTGGAGAACATTCTTGAAAGAACACACCTATATGAGTTAGACTGTCTAACGTCGCAGTCTATGATATCTAGGTGATTTCTAGTAAACTCATGAAGATACCTTGGAGTACGACGTATATGCTCCACCCGAGAAGGGGACTACTGGTAGCCAAGTACTGGTCATGGCTTTAAGTGAAACCCATTCACACAAAACTTGCAATTCAAGGCATAGTCCATTGTCCAAGTTGTGGGTTGGTGTAACTTGGAGTTCTAGTCGGAAGTTCAACTTAACAGTCTCTAGTGAAACACTAGTATATTAAACAGTAGTGAACAGTGGCAAAACTGTAGATGGGCATTTGAGATCTGGTGGGGGATTGTTAGGATTTATGGGCTAGGCCCAATTGAGAAATTCAATTAAATCCCAGGAAAATCACAAAAGCCCATATATATGTATTGCTAGGGAATGGTGGAACCAATAATGCCATATTGCTAGTCCAAGTGGAGTGGAACTAGTTTAAATATGGAGGCCACACTCACTCACCAAGTCATGGATGAGAGGAGAGAGTGTGGAGAGCCACATGCGCGCGCGCTCGCTCGCCTGGCCTGGTCGGGGCGAAGGGCACGGGCGCACGACATGCGCATGAATGGTCCGCCGAAATCCGGCCCCTCGCCTTGCGGGGGCGCGGCTTCCTTTTGCCGTTTTAATTTTTGGTTGCTTGGCTGTTAACTCTAGAATCCTAACCGATCGCTATAAAATCTAAACTGAACGCAAGATTTTCGCGTGCAGATCGGATCGCGGATAGCTATCGGTTCGCGGACTCGGCCCTATATAAGGCGTCTGGCAGCCAACATCAAACCCTTCCCAGTTGTTGCTTTCGCCTCTATTCACAACTGCGCCGCCATCGCAGTTCTCTTCATCCTGACCGCTGACGTGTATCTGTGATCGGGAGAGCAGGTCTCTAGAACCCTTCGCCTTCGAGATCCTGCAGCGGGAGAGGGCGAATAAGGTTTTTGGGAAGCGTCCTCACGCGACTGCTCACGATCTTCTAGTCGAACCCTGTTGCGTAGACGTCATCGGCCCCGCTGCTTCGACGTCGTCGACTCTGCTGATTCCGGCCCGCGCAATCTATCAGTATGTCTGATCAGTATGCATCATCTGATTTGACTTTTTACTTCAGTTCTTCTGATTTGGTCATGATTTATATTCGGAATTTAATCTGGAAATTGTCTAATTATTCAACATAAATTAGGTGTTTATTTCGTTAGTGTCAATGATGATTGTGTTGATTGTTAGACCATCTTTGGTAGGGCTCCGGTTGTGTTGGCTTCGGTTGTGCCTCTAGTTTCTTTGAAAAAAATGGCTTCACTAGTTTTGAATGTGGATGCATCTCAAAAACGTTGGGCAAAACAACTCTCCTTGTAGCTTCTTTTCATTCGTTGGGTAATAGGTACATGTAGGGTCATGACAGGGCTAGAGTTTCTACATTCTAAAGAGAAATCTCTCAAGAAACATTTGATCTGGTTGAAAATTAGGGCGTGTGTGGCATTGACTTCACTCCACCCTAGAAACAACTCTACTCCAAAACTCCAGTAAAGAGTAGCTCCACTTAGTTTTGAGGGGTTTGGCAATAAGATTGGAATCATCTCTAAAAATAAATGTTTTTTGTGGGTGAAGACATGCTTACTATAGGTAGAGTCATATATAAAGAATTTGTTATTTAATTTTCCATAGCCCAAATGTTCTCTTTATATTATTTTCAATAGATGACTGAACATGATTTATTTTTTATTCAGAAGAATTAGGTTCTATGCCTATGTAGCTAGATATCTAGGACGGTTGGTTACTTGCTTATGGAGCTAGATATCTAGGATGGTTGGGGAATCTTGCATCTACAACAGTGACATGCCATATGAAGTAGAACTAGAAACTATACAAATTCATGTACTAGTGTTAGGTGTAAGAACTAAGTGTTATACAAATACGGATCATTAACATTGCCATGTTGAACAGTTCCTTCAATAATTTATTTGGGTCATAGATAACATCGACATCAAGTGTCTACAAATAAAAAATTTATACTGCTAAAAACAATAGAGATGATACTACATACAAATATAGAATAAGTAAACAACATAAGTTTGAAGCAGACACCAATTTGATAGATCAAACACCAACGAGGAAGCCCGCCCCATGCAAATGAGGAGCCTCACCCCGCGTCGGCTAGCTCGACCACCACCTCCATGGATGAGAGCAAGGAACGTCGTAGGAGCTCACCTCTGTCCTTTTGGCCCGATATGGAGAACGAAATCCTCCATGCCTGACCCTATGGCCTCCTCAATATCGCTCTTCACCTTGTTCCTAGCGTGACGTCCGATAGAGGGAAGGAGGCGTGGCATGCAGAGGGAGGAGGCGTGGCATGCGGAGGGAGGAGGTGGTGGAGCGGGAGGAGGAGGCATGCCGGACAAATGGAGCGGCCATAGACCGAGAAAGCGCAGGGAGGATAAGAGAGTCTGCTGGATAGAGGAAGAACGTACCATTTTTAAAACAAGTGGTGTGGTGGGTAAATACTTGTAAACTTCACCCTTTGTTTGTTTTAGTTGTTTTTAGTAGAGAAGGAATACTCCAGTTTTTGTGAACTCCATGAATTTTTCTTTCTCTGAAGTTGATGCTTTTGGATATAAAATCTTTAATACAGTTTAGGACTCCAAAAACTACATGGAGTTTTTTTCCAAAGTTGAAATATTTGGATAGCTCCAATTTAGAGTTCTACTTCAAAACTATGCCAAACAACGGGCGAAATCCTCTATCTAAAGTGTGTGGGCCTGTTGTGGCCTGCTCTTGCATGGCAACCGCAAGACGTTATGGCAGAGGAGCCATTCACGCCAAACATGCCCTTGGAAGAAGCCAGTGGAGGGTGCCATGGAATAGCTATCGAAGTTTGATTCCAACTGCACACTATGGGTTTCCCACGTAATGCTTTTTGGGAGGATGGCGACGTTGCTCGCTGCTCGATGGTACGCGCGAGTGCACGTCGGAACACAGGGTTTATACTGGTTCGGGTCGCGTGAAAGTGTAAAACCCTATGTCCTATGCGGTGTTTGAGTATTTGATTGCTATGAGTTCATAGATTACATGCGGTTGAGAGGGTGGATGAAAAAGTTCCTATCGATCTAATGGTTCGTGGGCGAGAGAGAGGGAGTTTTGTAGGGGGTACCCAGCAACCTTGTATAGCCGACTGGTGGGATGTCCCTTTACAAGTTGTATACTTATCTAATCACGTCTGAGTCTATCTTCTATCATTGTGAACGCTCCCGATCTTCTACAGTCCGGTCGCTTTCTTACAAGTTACCTTCCGAGAATCTCTCCATTCGGTTGTGCACAAAGCATGCCTCCGGAACATCTGCAATCCTTCTGCGATAGGCGCGCATAGATAACAACCGCGTGCACATCCTTCAGGATTGCACCTAGCTCCGAGCGTCATCTTCTTTGGTGGAAACCGTTCTACCTGGGTGCGGCCTAATAGTATGCCCAGCTGGCCGACTTATCAGGGGCCCACCAGGCAGCCCATAGAATATATCCATGCTCCGAGGACCCAGGGTATATCTATCTCCTACAGTAGCCCTAGGCATACAAACAAAAAACCGAACACCCAAACTAGAAAAACCAAAACAATTATTTAGAAACCGGAATTTAGTTCGTTGTTCGATTTTTAGTTCGGTTTAAACCGAAATCTTAGCCCATTAGCTCAGTCCAAGTGTGGACCTAGCACTTTCATCCTGTCCGTGGGCTGGCCATGAGAGCTTGATGCTTTAAGACATGTTTGGTTCGTGGCTAACTGTGCCACACTTTGCCTAAGGTTAGTCGTTCGAATTGAAGAACTAACCTTAGGCACAAAAGTTAGGCAAAGTATGACAAATTAGATAGCGAACCAAACATGCCTTAGTCTTCTCACGCCAAGTCACTAGCCATGGCCCGCGGGACGCTAGATCGCCAGCCCCTCACGTCGCCAGGGCCTAGGAGCCAGGCAAACAGCCGCTTAAACCTCAATGGCTCAATCCCGTCATCACGGTTTGGTTCACGGGTTCACGTCCTCATATTTAGTGATCCTACACAATTGTTCCAGGTTGACGTAGCAGTCCTCTAGAGACTTCTGTTGGTGGTTTATTTAGGCTCGAATGATTATATTCTTGTTCAATGCATGGGTTTACTCAGCAGTTGGCACAAATGCATCGAAAGTTCGGTTATTTCGATTAAACCGAACCGAACTATACGTCTATACGATTAAACGAAGGTTCAGTTTTTCTTTTTCCAAACTCCTAGAAATCCTGCATGTTGCCATTATCTTCTCGTGAGCACTGATTGTAATGGGGACAATCTGAGGTTGGAGTTGTTTTAAAGCAAGGGTGAGTACAAATCAACGTACTCAGCAAATGTCTCATTTGGCTAAAGTGGACTAGTTGTATGTGGGGTTAAGCTTAAAGCAGTTGCTTTTAGTTGGTCAGTTATTTATTACTAGTAGGAAAACCAGATTTTAGTAATAACTCAAGTTATTACCCAAAAGTACTCACTCTAAAAGGAAATTACCAAAAACAGGGTTATAATCATCATCAATTACCATTATCATAAAAGTATCTAGAGTTATTCTAATTAAAGAGGATCCAAGACTGCTCTTAAACGTGAGCACGACTGATATATCAGTTTCTAATACTCTCCAAAGGTTGCACACTTTACCCACGAGCCATGATTCTCTTTCTGCCTGGAGAGCGCTACTCCCCATTGACCACTTCCTAGGTGGTCTGGCAGGGTATCACTACGTAGCCTTTACAAAGATTCCCCTGGTGTGCAGTTGCTCGTTATGTTTCGCCAGTCGTATAAACACAGTACTTCTCCCTAAGGTGGGTGACTAACAAAACCAAATCAAATGAACCTCGACACCCACCCTTAACAGAGCAAGCACTATGCCCTGACCCATTGACGGCCATACGGCAAAGCCAACTACACCCCAAGTTCATCTAATTAATCAGCTAAGGGTGTCCCATTCCACCCTCATGGTTATACTATTATACCGGGTGGTCTCTCAACGAACAAGTCCTTACAGAGAGGTACTCAGGAAACAGCCTGAGTCCCCTAAAGTATCACAAGGTCATCATCATAATCAAGATAACATCATCGTATCATAAATGTTCTCATCATGTTCGTTGATTAAAGTAAAGCAATAGTATGAAGTTAACCATAATAACCCAAAAGGTAATCAAGGATACGATAAATACAAAGCTAGTCAATCCTTATGTTTCAATTAAGTAATGTGAGATAGTAAATTATAAAGTAAATAGGACATAATGGGTCAGAGGACACCTGCCTTCACTAAACAGATGCTCAGGGTCTTCAACTTTGTAGAACTCGAAGAACCTGACCACTTGGTCGCCGAAGCTTGACTGTCGATTCCTCGAAGCTCGGAAATGAATCGCGATCTATCGCAACACGAAGAGAAGAGGAACAGGCACAAGCAAACAAACACACACACACACACACATATATATATATATATATATATATACATACATACATACATAAGAACATTACACCATTTAAAGAAAAACATAATAGAACATGCAAAAACAGAGATCGTTACTATGGTCACGCGACGAAAAGAAACGAGACAGTTGGAGCTACGGTCGAGAAGTTATCGCGTTTACGCTAAACAAGTACTAGTTAAAACATTTGATTCGACGTAATTATATTAATTGATATTTATGAAGTATAAAATAAAACTACTTAGTTTTGACTAACTTACTGTTTTAATTGTGGACGATTAAATAAATAACTAATTAACTGACCTGAGTGATTATAAGTGAACAATTTAATCTCGTGTGCGGATAACGCGTGATACGTGTGAACGACGCGACAACGCGTGCGAACAGCACACGCGACACTCGCGAATGACACGCGACGACACGAGCGAAACAGCATTGCCACACGCGTACGGCGCGCGGGCCGACATGATACGCGGAAACTAATAAATAGACAACATGATTAAACTAAACAATTATTAATAAGAAATATTTCAGTTAAGGTTAATCATGTTGGTGACTAATTATAAATGCGCAAATCGAATTCCTAAGTTAGATTTTAAATTGAAACGTCGTTCTAGTAGCCTTCGGTCAAACAAACGTTTAAATAAATTAAATAAAATGTGCAACAGTAGGGAAAATACTTCTAACATGAAGATTGTTGGGGGCCTTCTTCTTTCGAAGGTCCTCAAAAACGTGTTTGACCATTTGTTTTCAGTATGACATGGATTATTATAAGGGGCTTCGGCTTTGGGATGAAGGTCTTCTCTCATGACAGGGTGAAGATGTAGCCCGAAGGTGATAAGAATGGACGACGAAGCTATAGTCGAAGAGCTTCGTCTTGATGTGATGACGAAGACCAAGTATGATGATGACCGAAAAGGGACAAAGACTATTCAGTCTTTAATGATTCGTGTTATGATTATAGATGAATGTCAGAGGTATAAATGTACTTTTACTCGGGTTGTGTCTCGTGCCTATAAATAGATGAACAGTAGCACCGTACTGTTCACGCTGAATTGTAATCACTCCCTCGCGTCTTCACCTTCGAGCAAGCCGAATGTATCAATATAATGTTAATACTATTAATATTCATACATGTCTTTATGGAATGCAAATATGTATGAATTAATGAGATGCAGTTACTGTCTTCATCCTTTTGCATTCCCATTCACATATTAAATGATGAAGGTATGTCCTTCTTGACCTTCGTCTGATGAGCATTATACCCATGTGGAGATAATGCTTTGGAATACAAAGGTCCGTAAAAATTAACATTGTGTTGTGTTGCCTTGTTCTTGATCTACATCGTTTGAAAATAAGTCACCAACATTGGCGCCCACCTCCGATGAACTCGAACGACCACCTTTGGCAAGCATCCACCTTCTCCATGCCGCCGAAGAAGACAACAGCGCCAAGGGCTGTCCTGCAACCACTGGGCACAAATCAGGAGACACTCTCCCTGCGAGAACCTAGGAGCCAGAAGAGAAAGGCTACCAGCTCAACACCTCAGAAGGAGGAGCTGGACCAGGAGATTAGGGAGTTAAAGGCTATTCACCAACAAGTGCAAAGGAAGAGGAAAAAGATGCTTCGGCTCGCCGACCTTCAGAAGAAGTTCGACGAAGCTGCCGAAGAAATGTGTCACCTTACACAGGATGACCAAAACCAAAGGCCCCAACACAAGGAGCTTCGTCATGAAAGCCCAATCAATGATGATGAATGGTACGATGACTTTAACCATGGTAACTTTGCTTTCGATGATGCTTCTCCTCTAGCAACAGAGTTGCAGGCTACCTTGTGGACACCATCTTACAAGCCACCTCAGCTCCCCATGTATGATGGGCACTCAGATCCGAAGCAGTTCCTGATGAGCTACAAAGCAACCATATCCTCATATGGGGGCAACATTGCTGTCATGAAGTCCTTCGTCATGGCAGTCAGAAGTGTGGCTCAAACATGGTATTCTTATCTTCGGCCGGGGACAATTACGTCGTGGCAGAAGCTAAAGGACATGCTAGTCACTAGCTTCCAGGGTTTCCAAAAGAAGCCAGTCACTGCCCAAGCTCTGTTCCAGTGCATGCAGGATCATGAGGAGTACCTGCAGGCGTACGTCCGAAGGTTCTTGCGACTGAGAGCTCAGGCGCCTACAGTGTCCAATGAGATTGTCATTGAAGCCATGATCAAGGGGCTCAGACCAGGACCAACGGCGCAATATTTTGCAAGGAAGCCACCACAAACCTTGGAGAAGCTTTTCAAGAAAATGGATGAGTACATCAGAGTCGACAATGACTTTCGGCAAAGAAGGGAAGAAGCCTACAGATACTCCGAGATGACAGGGGCTTCGGAGGAAGACTCCACCCTAGACATGTCAGGTCGATCCATAATCCCAGCTCAGGTCGATCTAGCTCAGGTCGATCCATAATCATACCCAAGGGCAACAACACAGCTCTCAATCATCAAGGGCACAACAAAGTTCTTTTAGGCCACCAACTCCAAGAGGCAGAGGGGGAGAAGCTTCAGAGAAAGATATGGTAATCAGCCCAGGAGACTGTTCTGCATATTCTGTGGCGAAGATAAGGGACATACCACAAGGATGTGCCAAGTCACGATCCAGAAGCAGAAGGAAATAGCTGAAGCCGAAGCACGGCAGAACCCGTTGAAGCAGGTCTTGCATAATGCTTCGTGCTACTCTCTGTATATCCCGAAGTATGTGAGCAATCAACAGCCTACGACTTCCGTTGCTTCGGCGTCTGCCCTGGTTCATAATCAACAGCCAGAACGACATCGTCAGGCACAACAACAGCGCCACCTTTGGGAGGAGTCCAAAGCTCGCACAGTCAACTGCACTGTGCCCGAGTCGAGGCATATCTACTGAAGGTGGCACAACGTTTCGACCAAAGAGTGTCTTGATCCAATGCATTTTTACACTTTTTTTCCTTTACATTTTCTTTTAAAAAACAATACAAGAAGGTCTAACCTTCAGTTTGATGTAATAAGCTTGTGGTTACACCATCGAGTGTAACAAAAATGGATCAAGAAGCTCCAAAGTCGTTCCTAAGGGAATGTCGAGTAAGTTACGAAGCTCCAAAGTCGTTCCTAAGGGAATGCAGAGCTAAGATACCACCTAAGTAAAAGGTGAAGAAGCTCCAAAAGTTGTTCCTAAGGGGATGCAGAGCTTAAATGCCACCTAAGTCAAAGGTGAAGAAGCTCCAAAGTCGTTCCTAAGGGAATGCAGAGCTGAAAAACCACCTAAGTAAGAGGTGAAGAGACTCCAAATTCGTCCCTAAGGGGATGTAGAGTCTGGGTGCGTACTCGTGTGGGTTTCTATCTTCGGCATAAACATCATTTTGCATCATACCATCATATCATATCGCATAGCATCATATCATACATCATTTTGCATCAGCAAAAAGCCATGGAGAAGAAAGGAAAATTGCTCCTTCGAAAACACATGTCGGATCATGAAAGAATGTGCTGTAGCACAAAATATGCCTTCGGCAAATATATTTTTACACAGGAGAGGAATCTTCGTCAGCAGTATTACCATGCAGCAATCGTGGCAAAATATGCACTATTGAATCGATAGAAGGGGAATCTTTTTCTTCGTGAAGCATGAAAAGAAGGGAAGGTGTTTTTTTCGCCAGCGGCTCAAAAATGGTATGTACGAAAGTTTCATGCATCACAAAGAAATATATTACATCAATATACACACAAATAGTTTACAAGTGTTTCTTGCAATGATAATAAACTAGCAAAAATAAAAAATTCTAGTCTTCCTTCAGGACCTTCTCGGCAGCTTCGTTTAACAGCCTATTGACTGCTTCGTCAACAGCTTCATTGGCAATTCTAATAGTCTCAAGCGCCTCCTTCAGGGACGGTCGACTTCTGGATCATATGGCTCTGGAGGAGGAGATAGTTCAGCTGCACCGAAGTATGTTTGTTAGTTCCGAAGCTAAAACAGATTCCGAAGCTAAAACACAATAGATGCACCTATAAGCCTAGCCCGCTCGACAGCTTCTTTAGCCCTTTTCGCCTCTTCTGAAGCATCATGTGATTCCTTTTCTCTCCTTTTGATGGCTTCATCAGTCACTTCTCTTACGCCCTTCAGCCATACCTCGGAGTAAAATTTTCCACCTAGGGCAGTAGCTTCGGCTGAAGGGTTTTTTATATCATCAACTAAGAAGGCGAAGTTTGATTAAGTTAAAACCTTAGTATGATCGCAACCAGCCTTCTCCAAGATGGATGTGGCTCCCCGGGAACCAGCAAAGGCATAGAAATCTCCTCTATCACTAAGAATTTCTTCAAATGCTTTGGCTTCCCCGCTGATCCACTGGATAACTCCATCGGGGTCACCACGGATAAATCTTTGCTTAGAGGAATAGGCTCCAACCTTAGCGAAGCTGTTCTTTAAACTCTTAGCACATTCCAAGGATACTTCATAATATTTTTCTTTGGCAGCCCGAAGCTCATCAGCGTTCTTTTGCGCTCTTAAATTTTCGATCTCGCATATCTCATGCTTCACTACTTCAACTTCAAATTTTTCAGTTGCTTCAACAACCTTCCTCTTTAATTCTTGTACTTCATCTTTGTGAGCTTTGGCTTGGGCAGCAAGCTTAGCTTCGTTAGATTTCAGTCTATCTACTAAGGAGAGTAATATTTTGTCTTTTTCAAGAGCTCTGTTTCTTAGTGTGATAACTTCTGAACGCAGATTCCCAAGAGCTATACGACAGCTCTCATACACTACATCCTTCTGGGCCTTCAAAGCCCTGCTTCGAATTAAGCCCTGGAAAATGAAGAATGAGAATGTAACAGTGGCAAGAAAAGCCATAAAAGTAAACAAGGCAAAGTACACACACCTTCATACTATTGTAAGCAAGATTGTCTGCAAGTTGATCTTTCGACATTGCCGAAAGGCCAAGTTCAAGCTTCAGATATCCTATATTGTCCATTATTTCCCGGCATACATGTATTTCTTTACTGTCTGGTAGACAGTAAAGGAAGTCATCTTCGTCATTGCCACCATATACCAAGGACCCTCGGGGGTATTTTAGATCCTTGGCATAGTGTTGCACTTCGGCAATCTGCTCTTTTGTTAGTTGCTTTCCCGAAGCATGCCTTGGGTGGACCAACGACTTTGCCGTTTGTTTGAAAAATCGAAAGATCACTACACGGAGACATCTCTCGTTCATCGTCATGGTACCTCTTCTTTTGAGCAAATCATCATGTTCTTCTGCAAAGTAACAACTTGTGAAGTGTGCTACCTCCTTCAGTTTAAATTGTTCTGCAATACATCCTTCAACTCTTGCCTTATTGCCTACCATTGCTCTAAGCTTCTTTAATGCTCTTTCTATATGAAACATCCACCTATACTGAACAGGACCACCTACCTTAGCCTCGTATAAAAGATGTATTAATAGATGTTGTATAGAATTGAAGAAACTCGGTGGGAATATTTTTTTGAATTTGCACAAAAGCATTGGTGCCTCTTTCTCCAGTTGTTCCATCACATCTCTTATGATTTCTTTAGCACACAACTATCTATAGAAATAGCTAACTTCAGCTAATGTTTTCCACACAGCATCGGAAATGTACCCACGAAACATTACAGACATGAGCCTTTCCATAATTATGTGGAAGTCATGGCTCTTCAGTCCATTCATCTTCATTGTCTTCAAATTCATTGATCTTCTAAAACCAGCAACATAATCATCGAGGAATTTTAGATCCGTCATCCACTTCATTACTTCTTTCTGTTGCTTAGGTTTATGACAAAAGTCAACTTTTGGTTTGCCTCCGTTTTCTCTAAGCACTTGGGTTGGAGGATCACATATCACGGCTAAGTCCATGCGTGCCTTGTCATAGTCTTTCGTTTTATCCGGAAATCCATGCATGTATTTATGAGGGCTTGGCAAAAGTTACTCTCTTGATGCATGACATCGATGTTGTGCATCAAAATCAATGACTTAGCATAAGGAAGCTCCCACAAGCCACTTATGTGAGTCCAGTTATGCTCCTCACCAAAACCTTGATATCTTTTCCCACTCTCGTCTAGGACAAGTTTCCTATGCTCTTCTGTAATTTCTATCCCACTACGTCGCTTGGGCGGTCTCTTCGTGATGATGGTGCCCTTCCTAAACTCCTTTCTCTGCCTTCTTAAGGAGTGATTGAATGGTAGAAAACATTTATGGAAATCAAAGTAACATATCTTGCCACCAGCACTAAAACGAAAACTGTCGGTACCCTGAAATAGGGGTACCCCTTACTATAGTATAAAGACGCGGTGCCCGCGCGGCCATCTCTAGTCGCGTGGTAAACAACACCCGACCCCACCATGTGGACGGCTTCAGGGCCGCCACGTGGACAGAGAAGATGATATACTCCAAGGTATCAACAGTAAGTCCGGACCCCCATGGGAAAGTGCTGAACCCCTTATATGTAGACCGGACCTCCGGGAGAGGTCCGGGACCTCCACGGGCGCAAACAGGACCCCTAGGATGGGTTCTGGACCCCTCTGTGTGGGGTCCGGGCCACTCACAGCAGGGTCCCGGGATTCTGGGACAAAGAATACCTAGGCCTTAATCAAGGCCAGGCGGGGGTTCGGAGCCGACACGTGTCCAGACCACGTTGCATACGCTTCTGCTCCCTGCTCAGGCAAAGACCCAATGCTGCCACGTGGCCTACTGCCCGTGACGTAAGCCAGCGGGCGGAGCCTGACGTAAGGCCTCTGGGCTGCGCGGCCTCTGCATTTATTGTGGATAAGGAGCGCCGCCTGTCAATTCCACTGGCAGGTGATGTGCCGCCTTGGCATTTAATGAGCCCTGTCCATTCCACTGGCAGGCGATATGTCGCCTCAGCATTTAATGTGCCCTGTCCACTCCGCTAGCAGGCGGCGACCAGGCCATCCCGCAGGCGGCGTACCTGTCCATTCCAATGGTAGGCAGTACGCCCGTGCTACGACGTACACTATGCTCATCATCACTCGCGCGTTACCGAGGAAGCAGCGCGGGATATCAATACTATATGCACTACGAACATTATGGCGCTTAGAGATTACCCTGGCGTTACATGTGTTAGTTACTTCCTTCCGTTTTGCCCCTAGGCCCACATGTCGGGGCTCAGCATCCTTGTACGTGCCCCCCTTGAGCTATAAAAGGGAGGGCACGCAACGTTACAAGACAGGTACTCTCACACTCACTCAAGCTCACTTAGACTCTCAGACTCACAAGTTCATACAAGCTCTCAAGCTCAATATAGCACACAGTGGAGTAGGGTATTACGCTCCGGTGACCCGAACCACTCTAAACCCTTGTGTGTTCTTGTGTTCATCTCGAATCCATCTAGCAGGAAAAACGCTTAGGCCCCCTCCTCATCTAAGGATTTAGGGCGGGTGCGTTCCGCCACTCGGCCGGAGAATTTCCCCTCCGACATTTGGCACGCCAGGTAGGGGCCTTGGCATTAGGTTTTTGCTTGTTTTTCTGCTAGACACCATGGTCCACATCATCGAGCACCATGATTTCATGCCCGAGGACTTCCTGGTGGAGGAAGAGGCTGCGTCTTCCACACCGCGGGCCACCAACCTCCCTGCGCCTTGTGCTGCTGTTGTGCACTCTGCACGGCAGCACACTCCTGCGCAGACGTTCAGAGCGTCTAGGGCTGCGCCTAGGGCGTTGTCTGTGGCTAGGGAATTGCTGTGCCACCCTCCTAGCTCCACGGCCTCGCCGGGGGCCATGAAGCAGTGGTGTGACGATGTCGACAATCTGCTCGGCATGGCGCATTCTGGCTCAGCCAGACCCAGGCCACGGTCATCCCGGCGTCAACACGAGGCATCGACATCAGTGCGCTTGCCCTCGGTGAGGGCTGCACCGACTGAGGACCTGCGAGCGGAGCTCAACCGTAGGCGTGTAGGAGAGGACGCTCCAATCTCTCTAGAGAGGTCTAATGACCTATGGGCAGAACTCAACCGCAGGCGTGCGGGCGAGGATGCCTGCGTCTCTCTAGAGAGGGCGCGTGAGTGCCGACAAAACGTCGAGGGTCGCAACCTCGACTATGACTTCGCTGTGGTTGCACCGCATGTGACGGAACCTCCCAAGTAATTAGGCCCACCTACAGTTGTCCTTGTCCAACAGACATCAGACACCCTGTAGATGTTCCTAAATCACTTGACAAGTTCGGTATCTTCTTTCTTACCTTTCTAGGAACGTTTCACCCGTCTTGCAGACATTACAGAACATCGGAGATAAAGAAATACGGAAGCGATTACATAACTTACATTTATTTAAAAAGTAAGATCAAGTTACTTATTACAGACCAGAGTTATCCTAGGAGTGTAGAGTAATATTATTACAATACCAAGGGAGGTAAAAACTCCTCCCGATAAGTTCTTTCATAAAAGTTCTATATGAAAGGGAAATGTGCCCTTGGGCCATTTCTAAGTATTTTGGTGATTGAGTGCAAACACAAGTGCTTAAATGTGAATTTATGCCCATGGATGAACGAAGTGCAAATCACAAGTAAAGGTATGTTTCTAAGCCTTAGTACATTGGTTTTGTGTACTAATATACTTGTCTAAGTGTTAGAAACAGAAAGGAGAAGAAAAGAAAAGAGGTGCAAAAGACTTGGCTGTGTACAGCCAAGACTCAGCTCAGTCTGGCACACCGGACTGTCCGGTGGTGCACCGGACAGTGTCCGGTGCGCCAGGCTGACTCGGCGTGAAGAGGCCGCTCTCGGGAATTCGCCGACGGCGTACGGCTAAAATTCACCGGACTGTCCGGTGTGCACCGGACTGTCCGGTGAGCCAACGGTCGGCCGGGCCAACGGTCGGCAGCGGAATCTGCGTGCGACACGTGGCCAGGCCAACGGTCGGAAGGGGGCACCGGACTGTCCGGTGTGCACCGGACATGTCCGGTGCGCCAACGGCTCCCAGTTCTGCAACGGTCGGCAGTGCTATTTTAAGAAGGAAATCGGGCACCGGACAGTGTCCGGTGTGCACCGGACTGTCCGGTGCACCCGACGACAGAAGGCAAGATTGGCCTTCCAGATTTGCTCTCAACGGCTCCTAGCTGCCTTGGGGCTATAAAAGGGACCCCTAGGCGCATGGAGAAGAGACCCAAGCAACCTTAGAGCATTCTTGATCATCCACACTCAGTCTTTGTGCATTCGTTTGTCATTCTCAGTGATTCGAGCTCCGTTCTAGTGAGAACTTTGAGATAGTCTTTTGAGCTCGATTCTTGACCGTGTGTTGCGCATCTTGCTGTGGATTTGTGTGTGTTGCTTCCCTCCCTTACTCCGTGCTTCTTTGTGAAATTCAATTGTAAGGGCGAGAGACTCCAAGTTGTGGAGATTCCTCGCAAACGGGAAAAGATTAAAGTAAAGAAGAACACCGTGGTATTCAAGTTGATCATTGGATCACTTGAGAGGAGTTGAGTGCAACTCTCGTCTGTTGGGACGCCACAACGTGGAGTAGGCAAGTTTTGTACTTGGCCGAACCACGGGATAACCACCGTGTCATCTCTGTGATTGATTTCTTGTGGTTATTGTGTTTTGACTCCTCTCTAGCCACTTGGCAATTATTGTACTAACGATTAACCAAGTTTTTGTGGCTTAAGTTTTCAAGTTTCACAGGATCACCTATTCACCCCCCCTCTAGGTGCTCTCAATTGGTATCGGAGCTGTTCTCTTCAAGAAGGGACTAATCGCCCGAAGAGATGGATCCTAAGGGAAAGGGGATGGTGGTCGACAACAACGAGAAGGAGTCTATCTTCAACGAGCCGAAGAATGATAAGTCTACCGACTTGGGCTCAAGCCACAA
Source organism: Zea mays (assembly GCF_902167145.1). NCBI lineage: Eukaryota > Viridiplantae > Streptophyta > Magnoliopsida > Poales > Poaceae > Zea > Zea mays. The sequence goes on along the minus strand of NC_050103.1, from coordinate 90,538,474 downwards.
GCGCAAAGATGGGAAGAAGAAGAAGACAAGGCGCATCAAGGAGATCGTCTACTACGACAGCGACGAATCCTCTTCTTCCCAAAAGGACGACGACAACGACTACAGGAAGACGGTCAATTCGAACTTTTCATTTGATTATTCTCGTATTCCACATAGTTCGAATTCGCATTTGCTTTCCATTCCTCTTGGCAAACCTCCACACTTTGATGGGGAGGACTACGGATTTTGGAGTCACAAAATGCGTAGTCATTTATTCTCTCTCCATCCAAGCATATGGGAGATTGTAGAGAATGGAATGAAATTTGATAGCTCGGATAGCCCTATGTTTATTAATGAACAGATTCATAAAAATGCACAAGCTACTACTGTGTTGCTAGCCTCTTTGTTCAGGGACGAGTACAATAAGGTGAGCGGCTTGGACAATGCCAAGCAGATATGGGACACCCTCAAGATTTCTCACGAGGGGAACGACATCACCATGCTCACTAAAATGGAGTTGGTGGAGGGCGAGCTTGGAAGGTTTGCGATGATAAGGGGCGAGGAGCCAACCCAAACATACAACCGGCTCAAGACCCTTATCAACAAAATAAGGAGCTATGGAAGCACGCGATGGACGGACCATGACGTCGTCCGACTATTACTAAGGTCCTTTACCATTCTTGATCCTCATTTGGTGAATAATATTCGTGAGAATCCCAGGTACACCAAAATGTCGCCCGAAGAAGTCCTATGAAAATTCGTCAGCGGGCGAATGATGATTAAGGAAGCAAGATACGTGGACGACGCCTTGAATGGACCGATCAACGAGCCGCAACCTATTGCTCTCAAAGCAACAAGAAGCAAGGAGGCGCTACCTAGCAAGGTGGCACAAATTGAGGCGGTCGGACTTAATGATGAAGAGATGGCTCTCATCATCAAACGCTTCAAGACGGTGCTAAAGGGTCACAAGGGGCAGCCAAGCAAGACCAAGACAAAGGGGAAGCGCTCATGCCTCAAGTGCGGTAAGATTGGTCATTTTATTGCTAACTGTCCCGACAATGATAGTGATCAGGATCAAGGGAACAAGAGGGAGAAGAAGAAGAACTATAAGAAGGCAAAGGGCGAGGCGCATATAGGCAAGGAGTGGGACTCTGACAATGAAGGACTCGCCGCCACCGCCTTCAACAAGTCATCCCTCTTCCCCAACGAGCGTCACACATGCCTTATGGCAAGGGAGAAGAAGGTGAGTACTCGAGACTCCACTTATGCTTCTTCTAGTGATGATGAGTCTAGTGATGATGATGACATAGACTATTCATGCTTATTCAAGGGCTTAGATAGATCTAAGATAGATAAGATAAATGAACTCATTGATGCCTTGAATGATAAGAATAGGCTATTAGAAAAGCAAGAGGACCTTTTATATGAAGAACATGATAAGTTTGTAGAAGCACAAAAATCACTTGCTTTAGAGATTAAGAGAAATGAAATGCTTTCTTTTGAGTTGTCTACATGTCATGATTCAATTTCTAGTTTAAAAAGCATAAATGATGATTTAAATGCTAAGCTAGAAAAATCTAGTAAATTAACATCTTGTGTAGAACATGTTGTGATTTGCACTAGGTGTAAAGATTTTGACATTGATGCTTGTAGTGAACACCTAGTCTCAATTTCCAAACTTAATGATGAATTGGTTAGTCTTAATGCCCAACTTAAGACTAGCAAAAGTGAATTCGATAAGTTAAAATTTGCAAGGGATGCCTACACAATTGGAAGACATCCCTCAATTAAGGATGGTCTTGGCTTCAAGAGGGAAGCCAAGAACTTGACAAGCCATAAGGCTCCCATCTCCGCCAAGGAGAAAGGGAAGGCCCCTATGGCTAGTAGTGTGCAAAAGAACCATGCCTTTATGTACCATGATAGGAGACAATCTAGAAATGCTTATAGGAGTTGTAATGCATATGATGCTTTTGATTCACATGACATGCTTGCTTCTAGTTCCTCTTATGTGCATGATAGAAATGTTGGTAGGAGAAATGTTGTTCATAATATGACTAGGAGAAATGTTCCTAGGAAAGTTAATGAACCTTCTACAATTTATCATGCTTTAAATGCTTCCTTTGCTATTTGTAGAGAGGATAGGAAGATAGTTGCTAGGAAATTAGGGGCAAAATGCAAGGGTGATAAAGCTTGCATTTGGGTCCCTAAGGAAATTGTGACTAACCTTGTAGGACCCAACAAGAGTTGGGTACCTAAGACCCAAGTCTAAATTTGCCTTGCAGGTTTATGCATCCGGGGGCTCAAGCTGGATTATCGACAGCGGATGCACAAACCATATGACGGGGGAGAAGAAGATGTTCACCTCCTACGTCAAGAATAAGGATTCCCAAGATTCAATAATATTCGGTGATGGGAACCAAGGCAAGGTAAAAGGGTTAGGTAAAATTGCAATCTCAAATGAGCACTCTATTTCTAATGTGTTTTTAGTTGAGTCTCTGGGATATAATTTACTATCTGTTAGTCAATTATGCAATATGGGATATAACTGTTTATTCACAAACATAGATGTGTCTGTCTTTAGAAGAAGTGATGGTTCACCAGCTTTTAAGGGTGTATTAGACGGCAAGCTTTACTTAGTTGATTTTGCAAAAGAAGAGGCCGGTCTAGATGCATGCTTAATTGCTAAGACTAGCATGGGCTGGCTATGGCATCGCCGCTTAGCACATGTGGGGATGAAGAACCTTCACAAGCTTCTAAAGGGAGAACATGTGATAGGTTTGACTAACGTGCAATTCGAAAAAGATAGACCTTGTGCAGCTTGTCAAGCAGGTAAACAAGTGGGAGGAGAGCATCACAACAAGAATGTGATGACCACTTCAAGACCCCTGGAGCTGCTGCATATGGATCTCTTCAGACCCGTCGCCTATCTGAGCATAGGAGGAAGTAAGTATGGTTTAGTTATTGTTGATGACTTTTCCCGCTTCACTTGGGTGTTCTTTTTGCAGGATAAGTCTGAAACCCAAGGGACCCTCAAGCGCTTCCTCAGGAGAGCCCAAAATGAGTTTGAGCTCAAAGTGAAGAAGATAAGGAGCGACAACGGGTCCGAGTTCAAGAACCTTCAAGTGGAGGAGTTCCTTGAGGAGGAAGGGATCAAGCACGAGTTCTCCGCTCCCTACACACCACAGCAAAATGGTGTGGTAGAGAGGAAGAACAGGACGCTAATTGATATGGCAAGGACGATGCTTGGAGAATTCAAGACCCCCGAGCGTTTTTGGTCGGAAGCCGTGAACACGGCTTGCCACGCCATCAACAGGGTCTACCTTCATCGCCTCCTCAAGAAGACTTCGTATGAGCTACTAACCGGTAACAAACCCAATGTATCTTACTTTCGTGTATTTGGGAGCAAGTGCTACATTCTAGTGAAGAAGGGTAGAAATTCTAAATTTGCTCCCAAAGCTGTAGAAGGGTTTTTGTTAGGTTATGACTCAAATACAAAGGCGTATAGAGTCTTCAACAAATCATCGGGTTTGGTTGAAGTCTCTAGCGACGTTGTATTTGATGAGACTAATGGCTCTCCAAGAGAGCAAGTTGTTGATCTTGATGATGTAGATGAAGATGTTCCAACGGCCGCGATACGCACCATGACGATTGGAGATGTACAGCCTCGGGAACAATTGGAGCAAGATCAACCTTCTTCCTCAACTATGGTGCATCCCCCAACTCAAGACGATGAACAGGTTCATCAACAGGAGGCGTGTGATCAAGGGGGAGCACAAGATGATCATGTGATGGAGGAAGAAGCGGAACCGGCACCTCCAACCCAAGTTCGAGTAATGATTCAAAGGAATCATCCCGTCGACCAAATTCTGGGTGACATTAGCAAGGGAGTAACTACTCGGTCTCGATTAGTTAATTTTTGTGAACATTACTCCTTTGTCTCTTCTATTGAGCCTTTCAGGGTAGAGGAGGCCTTGCTAGATCCGGATTGGGTATTGGCCATGCAGGAGGAACTCAACAACTTCAAACGCAATGAAGTTTGGACACTGGTGCCTCGTCCCAAGCAAAATATTGTGGGAACCAAGTGGGTGTTCCGCAACAAACAGGACGAGCACGGGGTGGTGACGAGAAACAAGGCTCGACTTGTGGCAAAAGGTTATGCCCAAGTCGCAGGTTTGGACTTTGAGGAGACTTTTGCTCCTGTGGCTAGGCTAGAATCAATTCGTATCTTGCTAGCATATGGCGCTCACCATTCTTTCAGGTTGTACCAAATGGATGTGAAGAGCGCTTTCCTCAACGGGCCAATCAAAGAGGAGGTGTACGTGGAGCAACCCCCTGGCTTTGAGGATGAACGGTACCCCGACCACGTGTGTAAGCTCTCTAAGGCGCTCTATGGACTTAAGCAAGCCCCAAGAGCATGGTATGAATGCCTTAGAGATTTCTTAATTGCTAATGCTTTCAAGGTTGGGAAAGCCGATCCAACTCTTTTCACTAAGACATGTGATGGTGATTTGTTTGTGTGCCAAATTTATGTCGATGACATAATATTTGGTTCTACTAATAAAAAGTCTTGTGAAGAGTTTAGCAGGGTAATGACGCAGAAATTCGAGATGTCAATGATGGGCGAGTTGAACTACTTCCTTGGGTTCCAAGTGAGGCAACTCAAGGACGACACCTTCATCTCTCAAACGAAGTACACGCAAGACCTGCTGAAGCGGTTTGGGATGAAGGACGCTAAGCCCGCAAAGACTCCGATGGGAACCGACGGACACACCGACCTCAACAAAGGAAGTAAGTCCGTTGATCAAAAAGCATACCGGTCAATGATAGGGCCATTACTTTACTTATGTGCTAGTAGACCGGATATTATGCTTAGCGTATGCATGTGTGCTAGATTTCAATCCGATCCTAAGGAATGTCACTTAGTGGCAGTGAAGCGAATTCTTAGATATTTAGTTGCTACGCCTTGCTTTGGGCTCTGGTATCCAAAGGGGTCTACCTTTGACTTGATTGGATATTCAGACTCCGATTATGCTGGATGTAAGGTCGATAGGAAGAGTACATCGGGGACGTGCCAATTCTTAGGAAGGTCCCTGGTGTCATGGAATTCTAAGAAACAAACCTCCATTGCCCTATCCACCGCTGAGGCCGAGTATGTTGCCGCAGGACAGTGTTGCGCGCAACTACTTTGGATGAGGCAAACCCTCAGGGACTTTGGCTACAATCTGAGCAAAGTCCCACTCCTATGTGATAATGAGAGTGCTATCCGTATGGCGGAAAATCCTGTTGAACACAGCCGCACAAAGCACATAGACATCCGGCATCACTTTTTGAGAGACCACCAGCAAAAGGGAGATATCGAAGTGTTTCATGTTAGCACCGAGAACCAGCTAGCCGATATCTTTACCAAGCCTCTAGATGAGAAGACCTTTTGCAGGCTGCGTAGTGAGCTAAATGTCTTAGATTCGCGGAACTTGGATTGAATTGTAGCATACATGTGTTTATGCCTTTGATCATGTTCATTCTGCATTTTGTTGCTTATTATGGTGCTCAAGTTGTACAAACACTCCCTGGACCTCACAAGTCCGTTGCAAAGTGATGCACATGTTTAGGGGGAGATGTGTTACAACTTGACCCTTTGAGACTAACCATATGCTTGAGTTTGCTTGATTTAGTCTCGAAGGAGAATTGAAAGGGAAAAGGTGGACTTGGACCATGAAAGACTTCCACTGCACTCCGATGAGAGGGTAACTTATTCCAAGTACATCTCATGAACTTTTATTGCCATTTGCTCTTAATTGAAGATTTTGGTGAGGCAATGGGGTTAAAGGGCCAAGATTAATCCCGTTTTGGTGTTTGATGCCAAAGGGGGAGAAAATAAAGGCCAAAGCAATAAATGGATCAGCTACCACTTGAGAGATTTGAAAATAGTAGAGTAGAGCTATTTGAAAATAGTAGAGTAGAGCTATTGGTTTGTCAAAACTATTTTATTGTCTCTTTTGTCAAAAGTTGGCTTCTTGTGGGGAGAAATAGTGATTATGGGAAAACGGGGAAGTTTTTTTTTGAAACCTTTGATCAATCTCTTTTGGAATGACTCTCTTTATGCTTCAACATGTGTGTTTGACTTAGAGATAGAGATTTGAGTTTGATTTGCAAAAACAAACCAAGTGGTGGCAAAGGATGATCCATATATGCCAAAATTGAATCAAAATAAATTTGAGTTTTATTTGAAGTGATATTGCACTTGTTCTAGTTGCTTTATGTTGTGTTGACATAAATCACCAAAAAGGGGGAGATTGAAAGGGAAATGTGCCCTTGGGCCATTTCTAAGTATTTTGGTGATTGAGTGCAAACACAAGTGCTTAAATGTGAATTTATGCCCATGGATGAACAAAGTGCAAATCACGAGTAAAGGTATGTTTCTAAGCCTTAGTACATTGGTTCTGTGTACTAATATACTTGTCTAAGTGTTAGAAACAGAAAGAAGAAGAAAAGAAAAGAGGTGCAAAAGACTTGGCTGTGTACAACCAAGACTCAGCTCAGTCTGGCACACCGGACTGTCCGGTGGTGCACCGGACAGTGTCCGGTGCGCCAGGCTGACTCGGCGTGAAGAGGCCGCTCTCGGGAATTCGCCGACGGCGTACGGCTAAAATTCACCGGACTGTCCGGTGTGCACCGGACTGTCCGGTGAGCCAACGGTCGGCCGGGCCAACGGTCGGCAGCGGAATCTGCGCGCGACACGTGGCCAGGCCAACGGTCGGAAGGGGGCACCGGACTGTCCGGTGTGCACCGGACATGTCCGGTGCGCCAACGGCTCCCAGTTCTGCAACGGTCGGCAGTGCTATTTTAAGAAGGAAATCGGGCACCGGACAGTGTCCGGTGTGCACCGGACTGTCCGGTGCACCCGACGACAGAAGGCAAGATTGGCCTTCCAGATTTGCTCTCAACGGCTCCTAGCTACCTTGGGGCTATAAAAGGGACCCCTAGGCGCATGGAGAAGAGACCCAAGCAACCTTAGAGCATTCTTGATCATCCACACTCAGTCTTTGCGCATTCGTTTGTCATTCTCAGTGATTCGAGCTCCGTTCTAGTGAGAACTTTGAGATAGTCTTTTGAGCTCGATTCTTGACCGTGTGTTGCGCATCTTGCTGTGGATTTGTGTGTGTTGCTTCCCTCCCTTACTCCGTGCTTCTTTGTGAAATTCAATTGTAAGGGCGAGAGACTCCAAGTTGTGGAGATTCCTCGCAAACGGGAAAAGATTAAAGTAAAGAAGAACACCGTGGTATTCAAGTTGATCATTGGATCACTTGAGAGGAGTTGAGTGCAACTCTCGTCCGTTGGGACGCCACAACGTGGAGTAGGCAAGTTTTGTACTTGGCCGAACCACGGGATAACCACTGTGTCATCTCTGTGATTGATTTCTTGTGGTTATTGTGTTTTGACTCCTCTCTAGCCACTTGGCAATTATTGTACTAACGATTAACCAAGTTTTTGTGGCTTAAGTTTTCAAGTTTCACAGGATCACCTATTCACCCCCCCTCTAGGTGCTCTCACTATATGGAGGACCAAGTACTCCCGCGGCTTCACTCTTGTTTTTCTTCCTTGGGAACCACCTTGGAGCAAAAGCAACAAAAATTTGTCGCTTCCTCACCTAAAAACAACGGAGGGATAAACCCTGAGTATGGAATTACTCAGCAAGTCTTACCCGACTAAAGAAAAGACTCTCAAGGGTATGCTGGCTTAAGGGAGTCAAGGTAAGGCTTTTCAAAATCAAAGACTCTGTTTTGCAGAAATGCTTACTAAAGTGGATCCTTAAAAATCCAATTTTATTTGTCCAGTTAAGTAAAATTACCTGCAACTAGAGTTCTTTCTACCCTAGTTCAATCACTTGTCCTACACTAGCCAATTTCTTATCAAAACCATCATCTTTAGTGGATTGCTACGTATAGGGCAGTGACCAAGTCTTCATAACCGCGAAGGTACGGCGATCCGAATCGATTATACTCAGCTGAGGATCTCCAATCACACGACATATGTAGCACTTAACCATTGCATATGTCAACCCGCCACCGGGGTTCTTAAGACCAGATCAGGTTCACGCAAACCGAGAGCACAGATACACCACCGTCCAGCCTCTTGCCACGGAGGGTACACGCTACTCTCGCCACCGCTCCACGCCCATTTCGTGTTATCTTATTCTGGCCTTAGTCTGCTCGAGGCAAGGCTTACCCATGACGAGGCATGTGACCAGTTAAAGGGTCCTCGGTCAGCAAGCCTACATCGAGACGGTCCTTAATCGACTCAGACAGAGACACTACACCGAGACTCTCTTCTCGTGCAAGTCACCCGCCCGGTCTCAGCTTAATCATTAAACCCAAAAACTTGGTACCTGGCAGAGGTACATCTTTTCCGATGTTGAATCCATCACGGCCGTGATGGATTCACCATCAAGTTTTATTTTTGAAAACAACCCTCCCACTTTGCCAAACATCTTTTGTAAAACAAATCCTTTTGTTTTTCTAGAGCAACACTAAGCATAGTAAAACCTTTTTGTAAAAACAGGGTTTCAAGGAAGGTAATCAAGTTCAAGGAAGGTAATGCAGGAATTGTTTAAGCATTCAACTCCTATCACCTAATGCATCAAGCAAGTGAGAAAGATTTTAAAAACATCAAGGGAGGTGGCAAATGCACCGGGGCTTGCCTTCGTTAGTAGGTGAGTCAGGCTCGGTCCCGCAGATATCAAAGTAGAAACAATTGCCGGCCTGAGAACCCGAAGGTGGTGGTGTCTTTTCTTCGGTCACTTCAATCTCTTCTTCGTTTTCTAAATATAACCATATAGGTATATATATAAGAATGAATGCCATGTAATGCTCATGAGAGTTCAAGATAATAAAGATTTATTATCTAAGTCTTGAATACAACTTTCCTTCACGGAACTCCGAGAACTTAGGGTTTCCGGAGTCAGTAAAGGAGTTCATAGAGCAGGGGGTGGGGGTTTTGGGTTCTAGTTATCAAACAAGGTCCAAATCAACCCAAACTCTACCCAAGGCTTCTAAATAATGTATAGGACTCATATAAAAAGTTTGGACATTTTTGGAAATTCCATTTATTTTCTAAAAATCCAGAACCTCTACCTTAAACTACTTTAAATACCTTAAAATTCCTGACTTAACCTAAAAATCATGAAACTATTTTTATTAAATACTATGGAAAATAAGAAGTCTAGGAAAATTACTTTCGCAATTTTAGGATTTTTCTACAATTTTTAACAGATTTCCAAAGCTCTACTGAAAAAGAAAAAGAAAAAGATTAAAACAGTGATGGGCCATTTCTAGCCCGGGACAGCCCAACGCTACAGGAAACCGGGTCGCGTGCCTGCGCGCGCCCGCACACTCTACCTATTTTGCACAGAGGGCCTCGGTTTATCAGCTAATTCGAAGTAGGTTTATCTACTATTGCACTTAGTCGCTGACACATTGCCGAAATGACCCTAAACTTCTATTTCTTCCCCAACTTGCTCCCTGACCGCGGCGCGCTGGTCGAACGTCTCGGACGAGGTCTGTACCGGCCATGGCCGGCGACGACTGCCCGGACTAATGATCGGGAAAGCATAACCGACAATAGGTGACCTCGGAACACGCATCAATTTGACATGAATGCACTGAGAACGACATGTCCACGTGCACGGCGGAAACCGTGACCACGGGCACGCGTTCCCGCACAACCGGGGCCGGATTGAGTAATCGGACGCCACGATGAGCTTCACAAGCGAACGGAGTTGCAGAAACAACATTTGATCTGGGCAGAGCCTTACCAGGGTGATATGGCCACGGAGCGCGGTATTTCGTGCTTGCCGGAGACGGAAAGGGGGGGGGGGAATGGGGTCGCGGCGGCTCTGAGCGAAATTGGGAGATGGGATCGGGGCTAAAGGACCGTAAGAGGCTGTGCTTTCACTGTGCACAATCAATTTGGGCAAAGGTGGAGAGGGCAGTGCGAATTTGACTTGATTTGGTTCACTGGTATGTGTGTGATGACCGAGCCTCGCCACGAACCATGGGCTATTTATAGCCGCGGAGGTCCGGCGATCACCTCACGGCTCGAATACCATCACAAGCGCATGCCAAGCACGTAGAGAATTGGTACAGTGAGGAAGAATCACGGTGCCGAGGACACCGCGGCGGAAAGGATTGACGCGATGGCCGCCGGTGAATTACTCCGGCCGAGCACAGGAGATGGCGCCACGTACGATTCACCCTTTTCCCGGCGTTATCCTTCTATACCATGCACGAATCCGGACGGTGATCATCGACGGCGAGCTTAGCTAGCGGTCTGATCCATCGGGGCACTGTACCATGGCACATCTTCGTCAGTCGCCTGAACCGTCCCCCTTCCACCAACTAGCTCTCATGATTCTTGTGAATAACCGGGCAAAATTCCTTAATAAGGTTTGTTCTTGATTTAACAGTCTTCAATCCTTATACAGGACATTTGGGTCAAAACCGAGGGGATTCGAAGATATGGCGCATCAAACTTGACCTCACCTCACTGGAACCTTGTTTTAACCTTAGGTTCAGTTTTAGTTTTCTGAAACTGTTCTGACAGAGCAACTTGTAACAGGTTTTCCTCTAATTTTTGTGTCACAACTCAAGAGAATATCTGCATCAAAGTTGTTCTCCTATAATAGGTTAACAAAATTGATTTGGTGACCTAGGGCTAAAACCCTATATTTTGAGAGCTACAAGGCTCAAAAGTTGAGCCCACAAATCTGAATTTCAGACTTAGAATGAAATAGAGGTCAAGTGGTACTTTTTGCAAATTGGTCCAAAACTTAGGGTTTGGCCTGTAAATTCACATATGAATGGGAACAGTTTGTTTTTAGGATACTTATTTAACTTGGTTTAACTTGGTTTTTGCACTTTAGTCCAAAAGTGGACTAATTTTGCACATAGGTCCGTAGGGTTTGGTTTTAGGGCTTTCCAGGGTTTCAAATGGGGTTTTTGGTATCCCAGGGGTATAAATGTGATTCAAGTTCATTTTTGGGAACAGTTTGTGACTATTCCCCTAGGGCTTTTAGGTTTTCTCAATTTGGGTTATGTTTTACCCCTTTAATCCCTATTTAGGGTTAAGCTTCCTACCCAGGGTTCTATTTGCAAAGTGCTATAACAATACAACTTGTTTGAAATTTTTACCTAGTGAATGCACTCTAGGTGTATCAAACATATGCAATGCCAATGTTTATGATGGCATGCTCAAATTTTATTTACAGTAACACCAGGGGTGTTACATCCTTCCCCCCATAAAAGAATCTCGTCCCGAGATTAAAAGTCCTAGGGTAAGTAATGGAAAAGGAAACGCGACATACTTTTATTTTCTTATTTCTGGTACAAGGAAGGGGTGGTTTGGGAATCACTCCTTTATTACAACAGCTATACAGGCTTTACAATTTACAAGAGGTTAAAAAGCCTGGGAAATTCTTATCTAAAAAGTCTTGAGTTTCCCATGTAGCCTCATCTTCGGAATGCTGGTTCCACTGTATCTTATAAAACTTGAGAGTTTTTCTCCGGGTAACCCTGTCCTTTTGATGCAAGACTCGAATAGGGTGCTCAGAATATGTCAAGTCTGGTTCAAGGACAACATCTGTTATTTCAACGGTTCGATCAGGAACCCAAAGACACTTCTTCAATTGTGACACGTGGAACACATTATGCACAGCAGACAACGTTTCGGGTAACTGAAGTCGGTATGCCACTGGCCCATATCTTTCCAGGATAAGAAAAGGACCAATATATCGTGGTGCAAGCTTTCCTTTAACCCCGAAACGTGATACTCCCTTCATTGGTGAAACCTTTAAGTAGACATAGTCTTCTTCAAGGAAATATAAGGGCACTCGCCGTTTGTCTGCATAACTCTTTTGACGAGCTTGGGCTTTCTTCATATTATGAATTATTTTCTGAACCTTTTCTTCAGTCTCTTTCACCATATCAGGCCTAAAGAAGTACCTTTCACCAGGTTCAGACCAATTTAGCGGAGTACGACATCGTCTTCCATATAAAGCTTCAAAGGGTGCCATCTTGATGCTTTCTTGATAGCTATTATTATATGAAAATTCCGCTAACGGCAAACATTCATCTCATTTTTGTGGAAATTCCAGAACACACGCCCGCAGCATATCTTCAAGTATTTGGTTCACTCTCTCAGTCTGTCCACTGGTTTGAGGATGATAGGTCGAACTGTGGAGCAGTTTAGTACCCAGGGATCTATGAAGTTCTTCCCAGAATTTGGATACAAATTGTGGTCCACGATCCGACACTATAGTCTTCGGAACACCATGCAAACTGAGAATACGGGCAATGTACAATGCTGCATAAGTGGCCACTGAATACTTTGCCTTAACAGGTAAAAAGTGGGCAATCTTTGTAAGTCGATCGATGATAACCCAAATGGAGTCAAAGCCTTTTGTTGTTCTGGGTAATCCCACAATGAAGTCCATACTAATGTCTTCCCATTTCCATGTTGGGACTGGCAAGGATTGTAATGGACCAGCGGTCTTCATGTGTATGGCCTTGACACGTCTGCAAGTGTCACACTTAGCCACATAGTGTGCAATTTCAATTTTCATCTTCGTCCACCAGTAGTGTTGCTTTAGATCATGATACATCTTAGTGCTTCCCGGATGAATAGAATAGCGACTAAGATGTGCTTCATCTAAGATTTGCTGGCGGAGTTCTTCATTCTTCGGCACCACTATGCGGTTATTGAACCATATCACACCTTGATCGTCTTCTTTGAAACATTTGGCTGTTCCAGCCATTATCTTCTCACGTATGTGCTTCATACCCACATCATCTTTTTGTGCGTCAATTATTCTTCGTAAGATGATTGACTCCAGCTTCAAATGATTTGAAGTCCCATGCTGAATCATTCCCAGGTTTAATTTCTCCATCTCCTGGCATAATGTAATGTCAGAAGTCTTCACTGTTAAACAATGGCAGGAAACCTTGCGACTAAGCGCATCTGCCACTACATTTGCTTTTCCTGGGTGATAATGGATTTATGTTTCATAATCCTTGATTAGCTCGAGCCATCGTCATTGTCTCATATTCAATTCTGACTGGGTGAAGATGTATTTCAAGCTTTTATGGTCTGTATAAATATGACAGACATTACCCAGCAGATAATGACGCCAGATCTTTAGGGCATGAACCACCGCAGCTAACTCCAGATCATGAGTAGGATAATGTTCTTCATGTCGGCGTAACTGCCTTGAAGCATATGCAATTACTCGGCCTTCTTGCATTAGCACACAGCCAAGTCCACTGCCTGATGCATCACAATATACATCAAAGGTCTTGGTGATGTCCGGTTGAGCCAATACCGGAGCAGTGGTTAATAATGTCTTCAATTGTTCAAAAGCTTCATCACACTTTGAAGACCAATTGAACTTAACATCATTCTTCAATAAACTTGTGATTGGCTTCACAAGCTTAGAAAAATCTGGTATGAATCGGCGGTAATATCCAGCCAGTCCAAGGAAATTTCGGACCTGATGAACAGTGGTCGGGGGTTTCCACTCCAAAATGTCCTTGACTTTGCTGGGATCTACCGCAATCCCCCTGGCAGATAGTACATGTCCCAGAAACTGAATTTCCTCCAGCCAAAATGCGCATTTGCTAAACTTGGCATATGACTGATGTTCTCTCAAGTGCGTTAACACGATCCGTAAATGTTGGGTGTGCTCCTCTTCATTCTTGGAATATATTAGAATATCATCAATGAAGACCACCACAAACTTGTCCAACTTGGGCATGAATACCGAGTTCATCAAATACGTGAAGTGGGCCAGAGCATTTGTTAACCCGAAAGACATTACCAGGTATTCAAATAATCCATACCGCGTAGTGAAGGCGGTCTTTGGTATATCTTCGGGCCGAATACGGATCTGGTGATAGCCCGATCTGAGATCAATCTTTGAAAATACCCTTGCTCCAGTCAGTTGATCAAATAGAATGTCAATCCTTGGAAGAGGGTACTTGTTTTTTATGGTGACCTCATTCAAGGGTCGATAATCCACACACATTCGTAAAGTTTGATCCTTCTTTTTGACGAATATGGCTGGACAACCCCATGGCGATGAGCTTGGCCAGATAAATCCTTTCTCAAGCAGATCTTGTAATTGGATCTTTAGTTCTGCCAACTCATTAGGAGGCATTCGGTACGATCTTCTAGATACGGGAGCCGTACCGGGCTTCAACTCAATTACAAACTCTACCTCCCGTTCAGGTGGTAGTCCGGGCAAATCCTCGGGAAAGACATCGAGAAACTCGCACACCACCGGAATATCCTTGATTCCCGGTATAATGGCTTCATAAGCTCTGCCAGTAGCTTTGGTTGGAATGGGGATAGGCAAAAGAATTTCTTCCTGGTTATGACCCAACCTGATAATTCTCTGATCAGTGTTGAGAGTTGCTTTATGTCTGGCTAACCAATTCATACCCAAAATGACATCTATATCTTGGCCTTTCAGAACGATCATATTAGTAGGAAAGTCCCGTCCGGCCAAGGTTACGGGCACTTGATAGGCCACTTCTCTAGTAAATATTTGTCCCCCTGGTGAGTGAATTTTAAACCCCTCTTTATGTCTGGCTCCACAAATTTCTTGCTGATGAATGTATGTGAAGCACCAGAATCAAAGAGAATAACTGCGGGATGATTGGCCACAAGAAACGTACCCATCATTACCGGCTCACCGTCCGGCGTAGTGGCCACTTGCGTATAATATATGCGTCCCGTCTTCTTTGTATTTTTGCCCATATTATTTCCCTTGGCTTGAGATGAATTCCCTAATCCTTGCTGATTATTCGACTGGTTCTGCTTTGGATAAGGGCAATCCTTGATAAAATGCCAAGATTTGCCATAATTAAAACATCCAGTCGACGAGCTGGGTAAAGCAGGGTATCGAGTGCCTGGGGCACCCGGCTGACTTGATGCAGTAGGGGCATTGTTGGGACGAATAAAGACTGGTTGCTTAAAAGGGAAGGAGGGTGGACGAGCGAAAAAATGATTCTGGTTAGAAGGCCGGATGACGAACCGTTGCCTCTTCACCGGGCCCTGACTAGGCCTGTCACCTCCAAAACCCTTGGATTTTCCAGCGCCTGCATACTTTGCTTCTACTGCCAGTGCTGTACTGACAGCTCTTCCATAAGTAAGATCTATGCAGGTTGCCATCTTCCTTTGCAGTCGATCATTTAATCCTCGCATAAAGCAATTCTTCTTCTTTAAATCAGTGTTCACTTGATCGATTGCATATTGCGACAAATGATTGAACTTATTGAGATACTGGTTAACAGTATCCCCTCCTTGTTTCAGCTTCATAAACTCTTCTTGCTTCATGTGAAGAACACCTTCTGGTATATAGTGCTCGCGGAAGGCCACCTTGAATTCTTCCCAAGTTATCTGATAATTGGCCGGTTGAACGGCCACAAAATTACCCCACCAAGTGCTAGCAGGTCCGCGCAGTTGCTGGGCTGCGAATAAAGGCTTCTAGGTTTTGGAACATCGCAGCAGTCCGAACTTTTGCTCAATCACACGAAGCCATTCATCGGCTTCTAACGGATCTTCAGCTTTAACAAACAAGGGTGGACGTGTCTCTGAGAAGTCCAGGTAAGAAGTTTCGCGGGGGCCCTGTTGATAACCCCGCCCACCTTGTTGCTGGAGCTGTTGGCCCACCATTTCTCTCAGAAAGCGGGTATTATCAGCAGTCGCATTCACTAAGGCGGCAATCGCCTCGGCCAGTGTGGGAGGAACAGGAGGTGGATTTGGGGTAGACTCCCTCCCACGGGAGGTACCAGCTCCGTTCTGTGCTCGAGTCTTGGAAGGCATCTGTGGCAACAACATTTGAAAACAATATGATATGCCAAAGAAAAACCATCCATTTTACATTACCAAAAAGAGTAATGTACAGACTCAAACTTTTACAACAGGATACATTGCCTATTATACAAATACACTACCTATTATACAATAGTACAACCTGTTATACAATACACTACTTCTACTTCTACTACCCCATTATTCCTGCTTCCCATTGCTTTTGGCGGCCTCGTCGTCGGGTGTGGGAGACCATTCGTCGACCAGCCTCATGGAAGGAGGGGGCTGAAAAAGGTCTAACTCACCACCAAGCGCGTGTTCCGCAACATGCGAGGGTCCGGCTTCCGACTCATCAGGATTCGTAGGCTCACTGGGATGCAGTTGCGAATATAATACATGAACCTCTTCATGTAAGGTATTGCAATATGTCTGCAGGTCTTCGACGGCCATGTTGAGCTCGGCTACTCGAGCTTGAGCTTTTTGCTCCTTGTCCCATGAAAGCGAACGGGATTGAACAACCCAGTCAAGTGCCAAATCCCGATCCGCGAGCTGATCTCGCAGATGGCGGACATCTCTTCTCAACTCATTTATGCGGTCGCCATCTACGACCCAGATAGCCGTCCTGCGGCGGAGTTCCACTTGGAGCCGACTTACTTCAGCTTCAAGATCCCCTATAGGATCATTGCTTCCGCTACTACTATTATCATGCCTTGGGGCTAGCTGGTGACTCGGCACACCAATCGGTCCAGTGTGTTTGCGCTTGTGCGCGGCAGCATTTTCTAAGGGGGAAAATTTGATTAGTATGGTTCTTAGCATGATGCATGTATAATTACAGAATCAACCTTAGTTGATTCACACCTTCTATATGTTGCACTCTTACTACCTGGTCTTTAAGATATACTCTTTAGAATACTTAGGTAAGAAAGGAAGAGAGTTTCTAGGTAAGACTTTTAGAAAATCCTTTTGAAGATGTCTCATAATATCTGCAAAGAAGGGCTACGCTCTGATACCAGCTGTGACGGAACCTCCCAAGTAATTAGGCCCACCTACAGTTGTCCTTGTCCAACAGACATCAGACACCCTGTAGATGTTCCTAAATCACTTGACAAGTTCGGTATCTTCTTCCTTACCTTTCCAGGAACGTTTCACCCGTCTTGCAGACATTACAGAACATCGGAGATAAAGAAATACGGAAGCGATTACATAACTTACATTTATTTAAAAAGTAAGATCAAGTTACTTATTACAGACCAAAGTTATCCTAGGAGTGCAGAGTAATATTATTACAATACCAAGGGAGGTAAAAACTCCTCCCGATAAGTTCTTTCATAAAAGTTCTATATGGAGGACCAAGTCCTCCCGCGGCTTCACTCTTCTTTTTCTTCCTTGGGAACCACCTTGGAGCAAAAGCAACAAAAATTTGTCGCTTCCTCACCTAAAAACAACGGAGGGATAAACCCTGAGTATGGAATTACTCAGCAAGTCTTACCCGACTAAAGAAAAGACTCTCAAGGGTATGCTGGCTTAAGGGAGTCAAGGTAAGGCTTTTCAAAATCAAAGACTCTGTTTTGCAGAAATGCTTACTAAAGTGGATCCTTAAAAATCCAATTTTATTTGTCAAGTTAAGTAAAATTACCTGCAACTAGAGTTCTTTCTACCCTAGTTCAATCACTTGTCCTACACTAGCCAATTTCTTATCAAAACCATCATCTTTAGTGGATTGCTACGTATAGGGCAGTGACCAAGTCTTCATAACCGTGAAGGTACGGTGATCCGAATCGATTATACTCAGCTGAGGATCTCCAATCACACGACATATGTAGCACTTAACCCTTGCATATGTCAACCCGCCACCGGGGTTCTTAAGACTAGATCAGGTTCACGCAAACCGAGAGCACAGATACACCACCGTCCAGCCTCTTGCCACGGAGGGTACACGCTACTCTCGCCACCGCTCCACGCCCATTTCGTGTTATCTTATTCTGGCCTTAGTCTGCCCGAGGCAAGGCTTACCCATGACGAGGCATGTGACCAGTTAAAGGGTCCTCGGTCAGCAAGCCTACATCGAGACGGTCCTTAATCGACTCAGACGGAGACACTACACCGAGACTCTCTTCTCGTGCAAGTCACCCGCCCGGTCTCAGCTTAATCATTAAACCCAAAAACTTGGTACCTGGCAGAGGTACATCTTTTCCGATGTTGAATCCATCACGGCCGTGATGGATTCACCATCAAGTTTTATTTTTGAAAACAACCCTCCCACTTTGCCAAACATCTTTTGTAAAACAAATCCTTTTGTTTTTCTAGAGCAACACTAAGCATAGTAAAACCTTTTTTGTAAAAATAGGGTTTCAAGGAAGGTAATGCAGGAATTGTTTAAGCATTCAACTCCTATCACCTAATGCAGCAAGCAAGTGAGAAAGATTTTAAAAACATCAAGGGAGGTGGCAAATGCACCGGGGCTTGCCTTTGTTAGTAGGTGAGTCAGGCTTGGTCCCGCAGATATCGAAGTAGAAACAATTGCCGGCCTGAGAATCCGAAGGTGGTGGTGTCTTTTCTTCAGTCACTTCAATCTCTTCTTCGTTTTCTAAATATAACCATATAGGTATATATATATAAGAATGAATGCCATGTAATGCTCATGGGAGTGCAAAGATAATAAAGATTTATTATCTAAGTCTTGAATACAACTTTCCTTCACGGAACTCCGAGAACTTAGGGTTTCCGGAGTCAGTAAAGGAGTTCATAGAGCAGGGGTGGGGGTTTTGGGTTCTAGTTATCAAATAAGGTCCAAATCAACCCAAACTCTACCCAAGGCTTCTAAAAAATGTATAGGACTCATATAAAAAGTTTGGACATTTTTGGAAATTCCATTTATTTTCTAAAAATCCAGAACCTCTACCTTAAACTACTTTAAATACCTTAAAATTCCTGATTTAACCTAAAAATCATGAAACTATTTTTATTAAATACTATGGAAAATAAGAAGTTTAGGAAAATTAGTTTCGCAATTTTAGGATTTTTCTACAATTTTTAACAGATTTCCAAAGCTCTACTGAAAAAGAAAAAGATTAAAACAGTGATGGGCCATTTCTAGCCCGGGACAGCCCAACGCTACAGGAAACCGGGTCGCGTGCCTGCGCGCGCCTGCACGCTCTGCCTATTTTGCATAGAGGGCCTCGGTTTATCAGCTAATTCGAAGTAGGTTTATCTACTATTGCACTTAGTCGCTGACACATTGCCGAAATGACCCTAAACTTCTATTTCTTCCCCAACTTGCTCCCTGACCGCGGCGCGCTGGTCGAACGTCTCGGACGAGGTCTGTACCGGCCATGGCCGGCGACGACTGCCCGGACTAATGATCGGGAAAGCATAACCGACAATAGGTGACCTCGGAACACGCATCAATTTGACATGAATGCACTGAGAACGACATGTCCACGTGCACGGCGGAAACCGTGACCACGGGCACGAGTTCCCGCACAACCGGGGCCGGATTGAGTAATCGGACGCCACGATGAGCTTCACAAGCAAACGGAGTTGCAGAAACAACATTTGATCTGGGCAGAGCCTTACCAGGGTGATATGGCCACGGAGCGCGGTATTTCGTGCTTGCCGGAGACGGAAAAGGGGGGGAAAATGGGGTCGCGGCGGCTCTGAGCGAAATTGGGAGATGGGATCAGGGCTAAAGGACCGTAAGAGGCTGTGCTTTCACTGTGCACAATCAATTTGGGCAAAGGTGGAGAGGGCAGTGCGAATTTGACTTGATTTGGTTCACTGGTATGTGTGTGATGACCGAGCCTCGCCGCGAACCATGGGCTATTTATAGCCGCGGAGGTCCGGCGATCACCTCACGGCTCGAATACCATCACAAGCGCATGCCAAGCACGTAGAGATTTGGTACAGTGAGGAAGAATCACGGTGCCGAGGACACCGCGGCGGAAAGGATTGACGCGATGGCCGCCGGTGAATCACTCCGGCTGAGCACAGGAGATGGCGCCACGTACGGTTCACCCTTTTCCCGGCGTTATCCTTCTATACCGTGCATGAATCCGGACGGCGATCATCGACGACGAGCTTAGCTGGCGGTCTGATCCATCGGGGCACTGTACCATGGCACATCTTCGTCAGTCGCCTGAACCGTCCCCCTTCCACCGACTAGCTCTCATGATTCTTGTGAATAACCGGGCAAAATTCCTTAATAAGGTTTGTTCTTGATTTAACAGTCTTCAATCCTTATACAGGACATTTGGGTCAAAACCGAGGGGATTCGAAGATATGGCGCATCAAACTTGACCTCACCTCACTGGAACCTTGTTTTAACCTTAGGTTCAGTTTCAGTTTTCTGAAACTGTTCTGACAGAGCAACTTGTAACAGGTTTTTCTCTAATTTTTGTGTCACAACTCAAGAGAATATCTATATCAAAGTTGTTCTCCTATAATAGGTTAACAAAATTGATGTGGTGACCTAGGGCTAAAACCCTATATTTTGAGAGCTACAAGGCTCAAAAGTTGAGCCCACAAATCTGAATTTCAGACTTTGAATGAAATAGAGGTCAAGTGGTACTTTTTGCAAATTGGTCCAAAACTTAGGGTTTGGCCTGTAAATTCACATATGAGTGACCCAAATGACTTAAGATACTTATTTAACTTGGTTTTTGCACTTTAGTACAAAAGTGGACTAATTTTGCACATAGGTCCGTAGGGTTTGGTTTTAGGGCTTTCCAGGGTTTCAAATGGGGTTTTTGGTATCCCAGGTGTATAAATTCAAGTTCATTTTTGGGAACAGTTTATGACTATTCCCCTAGGGCTTTTAGGTTTTCTCAATTTGGGTTATGTTTTACCCCTTTAATCCCTATTTAGGGTTAAGCTTCCTACCCAGGGTTCTATTTGCAAAGTGCTATAACAATACAACTTGTTTGAAATTTTTACCTAGTGAATGCACTCTAGGTGTATCAAACATATGCAATGCCAATGTTTATGATGTCATGCTCAAATTTTAGTTACAGTAACACCAGGGGTGTTACACCGCAAACTCCAACGGGTGCCCAGATCCAGGCGGGTGTCCCGTTGGCCGGCGTGGGCTGCACCGCATTGGCGGATCATCTCCACGCGATGACTTGGCCATCCAAGTTCCGGCCACACCTGCCGGAGAAGTACGACGGTACGTCAAATCCGTCGGTATTCTTGCAGGTATACGTCACCGCCATTACGACAGCAGGTGGAGACACCGCTGTAATGGCGACATATTTCCATGTATCCTTGTTTGGGCCAGCCCGGACTTGGCTCATGAACCTTACCCCAGGATCGATCTACTCCTGGGAAGAGCCATGCGCGCGGTTCACAGCGAACTTCGCCAGCGCTTATCAGCAGCATGGCGTGGAGGCCCACGTCCACGCAGTGAGGCAGGAGCCCGGGGAAACTCTCCGGGCGTTTATCTCCCGCTTCACCAAGGTACGAGGCACTATACCTCGTATTTCCGATGCTTCCATCATCACGCTTTCCGCTAGGGAGTACGTGATGAAAAGATGTTGGAGAAGTTAGCCACGCATGACGTGGAGACTGTCTCCACACTCTTCGCTCTGGCCGACAAGTGTGCTAGAGCTACCGAGGGCCGTGCATGGCACTCTGAGAGCACCTAGAGGGGGGGGGGTGAATAGGTGATCCTGTAAAAACTTGAAACTTAATCCACAAAACTTGATTAGGAGTTAGCACAATTAAGCCAAGTGGCTAGAGAGGAGAGCTTGCACAACACGATAACCATAAATAGATCAACATAGAGATGGCACAGTGGTTTATCCCGTGGTTCGGCCAAGTCCAACACTTGCGTACTCCACGTTGTGGCATCCCAACGGACGAGGGTTGCAATCAACCCCTTTCAAGCGGTCCAAAGACCCACTTGAATACCACGATGTTTTGCTTTCACTTTACTATATCCCACTTGCGAGGAATCTCCACAACTTGGAGTCTCTCGCCCTTACAATAAGAATCAATATGAAGCGCAAGAGTAAGGGAGGGAAGCAACACACTCAAATCCACAGCAAATACGCACACACAAGATCAAGACTTGAGCTCAAGACAATATCTCGAGGTTCTCACTAGAACGGAGCTCAAATCACTAAGAATGTCGAACAAGTGCGCAAGAATGAAGTGTGAGTGATCAACAATGCTCAAGGAATGCTTGGTGTACTCCTTCATGCGCCTAGGGGTCCCTTTTATAGCCCCAAGGCAGCTAGGAGCCGTTGAGAGCATTTCAAGAAGGTAATTCTTGTCTTCTGTCGCCTGGCGCACCGGACAGTCCGGTGCACCACTGGACACTGTCCGGTGCGGATCTCTTTTCTTATTTGGCGAAGCCGACCGTTGCAGATTCCTAGCCGTTGGCGCACCGGACATTGTCCGGTGCACACCGGACAGTCCGGTGCCCCCTTCTGACCGTTGGCTCTGCCACGCGTCGCGCGCGGATTCCGCGGCCGACCGTTGGCCCGGCTGACTGTTGGCTCACCGGACAGTCCGGTGATTTATAGCCGTACGCCGTTAATTGCTTCCCGAGAGCAGCCAGTTGACAGTCGCCGGTCTGGCGCACCGGACACTGTCCGGTGCACCACCGGACAGTCCGGTGCACCCAGACCGAGCTGTCTTTGGCTGAATAGAGCCATCTCTTTTCCAACTTGATTTCTCCTGCTTCCAGCACTTAGACACAATACATTAGTCTCCAAAACAATGTACTAAGTCTTAGAAACATACCTTTTTACTTGATTTGCACTTTATCCATCACTTTGCATAGATTAACATGAGTCCACTTGTGTTGGCACTCAATCACCAAAATACTTAGAAATGGCCCAAGGGCACATTTCCCTTTCAATCTCCCCCTTTTTGGTGATTTATGCCAACACAACAAAAAGCAACTAAAGGAAGTGCAACATCAATACAAATGAGAACTCAAAATTGTTTTGATTCAAATTTGGCATATATGGATCATTCTTTGCCACCACTTGGTTTGTTTTTGCAAATCAAACTCAATTCCCTATCTCTAAGTCAAACACACTTGTTGAGACATAAAGAGAGTTGTTCCAAGAGAAATTGATCAAAGATTTCGAAAACTCCCCCTATTTCCCATAATCAAATATTCTCCCCACAAGAGACCAACTTTTGACAATAAGAGACAAACAAGAGTATTTTGACAAACAAAAACTCTAACTCTACTTTTTCAAAATTCTCAAGTGGTAGCTGATCCATTTCTTGCTTTGGCCTTATTTTCTCCCCCTTTGGCATCAAGCACCAAAACGGGATCAATTTTGGCCCTTTAACCCCATTGCCTCACCAAAATCTTCAACTAAGAGTAAAAAGGCAATAAGAGTACAAAGATGAACTTGGAATTAGTTACTCTTTCATCGGAGTGCAGTGGAAGTATTGCATGGTCGAAGTCCACCTTTTCCTTTTCAAACCTCCTTTGAGACTAAATTAAGCAAACTCAAGCACACAGTTAGTCTCAAAGGGTCAAGTTGTAGCACATCTCCCCCTAAATATGTGCATCACTTGCAAATGGACTTGTGAGGTCCGGGGAGTGCTTGTACAACTTGAGCACCATAAATAAACAACAAAATGCATTAAGGAACATGATCAAGGCATAAAACACATGTATGCTATAAATCAATCCAGGTTCCGCGAATCTAAGACATTTAGCTCACTACGCAGCTTGCAAAAGGTCGACTCATCTAGAGGCTTGGTAAAGATATCGGCTAGCTGGTTCTCGATGCTAACATGAAACACTTTGATATCTCCCTTTTGCTGGTGGTCTCTCAAAAAGTGATGCCGGATGTCAATGTGCTTTGTGCGACTGCGTTCAACAGGATTATCCGCCATGCGGATAGCACTCTCATTATCACATAGGAGTGGGACTTTGCTCAGATTGTAGCCAAAGTCCCGGAGGGTTTGCCTCATCCAAAGTAGTTGCGCGCAACACTGTCCTGCGGCAACATACTCGGCCTCAGCGGTGGATAGGGCAACAGAAGTTTGTTTCTTAGAACTCCACGACACCAGGGACCTTCCTAAGAATTGGCACATCCCCGATGTACTCTTCCTATCGACCTTACATCCAGCATAGTCAGAGTCTGAATATCCAATTAAGTCAAAGGTAGACCCCTTTGGATACCAGATCCCGAAGCAAGGCGTAGCGACTAAATATCTAAGAATTCGCTTCAGCGCCACTAAGTGACATTCCCTTGGATCGGATTGAAATCTAGCACACATGCATACGCTAAGCATAATATCCGGTCTACTAGCACATAAATAAAGTAAAGACCCTATCATAGACCGGTATGCCTTTTGATCAACGGACTTACCTCCTTTGTTGAGGTTGGTGTGTTCGTCGGTTCCCATTGGAGTCTTTGTAGGCTTGGCGTCCTTCATCCCAAACCGCTTGATCAAGTCTTGCGTGTACTTCGTTTGGGAGATGAAGGTGCCATCCTTGAGTTGCTTCACTTGGAACCCAAGGAAATAGCTTAATTCGCCCATCATCGACATCTCAAACTTTTGAGTCATCACCCTGCTAAACTCTTCACAAGACTTTTGGTTAGTAGAAACAAATATTATGTCATCGACATAAATTTGGCACACAAAAAGATCACCATCACAAGTCTTAGTAAAAAGAGTTGGATCGACTTTCCCAACCTTGAAATCATTAGCAATAAAAAAGTCTCTAAGGCATTCATACCATGCTCTTGGGGCTTGCTTAAGTCCATAGAGCGCCTTAGAGAGCTTACACACGTGGTCGGGGTACCGTTCATCCTCGAAGCCAGGGGGTTGCTCCACGTACACCTCCTCCTTGATTGGCCCGTTGAGGAAAGCGCTCTTCACATTCATTTGGAACAACCTGAAAGAATGGTGAGTAGCATAGGCTAACAATATGCGAATTGACTCTAGCCTAACCACAGGAGCAAAAGTCTCCTCAAAGTCCAAACCTGCGACTTGGGCATAACCTTTGGCCACAAGTCGTGCCTTGTTCCTTGTCACCACTCCGTGCTCATCTTGTTTGTTGCGGAACACCCACTTGGTTCCCACAACGTTTTGGTTGGGACGAGGCACCAGTGTCCAAACTTCATTTCTCTTGAAGTTGTTGAGCTCCTCTTGCATGGCCAACACCCAGTCCGGATCTAGCAAGGCCTCTTCTACCCTGAAAGGCTCAATAGAAGAGACAAAGGAGTAATGCTCACAAAAATTAACTAATCTAGAATGAGTAGTTACTCCCTTGCTTATGTCACCCAATATTTGGTCGACGGGATGATTCCTTTGAATCGTCGCTCGAACTTGGGTTGGAGGTGTCGGTTGCGCTTCTTCCTCTCTCACATGAACATCTTGTGCTCCCCCTTGATCACACGCCTCTTCTTGATGAACCTGTTCATCGTCTTGAGTTGGGGGATGCACCATTGTTGAGGAAGAAGGTTGATCTTGCTCCTTTTGTTCCAGTGGCCTCACATCTCCAATTGCCATGGTGCGCATTGCGGCCGTTGGAATGTCTTCTTCATCTACATCATCAAGATCAACAACTTGCTCTCTTGGAGAGCCATTAGTCTCATCAAATACAACGTCGCTAGAGACTTCAACCAAACCCGATGATTTGTTGAAGACCCTATACACCTTTGTATTTGAGTCATAACCTAACAAAAACCCTTCTACAGCTTTGGGAGCAAACTTGGAATTCCTACCTTTCTTCACTAGAATGTAACATTTGCTCCCAAATACACGAAAGTAAGACACATTGGGTTTATTACCGGTTAGTAGCTCATATGAGGTCTTCTTGAGGAGGCGATGAAGATAGACCCGGTTTATGGCGTGGCAAGCCGTGCTCACGGCTTCCGTCCAAAACCGTTCGGGCGTCTTGAATTCACCAAGCATCGTCCTTGCCATGTCTAGTAGTGTCCTGTTCTTCCTCTCTACCACACCATTTTGCTGTGGTGTGTAGGGAGCGGAGAACTCGTGCTTGATTCCTTCCTCCTCAAGATACTCCTCCACTTGAAGGTTCTTGAACTCGGACCCATTGTCGCTTCTTATCTTCTTCACCTTGAGCTCAAACTCATTTTGAGCTCTCCTTAGGAAGCGCTTGAGGGTCCCTTGGGTTTCAGATTTATCCTGCAAAAAGAATACCCAAGTGAAGCGGGAAAAATCATCAACTATAACAAGACCATACTTACTTCCTCCTATACTTAGATAGGCGACGGGTCCGAAGAGGTCCATATGAAGTAACTCCAGGGGTCTTGATGTTGTCATCACATTTTTGGCATTATGAGAGCTTCCCACCTGTTTACCTGCTTGACAAGCTGCACAAGGTCTATCTTTTTCGAAAGTTACATTAGTTAGACCTATCACGTGTTCTCCCTTTAGAAGCTTGTGAAGGTTCTTCATCCCCACATGTGCTAAACGGTGATGCCATAGCCAGCCCATGCTAGTCTTAGCAATTAAACATGCATCTAGACCGGCCTCCTCTTTTGCAAAATCAACTAAATAAAGTTTGTCGTCTAGTACACCCTTAAAAGCTAATGAACCATCACTTCTTCTAAAGACAGACACATCTACATTTGTGAATAAACAGTTATATCCCATATTACAAAGTTGACTCACAGACAACAAGTTATATCCAAGAGACTCAACTAAGAACACATTAGAAATAGAGTACTCAGATGAAATAGCAATTTTTCCTAACCCTTTCACCTTGCCTTGGTTCCCATCACCGAATATGATTGAATCTTGGGGATCCTTGTTCTTGACGTAGGAAGAGAACATCCTCTTTTCCCTCGTCATGTGGTTTGTGCATCCGCTGTCGATAATCCAGCTTGAGCCCCCGGATGCATAAACCTGCCAGGCAAATTTAGGCTTGGGTCTTAGGTACCCAACTCATGTTGGGTCCTACAAGGTTAGTTACAATAGTCTTAGGGACCCAAATGCAAGTTTTGTCTCCCTTACATTTGGCCCCTAATTTCCTAGCAATTACCTTCTTATCCTTTCTACAAATAGCTAAGGAAGCATTGCAAGCATCATAAATTGTAGAAGGTTCATTTATTACTTTCCTAGGAGCATGAACAATATTTCTTCTAGGCATATGATGAACAACATTTTTCCTAGTCAAATTTCTATCATGCATAATAGAAGAACTGGAAGCAATCATGGCATGAGAGTTAAAAGCATCATAACTTCTATAAACATTCCTAGAATGTCTCCTATCATGATACATGAAAGCATGGTTCTTTTGAGCCCTACTAGCCATAGGGGCCTTCCCTTTCTTTTTGGCGGAGATGGAAGCCTTATGGCTTGTTAAGTTCATGACCTCCCTTTTGAAGACAAGACCATCCTTAATTGAGGGGTGTCTACCAATCATGTAGGCATCCCTTGCAAATTTTAGCTTGTCAAATTCACTTTTGCTAGTCTTGAGTTGGGCATTAAGACTAGCCACTTCATCATTCAATTTAGAAATTGAGACTAGGTGTTCACTACAAGCATCAACATTAAGATCTTTACACCTATTGCAAATTTCAACATGTTCTACACAAGATGTTGATTTATTAGCTATTTCTAACTTAGCATTTAAATCAACATTTATGCTCTTTAAGCTAGAAATAGAGTCATGGCATGTAGACAGTTCACAAGAAAGCATTTCATTCCTTTTAATTTCTAATGCAAGAGAATTTTGTGCCTCTACAAATTTATCATGCTCTTCATACAAAAGATCCTCTTGCTTTTCTAACAACCTATTCTTATCATTCAAGGCATCAATTAATTCATTAATCTTATCAACCTTAGTTCTATCTAGGCCCTTGAATAAACATGAATAGTCTATTTCATCATCATCACTAGACTCATCCTCACTTGAAGAAGCATAAGTAGTATTGTTTTGAGTACATACCTTCTTCTCCTTTGCCATGAGGCATGTGTGATGCTCGTTTGGGAAGAGGAATGATTTGTTGAAGGCAGTGGCGGCGAGTCCTTCGTTGTCGGAGTCGGACGAGGAGCAATCTGAATCCCACTCCTTTCCAAGATGTGCCTCGCCCTTTACCTTCCTATAAGCCTTCTTCTTTTCCCACTTTCCACTCTTCTTTTCCTGGTCACTATCATTATCGGGGCAATTAGCGATAAAATGACCAATCTTACCACATTTGAAGCAGGAGCGCTTCCCCTTTGTCTTGTTCTTGTTGGGGTGCTCCTTGCGACCCTTTAGCGCCGTCTTGAACCGCTTGATAATGAGGGCCATTTCTTCCTCATTAAGCCCGGCTGCCTCAACTTGCACCACCTTGCTAGGTAGCGCCTCCTTGCTCCTTGTTGCTTTGAGAGCAACAGTTTGAGGCTCGTGGATTGGGCCATTCAACGCATCATCCACGTATCTCGCCTCCTTGATCATCATCCGCCCGCTTACAAATTTCCCAAGAATTTCTTCGGGCGACATCTTGGTGTACCTAGGATTCTCATGAATATTGTTTACAAGATGTGGATCAAGGATAGTAAAGGACCTTAGCATTAGGTGGACGACATCATGGTCAGTCCATCGCGTGCTTCCATAGCTCCTTATCTTATTGACGAGGGTCTTGAGCCTGTTGTACGTTTGGGTTGGCTCCTCCCCCCTGATCATCGCGAATCTCCCGAGTTCACCCTCCACCAACTCCATCTTGGTGAGCATGGTAACGTCGTTCCCCTCATGTGAGATTTTGAGGGTGTCCCAAATCTGCTTGGCGTTATCCAAGCCGCTCACCTTATGGTATTCATCCCTGCACAATGATGCTAGAAGAACAGTAGTAGCTTGTGCATTTTTGTGAATTTGCTCATTAATAAATATAGGACTATCAGTACTATCAAATTGCATTCCACTCTCGACTATCTCCCATATGCTTGGATGGAGAGAGAACAAGTGACTACGCATTTTGTGACTCCAAAATCCGTAGTCCTCTCCATCAAAATGAGGAGGTTTACCAAGTGGAATGGAGAGTAAATGAGCATTGGTACTTTGAGGAATACAAGAGTAATCAAAAGAGAAGTTAGAATTAACCGTCTTCTTTTTCTCGTAGTCGTTGTAGTCATCCTTTTGGGAGGAGGAAGATTCGTCGCTGTTGTAGTAGACTATCTCCTTGATGCGCCTTGTTTTCTTCTTCCTCCCGTCTTTTCTTTTGTGGCCCGAGCCTGAGTTAGTAGGCTTGTCATCCTTTGGATCATTGACGAAGGACTCCTTCTCCTTATCATTGACCACCATCCCCTTGCCCTTAGGATCCATCTCTTCGAGCGATTAGTCCCTTTCTTGAATAGAACGGCTCCGATACCAATTGAGAGCACCTAGAGGGGGGGTGAATAGGTGATCCTGTAAAAACTTGAAACTTAATCAACAAAACATGATTAGGAGTTAGCACAATTAAGCCAAGTGGCTAGAGAGGAGAGCTTGCACAACACGATAACCACAAAGAGATCAACACATAGATGGCACAGTGGTTTATCCCGTGGTTCGGCCAAGTCCAACACTTGCCTACTCCACGTTGTGGCGTCCCAACGGACGAGGGCTGCAATCAACCCCTTTCAAGCGGTCCAAAGACCCACTTGAATACCACGGTGTTTTGCTTTCACTTTACTATATCCCATTTGCGAGGAATCTCCACAACTTGGAGTCTCTCGCCCTTACAATAAGAATCAATATGAAGCGCAAGAGTAAGGGAGGGAACCAACACACTCAAATCCACAGCAAATACGCACACACAAGATCAAGACTTGAGCTCAAGACAATATCTCGAGGTTCTCACTAGAACGGAGCTCAAATCACTAAGAATGTCGAACAAGTGTGCAAGAATGAAGTGTGAGTGATCAACAATGCTCAAGGAATGCTTGGTGTACTCCTTCATGCGCCTAGGGGTCCCTTTTATAGCCCCAAGGCAGCTAGGAGCCGTTGAGAGCATTTCAAGAAGGTAATTCTTGCCTTCTATCGCCTGGCGCACCGGACAGTCCGGTGCGGATCTCTTTCCTTATTTGGCGAAGCCGACCGTTGCAGATTCCTAGCCATTGGCGCACCGGACACTGTCCGGTGCACACCGGACAGTCCGGTGCCCCCTTCTGACCGTTGGCTCTGCCACGAGTCGCGCGCGGATTCCGCGGCCGACCGTTGGCCCGGCTGACTGTTGGCTCACCGGACAGTCCGGTGCACCACCGGACAGTCCGGTGATTTATAGCCGTATGCCGTTAATTGCTTCCCGAGAGCAGCCAGTTGACAGTCGCCGGTCTGGCGCACCGGACACTGTCCGGTGCACCTAGACCGAGCTGTCTTTGGCTGAACAGAGCCATCTCTTTTCCAACTTGATTTCTCCTGCTTCCAGCACTTAGACACAATACATTAGTCTCCAAAATAATGTACTAAGTCTTAGAAACATACCTTTTTACTTGATTTACACTTTATCCATCACTTTGCATAGATTAACATGAGTCCACTTGTGTTGGCACTCAATCACCAAAATACTTAGAAATGGCCCAAGGGCACATTTCCCTTTCACACTCGACGCCACAGACCGGGGTCGCCCAGACGGGTGGCTCGGGTGCCGTCATCCAGGACGGCAAAAAGAAGAAGAAGAAGAACCGCGGCCACGAGAAGTCGCAGTCTGCCGTTCCGATCGTCACAGCTGTGACTGGGGGCCGGAGCGAGCGCAACAAGCGCCCTGGGCCACAGGGACGCAATAGCGGCACATGCCCTGTGCACCCCAACAGTCACCACAGCGCCTCGGAGTGCCGCGAGATCATCAAACTCGTGAAGCACGTCAGTGAGCGGTGTGAACAAACGTCCAAGGATGGCTCCCCGCCTCGTCATCGGCCTGGCAAGGAGAAGGTCGACGACGGTGATGTGGCCATGGGAGGACAGGACCTCGGTATCAGTCACCTAAGGGGACCTGAAGGATGTTTTCACTGGGACTCCGACTCCGGTGACGACAACGACCACCGCAAGAAGTTGTACGTCATGTACGGCGGGAGCTGGGAGCTCACCTCCCGCAGGAACATCAAGTCCCTGCGCCGAGAGATCCTTTCGGCGGTCCCGGGGGTCCCGAAGGCTACTCCACATCAGCGTGGAGGAACACCACCATCTCCTTCGGGGCATCCGACTGCCCCGACAATATGGCAGGGGCCGGAGTACTACCGCTCATCACCGCCCCTGTCATCGCCAACATGCGGCTGCACCATGTTCTGATTGACGGAGGGGCCGACCTCCACGTCATCAGTCATGCTACATTCAAGCAGCTGCAGATCCCAGGGTCCCGGCTAGGACCCTCTCGCCCATTCTCCGGAGTGGGCCCACAACCAGTGTATCCCCTTGGGAGCATCACACTACCGGTGACATTCATGACCGAGGAGAACTTCCGCACGGAGAACGTCCTGTTCGACATCGCGGAGGTTAACCTCCCCTTCAACGCCATCATCGGCAGGCCGGCCCTGTACCAGTTCATGGCCATTTCCAATTACGGGTATTTGGTTCTCAAGATGTTGTCTCCGGCCAGGGTCCTCACCGTGCGGGGCGACCGCGCCGCTGTGCTTGCGGCTGTGGAAAAGCTACATGCCCTGGTGGCAGAAGCTGCTCGCCCGGACGACGGAGGGAGGAACCCCTCGACCTCCGGGACCAAGGCACCTACCAAGGTGCCAAAGGTGCAGCCATCCAGAGCAGACGACGTCCCCGTCAAGGCCGTCCAGCTTAGTGCGGGTTCCTCCCAGACCACTCGCATTGCGGGTGATCTGGAGGAAAAATAGGAACTCACGCTCGTCGCCTTCCTCCAGGCAAATGCCGACGTGTTCGCATGGGAGCCGTCGCAGATGCCTGGGATACCCAGGGAGGTGATCGAGCATCATCTGAAGATTGACCCTGACGCCAGACCGGTGAGTCAGAAGCCTCGAAGACAGTCCGTTGAGCGGCAGGACTTCATTTGAAAGGAGGTCCGGAAGCTGCTAGACGCGGGCTTCATCGAAGAGGTTCATCACCTAGTGTGGCTGGCCAACCCAGTCATCGTCCCCAAGGCGAATGGGAAGCTTCGGATGTGCATCGACTACACCAGCCTTAATAAGACTTATCCCAAGGACCCGTATCCACTTCCACGGATAGATCAAATCGTGGACTCTACCTCCAGATGTGATCTCTTGTCCTTCTTAGATGCTTACTCTGGTTTCCATCAAATCCAGATGTCTAAGGAAGATAGGAAGCATACCACTTTTGTGATAGTGAATGGGCTTTACTGCTACGTCGTAATGCCTTACGGTCTGAAGAACGCCTTGCCAACATTTGTGCGGGCGATGAGTAAGACTTTCGGGGACCTGATCAGGGACAGAGTAGAGGTATACGTCGATGACATCATGGTCAATACTAAGAGGAGGTCGGCCCTAGTGGAAGACTTAACCCTGGTCTTCGACAAGGTGCGAGCAACGCGCACAAAGCTGAACCTGGACAAGTGCGTCTTTGGTGTCTCCGCAGGAAATTTGCTGGGGTTCCTGGTTTCGCACCGGGGCATTGAAGCAAACCCAGAGAAGATCAAGGCGATTGAAGTAATGAGGCCTCCGGCCCGCATCCAAGACGTCTAGAAGCTTACAGGGTCACTAGCCGCCCTCAACCGCTTCATTTCGAGGCTAGCTGAGAGGGTGCTGCCCTTCTTCAAGCTGTTGAGGAAATCCGGTCCATTTACTTGGACCGAAGAGGCGGAACAAGCCTTTCAAGAGTTAAAGCAGCACCTGGTGTCCCTACCAATACTGGTAGCTCCAGAATCTGGGGAGCCGTTGTATTTATACATCGCAGCGGCTGCAGAAGCAGTGAGCATGGTGCTGGTCGTCGAAAGGACGGCACAAGAAGGCTAGGAACCTGAGGACTCGGGACCAGCTACTGGGGTCCGGACCGTTCAGAGGCCGGTCTACTACGTCAGCGAGGTCCTCAACAAGGCAAAGACCAAGTACCTTGAGACGCACAAACTTCTCTATGAAGTGCTCGTTGTGTCCAGGAAGATGCGCCACTATTTCCAGGCACACAGGGTCGTGGTGGTGACCTCTTTCCCATTAAGATCCATCCTCCACAACTCTAACGCCACTAGCAACATCACCGAGTGGATCGCGAAGCTCGCTGAGTTCCAGCTGGACTTCTAGCCTCGCCACGCCATCAAGAGCTAGGTCCTGGCTGACTTCATCATGGAGTGGACGCCTCCCCCAAGCGCTCCTGGGGGTCCAGATCCCGATTCGGACCCCACACCTGCGGAGCCCAGGGGTCCGGTCTTCACTGAGCCCCACTGGATGCTCTTCTTCGATGGATCCGCCCGTTAGCAAGTTGGCGGAGCTGGAGTGGTCCTCATCGACCCAAGCAAAGATCAAGTGAAGTACATGGTGCACCTTGAGTTCAAGGCCACCAACAACATGGTGGAGTACGAAGCACTGATCTTCGGCTTGTCGGCGGCCCTATCCCTAGGGATCCGCTAGCTCCTGGTGAAGGGGGACTCCCAGCGGATCATCAAGCAAGTCCGCAGGGAGTGTAGCTGCAACGAGCCCAGGCTCGCAGCGTACCTACTTCACGTGAGGAAACTGGAAAAGGACTTCACTGCCCTGGAACTGCAACACGTTCCTCGGGCTGACAACTCGGTGGCAGATGACCTCTCCGTGAGGGCATCAACTTGGGCGCCCATGCCCGAGGGCGTCTTTGAAAGACGGTTGCTGAGACCCACCGCTCAGTCGGCCAAACTGGGCGAAGGGGGGCGAGACTAGCACCTCGAAGCTAGTGGTCCCGGTGGAGTCCCATCTACAGAACCCACCAAAGACTGTGTATGCTATAGGACATCCTGCCAGTCCCTTAGCACCGCAGCCAATATCTCAGAGTGGTCCCGATGCATGGATCTCCGAGATCGGAGACTACCTGAAGGAAAATATCCTTCCTGAAGACCATGTGTCCGCAGAGTGCATAGTGTGGTTGGCTAAACGCTATGTGGTGGTGGAAGGGGATCTCTACCGTCGTGGCGCCAACGGCATTCTCATGCGATGCATTACCCAGGAGGAGGGCCGTGAGTTGCTCACGGAGATCCATGGAGGAGAGTGCGGAAGTCATTCATCATCCCGCACGCTGGTCGGTAAGGCCTTCCGGCATGGCTTTTACTGGCCAACCGCTCTCCAGGATGCATCTGAGATGGTAAAGTCCTGCAAGGCGTGCCAGTTCCACGCAAAGCAGATACACACACCAGCTCAGGCTCTGCAGATGATTCCACTCTCCTGGCCATTTGTCTATGGGGGGTGGATATCCTGGGACCATTCCCTAGGGCCGTCGGCGGGTACCGGTTCCTCTTCATCGCCATCGAAAAGTTCACAAAGTGGCCAGAGGCACCCCTGTGGTCAATATCACCCTGGGTGCTGCTGTCGCTTTCCTCAAGTCGATCATCTGTAGATTTGGGGTCCCAAGCCATATCATTACAGACAACGGGACCTAGTTTACAAGTCGGGTCTTCCAGGAGTATTGCGAGGACATCGGCACCCAGCTCTGCTTTGCGTCCGTGGCTCATCCAAGGAGCAACGGCCAAGTGGAGAGGGCAAACGCAGAGATCCTCAGGGGACTCATGACACGCACCTACGACTGCTTGAAAAAGCATGGTGCAAATTGGGTCAACGAGCTTCCGTCCATGTTGTGGGGGAACCGGACCACACCCAGTCAAGCTACCAGGGAGACCCCGTTCTTCCTGGTCTACGGGGCCGAAGCCTGCCTTCCCCCGAAAATCATTTTGGGCTCCCCACGGGTCCAGGCTTTCGATGAGTCTATGCAGGAATAGCTACGACGTGAGGACGTGGACTTCATCGACGAGCACAGATGGCGAGCGGCAATCTGAAATGCACGGTACAACCAAGCGCTCAGGCGCTACCACCAACGGTTCGTGCATAGTAGGGAGCTCAGGGTCGTTGACCTAGTCCTAAGGCGAGTACTGAACCGAGAAGGGCTCCACAAACTCTCCCCCAGCTGGGAAGGACCCTTCAAGGTGACGGAAATATGCCGACCCAGGTGTGTCCGCCTTGCTACAACTGAAGGAGAGCCTCTTCCCAATCCCTGGAACATAGAGCATCTCCGTAAGTTTTTCCCATAGAAACAAGCCTGGGGATTCAGTTTTCTTCCTTTGTAACTAAGTTGCGCATATATGTACGCCAGCCCGGTGAGGTTCGCCCTCATAAACCCGGTCTGTTGGCCTACACTCATGAATATCAAGTTATAAAGAAAAGATTCACCCCCAGATTTGTTTTTTTGATGGTCTTATTTTCGCTTCAATTTACGAGCATCATTTTTTATCTAACCCACCCATATAGTTCCCACCCCTGCTGGTATAATGACATCTGAATTGAGTAGCCAGGCTTGCAGTTTGGGATCCCTCGGTAGGGGGGTCCGGCAGCCTGGGGGCCAGTTCTAGAGAACGGGTACTTGTCTCCTAGGGTGCTCCGGAGCTGTGTAGCCGTTTAGCTTGGTTCCGTACCCTAAGCCTGCATGCTCCACCACTCTGTGGCGGGTACCCTAGTATTTGGAACTATAGTCATGTGGGTCCAGCAACCTGGGGTCCGGTTCTAGAAAACGGACACACGTCCCCTGGGGTGGTCCGGAGCTGTGTAGTCGCTTAGCCTGGTCCCGTACCCTAAGCCTACACGCTCCACCACTCTGAGACGGGTGCCCTAGGATTTGGAGCTGTGATCCAGGGGGTCCGGACACACGGATTGGCTTCCCGGTCTAAATCCTGCAGGTCCTGTTGCGTGAATCAAAGGATAAAAGATACCAGTTAGTGGGCCCTATGGGTGCACTACTAAAGCTTCCTAGCCAAGGCTGTGTGCAGATCCAGGTCCCAGTCGAGACTACCTCCTGAGGGCCAGGTCACCAATTCTTTCTTAAGTATACTGGCATCCAGCCTCGACACGTTGAGCCTACATCCCAGGGGGGCCAAGTACCAGGGAGAAGTTGGTAACGACGCACACAGCAAAGACAAATAGCATACAGATAAGTTTTGTCACTGTTAAATTAATACTTCCCAAAAGTATCTTACAAAACCAGAAAATATTACAAGCCGCACCCCAGCGGAACCCTTGCCATGTTTCTACAGATCTAGCTACTAATCATCGGCAGGATCCCGCTGGAAGCGCTCAGCCACCACCTCACAATATCTTGTACACTCTCCCGGGCGGCGTCTTTGGTGTCGGCCACCGGACCAGCGATCACCGGCTCCAAGGAGATGGCCGGGTTGTGGCTCCGGAAGCACGTCAGGATGTACTCGATCACCGCCCGGCAGAGCCTACCGCCCTCGGCCTCCAGGCGGGCGCCAAGGATCTGGTCCAGGCGTCGGACGCGGTCGGTGATGGAGTCCAGCACCGGGAGCGCGTCAGAGATGGACGTCGATAGCTCCGACACCGGGATGGGACTCACCCTTAGCGGCACCAGTGTCGTGCTTGCCTCACCGGCCCATGCGGCGATGCGCTGGACCCCGGCGCTCTGCTCCGCCTGGAGACCTTCAAGTGTCTTCTTCATCCCCTCCACCGCCTGGGGGGTCGGTGCTGCCTGTGTCGCCTGCGCCACCCAGAACTGGCGGACCCACTCCTCCAGCGCCCGCTCCTTCTCCTTCGCCTCGAGCTCATGATCGGCCAGCAGCTTCTCCCGCCTTTCAAACATTTCCTCCCTGAAGGCGAGGTCCTTCTCCCGCAAGGCGAGATCTGTCGCCCGCTTATCCAGGGAGGCATACTTTTTCTTGAGGTTCTCCTCGGCCAGGGCAATGCTGCTGGCCTTGTCCTCGAGCTCCTGCTGCAGCCTTTGCAGGCTCTCCACAGCCGCGGTCTACTAGACCCGCTGCTCCTCCAGGATTTTGTTGAGGGCGTTCAGCTTCGCCTGGAGCTCCGTGATGACCTCCTCCCTCTGGTCCAAGTGCTCCTCCTTCTTGGCTAGCTTCTTCTCCTTCTGGGCCACCTCTAGCTCCTGGGCGTACACCTTCTGGGGGTCCTTCTTGTAGTCCTTACGGTCCCGCTCAAGCTCGGACCGCTCGGAGGCGAACTGGGGGGCGCTGCCTTGGTGCTCTCCTCCAGCTGGGTACGCCAGTCGCTGAGGTGCTGGTGTTCGGCCTCGAGCGCCTCCCACTCCCGCAGGATCGCCGCCTTAGTCTCTTGGAGGGCCTGATGGGCGCGAGACAGCACCCGGGGGAGGGGAACTGGTGCTGCTTCTGGCTCGGCGACGGATCGGAGCCGCCGCCCAAAAATTACCTCTGTCTCCTCCGGAGTGGGCGGCGGGATGGAGCTGGACGCGCCCCCACGTCGACCTTCCAATGACGCAGTTGGGGCCCCCTCTACCGCCTACGATGGTGTACTCGACGGCATCGCCGTCGTTGAGGCTGTGGCAGCCGCCGGAGCAGTGGGGACCCCCTCCGCCGCTGCGGCACCACTTGGCATTGGCGCCGCTGCTACCGGACCCACAGCTGGGGCCTGGGGGCCCGGTGGCGCGGTCTCGGCGGCAGCAGCAGGGGGAGGGGGAGGCACGACCTTGGGAGCAGAGGGGGAGGAAGCCTTGACAAGCAAAGGATGGGTTCAGACCCGTCGACATGATAAACAGATTAATGGAAAAAAGGGGTTGCACTCACTTGGGGCCCTCGACCTTCCAGCGACCCTGGAAGCGGGGCGATCGTTGCTTTTGCTGCTGCTGTTGTTGTTGCTGCTGGTGGTGCCCATGGGGGAGATCACCCCCGGGTGGTGGTGGCAGCGGCGAACCCGACGGTGGTGGTGGTTGTGGTGGCGGCGGACCCAATGGTTGTGGTGGCGGGGGACTGACGCGCCTCTGCGCGCCCTGGGCCTAGGAGCCAGTCTCCTCGGCCCCACCAGTAGTCCTCTGACGCTTCTGGGATCCGGCCTCCTCGGCCCCAACAGGGGGGGTCCGAAACAAACGACCCGTCGACGCGTCGCAGCCAACGTCTCCTCTCTTCCTCCGACACCCCGGCGTCGCCTAGGGCGGAGGAGCTGCTTGCAGCCCTTGTCCAAGGGGTGGGGGCCGCGGTGGAGGTGCGGGAAGCTCTAGCGAGGCGCTGGGGGCCACGCCGGCAGTCTGGGGGCCTCCAGCCGGCGCATCGGAGATCCGGATCCCGCGATGGGGGTCCCGGCCGCCGGTCTGGCGAACCGCGACGCCGCGCTTGTCGAGGGTCGGCAGCGTGGCCAAAATCGCCGTCCTCAACCCTGCGTCGTCGTAGAGCGCAGGGATGCCCTCGGGGAGGATTAGAGACTCAGGGACGAATGACTCACCAGTAATCCCCTTCACTAGAACCTCCAGCTACTCCCAGGACAGGTCGGTCCTCCGCCCGCGCTGGATCCGGCCGATGTCGTTTGAGCCGGTGAACCAGCAACATAGATGCGCCCTCTGCTGCAGCGGCTCGATCCAGCGCTTCAAGAAGTCTCTGACCATGTGCATCGATGTTAAACCGCCCACCGCCAAGCTCTTGATCCTGTCCAGTACGAACTTGAACTCCGACGCCAGGGATGGCTTGGCCCTCCACTGCATCTGGTCGAGTCTTGGCCCGTCGCTCGGCAGGGCGAGGAGGTCGTTGGCCTCTGCGCTGGCGATCACCTAGTCGTCGCGCCAATTCTCCCACCTTGCGCTGCCAAGGGAGGGGATGTAGGCGCCGGCCGAATCCGGCCTTGTCTGGAAGTAGTAGGAGCTGAGGTGGTCCTTCGCCTTCCCCGACTTTACCAGCACAAAGAAATGGCGGAAGAGGGAGGTGCAGGGCGCCACCCCCACGAACATGTCGCACATGTGGGCGAAGATGGCCGCCTGGAGGATGGAGTGGGGGTGAGGTGCTGAAGCTGGAGGCTGAACTCCTCCAACAGCATCAAGAAGAAAGGCGAGATCGGCAGCGCCAACCCGCAGGAGAGCTAGGAGACGAAGAGCACGAATGCCCCGGCGGCGAGATCACCGAGGGGAGTGGCGCCGGAGCGGATCCTTCCGGCGAACACCGACGCGCTCCATCCGAGCAGGTTGCACACCAAGTTGAGTGCCCCCTCGGAGTTGAAACGCTCGGGATGAACTAGCGAGGCCATGGCGACTACGGCGGAGCAAAGTAGGAGAGTGTGGATGCGAAAGGGCGCAGAGAGCTCGAAGGCGAAAGGGCGCAGAGATTGGGAGAGAATGCAAAAGCGTAACTGCTGCTCGCGGGGTGAATCCCTCTTCAAGAGAAACTCTCCCGCTCGCGCCCCGAGACGCTACGAGAAATCCCAACTGGCGCACACCTTAAGCACAGGCGACCCAGTCTATGACACGGGGGCCCGGGCCCACAAGTCATACGGATTGAGCGTTGAACTCCTGGTGCGGGAAAAGCGAACCGCCGCGCACGCCCGAAAAGTGAACCGTCGCCCACGGTAGTGCACCTCTTCATCTCCGCCGCAAAAAACAACAGCCCAGTCTCTGACGCGGGGGCCCGGGCCCACGAGTCATACTCCTTGGGTGTCGGTTTCCGGGTGCAGAAAAGTCGAACCGCCGCTCGTGCCAATACCGCGCCTCCTCGGGGCCGCCGCAGAAGACAGAGAAGGTGATTTTTTAAACCAATGCAGAGGTATCGAGGTGCCTCGTGCGTGGCTTGGCAAAACCATCAGGCATGGGGGCCGCGGGTCAGTCAGCCGCGGGGACAGACGTTGCAGTTGGCGTGACCGAAGGCGGACTGGCGGTGATTACGTCAGCGAGCGCGCGGAACCGGCGCGCCAATCACCAATCAAGCTTTGGCCCCACCTGCAGGCTCGTATCCTCCCGTGAGGTGGGGCCGGGGGCCACTGTTAGTACGCTGAAATAGGGGTACCCCTTACTAGAGTATGAAGACACGGTGCCCGCGTGGCTATCTCTAGTCGCGTGGTAAACAGTACCCGACCCCACCACGTGGACGGCTCCGGGGCCACCACGTGGCCAGAGAAGATGATATACTCCAAGGTATCAACAGTAAGTCCGGACCCCATGGGAAAGTGTCGGACCCCTGCATATGTAGACCTGAGCTCCGGGAGAGGTCCGGGACCTCCACGGGCGCAAACCGGACCCCTAGAATGGGTTTCGGACCCCTCTATGTGGAGTCTGGGCCACTCACAGCAGGGTCCTAGGATTTTGGGACAAAGAATACCCAGGCCTTAATCAAGGCCAGGCGAGGGTCCAGAGCCGACATGTGTCCGGACCACGCCGCATACGCTTCTGCTCCCTGCTCAGGCAGAGACCCGATGCTGCCACGTGGCCTACTGCCCGTGACGTAAGCCAGCGGGCGAAGCATGACGTAAGGCCTCTGGGCCGTGCAGCCTCTTCATTTATTGCGGATAAGGTGCGCCTCCTGTCAATTCCACTGGTAGGTGATGTGCCGACTCGACATTTAATGAGCCCTGTCCATTCCACTGGCAGGCGATGTGCCACCTCAGCATTTAATGTGTGTTGTCCACTCCGCTAGCAGGCGGCGACCAGGCCATCCCGCAAGCGGCGTGCCTGTCCATTCCATTGGCAGGCAATACGCCCATGTTGCGGTGTACACTATGCTCATCATCACTCGCGCGTTACCGAGGAAGCAGCGCGGGATATCAATACTATATGCACTACGGACATTATAGCGCTCGGAGATCACCCTAGCGTTACAGGCGTTAGTTACTTCCTTCTGTTTTGCCCCTGGGCCCACATGTCGGGGCTCAGCATCCTTGTACGTGCCCCCCTTGAGCTATAAAAGGGAGGGCACGCAACGTTACAAGACAGGTTCTCTCACACTCACTCAAGCTCACTTAGACTCTCACACTCACAAGTTCATACAAGCTCTCAAGCTCAATACAGCACACAGTGGAGTAGGGTATTACGCTCCGGCGGCCTGAACCACTCTAAACCCTTGTGTGTTCTTGTGTTCATCCCGAATCCATCTAGCAGGGAAAACGCTTAGGCTCCCTCCTCATCTAAGGATTTAGGGCGGGTGCGTTCCGCCACCCGGCCGGAGAATTTCCCCTCCGACAAAAACAATTTGTATCTTTAGCACAATAAGGACACGTCAATCTACCATGCACGCTTTATCCAGAGAAAATACTATACGCCATAAAATCATGAACTAGGAACAGATATGCAACACGAAGATTGAATTTCTGCTTCTTTAAGCAGTCATAGGCTTCCACTCCTTGCCATAGCTTCTTTAACTCTTCAATCAGTGATTGAAGCATCACATTGAGGCGTACGCTAGGATGCTCACGCCCAGGTATAACAAGACATAGTAACATAAACTCATATTTCATGCAAAGAGCAGGTGGAAGGTTGTACGGTATGGCAATGACAGGCCATCATGAATACGACACATGGGTCATATTGAAAGGCGTGAAACCATCAGTTGCCAAGCCGATACAAACGTTTCTTGCATCGCTGGCAAACTCTAGATCAAAGTTGTCAAGAGACTTCCATGCATCACCATCTGACGGGTGCACCATTAACCCATCTTGTCCGTCCGTACAATCTTTATGCCACCTCATGTGCATAGTGGTCTTCCTCGAGACAAATAAACGTTTCACTCTAGGAGTGAGAGGCATGTACCGAAGCTGTTTATGTGCAACCATTGTTACCACCTTCTCCCCATCTTCATTTACAAGCTCCATGTACCCCGACTTCCCACATTTTAAGCATTTCTGCTCTCTGCCATGTTCCTTCCAAAAAAGCATGCAGTTGTCCTGGCAAACATCAATC
The DNA here is from genome assembly GCF_902167145.1 of Zea mays. Lineage (NCBI taxonomy): Eukaryota > Viridiplantae > Streptophyta > Magnoliopsida > Poales > Poaceae > Zea > Zea mays. The sequence continues at coordinate 90,496,944 of NC_050103.1, read as the reverse complement.
TTCTCATACTCCATACCAAGACCTTCAAGCAATTTCTTGGACTGGTACATGTCTTTGGGCATCTTGTGACCCGTAGGAAGAACCTCGCTAATCAAATCCACGAGCTCTTTGTAACAATTAATAGAGAATGCAAACTTGGACTTGATTGACATTAGTCGTGTCACAAATTCGAGAACGGTCACATCGGTGTGCCCATGAAGAGGCTCTTCTGACGCTTTGAGGAGGTCGAAGAACTTCTAAACCTCCGGTGTTGGTGAATCATGATGATCTGGGGCCAATTCAGGCTGCAAATCCTCAAGCATATAGTCCATCATATCAACATCTTCACCGTCATCAACTTCTACTTATGTTGCTCGTTCAAAGCGTGACTCCCCGTGGAGATACCAGACCTTATAGCCTGGCACAAAACCATGCGAGCACAGGTGTAGTGTGACCTGCCTCTTGGTGTGGCTCGTCATATTTCTACATTTATTGCATGGACACCTAATATTATCTATTTGTGACAAAGCAGCTGCATGGTCCAGAAACATCTGAGTCTTGGCAAACCATTCACTTGTGTGACACCCACCCTTCTTGAAACCATCATACATCCAATCACATCTATCACCCATTATTGTAGTTGTGTACGAGTAAGAGTGCGTGTGAGACATTCATGTTTCTACATGTCACACATACCATGTATGGTATATATATAGTTGCAACAACGAGGTAGTATAATCAATACGTACATACATTACATTCATCACTTAACAATATTCACAACAATTAGTATTTGCAATAATTACTATTTGTATAACACATCACATTCACCATCAAATTCATTAACTAATAACATCAAACCACAAAGTTTATATTTGCAACATAAAATTAAAAATAGTAACTACAATGTATAAAGTCATATGAAGACTAATAACACTATCAATTAACAAATTTAAACTAACTCTAATCACATAAAAGTTAACTCCCATCGGCCACGAAAAACCGACAAAAATAAAACGTCTTAATATACATATTATACCTCGTCTTGCATGGACCAGACGGCGGCACAGACCGTGATTGTTGGAGGCGGTGGGCCGGCGCGGTGGTGGAGGCGTGGCGGCTGAAGTGGTGGACGACGGCGGTGTGGCAACGGCGGACGGCGTGGGGAGGCGGCAGTGGATGGTGGCGGTGGTGGACGATGGCGTTGGGGCGGCGGCGGAGGAGACGGACGACCTTGGGGCAGTGGAGGTGCGCGCGGCGGGCGGGGAGACAGCGGTGGAGGTGCGCGCGGTGGAGGAGGCGGGCGGCGGTAGTTGGAGGCGGCGGAGGAGGCCAGAACGGCGGCAGCGGCGACCGACGTTTCACACAGGCTCAAACTCGAAATGAGCCCATGCTGATAGAGGTTGTTGTCATATTCGATTAATTCCCGTCGACTGAGGTACAGGGCCGACGGGAGTTAAGTAATTCCCATCGGTCAGGCTTCAAGGCCGACGGAGTTAAGTAATTCCCGTCGGGCAGGCTACAGGGCCAACGGGAGTTACGTTATTTCTAGTGTTTAGGCCGACAGGAATTAAATTAAATTAATTCATGTCGGCTGTCTGTTGGCCAACGTGGATTTTTTTATTCCCGTCAGTCTTTTCCCAGGCCGACGGGAATTACTCTAGCCGACGGGAATCCTTTGGATTCCTGTTGTGTGTAGACCCATAACAGCATTGTGCACCATTTTCAGCGGCCACTGTTATTTTCGGTGGCTAAGGGGTGCCCGCCGAAAATAACGGCTTATTTTTGGCGGCATGACACTGCCGCCAAAAATAGCACTATTTCCGGCGGCTTCTGACACAGCCGTCGAAAATAATGTTATTTTCGACGGCTAGCCATGGCCGCCGAAAATTAAAAGTTCAAAACGGCCGCGGGCGACCCTTCTTTTCTTCTCTGTTTCTTTCTCTGCCCCCGACCACACCGCGCTGTGCCGCCGCTCCCCGATGTCCCCCGCGCCGCTGCTCTTGGTCGGCCCCACGCCGCGCAGCGCCCTTGCGCGGGACGCTCGCCCGACCGCCGCCGTCCCAAGCCGCCGCCACCGTCGACCGCCGCCGTTCAAAGCCCCGAGCAGCCACTGTCGTGCAACCACTCCGCCGTCGTCGCCAATCTCTTCCCTATCGTTAGGTATTTTTTTGCGTTATTTATTCAATATTTTTTCGGCGGTCGTTATTTAATTGCCGCCGAAATTAGTATATATTTGTGATTGTGTATGTTTAATTAGTTATGTGATTAGTATTATTGTTTAGTTCGATTTCATTAATGTATTAGTGGTATATGTGGTTGAGTGATTAGAGGTATATTGTATTTAGGCATTAATTTCATATTAATATGTGGTACTGTTATATTATTAGTTTTAATAGTACATTGTATTGGTATGTAGAATAGTTGCATTATTAGTTTATGTGGTACTTAGTTTGATTTGATTTAATAGTATATCATTCTCTGTTATATATATAAGTAATGTATTGTTTAGTGGCAGCGAGGTTATGCTGCCGAAATTATTTTGGGTCCTGCTATCTTGGTGTGGTTTAGAACATATCCTTGCCTATACATGTAGGATTGATACCCTTGACGAAATTGAATAATGGTTTCACGATATGGTTCGGTTTAACAGTCTCAGGCATGGCTGAAGACTGTGCATGGATGTACAATGGCTGGAGTAGGAATGGACGTCATTCTGATGATTGGGTAGCCAAGACCAAAGATTTTGTGGACCACGTATTCTCCTTGTCCTTAACCGGCACTGTTAGATGCCCTTGTAGGCGGCACGAAAACAATATATTTCTTAATAAGGAAAGAGTTAGCCTAGATCTTTGTCAGTTTGGATTTATGCCCGGATATGAGGTGTGGGAACATCATGGTGAGGTAGTACCCAACCAGAATGTAGAAGAGGAGGAGAACAATGATTGGGTTGGCGATGATGCGATGCATGAGATGCTAGATTCGCTACGTCCAGAATTAAACCTAAGCTCCGAGGATCCTGCCACACCAGAGGTTTCCAGATTTTTCAAACTACTAAAAGACTCTGAAGAGTCGTTGCATGAACACACAGATGTGAGTATACTCGCTTTTGTGACTCGGCTCATGGCCATTAAGTCCAAGTACTTTTTCTCGAACAATTGTTACAATGAGATTTTAAAGTTATTAGGAGATGTGCTCCCAAAGCCCACTAAGTTGCCTAAAGACATGTACCATTCAAAGACAATTATCAAAGGTCTTAGTATGGATTATGAGAAGATTGATGTGTGCAAAAATAATTGTATGCTTTTCATGAAGGAGCATGCAGAAGAGAAAAAATGTCTGAAATGTGGACAATCTAGATTTGTGGAAATTGTTAATGATGAGGGTGAGAAGGTGATGACAGATGTTGCACATAAGCAGCTCCGCTACTTGCCACTAACTCCTCGAGTGAAACAGATGTTTCTATCTAAAAAAACGCTATGCACATGTGATGGCACAAAGAAGGTGTCCATGATAACGATGACCTAATCATGCACCCTTCAGATGGGGATGCATGGAAGGCTCTTGACACGTTTGATCCTGACTTTGCAGCTGATCCAAGGAATGTTCGAATCGACCTCGCGACCGCTGGCTTCACACCTTTTGGTCAAATGGCATCATCATACTCATGTTGGCCCGTCTTTGTTATTCCACACAACCTTCCTCCTTCTCTTTGTATGAAATATGAATTTATATTTCTGTTGGGGTCGTGCTTCGGTACGCCGAAGGTCTCACACGAAGAAGCAGCTTCGGCCAAAGTCGTTTCTAAGAGATGGCCGAAGGTCCCTTTTCATGGAGCTTCGGCGTTTTAAACCGACATAGAGGCAGAATGACCTTTTTATACATGTATGTCCGAGTCAATGTTGTAAACTTCCGCAAGGGGCATAATTGTAATTTGTCACAGGCTGCGACCTGTGTCTATAAATAGATGAACAGTACCTCTGTACTGTTCACGCGAACCTGCTTTTTGCCTTCGCATCACATTCGTACTTTTTGCCTTCCGCAAGACCGAAGGTACATTTGTACTTCAAAGTCATTTATATTCATTAATACAAGTAGAGATAATTCTATGATAATATTTACATGTTTATTTCATGATTTATGTGAATGCTTTATTCTTTGTTGTTATGCTTACGAAGGTATGTTCTTTGTAACCTTCGTCCGAGATGCTATATATCCCGAAGGGATATATCGTTATGAAGGACGAAGGACCTTAATACTTAACATTTTCCGTGTTGCCTTGTTCTTAATTCGAAGCATTTGAGAACAAGTCCCCAACATTGGCGCCCACCTCCGGTCAACTCACTTCCACCTTTCTGAGCTGATGGCTTCGTTCAACACTCAAGCTGGAGCTGCTTCGGCTTCGAAGCTGGTGCTCCCGATAACAGGCGGTTCTTGCTCAGAGCCAGCTAACAAAAAGCAGAAGAAGGAGGCTCAGAGAAGGGTGCAGCATGTTGGAGTGCAGGGACCCTTCATTAAGTCAAAATGGTCTCACATTCCAATTACCTTCTCTCAGGAAGATCTTCAGCTCAAGGACTATCCTCACAATGATGCTATGGTCATTTCTTGTGTGATCAAAGGGTTTCTGGTTCACAATGTCCTAGTTGACACAGGCAGTGCAGCTGACATTATATTTGCCAAAGCCTTCAGACAGATGCAAGAGCCTGAAGACAAGATTCATGATGCTACGCACCCTCTTTGTGGCTTCGGAGGGCGGCAGATTGTGGCACTCGGGAAGATTACCATGCCGGTAACCTTCGGATTTGTTAATAACACAAGGACTGAGCAAATTGTGTTTGATATTGTTGACATGGAATACCCCTACAACGCCATCATTGGTCGTGGTACCCTAAATGCTTTTGAAGCAATTCTTCACCCAGCTTATCTCTGCATGAAGATACCTTCGGACCAAGGGCCTATTGCTATTCATGGGAGTCAGGAAGCTGCCAGAAGGGCCGAAGGAAGCTGGACTGATTCCAAGGCAATCCATAATATAGATGGAGTTGAAGCTTGTGAACAGTACAAGTTCAGGAGGGAAAAAGCAGCTTCGGCTGATCAGCCGAAGCCCATGCTGCTGTGTGAGGATATAGCAGAGCAGAAGGTGCTATTGGGCTCGCAATTATCTGAAGATCAAGAGAAAACCTTGATAAGGTTTTTATTCAACAATAAAGATGTTTTTGCATGGTCAGCCAATAATCTTTGTGGAGTGAATCGGGATGTTATTGAACATTCGCTCAATGTTGACCCATCCTTCAGACCCCGCAAGCAGAGGCTTCGGAAAATGTCTGATGACAAGGCCGAAGGGGCTCGCAACGAAGTAAAAAGACTCCTAAGTGCAGGAGTTATCAGAGAAGTGAAGTATCCAGAATGGCTAGCTAACACTGTTATGGTGAAGAAGGCCAATGGAAAGTGGAGAATGTGTATTGATTTCACAGATCTCAACAAGGCTTGTCCGAAGGATGAGTTCCCGCTGCCAAGGATAGACTCTTTAGTTGATGCAGCAGCTTCTTCGGAACTCATGAGTCTCCTGGATTGTTACTCAGGCTATCATCAAATCTGGATGAAAAAGGAGGATGAGCCGAAGACTAGTTTCATAACCCCAAGTGGTACATATTGCTATCTTCGGATGCCTGAGGGGCTTAAGAATGCTGGAGGGAGTTTCAGCAGGATGACTGCGAAGGTTCTCCAATCTCAGATAGGCAGAAATGTGTTGACCTATGTTGATGACATTATTGTAAAAAGCACGAAGCAAGAAGACCATATTGCTGATCTGCAGGAGACCTTCGCCAGCTTCAGACAAGCTGGTCTGAAGCTGAATCCAGAAAAATGTGTCTTCGGAGTAAAGAAGGGTAAGTTCCTTGGATGCTTGGTTTCAACAAAGGGAATTGAAGCTAACCCAAATAAAATCGAAGCTATACTTCGAATGGAGCCACCAACCACAAGAAAGGGGGCCCAAAGATTGACAGGAAGACTGGCATCTCTTAACAGATTTATATCCAGATCAGCGGAAAGAAATCTACCCTTCTTCGAGGTGCTAAAATCAGCTGAAGTCTTTCAATGGGGCCCAGCTCAACAAAAAGCTTTCGAAGAACTCAAGCAATACCTGATAGATCTAACAACATTAACTCCACCAATGCCAGGGGCTCCTCTGTTGTTGTATGTGGCAGCTTCGCACTCAGCAGTAAGTGCGGCACTTGTGCAGGAGAAGTTTGATGGACAAATCAAGAAGCAGGTCCCAGTATATTTTGTATCTGAGGTCCTTAGTGTCTCAAAGAAAAATTATACAGAACTGGAGAAGGTGTTGTATGCCGTTCTAATGGCATCCAGGAAGCTTCGGCATTATTTTCAGGCATATAATATTATTGTTCCTTCTTCGCAGCCGTTGAAAGATATCATGAGAAATAAAGAAGCTACTGGCCGAATTGGAAAATGGGCTGCGGAGCTTAATGAATTTTACATTGATTATGTGCACAGATCCTCGATCCAGTCTCAAGCATTGGCAGATTTTATTGCCGACTGGACGCCAGGGGCTCAGGGCGAAGAAGCGAATAAAGATGCCGAAGCATGGACAGTGTTTTGTGATGGCTCCTGGGGAACCTTCGGAGCAGGAGCAGCTGATGTTTTGGTTTCACCGTCCAAGGTTAAAACTTGCTATGCAGCAAGACTGGACTTCAGCTGCACAAATAATATTGCTGAGTACGAAGCCTTGCTCCTGGGTCTTCGGAAACTAAAGGCGATGGGGATCAGGAGGGCGATCCTTAAAACTGATTCTCAGATTGTTTCGGGTCATATTGACAAAAGTTGCAAGGCTAAAGACCCGAAGCTTGAAAAATACCTAGACACAGTCCGAAGGATCGAAGCTTCCTTCGAAGGATTTTCTGTTAAGAATATCCCTCGAGGGCAAAATGAACATGCTGATTTGTTAGCCAGGTCTGCAGCACAGGGGCTGCCGCTACCTTCGGATGTATTCTTCGAAACAATAAAGGCACCTTCAGTGGAGTTACTTGAAAGAGCAGTTCTTACTATTTCTCCTGTGTACAGTGAAGATTGGAGAACTGAAATAATTTCTTACCTTCAGGGCAACTTCCTATCAGATGACGAAGCTTATAATAAAAGAATAGAGGCAAGAGCTCGTCCGTATATCATTATAGAAGGGGAGTTATACAAGCATGGAGTTTGTGCCCCGCTGCTCAAGTGCTTGTCTAGAGCCGAAGGTATAGAGTTGATGAAGGAGATACATGCAGGCCTTTGTGGATCCCACATCGGATCCAGGCCGTTACTTGGAAAAGTGTTCCGTCAAGGATTTTATTGGCCGAAGGCAGCTTCGGATGCAGCTGAGTTAGTTCAAAAGTGCGAAGGTTGTCAGAAATGTGCAAGAGATCAAAAACAACCTTCGTCTTTGACACAGCTAATACAACCCATCTGGCCATTGCAAAGGTGGGGCCTCGATTTGCTGGGCCCATTACCACCGGCTCAAGGCAATCTGAAATATGTTGTAGTTGCTGTGGAATATTTTTCCAAGTGGATTGAGGCGAAGCCATTAGCTACAATAACTTCGGCCACTGTCCAAAAATTTTTCTGGCAGAATATTGTCTGTCGCTTCGGAGTGCCGAAGGCTATAACTGTAGATAATGGAACACAATTTGACTCCGAAGAATTCAGAAATTTTTGTGATCTAATTGGCACGAAGATCCACTTTGCGTCAGTCAGGCACCCGGAGTCGAATGGGCTTGTTGAAAGGGCCAACGGCATCATAATGACAGGAATAATGAAGCTAATCTTTAATCAACCAAGGGGAAAGTGGCCAGATCAGCTTACCAAAGTGGTATGGAGCCATAACACAACAACATCAAGATCTACAGGCTTTACCCCATTTAAGTTGTTATTTGGTGACGAAGCAATAACCCCGGAAGAAGCCAAAGCTGGATCAATAAGAGTGGTAGCTTCGGCAGAATCAGGTCCCGAAGATACTTGTCTCGTGGAAAAAGATGCCTTAGAAGGGATCAGGCTTCAGGCCGTGGAGAATATCAATAAGTACCAGGCTGAAACAGTTAAATGGCGAGATAGAAAGGTCCGGCTAAAAAATATTGAGCCAGGACACTTGGTGCTTCGGAGAGTGGCCAATCCGGATACAGTGGGCAAATTGCAACTGAAATGGGAAGGGCCTTTCTTAGTAGCATCTTCGTCAAGGCCTGGTTCGTACAGACTGAAGGACATGGATGGCAATGAAATTCCAAGATCTTGGAATGCGGATGAGCTTCGGCGGTTTTATGTATAACTCGATGTAATTTTGACTTTTCTTTTCTTTTTCATGGCACCCTTTTCCTTTCTAAAGGGGGAGAAAGGTTTTTAATGGGGCCATCATATGTAATTTCCTTTTTAGTTTTATAAGAGCAAAATCCCCCAAAGAATGTAAATGTAAAAGCTGAGAGCGCACCATCGAGTGCCGAAACTAAAAAAGAGAAGAAGCTCCAAAGACGTCCCTAAGGGGATGCAGAGCTCACAGCGAAAAGTCAACGCTGATTCCGCCGAAAGTAAAAGGCGAAGAAGCTCCAAAGTCGTTCCTAAGGGAATGCAGAGCTTATACCGTCTAAGTAAAAGACGAAGAAGCTCCAAAGACGTCCCTAGGGGGATGCAGAGCTTACAGCGAAAAGTCAACGCTGATACTGCCTAAGTAAAAGGCAAAGATGCTCCAAAGTCGTTCCTAAGGGAATGCAGAGCTGACGTGTGTTTGCTCCTAAGAAAATGATGGATGAGTGTGGCTTCGGACATACGCTTCGGACATTCATTTGCACATTACATCATGGCATTTGCATGCATAAGCATTCATTCATAGCATTTGTGTTCCTAAATGGTTGCTTCGGCACAGAGAAAAGTTTCGGATAAATGGTTTGTTATGGTTCGTTATGTAAAAGAAAGGTTTCGAAGAAGTGGTTTTTTATGAATCGTTGTGTATAAGAGTAGCAGTCTTTTATGTTTTGTTATGTAAATAAAAGCTTCGGCAGATAAGAGTAGCAGTCTTTTATGTTTTGTTATGTAAGGAAAGGCTTCGGCAAAAAGAGGAAGCGGCCTTTTATGCTTCGTTGTGTACGAAAAGAAGGGAAGGTGTTTTTTCGCCTTCGGCTCAAAAAACTGATTTCGTCCACATCAAAGCACCTCAATCGAAGGGTAAGAATATATTACAAGGTATGTACAAAGTTCCTTGAAGAACAGTTTAATTCTATTTACAAGAGTTGTTACAAAATTATCCTGAGTTTTTCTAAAGCACACTTCTGCTAGTCTTCATTAAGCTTCAGCTTCGACGACAACTTCGGCGACATATCCTAGGCATCATCTTCACCTTCGTCATCCTACATGAGTCAAGGAATCATAAGAATCAAGCCCAAAGGAAAAGGTAAGCACGAAATGTCATTTCTTACTGGTTCAAGATGACTTCAGGCTTCGTCTCCAGCTTTCTCTCGCCCGCCCTTTGTCCACACCATTTTTATAAATCTATTGGAGATACTTCGGGCGAGGTCGGGCATATCATCCAGGATTGATGAAGATAAGGTGAAGTTGGGCCTGTTGACAACCTTTCCATGTTCGCAGCCGGCCTTCAGAAATGCAGCAGCGGTACCCCGAGAAGCTACCCAGGCACAGAAGTCGTCGTGCCCGGCTATAACTTCGTCAAGCTCTTCGATTTCAGCTTCAATATGATCGAAGGCCTGGGGTAAATTTTCCGCCGAAGGGTTAAATTTCCCACTGCTGGCTCCAACAGAGTAAAATATCTTTTTTAATCGTCCAATACAATTATTGCCAAAGTTCAAGCATTTGTCTTGAAGGCTTGTTAATGCTTTCTTCAATTCTGAGCTGGTCTGGACTTCGGCTTTAAGCTTCGAATTCAGTTCTAGCTTCTCCTGATCAAATTGTTTTGATTGATTGATAAGCTTCGAATTTAACTCTAATATTTTAGCCTCAGTTTCAGCCAGCAAGCCTTCGGTCGATTGGAGCTCGAAGTCTTTCTTTTCAATGATGGCAGATTGCTCTTTTATTTTGCTTTCCAAGTTTTCAATTATAGCTTCGTGATTTTTGTCCTCCAAGTCTTGTTGCATCTTCAGAGCTTTGCTCAGTAGCATGCTCTGAACAGAAACAACTTATGTTAAGTAATATTTTCATTGTTAACGGCAATAAAAACCAGAGAAAAAGGTTGTTTACCTTGAAGTTAGAATAAAACAAGCTGCCGACGATATGTTGTCGTCGGTAGCGGCTGATGTCTGTCTCTAACTTCGGAAAACCGATACTCTTCGATAGAGTACAGATTACCTTAGCTCGAGTCTGGTCTCGAATACAGCCTAGTTTTTCATCATCTACACCCCCAAATAGAAGGGCTCCTGGCTTGTAGCCGCAAGATTTGGCATAGTCTTTCAGTTCTTCTATTTCGTCCTTCGTCAGTTTCTGCCCAATTAGATTCTGGAAAGAATAGGCTTCGTCGTCCGGAGTTTCTTCGACTATTTCTTTCCCTTTCCCTGGCACTGTGGCCAGGATTTCTTCAGTAACGGTGGCAGCTTCTTCAATGTTTTCCGTCAAAATTTTGTCAATATTTTCAAGAGTAGTTTCTAAATTTACATCTTCGGGTGTGGCAGCTTCGGTAGCCGCGACTTCCGAAGCTCTACCTTCAGCAGCTGCCGTTTTCTGAATTGACAACCTAGGTGGAGTTTTGTCGATAACCTCAGTTACCGCAATAATTCTTTGCCGTTTGGGTTTGTTTATCTTCGGTTGATCCGGCTCGTCCACCTTTTCAAAAAGCTTCGTCAGTTGGAGCCCTAGTGGACTTAGCTTCGTAGGCATGGGTTCAGTCATTACCTTTAAAATTTCCTCCACGTCGCTGGTAGAAGGCGGTGTGGGGGTCTCCTCTTCTTCGGGTGATTTGCGCTTCGGAGCAGATATTTTTCTTTTCTTGAGAACTTTCTTCTCCTTTGCTGGTATTTCTTCATCCCTGATCAGAGCTTCGGCTACTCTTTTTCTTTTGAGGCCCTCGGCGCCCTTGTTCAATTGTTCGTAGTCTGGGTATTCGAAGCCTAGGGCGTCAAGCACTCGGTTCAGCCTTCGTTTCGGTCGGGCACCGAAGGCTGCTGTCATTAGTTGATCCTCTTTTTTGGAGTAATTCCCTAGGATTTCGTTGCACATCACCTCAACAGTGTCTAACCATTCTTTGCAGGGTTTTTTAAAGAACTTCTTGAACTTGAAGTAATAGGGAAGCCGGACAAGCTCCCCCTTCTTCTTCTCTCCCTCCAGCTTCGGCATCTCCCACTCTTTTAGAGTAGGGAAAACTCTGAATGCCAAGAACTCTTGAACTAGATCCCTGGTGCCAATATGTTCTGAGATAATTTCAAATTCACCCAGAGCAGCCCAGGTGGGACCTTTTAGGTCGCCAATGCGGCATTGTGGCCTTGTCTCTCCGAAGATTAACTCCAGAGGGCTTTGTACCAATTTTTCTTTGTCTTCATCGACTTTTACATAAAACCACTCAGATTTCCAACCTGCTGGCCATTTGCTTCGGTAGCTGATGACAGGACACTTTGTTGTCTTCCGGTAGGCAAAATTGTAGCAACCGAAATTATCATGTAGCCCATCTTTTCTGGCTTTTGTTTGGTAATGTAATTCGTGAGCTCGGCAGAAGCTGTCAGCAAATGGTTCCACAGCTTGGCTTCGGAGGGCCCAGATATAAACATTGAGCCTAACGATGGCGTTAGGAGTCAATTGATGAAAGTAGATACCAAACCTCCTTAGTATCTCCGCAACAATATCGTGGAGAGGGAATCTAAGCCCAGCTTTTAAAAAACTCTTGAAAATAACAATCTCATCCTTCCTTGGCTTCGGGGTGGTTTCTTCTTCCCCGAAGCGGAGTAGCTTCTTCTGGTCCTCATTGAAATAACCTGCTTTCACCATCTTCGAAAGGTCAGCTTTTGAAACAGTTGATTTCCCAAAATCCAGGTGACTGGGCTTGCTGGGCATAGCAAGGTGATAGTCATCTTCGGAGTCAGTCCCTTCAATGTTTTCTTTTCCTTCGGCAGTTGTTGGGCCTGCTTCAGCAGCAGGCATTTCTTCTGTAGTCAGTAGACCGGAACGCTGCATTGCTTCGGAAATGGGCACAGTGTCTGAACCTTCGGCTTCGTCTCCCTCACGTACAACTTTGGCAGTAGATCGTATTCTCGCCATTTGATTCTAAGTTTGGGAAGTCAAAAACTTTTTCCTTTTTTCTTTTCTCCGAAGCTCTTCTTTCTGACGAAGCGGACGTTGAGAAGCACCTTCGTTCGATTCTGAGACTTAAGCTTCGGCTATGGTGAAAAATTTTGGCAGCGAAACAGTGCAAATAGCAATGAATGCTGTGGTAACTTCACACCCACCTGTTTGTTTATATAGTGCTGCAGGTAGGAAGGCGAAGCGGTGGAACTGTTACACCAGGCGCGCAGTAACTCATACCCGCTGTGCAGTGGACCGCAAAGACCAAACAGTAACTCTACAAAGTGGGCTTGGCACGCGCTCGGAAGTCGGATCGTTTCTCCGCAACGAGCTCAGGGAAGGTGTTTTTTGGACCTTCGGCTTCCCGAAGCTGAAGAGGTTTTTTTTTCACGGGCCAAGCTCGTTACGAAGAATGATCTAGCACCGCGAAAGGGGCTACTGTTGGGGTCGTGCTTCGGTACGCCGAAGGTCTCACACGAAGAAGCAGCTTCGGCCAAAGTCGTTTCTAAGAGATGGCCGAAGGTCCCTTTTCATGGAGCTTCGGCGTTTTAAACCGACATAGAGGCAGAATGACCTTTTTATACATGTATGTCCGAGTCAATGTTGTAAACTTCCGCAAGGGGCATAATTGTAATTTGTCACAGGCTGCGACCTGTGTCTATAAATAGATGAACAGTACCTCTGTACTGTTCACGCGAACCTGCTTTTTGCCTTCGCATCACATTCGTACTTTTTGCCTTCCGCAAGACCGAAGGTACATTTGTACTTCAAAGTCATTTATATTCATTAATACAAGTAGAGATAATTCTATGATAATATTTACATGTTTATTTCATGATTTATGTGAATGCTTTATTCTTTGTTGTTATGCTTACGAAGGTATGTTCTTTGTAACCTTCGTCCGAGATGCTATATATCCCGAAGGGATATATCGTTATGAAGGACGAAGGACCTTAATACTTAACATTTTCCGTGTTGCCTTGTTCTTAATTCGAAGCATTTGAGAACAAGTCCCCAACAATTTCTTTGCTTAATCATTCCTGGCCCAGACTATCCTGGAAAGAACCTCAATGTCATGTTAAAACCCTTGATTGAAGAGTTGAAGGAGCTTTGGAAAGGTGTTGAAGCATACGATGTTTTTACAAAACAGATATTCAAACTTCGAGTTGCGTATTTGTGGTCGGTGCATGACTTCATGGCGTATGCTATTTTTACCGGTTGGAGTACACATGGTAGATTGACATGTCCATATTGCGGTTCAGATACAGATTGCTTCCGTCTTGCTCATGGTGGAAAGATCACTTACTTCGATTGTCATCGACGCTGGTTGCCCAGGAAACACCCCTTTAGGAGCGATAAGAAAAACTTTATAAAGAACACTATGGTCACCAAAGGACCGCCTAAACGTCTTAACGCAGCAGAAATATATGCTCAGCTGAACAACCTTGTCCTAAATGAAAAGGGGGACAAGTACGAAGGATTCAGAGTGGATAACAACTGGGCACATATATGTGGTCTCTGGGAGCTCCCTTATATGTCGTCATTGATTCTTGTGCACAACATTGATGTCATGCACCAAGAAAGTAATGTTGCTGAAGCCCTCATACACAACTGCATGCATTTTGAAAAAACAAAGGACAATCTGAAAGCTCGAAGAGATCTAGCAATGCTTTGTGACCGACCAACCCAAGTGCTCAATGACAACGGTAAGCCACCACGTGCCTTGTTCTGTCTTACCTCTAAAGACAAGATCGAGGTAATGAGATGGATGAAAAAAATTAAATTTCCGATGGTTATGCTGCGGGCTTGAAAAGAGATGTGAATTTGAAAACGGGAAAACTAACTGGGTTAAAGAGCCATGACTTCCATATATTAATGGAGAGGATTATCCCTGTCATGTTTCATGGTTATATGCCCGACGCCATGTGGCAAGCAATAGCTGAGCTAAGTTATTTCTACAGGCAGATCTGTGCCAAAGAAATAAGTAAAAATATGATGGAGAAGTTGGAGAAAGAAATACCAGTGTTGTTATGCAAGCTAGAAAAAATATTCCCACCTGGATTCTTCAATCCGATGGAGCATCTACTTATTCACATTCCATATGAGGCAAAGGTTGGTGGACCTGTACAATATAGGTGGATGTATCACATTGAACGTGCACTCAAAAACCTGTGAGACATGGTTCGAAATAAGGCTAGAGTAGAAGGATGCATCGCTGAAATTTTTTTGCTAAAGGAGGTTTCATACTTCACGAGTGTGTATTTCGCAGAGGAACATAATGTCTATGCTGCTACCATGCGATACAATGTCGATGAGGAACCTCCTGTCAGTGATCTCAACATTTTCCAATGGAGAGGCACAAGTACTAGTAAGGGCACGTTCTACCACCTTAGCATGGATGAAAGAATGTCCGCATTGCTATACATGTACTCTAATATGGAAGAGATGGAGCCATATTTCATGTAAGTCTTTATTTTACCCCTTAATTTCTTTACCAAAGGAGCCATATTTAATTACTTATTTGTCGTACAGTAAGTTCGACGAGGAAAATTGGACTTATTCCCATCAACCTACAAGCAAACAACTAGATACGATGCGACAACATGGGAGGCAAGGAAGACCTAATTTTGTTGACTGGTTTCGCGAGCATGTAAACTCTTTATATTCCTTACTTTCATGTCATTTAGCCTTTTACGCGAGGTAGTCATTTTAACTGTATATTATTTGCAGTGCACAAAGACTCCTAACATACACGAGGACTTGAGACAGCTATCTTATGGGACAGTGACTTGCAGAACCTTTGGTCGATACGATGTGAATGGCTTTTGTTTTCGTTTAGACCAATTTGAAAAGTCTCGTCCTCGTGCAGCCACACGTAACACTGGAGTTCTGACTAGGGCACTCGATGCACTCGGCAGAGAAACTAATTATTATGGCATCATTCAAAACATCCTAGAGTTTAATTTTGCAGGGAACAAAACTTAGAAATTAGTATTCTTTCTATGTGATTGGTTTGACAGCACTAATGGGATTAGACAAAGTCAATATGGCATAACTGAAGTAAAGCACAAGGAACGACTTCGAGGCCATGATAATTTTATCCTTGCACACCAGTGCGAGCAGGTCTACTATATGTTGTACCCAAATCCGAAGTTTAAAGCATGGTGGGTAGTTCATAAGGTGAACCCTAGGGAACTTTTACATACTCCTTGCACTGCTGGTTATCAATTCGAAGACGAACATGCCGATGATGTTTATCAAGAAGAAGAATTGCCAACCACTTTTACTATCAATGAGGGTGTTGCACTAAACTCACTAGTCGGAGACCGTAACGATGTCACTGCTGATGAGTGTGTTGCACCGAAACGAAAACGAAATCCAAGGAACAAAAAAGGCACATTGCGAGCTTTGGATCGAAGAAGAATCCTTGATCATGATTCCGATGAATTTTGATGTGTAATGCATAATTTCATTTTATGTGATGTATTATTTGATTTTTTATTAATTCACTTAATTTTATGGAGCTAATACCTTTAATGTTTTTCTATTAACATGATGAGTGGTAGGAAAACAAAGCGCACTACTAGGGGGTTTCTTAATGCGGCTAGCAGGATACTCCCTGGTGGACGTTCCCTTTTTCAAGGGAGTTCTTCTAGCCAGAGCAGACAGGAGGCGTTGCTGAGACACGCACGGCCAGAACTACGTGATACACCTATCGCTCTACAACGGAGTACCGATGTAAATGTTTATGTAATTGATCTTATTTGTCAGTCACTTATATATATATATATATATGTGTGTGTCTTGCATGTCTCTATTTCATGTCCATAGGAAGAGGAGGACGACGAGGAGGAGGTGCAACACCATGAGGAGGAGGACGAGCATGCCCATGAGGAGGAGGATGTGCAGGCCCATGAGGAGGAGGAGGAGGTGGGCATAGATGCTGAGGCGGATGACGATACCACCGAGGCTCCTGTTGTTCGACGAAGGGGCGCTCGAAAGGGCCACTTTGTCCTACCTCCGTCAGCGCCTACACAATCTGAAGCTCGGGTACTGATCATCCCGGTTGGTGATAGGTACTCACATTTGGCCACTTCGTTCTTACTTATTTGTTTATTGTACACTATATATATGACATGACTTCCTTGTTGTTTTGTCATGCAGCCAATGGGATGACACGTCATTCGACGGTCGAGGTCACCATAGACAGGTTAATCAAGTCTTAGGTAACCTCTGTCGTCTACATAATCCAGGAATTGTCACTGACCCGAAAGGTGTGGTGGTTCCTTGCACTAGCTGGTCGCACTTCGCACTAGCTCCACATGCTACATATGGAACAGCTCAAGGCGCCGTCAAGCACGACTTTTGGGTAAGAGTAATGTTTCAAACTAACATTTATTAGTTGTTTTCAAACTAATTTTATTTTCGATATTGGACAGAGACGCTATCGTGTGGAACCTGAGGCTCAAGAGCATGCAGACCGAGTATTAGAGAAAAATGCGAAGAAGGTGTGCAGGGATGCATTTTCCAATGCTCGTCTACAGGTTGTGAACGCGTACATGAAGCGCCGAGGTCATTCTATCAACAACTTTCGACAATATTCGGATGTCTACTTGACTATAGACCAGTACATGGAGGTAAAAATCTAATTTAGCAGCTCATTCAGATGTGAATGTAATTTTGAGCTAATGCTTTATATGCAGGTAACTCTTCCATGGATGGAACACCGGCCGTAGGCTTACAAGGCTTTGTGTGAGATATGGGCTTCGCCCGAGTGGATTGAGAAGTCTAACACGAATTGACATAGGCAGCGCCATCAGCAGTATGAGGACGATGATGAGGTCGTAGTCAACCATACCTATGTGGTTGATGGACATATTCGGTTGGCAAAGCGAATGGTGAGTATGTAGTATTCTGTTTTTCTCAGAAATGAAACCGGATTAAACTCATATATTTGCAGGAGGCTCAAACTGGAGTTGTTCCGAGCCCAATTGATGTTTATAGGAGAGGGCATAGAGCGAAAAAGAGTGAAATCTCCGATGAGCTGTGTAGTCAAGCGGTCGTTGAGCGTATGGTTAGTTGTTGTTAGGTTTAATGTTTTCTTGCCATATAGCTATAAATTACATGTGTGGTGAACCTTCATATTGTATTGCAGGAGACATACAGGCAGGAGATGGTTAGGAAGTATGGAGAAGACTACGATTGGCGAGGAGCGCCTACCATCGACGCTGAAGTTGTGCATTCTATTGGAGAAAAGGCGCATAGACGGTATTAACTTGTGAATTTTTTCAATAATATTGGAACTATGACCAAATAGCTAATTTTCTTGTTTTCAAGATATTCTATGTTTACCGGTGTGATCGATTCAACGGAGTTGCGTTCTCGTGGCGGCTCTTCGTCGTAGGCGGGCTGTGGTAGTAGCAGCCATAGTCGGCGCTCTATATCTAGCATGGAGGACGCTATGAGGGAACAGTAAGAAAAGTTTCGTGAAGAGCTGCGGCAATAACAAATGGTATTCCTCCAACAGCAATCAGAGTACATGGCTGCTTACAACGCACAGGCGCAACAAGCAATGAACGTGAGTGTCGGCGTTTCGACCCCGGGGGGTCCCTGGACCGACGAGTAAATTGTCGCTGCGTGTCCTAGCCCAGATGGGTCGGCGCAAGACGGAACACAAGGGGGGAAAATAGTAAGGGGAAACTGCGGCCTTCGTGTTGTTCTGCGCCCAGGGTGGATGCGCTTGCAGTAAGGGGTTACAAGCGTTCGCGTGGGAGAGAGAGAGAGAGCGAGGGCCTTGTGCGCCAGCCCGTTCTCCCGCGCGGCCACCTTCTCGTACGAGAGCCCTGGACCTTCCTTTTATAGATGTAAGGAGAGGGCCCAGGTGTACAACGGGGGGTGTAGCAATGTGCTAACGTGTCTAGCAAAGGGGAGCCAGAGCCCTATGTACATGCCGTCGTGGCTGTCGGAGAGGTTTTGGCGCCCTGTTCATGTGGTGTCGTGGTCGTCGGAGGAGCGCTTGAGCCTTGTGGAAGTACAGCTGTCGGGGCTGTCGGATCCTTGCTGACGTCTCCTTGCTTCCGTAAGGGGCTGAGAGCCGCCGTCGTCATGGAGCACGCGGGGTGCCATCATCACTTGTTTACCGGGGCGAGCCAGATGGGACGCCGGTCTTGTTCCCCGTAGCCTGAGCTAGCTAGGGGTAGGGTAATGATGGCGCCCCTTGTGACGTGGTCGGTCCGAGCCCGAGGTCGGGCGAGGCAGAGGCTCCTCCGAGGTCGAGGTTGAGTCCGAGCCCTAGGGGTCGGGCGAGGCGGAGACTGTCGTCCGAGGTCAAGGTTGAGTCCGAGCCCCAGGGGTCGGGCGAGGCGGAGACTGTCGTCCGAGGTCGAGGTTGAGTCCAAGCCCCGGGGGTCGGGCGAGGCGGAGACCATCGTCCGAGGTCGAGGTAGAGTCCGAGCCCCGGGGTCGGGCAAGGCGGAGACTGTCGTCCGAGGTCGAGGTTGAGTCCGAGTTCAGGGGTCGGGCGAGTCGGAGTCCGTCTTCCGAGGTTGAGGCTGAGTCCGAGCCCTAGGGTCGGGCGAGGCGGAGCTTCCTATGGCGCCTGAGGCCGATCTTGGCGGCTGTCAGCCTCACCCTAACGGGTGGCACAGCAGTCGGAGCAGCGCAGGCGGCGATGTTTTCCTGTCAGGTCGGCCAGTGGAGCGGCGAAGTGACTGCGGTCACTTCGGCTCTGTCGACTGAAGAGCGCGCGTCAGGATAAGGTGTCAGGCGATCCTTGCATTGAATGCTCCTGCGATACGGTCGGTTGGCGTAGCGATCCGGCCAAGGTTGCTTCTCCGCGAAGCCTGCCCGAGCTGGGCTTCGGGCGAGTCGAAGGTGCGTCCGTTGCTTGAGGAGACCCTCGGGCGAGGCGTGAATCTGCCTTGGTCTACTGTTCCTGCCCGAGGCTGGGCTTGGGCGAGACGAGATCATGTCCCTCGTGTGGACGGAGCCTTGACCGGAATCGCGCCCATCAGGCCTTTGCAGCTTTGTGCTGATGGGGGTTACCAGCTGAGATTAGGAGTCTTGGGGGTACCCCTAATTATGGTCCCCGACAGTAGCCCCCGAGCCTCAAAGGGAGTGTTAGTACTCGCTTGGAGGCTTTGTCGCACTTTTTTGCAAGGGGACCGGCCTCTCTCGGTTGCATTTCGTTCCGGTGGGTGCGCGCGAGCGCACCCGCCGGGTGTAGCCCCCGAGGCCTCGGAGGAGTGGTTTTACTCCTTCGAGGTCTTAATGCCTTTCGTGATGCCTCGGCCGGTCTAGTTGTTCCCTCATGCGAACTGGTCGTAGCCCGAGTGCATAGCCAGGTTCCAAGTTCTCGGGCTGGTATGTTGACGCTGTCAACGGTTTGGCCGGAGCCGGGTTTGCGAGAGCAGCCCCCGAGCCTCCGCACAGAGCGAGAGGATGGTCAAGGACTGACTCGGCTTTTTTCATATGCCCCTGTGTCGCCTTTCCGCAAGGAGGAGGGGGGAAAGCGCCATGTTGCCCTCGGAGGGCGCCGAACATGGTGTCTCCAGTGAATTGCTAACTGGTGATCCGAGTGGACACCCGTGCCCCGTTCGATAAGGGTCAGCTAGTGGCCCAGAGGCGCGCTCCAAAAGTACCTGCAGGTGATTTGCCGGACCCGGTTGTGATACCCCAGGTGTCTATTTCGTGTTATGACGAGAGATTTATCCCAATCTCGGATGCTCAGTAAAAATTTCTATTTCTCGATCGTGCCTATCTCTGTTTATCAGGCTTTCTCTTGGAAGTTCACCGAATTCAGAGTTAATCGATCGCGAGAAACAGCCAATTTTGGAGCGTGTTAAAACTTTTAATTCTCGGAACTAATGCAGACTCGAAGATCATTCTCGAATTATAAATCTCATCTGAAGCTCATTTAATCAAACTCTCGACGACTGTTATCTGATCTGAGCCCGCATCTAAATTCCTCGAACTTCGATCGATGTCCGACTATTTTATCCGAGTCCGTACTCTTAAACGGAATACTCAGTATGTCGCCCTCTAATTAATTCTTACTCGACTCAGCCCAGTATCTTTGTATCTAAACCGAATTCAAAACTCCCTCCGACAGCGATTTTAAAATGTCGCGATTCGCTTTCTCCGACTAAAATTCAAAGCCGATCAGAAATCTGAGAGAAACATTTATTTCTAAAATAGTGCGCGATGAATTATTTCCGAGCGAAATCAAATCCAACTCTCGGCCGAGTTAATCGCGCAACCGTCCGTTCATCCGAAATCTAGTTCACGCTGTTTTGCGTACAGACGAAACCCGCAGAAACATTTTTATTCCGAAAAATAAATTTAGCGCGACCCGATTTGGATTTTGGGCCAAGCCCATTTCAGCCCAATAGGCCCACTAAGAAAAACCCTAACCCTACCATATGCCTATAAATAGGAGACCTCTCCCTTGCCCTTAGCCATTTTTGCATTCCCACCCCTACACTTCCCACAGCCGCCAGCCACTTTTTCTTCCCCACGAAGCACGCAGGGAGCTCCCTCCCTGTCCATCCATGGCGTCTCCTCCCCCTTCCTTGGGCCGACTCCAGCACGCGCGCGCGTCCTCTGCTCCACATCCCAGCCGTGGTGGCCGCCGGTTCCCTGCTCCTTGCTCCACGACCAGCAGAGGTCAGCGGCGCCCTCCCTGCTCCTCCTGGCGAGCGGCTGCAGCAGGGAGCAGGAGCTTCCAGGCCGCCCAGCGCCCCTTTCTTCTTCATGGCAGGAGCTCGCCCATGGCCTTGGCTGCTTGTTGCTTCTCTCACGTACGCACCCTCCAACCTCCAGCACGTCCCCAAGCTCCATGCCGACGCCCCTGTTTCCCTGCGCCCTACATCTCCCCTGGAAACCAGCCGGCCTCCATAGCACACAGGCATTTCCCCCAGCAGCGGCTCTGCTATTCCCTCCTCATGGCACGACGCCGCTGCTCGGCCCCCTGCTCCCAGCCGTGACGCCCAGAATTTTTTTCAGCAGAGAGCCTCTTCCCATGGGCGCCACCCCCTGCAGCTTCCCCTTGCCGGCGCCCAGAAATTGCAGCAGCAGCCGCTCCTCCAGCCCCGCCATGGCTTGCGACTCGGTGTCCTCCCTGCTTGCGTGCTGCTGCGCAGTGCCCATGGTGCTTGCTAGGTGCTCGACGAAATGTGCAGCAACCCCGTCGTCTTCGTGCGCTGCCGGCTCGCTGTTTGGTGGAGCCAATGGACAGCACGCCGTGATGCCGCCGTGTGTTCGCTGTTTTGCGCAGCCCCGAACGTCGTCGTCGTTCACCCCGGTGAGACCGCGACGCTCCGTGTTCGATTCGGCATCGACATTATTTTCATACGATTAATTGTGTATGTGTGCTGTTTTATTTTATTTGGTGGAGGAGAGGAACCCCGTGTTTTGCGAGAAGAAGGCCAATCGTTCAACGCTCGTCGATGTGCGGAGCAATGCACAAATCGGAATCACCGTCGTTTGGGTTTGATATGGTGAGCCGATGTGTTATTTTGTTGTTGGATTGGATATATATAGATATGTGTGGCTGCGATAGTTCTTTTGTGCATCATAGAGTTTGGTTCGCGGATGTATTAATTATTTGCTAAAGCACTTCGTCGTAAAGTAGTGTGTTAACTGTGGTAAATTTAATAAAGCGTAAAACATGCTTGATAATTTCCGCAGTCGGCTAAGATGTTAGCCTATGTTAAATATATTTTATGCACTCATCGCGGCGTAGGATAGTGTGGGTTGAAAATATAAATTATGTGACATGTGATTCATGTTTTAAAGGCGAGATGTGCGAATGATCGGTTAGTGTTTCACTTGTCTAGTCGATAAACGTTGTCATAAATAATTGTACTAAAATCGGGCATGAGAAGGCAGTGGGGACATGTATGTACGGGTGTGCTGTGGTGTAATGTAGTAGTGGTGGCGTAAGATAATTGATTGAGGTGTGCGGGTATATGCCGTAATGTGGTTATACTCGCGACGAAGAAAAGAGGTATGTATTGTGTAACCCGACGTGTAGGTTGCTATTGTATAATCGTGTGAAGGATGCTCCCGATGGTCATGTGACTAGAGGGTGGTGTAGTGGCGAAGCGAGAAGTAAGTTTAATATGTTTAAACAGGTAGTTGATAGCATCCATCGGTACCGTCATGATTTCTGTTGTATGGTGGATTGATACTTTGTTTTGTCAATCATTGCATTCCATGTCCGTTGGATAAATAAATGTCTTGATAATCGATTATAGGTCTTATATGAGCGTTATCGCAGCCCAATAATTATTGGAAGCGAGTAGCGTTCATAAGTCGGTCCTTGTTAAAATTGAAGAACAACCCGCTAAGATATGCACAGCAGTGTTTTAGGTCCTTTAGTAGCAAGTAAGTCTTATGAAGTTTTATGCCAGACGTTAATGCCTCTATGTTAGACCTCCTAAAATATGGTGTTCTAAGTGACTTGTGTGTCGTCTTGTTTAAGTTGAAGAAAAGGTTAAGAAACGTTAATTAACCTGCTCCCACCCATGTTTTAAGTTGCAATGTCTAAATGGGTTGCTAAGTCTTATGCTGTGATTTGCCAACTAATGTTAAGTAGGAGTCAAATTCGTTAAGTGATTGTTATATATGTGTTGTCTCGGATTGCGATAATAATATGCAAGCCGACGTGTAGGATGTACAGCGGCCTAGATTGTTACTCTGGCTAGCCGACTTCTTAGATGACTTTAGTTAAGCTTGTAGTCACGATAAATTGCTTGTTGTATTCTAAATGCGTATGGTTACGGTCGCGGATGAAAAGTATTAGTGCTCATATGATGTCTAATTTAAAACGCAAATGGTTGGGGTGATTATCGGGGAGAATGCGTCGTTGATTGGTTATAGTAGTTTTAGTGCACTAAATGAGTTGGATAAAAATTTGTAAGTCTACTTGTTAGTCCTCATTGGATTAATTTAACTGTAACAAATGGTAAAGTGATAGAATAATTCAAGTCTCTAAAACATGGCAATTCTTGAATTGTATAGAAGCTGAAATGTATTGATTGTTGTTTTGGGCTGCACGCACTGTTTTCGGTGTGCTGTATGTTTGATGAACTAAATTGTGTTTTCTGTAGATATGTGCTATAGAAAAGTGGTAGATAACTTGATTATCTTGCTGGTGTTAAAATTTGATAGGCATAAGTCTGATCGTTTAGGAGTTATGATTTTTATAAATTCAGTGACTGAATCTGTCCAAATTCTGTACAGATTTCAGAAACTGCATTGTTTGCCTAATGTAATGTTAGAGTCAGTCCTTGTCGATTATAAGAAAGTTGTAGATGCCTTTCTGATCTTGCTTGTGTTAAAATTTCATAACCACAGGCCTGATAGTTTAGGAGTTATGAATTTTACAGACTGTTTGTTGTGTTCTGTCCACTGACAGGACAGATTTCGAAAACTGTGATATTTGATTTAGTTAAACCTGGAATCACTTCTTGGTGATTATAAAAGTTGTGTAGTACTTTTGCTAAGCTTTTTAAAAAGTCTTAGATCACTCTTTTTGGTGGTCTGAAGATTAAGTTACATGTGTTTGAAGTGTGAAGACTGAATCTGTCCAGTTTTGGACAAGCACAGCCTTCATAGTATATTTTACCCTTGATACACGCTAAACCAGCCAGGGATGTTTATAAATAATTTGTAGACAATTTTATTACCTTTCCAGAAAGTCTAGGATCACCTTGTTTGGATGCCTGAATCTTCAGTTGTGAATTTTTGAAGTTGCAAGTCAGAATCTGTCCAAATCTGGACAGTGCTGCTGTAATTGCACTTTTTGACCCTGCTAACAGCTGAATCCTGTGGAGGTAAAAATACCAAAGTTGTAGTTCACTTTTTAAGCTTTCCAGAAAGTCTTAGTTGGCTATTTTTGGATTAATATTTGAAGAGTTATGATTAAAACTAGCAACTGCTGTATTGCTGTCCAAGAATTCTGCTAGTGCGCTTTTGATTGTTTAGTTCACCCTTGTCGCTAAAAATGTTTGGTTTGCTCTTAAGTAATGTAGACTTGCCATGTTTAAGCTAGAGATGACATGTGTGTCTTGTTTTATATGTTTCTTCTTTAGTTGATTGTGATATAGAATTTCCATAGCCATTGATGCCTATGTCATCGGTTAAACTTGTGTTGGATGCTTTTGTGTGATAAATAGAAGAACTAATAAAAAGCCGTAGCAAATTAAATAAATGCTTGTACTTATGGGGTCATATTTGTGTTGCGTAAGTATACGAAATGTTTGTCGTCTTTTAGTGGTGTTAACATTGTGCGCTCGATGATAGGTAGTTAGCTAACGCTAGTGTGTGTGGTTGCTTGGGATGTCTCACTACTTGGGGTTTAATTCGCTAGCGTGTACTTAAGATATCTTGTGCTATTTCCTTATATTCATACATATGCATCTTGCACCTCATATAGGACCGAGAGATGATGATCGAGCCATTGATGTGGTGCCAACCACAAGATGCAGTTGGTGGACGACCCAAGGAAGGATGGACATAACCAGTGGATGCTCGCCAAGCGAGTATCCCCCCCAGCAAACACTGTCCAAGTGTTAAATTAAAGGCAAGCCCCGGTTTTATGCATAACCGTTATATATGCTATTTTACTGCACTTAATGTTTGTAGGCTTGTACTGTGCACTTAAGTGTAGGAGTTGGCTGAAACCCTAGTTGCATGAACTCAGGATTCCTTTCAAATGAATACTAGTATGACAGGTCGAGTAGTTGCTTTGCTCAAGTAGGGTCTCGGTAGAAGACGAGTGATTTTTCTAGCACTCGCGCGAGATCAGGGAATTGATTGTACCCACTTTCACATTGTCAGGATTACTAGTTGGTGGACAACAATCCATGGGGATTGGTTGTTTACAAGATGGAAAAAGGAATAAGGATTAACGTGCGGATACCTGTGTCAAGCGTTTGAATGTACTAAACACATACCGAGAAATATGGTAAATCGGTAAGCCTAGTACCTGAGTGAACCTGCCCGCAGACTTTGCCCCTCACGCGACCTGAGACGAGGTCTCCCATTCCGGTTATGGTGGGTACAAGTGCGGCCACTGCACGACGGCCAGTCGGGGTCAGTGGGGCATTGTACGCCAAGGCGGTGAGCCCTGATCTGTTGCTAGGGAATCGATGGGGACGGTTGATGTGTGTGGGGACGGAGTGCCCCTACATATCGTGTGTTTAGGTTTACCTTGCAAGGATAAAAACTCGATTCGAATCGTCTGCTTCTCGCAGCTAATGAGACTGCTTGATCCATTGTACTGCATTGAGTAATAAGTGGAAATGAGGTGACTGGCAAAAGATGTGGATTGATAAAATGTTTGATACCATGTATGACTAGCTAGGTACACATCTAGTTAAAAGGATCATACTAAAACTTGAAAAGCTAAAACTTGATTTTTAGACTCAGCTAGTGCTTTTGGCAACCAAACCCCACAGCCAAACAGCTGCATGTCTAGAGGTAGAGGAGTAGACTCCTCACACCGGGTAAGTCTAGCTGAGTATTAGTATACTCAGCCTTGCTTGTGGCACAATTTTTTGCAGGTACTCCTTAGGATGATTGGTTGCTGGTGTGACTTAGCCTTCATCCCTGCCACCGGGATAGATGGTCGAGTGGGTTTTGCTTCCGCGGGAGAGGACCAGGAGGAGTAGTGTGGTCAGGCTTCGCCATGTTACTCGGTTCTTCTTCGTTAGTTATTTCCGCTGCATTAAAATTTATGTTTATTATTTCTGAAACTCCGATAATGTAATCACTAATGATACTTATTAAATTTGTGGTATTATGTTTTATTGTATTTCTCTGTGCCTCACCTTCGTGTGAGCTAGTGGTATTCGATCCTGGTAAGTGGCTTTATCGGACTAGATCCGAGGGACTGACGGGTTATTCCTGTTTAAGTGTGTCGCTGCCCTTAAGAGTGCGACTTGGGCACTTAAGCTGGAATAATTCGGGCGGTTCCGCCACAGCTGGTATCGGAGTGAATACCATCACAGAGAAGTCAATAAGTCATGATTACCAACCTTTTCTAAAAGTAAAACTTGCTAGAAACCAATGTTGGATAGATCGTCAGGACGATAAGGATAGACCTAGTACGTGAAGCCTTAGGAAATAGATGGGTAGCTAGGTGGCTAGTTATTTAGGCCATAAAGGCTACTACTACTATTAATAAGGATGCTGTATAAGCACCCAAAAAATTAGTTAGGTCTGAGGAGACGACTAGAATGAGCATGCATCATGATTGTCGCATTATAATTGTCTTTTGTGCATCAACATGCTTCTCTCACCTTTATTCCAATGAAAAGAACTTGTGAGTAATGTGATGTACTGCTATGTTAGAAATGCCTTACCTCGTGTTAGATTGGTAAGTCTTGTTAGGTCGTGTTATGTGTTTCTCTTGCCTTGCTATCTAGGTGGTATTGTAAATGTTCAACCCTTTTTGCAAAAAAAAACATTTGTTGCTTGTTCTGTTCATAAAAGAAGACCCCCCCCCCTTTTCCCCAAATAATCTAGTGGTTCTCGAGTGAAACTCTAAAAAAAATCAAATCACATGCTTGTTTTGGTGTTTCTAGCCCTTGTGTGTTTTACACTTGAAATTGCACCTGCACAACTTATAGACACCCATAGCTTGACCGCTAGATCAACCCAAGTCTCCTTGTGCACTTATGTGTCAAAAAAATTGTTGTTGATGTCTAGTTGCGCAAACCCTATCAAGGCCATGTTTCTTTCCCTAAATCCTTGCCCCTAAAACTTCATAGCACTTTTGTTAATCATCCTAGCTGATCCTATTTGCCTACCTCTCCTTTTGCCTGGATCTGGTAATCCTTTTTCTTGTGAATCGTGTTGGCCTTATCATCCGAATCTCGGGATCCCCTATGATTCTGCCCTATTATCTGGTTATCCGCTATGACCCATTCTCAAGTATCGGATGTCGATCAATCTAATCTCTTATTTCTAGTCTTTCCGATGCTCTTTCTCTAGGCATCATGACGTTGTTTTTGCCAACCTTATCTTTAAATGGCATATCCATGTGGATTAATGGATTTCGCTGTTGTCCTTGGTTCTCTCATGTCTCTAAAAGCTCAACAATATATTTTGATCTCATGGTCGGTTCATCCTCATATCAAATCTCGTGCTAATATCTGATCTGATAATCTCCATGTTGATCCTAAAATAGTTCTCTGAGTTAAAGAAAATTCTCATGTGATACTCTTTTGCCAACAATCCTTGCTTCAACTTTAGTCACATTTTCTGAGCCATACTCTCATGGGCTCCATCTAATTATGCCAAGTGAATTTTTCATTGGTTACGTTTGGTAATGGTGTCATGACTAACGACTGATGGTGCCGCGACGAAACCGAGAGCCTACTATGGTGCACACATGGTTGAGCTACTCGGCACGCGCTGGTATCGTGGTTAATAGTCGTGATCCATTACGAGACTATACTGATGCGCTGTATCTTGTGAACATTCTCTCAGAGTGATCGCTGCATTTTGTCTCAGCATGCCGCGATATTCTACCCAAATCTATCTTCAGTATCTTGTCAGATCCCATCTCATGAAATTGCATCTATCTCCAGCCTGGGAGTTACATGCTTCTCCACCCTTAAATATCCTCATTCGAATCTCGGGACGAGATTCTTTTTAAGGGGGGAAGGCTGTGATACCCCAGGTGTCTATTTCGTGTTATGACGAGAGATTTATCCCAATCTCGGATGCTCAGTAAAAATTTCTATTTCTCGATCGTGCCTATCTCTGTTTATCAGGCTTTCTCTTGGAAGTTCACCGAATTCAGAGTTAATCGATCGCGAGAAACAGCCAATTTTGGAGCGTGTTAAAACTTTTAATTCTCGGAACTAATGCAGACTCGAAGATCATTCTCGAATTATAAATCTCATCTGAAGCTCATTTAATCAAACTCTCGACGACTGTTATCTGATCTGAGCCCGCATCTAAATTCCTCGAACTTCGATCGATGTCCGACTATTTTATCCGAGTCCGTACTCTTAAACGGAATACTCAGTATGTCGCCCTCTAATTAATTCTTACTCGACTCAGCCCAGTATCTTTGTATCTAAACCGAATTCAAAACTCCCTCCGACAGCGATTTTAAAATGTCACGATTCGCTTTCTCCGACTAAAATTCAAAGCCGATCAGAAATCTGAGAGAAACATTTATTTCTAAAATAGTGCGCGATGAATTATTTCCGAGCGAAATCAAATCCAACTCTCGGCCGAGTTAATCGCGCAACCGTCCGTTCATCCGAAATCTAGTTCACGCTGTTTTGCGTACAGACGAAACCCGCAGAAACATTTTTATTCCGAAAAATAAATTTAGCGCGACCCGATTTGGATTTTGGGCCAAGCCCATTTCAGCCCAATAGGCCCACTAAGAAAAACCCTAACCCTACCATATGCCTATAAATAGGAGCCCTCTCCCTTGCCCTTAGCCATTTTTGCATTCCCAACCCTACACTTCCCACAGCCGCCAGCCACTTTTTCTTCCCCACGAAGCACGCAGGGAGCTCCCTCCCTGTCCATCCATGGCGTCTCCTCCCCCTTCCTTGGGCCGACTCCAGCACGCGCGCGCGTCCTCTGCTCCACATCCCAGCCATGGTGGCCGCCGGTTCCCTGCTCCTTGCTCCACGACCAGCAGAGGTCAGCGGCGCCCTCCCTGCTCCTCCTGGCGAGCGGCTGCAGCAGGGAGCAGGAGCTTCCAGGCCGCCCAGCGCCCCTTTCTTCTTCATGGCAGGAGCTCGCCCATGGCCTTGGCTGCTTGTTGCTTCTCTCACGTACGCACCCTCCAACCTCCAGCACGTCCCCAAGCTCCATGCCGACGCCCCTGTTTCCCTGCGCCCTACATCTCCCCTGGAAACCAGCCGGCCTCCATAGCACACAGGCATTTCCCCCAGCAGCGGCTCTGCTATTCCCTCCTCATGGCACGACGCCGCTGCTCGGCCCCCTGCTCCCAGCCGTGACGCCCAGAATTTTTTTTCAGCAGAGAGCCTCTTCCCATGGGCGCCACCCCCTGCAGCTTCCCCTTGCCGGCGCCCAGAAATTGCAGCAGCAGCCGCTCCTCCAGCCCCGCCATGGCTTGCGACTCGGTGTCCTCCCTGCTTGCGTGCTGCTGCGCAGTGCCCATGGTGCTTGCTAGGTGCTCGACGAAATGTGCAGCAACCCCGTCGTCTTCGTGCGCTGCCGGCTCGCTGTTTGGTGGAGCCAATGGACAGCACGCCGTGATGCCGCCGTGTGTTCGCTGTTTTGCGCAGCCCCGAACGTCGTCGTCGTTCACCCCGGTGAGACCGCGACGCTCCGTGTTCGATTCGGCATCGACATTATTTTCATACGATTAATTGTGTATGTGTGCTGTTTTATTTTATTTGGTGGAGGAGAGGAACCCCGTGTTTTGCGAGAAGAAGGCCAATCGTTCAACGCTCGTCGATGTGCGGAGCAATGCACAAATCGGAATCACCGTCGTTTGGGTTTGATATGGTGAGCCGATGTGTTATTTTGTTGTTGGATTGGATATATATAGATATGTGTGGCTGCGATAGTTCTTTTGTGCATCGTAGAGTTTGGTTCGCGGATGTATTAATTATTTGCTAAAGCACTTCGTCGTAAAGTAGTGTGTTAACTGTGGTAAATTTAATAAAGCGTAAAACATGCTTGATAATTTCTGCAGTCGGCTAAGATGTTAGCCTATGTTAAATATATTTTATGCACTCATCGCGGCGTAGGATAGTGTGGGTTGAAAATATAAATTATGTGACATGTGATTCATGTTTTAAAGGCGAGATGTGCGAATGATCGGTTAGTGTTTCACTTGTCTAGTCGATAAACGTTGTCATAAATAATTGTACTAAAATCGGGCATGAGAAGGCAGTGGGGACATGTATGTACGGGTGTGCTGTGGTGTAATGTAGTAGTGGTGGCGTAAGATAATTGATTGAGGTGTGCGGGTATATGCCGTAATGTGGTTATACTCGCGATGAAGAAAAGAGGTATGTATTGTGTAACCCGACGTGTAGGTTGCTATTGTATAATCGTGTGAAGGATGCTCACGATGGTCATGTGACTAGAGGGTGGTGTAGTGGCGAAGCGAGAAGTAAGTTTAATATGTTTAAACAGGTAGTTGATAGCATCCATCGGTACCGTCATGATTTCTGTTGTATGGTGGATTGATACTTTGTTTTGTCAATCATTGCATTCCATGTCCGTTGGATAAATAAATGTCTTGATAATCGATTATAGGTCTTATATGAGCGTTATCGCAGCCCAATAATTATTGGAAGCGAGTAGCGTTCATAAGTCGGTCCTTGTTAAAATTGAAGAACAACCCGCTAAGATATGCACAGCAGTGTTTTAGGTCCTTTAGTAGCAAGTAAGTCTTATGAAGTTTTATGCCAGACGTTAATGCCTCTATGTTAGACCTCCTAAAATATGGTGTTCTAAGTGACTTGTGTGTCGTCTTGTTTAAGTTGAAGAAAAGGTTAAGAAACGTTAATTAACCTGCTCCCACCCATGTTTTAAGTTGCAATGTCTAAATGGGTTGCTAAGTCTTATGCTGTGATTTGCCAACTAATGTTAAGTAGGAGTCAAATTCGTTAAGTGATTGTTATATATGTGTTGTCTCGGATTGCGATAATAATATGCAAGCCGACGTGTAGGATGTACAGCGGCCTAGATTGTTACTCTGGCTAGCCGACTTCTTAGATGACTTTAGTTAAGCTTGTAGTCACGATAAATTGCTTGTTGTATTCTAAATGCGTATGGTTACGGTCGCGGATGAAAAGTATTAGTGCTTATATGATGTCTAATTTAAAACGCAAATGGTTGGGGTGATTATCGGGGAGAATGCGTCGTTGATTGGTTATAGTAGTTTTAGTGCACTAAATGAGTTGGATAAAAATTTGTAAGTCTACTTGTTAGTCCTCATTGGATTAATTTAACTGTAACAAATGGTAAAGTGATAGAATAATTCAAGTCTCTAAAACATGGCAATTCTTGAATTGTATAGAAGCTGAAATGTATTGATTGTTGTTTTGGGCTGCACGCACTGTTTTCGGTGTGCTGTATGTTTGATGAACTAAATTGTGTTTTCTGTAGATATGTGCTATAGAAAAGTGGTAGATAACTTGATTATCTTGCTGGTGTTAAAATTTGATAGGCATAAGTCTGATCGTTTAGGAGTTATGATTTTTATAAATTCAGTGACTGAATCTGTCCAAATTCTGTACAGATTTCAGAAACTGCATTGTTTGCCTAATGTAATGTTAGAATCAGTCCTTGTCGATTATAAGAAAGTTGTAGATGCCTTTCTGATCTTGCTTGTGTTAAAATTTCATAACCACAGGCCTGATAGTTTAGGAGTTATGAATTTTACAGACTGTTTGTTGTGTTCTGTCCACTGACAGGACAGATTTCGAAAACTGTGATATTTGATTTAGTTAAACCTGGAATCACTTCTTGGTGATTATAAAAGTTGTGTAGTACTTTTGCTAAGCTTTTCAAAAAGTCTTAGATCACTCTTTTTGGTGGTCTGAAGATTAAGTTACATGTGTTTGAAGTGTGAAGACTAAATCTGTCCAGTTTTGGACAAGCACAGCCTTCATAGTATATTTTACCCTTGATACACGCTAAACCAGCCAGGGATGTTTATAAATAATTTGTAGACAATTTTATTACCTTTCCAGAAAGTCTAGGATCACCTTGTTTGGATGCCTGAATCTTCAGTTGTGAATTTTTGAAGTTGCAAGTCAGAATCTGTCCAAATCTGGACAGTGCTGCTGTAATTGCACTTTTTGACCCTGCTAACAGCTGAATCCTGTGGAGGTAAAAATACCAAAGTTGTAGTTCACTTTTTAAGCTTTCCAGAAAGTCTTAGTTGGCTATTTTTGGATTAATATTTGAAGAGTTATGATTAAAACTAGCAACTGCTGTATTGCTGTCCAAGAATTCTGCTAGCGCGCTTTTGATTGTTTAGTTCACCCTTGTCGCTAAAAATGTTTGGTTTGCTCTTAAGTAATGTAGACTTGCCATGTTTAAGCTAGAGATGACATGTGTGTCTTGTTTTATATGTTTCTTCTTTAGTTGATTGTGATATAGAATTTCCATAGCCATTGATGCCTATGTCATCGGTTAAACTTGTGTGGGATGCTTTTGTGTGATAAATAGAAGAACTAATGAAAAGCCGTAGCAAATTAAATAAACGCTTGTACTTATGGGGTCATATTTGTGTTGCGTAAGTATACGAAATGTTTGTCGTCTTTTAGTGGTGTTAACATTGTGCGCTCGATGATAGGTAGTTAGCTAACGCTAGTGTGTGTGGTTGCTTGGGATGTCTCACTACTTGGGGTTTAATTCGCTAGCGTGTACTTAAGATATCTTGTGCTATTTCCTTATATTCATACATATGCATCTTGCACCTCATATAGGACCGAGAGATGATGATCGAGCCATTGATGTGGTGCCAACCACAAGATGCAGTTGGTGGACGACCCAAGGAAGGATGGACATAACCAGTGGATGCTCGCCAAGCGAGTATCCCCCCCAGCAAACACTGTCCAAGTGTTAAATTAAAGGCAAGCCCTGGTTTTATGCATAACCGTTATATATGCTATTTTACTGCACTTAATGTTTGTAGGCTTGTACTGTGCACTTAAGTGTAGGAGTTGGCTGAAACCCTAGTTGCATGAACTCAGGATTCCTTTGAAATGAATACTAGTATGACAGGTCGAGTAGTTGCTTTGCTCAAGTAGGGTCTCGGTAGAAGACGAGTGATTTTTCTAGCACTCGCGCGAGATCAGGGAATTGATTGTACCCACTTTCACATTGTCAGGATTACTAGTTGGTGGACAACAATCCATGGGGATTGGTTGTTTACAAGATGGAAAAAGGAATAAGGATTAACGTGCGGATACCTGTGTCAAGCGTTTGAATGTACTAAACACATACCGAGAAATATGGTAAATCGGTAAGCCTAGTACCTGAGTGAACCTGCCCGCAGACTTTGCCCCTCACGCGACCTGAGACGAGGTCTCCCATTCCGGTTATGGTGGGTACAAGTGCGGCCACTGCACGACGGCCAGTCGGGGTCAGTGGGGCATTGTACGCCAAGGCGGTGAGCCCTGATCTGTTGCTAGGGAATCGATGGGGACGGTTGATGTGTGTGGGGACGGAGTGCCCCTACATATCGTGTGTTTAGGTTTACCTTGCAAGGATAAAAACTCGATTCGAATCGTCTGCTTCTCGCAGCTAATGAGACTGCTTGATCCATTGTACTGCATTGAGTAATAAGTGGAAATGAGGTGACTGGCAAAAGATGTGGATTGATAAAATGTTTGATACCATGTATGACTAGCTAGGTACACATCTAGTTAAAAGGATCATACTAAAACTTGAAAAGCTAAAACTTGATTTTTAGACTCGGCTAGTGCTTTTGGCAACCAAACCCCACAGCCAAACAGCTGCATGTCTAGAGGTAGAGGAGTAGACTCCTCACACCGGGTAAGTCTAGCTGAGTATTAGTATACTCAGCCTTGCTTGTGGCACAATTTTTTGCAGGTACTCCTTAGGATGATTGGTTGCTGGTGTGACTTAGCCTTCATCCCTGCCACCGGGATAGATGGTCGAGTGGGTTTTGCTTCCGCGGGAGAGGACCAGGAGGAGTAGTGTGGCCAGGCTTCGCCATGTTACTCGGTTCTTCTTCGTTAGTTATTTCCGCTGCATTAAAATTTATGTTTATTATTTCTGAAACTCCGATAATGTAATCACTAATGATACTTATTAAATTTGTGGTATTATGTTTTATTGTATTTCTCTGTGCCTCACCTTCGTGTGAGCTAGTGGTATTCGATCCTGGTAAGTGGCTTTATCGGACTAGATCCGAGGGACTGACGGGTTATTCCTGTTTAAGTGTGTCGCTGCCCTTAAGAGTGCGACTTGGGCACTTAAGCTAGAATAATTCGGGCGGTTCCGCCACACCGGTCCCGTTTGATAGGGTCCGAGGGCTCGATGCCTCCCTCTGGTGGGATTCCGTTACAGAATCGCTCCTGCTGGTCTCGGAAATGTCCTAGGGTACCCCGGGAGCGTAGCCCGAGCCTCGGCCATGTATCGGACGTACCAGAGTCATCCCTCGCTCTGTGTGCTCTGAGGCGGCTATCGAACCCTTTGGGGGCCAGCCTACGAACCCCTGATCAGTAGTGGGCGCGGAGCCCGAGTGGCCTGAGGCGGCTGTCGAACCCTTCTGAGGGGCCAGCCTTCAAACCTCTGACCAGTAGTGGGAGCGGAGCCCGAGTGCTCTGAGGCGGCTGTCGAACCCTTCCGAGGGGCCCGCTTCCTTCACGGAGAAGGATCCCTTTCGGAGTATCCCCTTTCCTAGTCCCTGTAGCAAGAGAGAGAAAGGGGAAGAGGAAAAGGATACGAAATTGAACGACGTGGCGCACCTTTTTTGACGCGGTCATTATGGCGGATGTGAAGCGTCGCCCTCTTTACCTGCCAAAGGTGTCGCCTGCCCTGCTGCAGAGTTAATGCGACGGGACGAGTGGTTCACGGGGCAGCCGTTGTGCGTGCGCGGGCCGTTCGAGGAACGGAACACGAGCGCGTCGTCTTCACGCCGTGGGAGAGGGCTCTCCTGCTGCTCCAGGAGGGGACGTGAGCTTGCAGACGATTTGACTGCTGCTTCCGTCCGCCTGCCGCCGCCATTACTGCCGGTCCACTTTTGGCCATATCGACCGTCACGCCTTCTCTCGCGGCTGACTGACCCGTGACCGATGTGCTCGGTTGGCACTGTTGCGCCATGCGCAGGGTTGCCTCGAGTCGCGGCACCGGTTCCACAGTCGAGAAGGCGTGGTACTGGCGCAAGTGGCGGTGCAGTTTCTCGCACGTAGTAACCGGCGCGCCGGTTACATGACGTGTGGGCCTGGGCCTCCATGCTGGACGTGTCGGAGTCGAAAGTGTGCGCCCCCTTGGTGCAGTTGCATGCCGCCTGCATGGCGATCCGCCCTTTCACCGCTGGTCTGGGCGAAAGTGGAGGAGTGCTTGTAACCGCTGGGCAGTTACGCGCACCGGGCGCGGCAGTTTGGCCTCTTCTGTCCTGGGCCAGTTTGCATGACACGTGGGACCCAGCCCCCGTGTCGTAGGGGGAAGACCTTGGAGCGTGTTGGTGAAGGCTCAGTCCGCGATGCCTGAGGACGCTAGCGGGGAGAGTCGCCTTTAAAAAGAGGGCGACCCCCTTGGATGGCAGCCATGCCTTCGCACTCCCCTCATGCATCGCGTCCTTCCACCTTCCGAGCCCCCAGATGGGGAGCGCCCACGTCGTTTTCGTCTTGCTGTCGTTGGAGGAACACAACTTCGCGGAAGTTGGTACCTTTCAGCCATCGCTCGGCTTCAAGGATTTTCATCAGGCAGCCTGGCTGCATCCCCTTACATGTGGTCACCCAAGACGGTGACCACCAGTTTGATAGTGGGGAGAAGCAAGCCGAGCTGCGGCCTCTGCCCCGCCCACAGCTTCAAGGATCTTCATCATCCTTGCTGGGGCGGAGGGCGAGCTGAGCCGGAGTGGGCGGCGGCGAGCCACCTGGGATTTTGTCGTCCCGCAGGCCCTCCAATGTGGGGGGTTGTTCGTACCTGCGGGGGTGGAACCG
This sequence comes from Zea mays, assembly GCF_902167145.1. Lineage (NCBI taxonomy): Eukaryota > Viridiplantae > Streptophyta > Magnoliopsida > Poales > Poaceae > Zea > Zea mays. The sequence continues at coordinate 90,461,041 of NC_050103.1, read as the reverse complement.
GAGTTCCATCTGTAATGGCACCTTGAGTGCCGGTGTTTGTTCATTGTGGCTGTCGGGGCCTGAACATCAATGTATCTTGGCGTAAAGCCGTGTTTTTCCTCATTTCGAGCACTAGGACTCGCATGTCGGCTAGCTGAATCGCTTAACCAAGTGTGAGTTGCCCTGTGCGGAAGGTGACGAGTGAGGTATCCGTATCCCGGAGGCATAGGAGTCCCTCGGCTCGGTCGGCCTTGCCGCCCGAGGCTTCTCTTACTTAGTTAAAGGAACCCTCGGCCGCTCTGCGATGAGCCAGAGCCGGAGGCAGTGGTATCAGCATGGACGAAGGCGGAGTTGGCTCGAAAAGAAGCTTCGTCGACCGGAGCCTGGCCGGGCCGTCCACTGGCGAGACCAACGCTGGAGTCGGGTTGCCGAGGCCATGAGCCGGGCTGATGTCCTCGGGGGACAGCTGGCTGAGGCTACGGAGCGGCTGATCCGGCCATCTGCTCGGGCTGGGTTCCTGGAGGAGGCCCTAGCGGCGATGGCCTAGGCGCGGTGCCGACGTCTTCCTTCGAGGCGGAGATCCTTCGACCGTGTTGCCATCCGAGGCTGGGTCGGATTCCGCCGAAGGTGGAGTCGACGTCGAGGGTGCTGCTGCTCCCCCTACCGATGTATGAACCTGCAGGAACAGCTTATCTGTAGTGTGCGTATGTTTTTTGCGGCCGTCGAGGCCCAAACATACCGTCGTCGTGTTGTAAAGCTGTGTTTCTTTTCCCTTTGTTTCGAGTATCAGGACTTATTTGTCGGTAACAGAATCGTTTGTCCGAGCGAGAGTTACTTTTCACGGAAGGTGATGAGTGAGGTATCCGTATCCCGGAGGCGTGGGAGTTCCTCGGCTCGGTCGGCCTTGCCGCTTACGTGTACTCTTACTCGTTCGTTAGATTCTGTTATCGATATAGTCGAGAAGGCACGAAAAATCGTTTCGGCAGAAAAGCTTTCGAGCGTTAAGACTTGTTCGGCCAGCGGAATCGCTTATCCGAGCGTGAGTTACTTATCGCAGAAGGTGATGAGTGAGGTATCCGTATCCCGGAGGCGTAGGAGTCCCTCGGCTCGGTCGGCCTTGCCGCTTACGTGTACTCTGTCGTTTTCAGGATCCCACTATCGAAGCAGTCGAAAAAGCACGAAAGATGTTATGGCAGAAAGACTTTTTCCGAGGAAAATTTTGACGCGGAGGGGGTTCCCCCCTTCTAGCCCCCGAGGGAGGGTCGGGCTTTGCTGAGTCAAGGCTGACCCTTCCTTGATGGTTAGACTTTATTTGCGTATATAAACGAGGTATATGAACGACTTGAAAACATCTTAAGGGTAGAAGCGACGTAGCTGTCGGATGTTCCAAGTGTTGTCGTAGACCTCGCCTTGACTGTTGGCCAGCTTATATGTTCCGGGCTTCAAAATCTTGGCAATGATGAATGGCCCTTCCTAGGGAGGCGTGAGCTTGTGGCGTCCTCGGGCGTCTTGTCATAGCCGAAGCACCAAGTCCCCCACTTGGAGGTCTCGGGACCGAACCCCTCGGGCGTGGTAGCGTCGTAGGGACTGCTGATACCTTGCCGAGTGTAGTAAGGCCATGTCCCGAGCCTCTTCAGCTGGTCCAGTGAGTCTTCTCGGTTGGTCCAGTTGCCTCGGTCGTTGTACGCCCTCGTCCTCGGGGATCCGTGTTATAAGTCAGTGGGCAAGATAGCCTCGACCCCATAGACTAGAAAAAACGGCGTGAAACCCGTGGCTCGGCTTGGCGTCGTTCTTAGACTCCAGACCACCGTGGGGAGTTCCTTCATCCATTGCCTGCCGAATTTGTTGAGGTCGTTGTAGATCCGTGGCTTGAGTCCTTGCAGAATCATGTCGTTGGCACGCTCTACCTGCCCATTCGTCATGGGGTGAGCTACGGCGGCCCAGTCCACCCGGATGTGGTGGTCCTCACAGAAGTCCAGGAACTTTCTGCCAGTGAACTGGGTGCCGTTGTCGGTGATGATGGAGTTCGGGACCCCGAAGCGATGGATGATGTTGGTGAAGAACGCCACCGCCTGATCGGACCTGATGCTGTTTAGGGGTCGGACCTCAATCCACTTGGAGAACTTGTCGATGGCGACCAGCAGGTGCGTGTAGCCCCCGGGTGCTTTCTGCAAGGGACCGACGAGGTCCAGACCCCATACAGCAAACGGCCAGGTGATGGGTATTGTTTGTAGAGCCTGAGCGGGCAGGTGAGTCTGCTTTGCGTAGAATTGACACCCTTGGAAGGTGCGTACAATCCTAGTGGCGTCGGCCACCGCGGTTGGCCAGTAGAAACCCTGTCGGAAGGCGTTTCCAACGAGGGCCCGAGGTGCTGCGTGATGACCGCAAGCCCTGAGTGTATTTCTTGCAATAGTTCCTGACCTTCGGCGATGGATATGCATCGCTGGAGGATGCCTGAGGTGCTGCGGTGGTAGAGCTCCTTTCCGTCACCCAGCAAGACGAACGACTTGGCGCGCCGCGCCAGTCGCCGAGCTTCGGTTCTGTCGAGGGGTAGCTCTCCTCGGTGGAGATATTGCAGGTACGGGGTCTGCCAGTTTCGATTAGGCGTGACCCCATTCCGCTCTTCCTCGACGCGCAGTGCCTCACCCTCGGGGGCCGAGGGTGCCTCAGGCCGAGCCGAGGGCGCCTCGGGCTGAGCTGAGGCCTTCTCGTGCTCGGGCGTGTCGTCGGTCTTGACTGAGGGTTGATGTAGGTCTCGGGAGAAGACGTCCGCGGGAACCGTTGTTCGCCCCGAGGCTATCTTAGTCAGCTCGTCCGCAGTCTCGTTGTATTGTCGGGCGATGTGGTTGAGCTCGAGCCCATAGAACTTGTCCTCCAGGCGCCGAACCTCATCGCAGTAGGCTTCCATCTTTGGGTCGCGGCAATGGGAGTTCTTCATGACTTGGTCGATGACAAGCTGCGAGTCGCCACGAGCGTCGAGGCGTCGGACCCCTAGCTCGATGGCGATGCGCAACCCGTTAACCAGAGCCTCATACTCGGCCACGTTGTTGGACGCCGGGAAATGAAGGCGCAGCACATAGCGGAGGTGCTTCCCGAGGGGTGAGATGAAGAGCAGGCCCGCGCCCGCTCCTGTTTTCATCAACGACCCGTCGAAAAACATGGTCCAGAGTTCCGGTTGGATCGGAGCTGCTGGAAGCTGGGTGTCGACCCATTCAGCCACAAAGTCTGCAAGGACTTGGGACTTGATCGCCTTCCGAGGGGCGAACGAGATTGTCTCGCCCATGATCTCCACCGCCCACTTTGCAATCCTACCCGAGGCCTCTCGGCACTGGATGATCTCCCCCAGGGGGAAGGATGACACCACAGTCACCGGATGAGACCCGAAGTAGTGTCGCAACCTTCGCCACGTCAGAATTACTGCGCACAGTAGCTTCTGAATTTGCAGGTAGCGGATTTTGGTCTCGGACAGTACCTCACTGATGAAGTAGACCGGCCTCTAGACGGGCAATGCGTGCCCTTCTTCTCGTCTCTCGACCACGATCGCGGCGCTGACCACCTGAGTGGTAGCGGCGACGTAGATCAAGAGGGCTTCTCCGGCAGCGGGGGGCACCAAGATGGGCGCGCTTGTAAGGAGCGCCTTTAGGTTCCCGTGGGCTTCCTCGGCCTCGGGGGTCCAAGTGAAGTGCTCGGTCTTCCTTAAGAGGCGGTACAGAGGTAGGCCTCTTTCGCCGAGGCGCGAGATGAAACGGCTTAGAGCCGCAAGGCATCCCATGACCCTCTGTATGCCTTTCAAGTCCTTGATAGGCCCCATGTTGGTGATGGCCGCGATTTTCTCCGGATTGGCCTCGATGCCCCGCTCGGAGACGATGAACCCCAGGAGCATGCCTCGGGGGACTCCGAAGACACACTTCTCGGGATTGAGTTTTACGCCTTTCGCCTTGAGACACTTGAATGTCGTTTCAAGGTCGGAGAGGAGGTCGGAGGCTTTCCTTGTCTTGACTATGATGTCATCGACGTAAGCCTCGACCGTTCGACCAATATGCTCTCCGAACACGTGGTTCATGCACCTTTGGTATGTCGCACCCGCATTCCTCAAACCGAATGGCATAGTAACGTAGCAGTACATGCCAAAGGGTGTGATGAAAGAAGTCGCGAGCTGGTCGGACTCTTTCATCCTGATTTGGTGATACCCTGAGTAGGCATCGAGGAACGATAGGGTTTCGCACCCAGCAGTGGAATCCACGATTTGATCGATGCGAGGCAGCGGGTAGGGAACCTTCGGACAAGCTTTGTTTAGACCAGTGTAGTCTACACACATCCGCCATTTCCTGCCTTTCTTTCTCACAAGCACAGGGTTGGCTAGCCATTCGGGATGGAATACCTCTTTGATGAACCCTGCAGCCATCAGCTTGTGGATCTCCTCGCCTATGGCTCTGCGCTTTTCTTCGTCGAATCAGTGCAGAGGCTGCTTCATGGGTCGGGCTCCAGCTCGGATATCCAGCGAGTGCTCGGCGACATCCCTCGGTATGCCAGGCATGTCCGAGGGACTCCACGCAAAAACCTCGGCGTTCGCGCGGAGAAAGTCGACGAGCACTGCTTCCTATTTGGGATCGAGCTCGGAGCCGATCCGGACTTGCTTGGAGGTGTCGTTGCTGGGGTCGAGAGGGACGGACTTAACCGCCTCTGCTGGCTCGAAGTTGCCGGCGTGGCGCTTCGCATCCGGTGCCTCCATGGAGAGGCTTTCCAGGTCGGCGATGAGGGCCTCAGATTCGGCGAGGGCATCGACGTACTCCACGCACTCCACGTCGCATTCGTACGCGTGTCGGTACGTGGAGCCGACGGTGATGACCCTGTTGGGGCCCGGCATCTTGAGCTTTAGGTAGGTGTAGTTGGGGACAGCCATGAACTTGGCATAGCATGGTCTCCCCAGCACTGCGTGATAGGTTCCTCGGAACCCGACCACCTCGAATGTGAGGGTTTCCTTTCGGAAGTTGGAGGGAGTCCCGAAGCAGATGGGGAGATCGAGTTGCCCAAGGGGTTGGACGCGTTTCCCGGGGATGATCCCGTGGAAAGGCGCCGCGCCGACCCGGATCGAGGACATATCGATCTGCAGGAGCCCGAGGGTCTTGGCATAGATGATGTTGAGGCTGCTGCCTCCGTCCATGAGGACCTTGGTAAGCCTGACGTTGCCGATGACGGGATCGACAACGAGCGGGTACTTTCCCAGGCTCGGCACGCGGTCGAGATGGTCGCCTTGGTCGAAAGTGATGGGCTTGTCGGACCAGTCTAGGTAGACTGGCGCCGCCACCTTCACCGAGCAGACCTCCCAGCGCTCTTGCTTGCGGTGTCGAGCCGAGGCGTTCGCCACTTGCCCACCGTAGATCATGAAGTAGTCATGGACCTCGGGGAACTCCTCTGCCTTGTGGCCCTCCTTCTTGTCGTTGTTGGGGGCTCTGCCTTCTTCCGCCAGTGGCCCGGCCTTGTGGAAGTAGCGCCGAAGCATGACGCACTCCTCAAGGGTGTGCTTGATGGGACCCTGATGATAGGGGCACGACTCCTTGAGCATCTTGTCGAACAGGTTGGCGCCTCCAGAGGGCTTCTGAGGGTTCCTGTGCTCGGCGGGGGCGACAAGATCTGCGTCGGCGGCGTCACGTTTCGCTTGCGACTTCTTCTTGCCCTTCTTCTTGGTGCCGTGCTGAGCGGACGCCTCGGGGACTTCTTCCGGTTGGCGCCCCTGAGGCTGCTTGCCCTTCCGGAAGATGGCCTCGACCGCCTCCTGGCAAGAGGCGAACTTGGTGGCGATGTCCATCAGCTCGCTCGCCCTGGTGGGAGTCTTGCAACCCAGCTTGCTCACCAGGTCACGGCAAGTGGTGCCGGCGAGGAACACGCCGATGACATCTGAGTCGGTGATGTTGGGCAGCTCGGTGCGCTGCTTCGAAAATCGCCGGATGTAGTCCCGGAGGGATTCTCCCGGCTGCTGGCGGCAGCTTCGGAGATCCCAGGAGTTCCCAGGGTGTACGTATGTGCCCTGGAAGTTGCCGGCGAAAGCTTTGACCAGGTCGTCCCAGTTCGAGATCTGCACAGGAGGCAGATGCTCCAGCCAGGCTCAGGCGGCGTCGGAGAGGAATAGAGGGAGGTTGCGAATGATGAGGTTGTCATCGTCCATTCCACCCAGCTGGCAGGCCAGCCGGTAGTCCGCGAGCCACAGTTCCAGCCTTGTCTCCCCCGAGTACTTGGTAATGGTAGTCGGGGTTCAGAACCGGGTCGGGAACGGCGCCCGTCGTATGGCCCGGCTGAAAGCTTGCGGACCGGTGGTTTGGGCGAGGGGCTCCGATCCTCCCCGCTGTCGTAGCGTCCCCCACGCCTGGGGTGGTAGCCTCGGCGCACCTTTTTGTTGAGGTGGGCTCGACGGTCGTGGCGGTGGTGCTCGTTGCCGAGGCGTCCCGGGGCCACAGGCGCTGTGTCCCGCGTGCGCCCGGTGTGGACCGAGGCTTCCCGCATGAATCGGGAAGTCGTGGTGGGACGCTCCGGGGGGTACCCTTGCCTTCGGGAGGCAGAGCTTTCGGCCCGTCGGACCGCGGCATCCTCCAGGAGATTCTTGAGCTCTCCCTGGATTCGCCGCCCCTCGGTGGTGGATGGTTCCGGCATCGCTCGGAGTAGTATTGCTGCTGCAGCCAGGTTCTGGCTGACCCCACTGGAAGCTGGGGGCAGTCTTGCCCTGGCATCGTCGGCGATGCGGTGCTAGACGTCTTGGGCCAGATGACACGCTTCTCCGGCCGGTGCTCGGCCTGCCCACTCCTGCCCGATATTTTGCCGAAGCTGCACAAGTTGTCCTGCTTCCTCGTCGAGCCTGGCCTGCATCTCGCGGATTTGCTCGAGCTGTGCGTCCTGACCCCCCGCAGGGACTGGGACCACAGCTAGCTCCCGAAGGATGTCAACGCGAGGCGCAGGCCTAGGGGATCGCCGTCCTCCGGCATACCAAGATGGTTGCCTTCGTCGAGACCCCCTAGATCGACGTGGAAACATTCGCGACTTGGGCCACAGTCCTCGTCGCCGAGGCTGTGGCTACTATCGGAGCAATCAGAGAGGCAGTAGTCACATGCGGTCATGAAGTCCCGCATGGCACTGGGGTTATCGAGCCCGGAGAAATCCCAACCAGAGTCGGGCTCGTCATCTTCCTTGGAACCCGGGGGCCCGTAGGTTGAGACAGTCGTCAGTCGGTCCCAGGTTGACCGCATATGATACCCCGGAGGGTTTGGATATGCCTTTATGAAAGCATCCACCAAAGCGGGGTCGCTTGGTGGGTCGAGGCTGAATCTAAAAGGCATAGGACGGGAAACGGACGGTACCTCTTGATCGACGGATGGTGACGAAGTCGCGTCGGGGACGGACTGCACCGTTATCTCGGGTACGAGACTAACGCCCAGCAAGTCCTTCGCGAGCGTGCTGGCGCCATCCGTCTGCTTGGGGTTGGCGTGTTGCGGGGAAACGACGCTCGTCTTCGTCTCAGACGCGAGGTCAACGCCCGACGTGTCCCCCGTTGGGGCGTCGGCGCCGTCGACTCGCTCGACAGCCGACGAGGTGCCACCTCCTGCATGGCCATGGTTGCCCTGCCTCCTCCTCCGTCAGCGGGGAAGGTGACGGGACAGACCCGGATGTCGCTCTTCCGCCACGTGGGGAAGACGTCGTTGATTCCGCCGCCGACGGGCGGGCTGACGGCCGCCATTGTCGTTGTCGCGCGGCGGATGAAGGAGTATCATGTCGTAGCTGCCGTCGAGGGACATGAACTCAAGACTCCCGAAATGGAGCACCGTCCCGGGTTGGAGAGGTTGTTGGAGACTACCCATCTGGAGCTTGACGGGAAGATGTTCGTCAACACGCAGCAGGCCCCTACCTGGCGCGCCAACTGTCGGCGTTTCGACCCCGGGGGGTCCCTGGACCGACGAGTAAATTGTCGTTGCGTGTCCCAGCCCAGATGGGTCGGCGCGAGACGGAACACAAGGGGGGAAAACAGTAAGGGGAAACCGCGGCCTTCGTGTTGTCCTGCGCCCAGGGCGGATGCGCTAGCAGTAGGGGGTTACAAGCGTTCGCGTGGGAGAGAGAGAGAGAGCGAGGGCCTTGTGCGCCAGCCCGTTCTCCCGCGCGACCACCTTCTCATACGAGAGCCCTGGACCTTCCTTTTATATATGTAAGGAGAGGGCCCAGGTGTACAACGGGGGGTGTAGCAATGTGCTAACGTGTCTAGCAAAGGCGAGCCAGAGCCCTATGTACATGCCGTCGTGGCTGTCGGAGAGGTTTTGGTGCCCTGTTCATGTGGTGTCGTGGCCGCCGGAGGAGCGCTTGAGCCCTGTGGAAGTACAGCTATCGGGGCTGTCGGATCCTTGCTGACGTCTCCTTGCTTCCGTAAGGGGCTGAGAGCCGCCGTCGTCATGGAGCACGCGGGGTGCCATCATCACTTGTTTACCGGGGCGAGCCAGATGGGACGCCGGTCTTGTTCCCCGTAGCCTGAGCTAGCTAGGGGTAGGGTAATGATGGCGCCCCTTGTGACGTGGTCGGTCCGAGCCCGAGGTCGGGCGAGGCGGAGGCTCCTCCGAGGTCGAGGTTGAGTCCGAGCCCCAGGGGTCGGGCGAGGCGGAGACTGTCGTCCGAGGTCGAGGTTGAGTCCGAGCCCCAGGGGTCGGGCGAGGCGGAGACTGTCGTCCGAGGTCAAGGTTGAGTCCGAGCCCCGGGGGTCGGGCGAGGCGGAGACCGTCGTCCGAGGTCGAGGTAGAGTCCGAGCCCCGGGGGTCGGGCGAGGCGGAGTCCGTCTTCCGAGGTCGAGGCTGAGTCCGAGCCCTGGGGTCGGGCGAGGCGGAGTCCGTCTTCCGAGGTCGAGGCTGAGTCCGAGCCCTGGGGTCGGGCGAGGTGGAGCTTCCTATGGCGCCTGAGGACGATCTTGGCGGCTGTCAGCCTCACCCTGACGAGTGGCACAGCAGTCGGAGCAGCGCAGGCGGCGCTGTTTTCCTGTCAGGTCGGCCAGTGGAGCGGCGAAGTGACTGCGGTCACTTCGGCTCTGTCGACTGAAGAGCGCACGTTAGGATAAGGTGTCAGGCGATCCTCGCATTGAATGCTCCTGCGATACGGTCGGTTGGCGTAGCGATCCGGCCAAGGTTGCTTCTCCGCGAAGCCTGCCCGAGCTGGGCTTCGGGCGAGTCGAAGGTGCGTCCGTTGCTTGAGGAGACCCTCGGGCGAGGCGTGAATCTGCCTTGGTCTACTGTTCCTGCCCGAGGCTGGGCTCGGGCGAGACGAGATCGTGTCCCTCGTGTGGACGGAGCCTTGACCGGAATCGCGCCCATCAGGCCTTTGCAGCTTTGTGCTGATGGGGGTTACCAGCTGAGATTAGGAGTCTTGGTGGTACCCCTAATTATGGTCCCCGACAGTGAGTGTCTTATTTATTCTCAACACGCTCGATATTGGTTCTATAACTAATATATTATATTTGCAACAGTCTTGGTTTCCACAGCAGGCACAACAGCAACCATTTGTTTTCCCTCAGTTTCAATTTAGTTAAGACTTGTCGTTTGTATCAACCTAATTTCAAATCTTTACTAAACTTGATTTTGTAGGGATCTGGGGTCATGGGCCACAACACGCCACCACCGGTCATACCAGCACCAGGAGGAGCTTATGCAGGGGAGGGAGCTACTCCAGGAGAGGTTAGTTTGAGAAACAATTTGTTTGAATAGTGGTCATACATGTAACAAATGCCGTTATTAATGTCTTCTTTTTTCTTTAGAATTCAAACATGTTACACAACTTCATCAACGAGTTTTTCGCTTCTGGAGGTAGTGGACACAACTCCAACGATCCTGATATATGATGGAGTTAGCTTTGTGCCGAATTGTGCGTTGTAATGGACTAATAGTGGACTTTATGTTTGTATGGACTATTTGTGGACTTTATGTTTGTATGGACGCCAATTTTATGTTGTGGACTATTTGTGAATTGTGTATTTAATGTTTCTGTATTGTGGATATTGTATGAATTTTCTGTTATTTTTGCATTTTTTTCAAAAAAAATTTGCTCTGAAATTGTTAATTTTCGGCGGCCTCCCTGGCCGCAAATAGTAAATACTATTTTCGGCATCTGCTAATTTTCAGCGACTGCCAAAGGGCCGCCGAAAATAACAGTTAATTTTTGGCGGCTGGCTGGTGGCCGCCGAAAATAACCTATTTTCGGTGGCTAGACCCTGACCGCCGAAAATATGGTCTTGTTTTCGGCTAATTTTTTCTGGCGGTCAGGAACCGCCGAAAATAAGCTTAAGGCCGCCGAAAATAGCTTATTTTTTGCGGCAAAAGCCTTATTTTCGGCGGTTCCTGGCCGCCGAAAATCACGGTAGCTCTCGTAGTGACCGGACTGCACAGCCACTTGACACTTGTGATGTACAACAATAAATTAAGCGGCTAAGCATTGATGATGCCCCACTGCCCCGAGAGAGCATGTGTCATGGTCTCATGAACTGGAGCCATGGAGGCATTGGGCTAGCTAGGCTGCTACCTTATCATACGGCTGTACGAGAGAACAAGATAGGGCGAAACATAAGGGGGACATATCTGGTGCACATAGAAGACTGGTGCACATGATGCACATATTAAATCACCATCACTCATTTTAGATCTAACGTCTCTAGTTGATTATTCAATTTACAAATAACACCTTCCACCACTACACACCACCACGTTGAAGGGTGTCCTTAGTAAAATGTACCAAACAACTAGAGACGTTAGATCTAAAATGAGTGGTGATGATTTAATATGTGCACCATGTGCACCAATGTTCCATGTGTACCAGATATGTTGTCAAACATAAGACCTCCTCACCTTTTCACCTGCTGTGCGTGCATAACCCCGGCCTGTTTCTGCGGATTGGATGCACCCCCTTGCTGCAGCGGGAGCCGGGAGATGAGATCCGTTCCTTGCACACAGCAAAAGCAACGGACCCCATCCAGCCTCCAACGTACTCTCCAATCGGCAGCAAGGAATGGCACCTGGCTTCCTCGCAAAGCAAGAAATCGTACGTACGTCTCTGCCTTGCTTTGCCACCGATCTTACCTTTCAACCCAAGAAATGCTGCTAGTAGCCTCGTATCCTTTCTGCGGCATCTCTGCATATATACGGCCGGGACGCGCTGATGCATTCACGCACCCACAAGGTTGAGAGCTGAGACTGATCTGTGCCATCCGTCCGTTCCCGCGAGCGAGAGAGGCCGGCCGCAGCATATGGCGTCCGCCGCCCACCGGTCCATGGGGTCTGCCCTCCTGTCCCTCAACCTCATCATGTACGTCGTCGTCGCGGTCATCGCTGGCTGGGCAATCAACTACAGCATCGACGAGAGCAGGAACTCGCGTAAGTGTGCTGGACGTACGTCGACGTCGCGCGCAGAGGCAGCAGGAAATTAAGTGTTCGTCGTGTTCTTCGTTCCTGCAGTGAAGGGCGCGACGCCGCCGGTGCGCCTGTTCCCGATCTACTTCCCCATCGGCAACCTGGCGACGGGGTTCTTCGTCATCTTCGCGCTCGTCACGGGCGTCGTCGGCATCTCCACCTCGCTCGCCGGCCTGCACGAGGTCAGCCAGGGGTACCCGGCCAGCATGATGTCCGCCGCCGCGTCCGCCCTTGTCACCTGGACCCTCACCGTCCTCGCCATGGGGCTAGCGTGCAAGGAGATCAGCCTCAGCGTGAGGCCCGGGAGCCTGGTAAGCTAAGGATTGCATTGGTCCATTATATTGCTGCATTTTTTCCTTTCCCTGCGTGACATGTCTTTCCATGCATTCGCGCTCGTGCGTGCGCTCTCTTATAATAACACATACACTGTCTGTGTTCTCCGTCGCACGTGCTGCAGCGCACCTTGGAGGCGTTCACCATCATCCTGACCGCCACGCAGCTGCTCTGCGCCGTGTCGCTCCACGCCGGCGCGCACGCGGTCATCCTGGAGACGCCTATCGGCGGCAGAGTCTAGCTGAGGTGCGCGATGACAGCTAGCATGCGCCATCTTGGCAGAGTGATCGGTGTTGTGTCGCTTTACAGGTGCCGTGTGTGTGCTTTCTGGGTACCTAAAATTCGTGTGAGCCTCATTCATTTGTAAAAAAAAAGGCGTGGACTCATAAGTGGTGGTGAACTATCGGCGATTCTTCCCATACTACTGCAAGACAAAATTATTGCGCTTTGCACAGTTCCACTATATATATATACTAAGTGCATGTTTGTATTAAATAATCTTGATTATTTACTCTAGCTAGAATAAATAAGCTGGCCGCTGCTGCTTGGAACCTGAGATTATTTAGACGACTCAGTACGCAGGATGGCCCTGGGCGCATGCCATAACAACTTGCACCGTGGTCTGTTGCTGTTTGGTACGTAGCTTCAATGCATTGCAGCAGTTTATACACGCGTTTCGTCCAAATAGGTTCACACATTGTTCCATACACGTTTTGTCCAACAATTGTTCATACACGTTTTGTCCAAACCAAAACACTCAATACAAAACTACATCCTTCTAGCAAATAGTGCATATATTGGCAATTTTGGTCTCGGAAGTTATCCATGTCTCCCCCGTCATCTTCCAATTGGCCTTCAACATCGCGTGGTGACTCGAAGGAACGGGCATGCATGTAGTTCTCGTCTTGATCACAACGATCAAACTCGTCGTCAGCCATTTTGCTGTCTCGAATAAAAATTACGTAGAGCCACACATGTACGTATTCATTTTGATTGCTTCAGCATCGGATAACTTGGCAAGTCCAACGAAATTCTTCACTTCATCTTCAAGACACCAAAAGAACGCTCAATCAATGTGATCACGAAGAGATGAGTGTACAATTGGTTGAATACCTCCTTTTTCCCAGTTGCGCGTGGTCCTGCTCTGAACTCCGGCAAATGGTACTTCACTCCTTTGTATGGAGCAAGATAGCCCTTTTGGTTTGGATACCCTAAGTCCACAAGGTAAAATTTTCCTGCAAATTTCCAAACAAATTATGAGAAACACAGTTTTGAAGTGCGGACAACAAAAAAATTAAGTTGCGCTAAAATAATCGTACCGGGTGGAGGATGAGGGGATATAGTGTCGTACTTGCGCAAAGCATCATTGAATACTCTCATATCATGCACCGATCGAGACCATCTCGCAACAATAAAGGTGAACCTAATATCGAAATCACATATGGCTAAAACATTTTGAGTCGGGTATCCATGACGACCCACATGTTGAACAAGTTTTGATGCGGGTACAACAACTGGAATGTGAGTGTCGTCTATCGCCCCTATACAATTGTTAAAATGAGGCACAAACCGATCAATTAGCAACTTTTGATGCCTTGTTGTGAAGTTTGGATCAATAGGTTTCACAATATCTTTGGCCATTCAGTATACACAATCAAACACTTAACTGACTTTCCTACTGATGGTTTCTTTTGACCTTTGAAACTGATTCTTCACTTGAACAAATGATTGAGGTGCGCCAACAGTCTATAGAAACATTGCCAAGGCTTAAATAGATGTCATTTTACTACTAGATGCCAAGCCATAAGATGACAATAACAAGTCATGTAATCTAACAAATAATGGTCTACTGACGGTTATAAATTGAAAATTGGCTTATATAATATCTTTTAAGACGGTTTATAACCATCTTAAATGTGGGACATCTTTTGCAACTCCATCAAAATTGGACACTTCATAAGCGTCTTAATAACTGAAAATTAACCGTCTCATATAGCATGATCTGTAGTAGTGTCATCCTAAGCATCTCATAGCATTCGTTTGGATCGCTTAGTGTTCTCATAACCCAATCAAAGCCACACACAACAGGTTATCTTCTAGCAGCTTTGTTCAAGTAAATTTCAGTATAGAGCATACCAATTCCAACAACAACAACTGCTTCAAAATTCCTCAAAGTCTCAACTCGGTTGAGATCAACAGTCATCGACATATCATCCTCATCATCACTTGAACAAATATCCATCTATAAGGAACCATTGCACAACATAAATGACACTATGTGTAATAGGGTTCAATTCAACATAAAGGACTTCTTAAGCAACAAATAAGAAGTTCATTAAGCAAGAAGTAGCATGCTAATGTTCAGCTGGTCGTAATATGGTTCACAACAATTATAACTAGCATAGTAAGCTCTTCTACATGAGTCCTGCGCGTGCACAGTATCGCTTCAACCAAAGAAGTGTTCCTTCGTCTGTCTCAAATACCTTAAAGGAGGATCGATTCTCAGCTTTCTTAAAAAGTTGGTTGCCATGAAGTGTTCAGTTGATCCTTCCTTTGCCCCACATTGAACTGCCATAGACTGAACTTCCTTGATAACTTCATCAAGATGCTCACATAGCATGGCTTTGTTTGCAATTTTACAATTTTCCTTTAGAGTGGCATGAATATTCTGCATCACTTTGACCATTTGGTTCTTGGGCTTCAATTGACTTGCAATACTAGTAGTTGCTTAGTTTCGGGGGAAGCTTCCTTTTGGAGCATAGGAACTAGTAGCAGGTCATGCAAATGTATCACAGTCATCTCCACCATAACATCCATCAACAACAACCTCTTCTTCATCATTCCCTCCAAACACTTCACGGGTGCACATGCACTAGATCCATCCACAAAAATGCCACCAGACATTTCATGTAACAACACTTAATGCTCTGGTGGACCTTTTTTTATTGTTTCCAGTTTGAATGGCCCTGCATGCATGTAAAAGAATGGTTAGTTAAACTAAACTCAACAAGAAACCTTTGAAAAGAAGCAAGAAAATGGTGCATACCTTTGTCAACCTATTCCGATACTCATCAGATGCAGAATATGTTCCCAAAGTTGCATTCCACCCAAGTCCAGTATCTTTATGTAGTTGTAACCAAAATCCATACAAGTATTTTGAGAGCACCTAGAGGGGGGTGAATAGGTGATCCTGTAAAAATCAACAACTAATAGCCACAAAACTTGGTTATAAAGATGTTAGTGCAATAGAACCAAGTGGCTATAGAGTGAGCTCTTGCGAATCACAATAATCACAAATAAAGACAACACAAGAGACACAGTTGTTTATCCCGTGGTTCGGCCAAGTATAACACTTGCCTACCTCCACGTTGTGGCGTCCCAATGGACGAGGGTTGCACTCACACTACTACAGATCATGCTATATGAGACGGTTAATTTTCAGTTATTAAGACGCTTATGAAGTGTCCAATTTTGATGGAGTCGCAAAAGATGTCCCACATTTAAGATGGTTATAAACCGTCTTAAAAGATATTATATAAGACAGTTTTTAATTTATAACCGTCTGAAAAAGGTATTTGTTTAAGTCATTTTGTCGGATAAACCGTCTGAAAAGGTATTTGTTTAAGTCATTTCGTCCGATAAACCGTCTTGAATTAGGTTTTTTTAAGACACTGCTTCTAAAGAATCGTAGAGAATACAAACATTAAAAGTCATAAAGTATTTATCAAACCGTCTCGAATATCCTACAATAATAGACGATTACAATATGAAAACCATCTTATTTAGGTGACTAATAATGGACGTTTTAGAAACCGTCTTATTTAAGAGACTGATATTAGACATTTTGGTAACCGTCTTATTAAGATTTAAATGAAATGACTTACACGGCGGTACATTCTTCAATTTATAATCATTTTTTCAGATATCATGTTATAATAATTTGAAAGAGAAATATACATACACATATATTGAACAATATTATAATTAATATAATATAAATAAGTACCATTCAATATATCATAAATAAACATTGTCAAACAACGCATACATAAGTGTACTCTAAATCTAAACTAAAATACAACTGTTTGCACTAATGTTAAGCCTAACTTTATATGAATTAAAGTATTCACACTTTTGCGACCACCAAATTTGAATTCTATTCTATGTTTTCCTATACAACAAATACGAGAAAACTAGACATAGCAAAAAGCTCCAAGCAGCACGTGGATGGTCTCAAAGCTGCCCTTGTGCTTCTCCCTGTTCTTGATGACTCCTACACGCCCGGTGTTCCTCCCGCCAGTCACCATGACCATGTTGCCGACGTCAAACTTGATGAAGTCCATGATCTTGTTGGTCTCCAGATCGATCTTGACCAGCGCCTCCATTGCTTCGTACAGTTGCAGATACACTTTCTTTTCTTCCATCTTTTTAGCTCTTTCCTGCCTTCTCTGCATCAATTCAGAGTTCAGACTATATATCGAACGAAGGTTTCAAACCACAACGAGCATTGGCCTGACCATTGGTTAGAGAACATCCTATACAGTCCCTGGTGGAAAATAGACAAACTATGGATTCAACGGGCTAAGACTCTGAGCAGACACACTGAAACCCAGTACAATACTGAGACCAATCATCACAGAGAACTCACCGTATCAGCTTCGACAAGAGACTCGAGCAGCTCCTGTTCCTGCACTCATAAACAAATATTATGAGTGTAGTAATCAGCTAGAAAGATGAAAAGGCAGTACCTGAAGTACCTGAAGTGCCAGATTTAGCAATCGTTCCAAGGTTCTTAATAAGATCTTCCTTGGTCATACCAATACCCCTATCCCAAATGGAGAGGATTTTCTTCTCTTTGTCCAACTTAATCTGCATAAGCATAGACCAGATGCCTTGAGGTCTGATTCTAAAGCGTTGCCCAACAGAAAAAAAACAGCTCTGAACATTGAAATCTACCTGAATCTCAAGCTTTGCAGTGTCCCTTTCACCCAAAACTTCCTTATCAGTAAGGGAAAGGAACCTAATCTTATCCAACGCCTACAGACATGCAGAACACCCAGTTAATTTCGAGCATCCACAATGTAGAACAAACACAGGGGTCAGTATGTAATACATACATCAGAGGCATTAGATATGAGCTCCCTCGGGAAGATATCCTTGTTGTTGTAGAGTGAGTTGATGATGATGTCCATGAGTCTGGAAACCTCAGCTTGGAACTCAAACTTCTCGGCTGAGCTCCTGAGAGTCTTCCTAGAGATAGACTCGGCTTCACTGCACGCAACAAAATCATATTGTTCATAAAAGTATCGATAATATGACAAGACAGTAACAACCAACACTGATTGGCAGAAGGCTATGCGCACCTCTGGGCAACCTCAGAGTCGGTGGACAGGCCATGAGGGACAGCACCAAGCTTCTCCTCTACCTTCGGTGGGTTAGCCAAGTCATCGCTGCTCTCCTCGGCATTCACTTGTAGCTTATTAGCTGCAGTATAGGCAGGGTCAGAACAAGATTGAAATTCCATAAGGATTAGAAGATTGAACTTGCAGTAATATGTAGAGTTTTGGTGTGTAGGTACAGCACAGTAAATGGAAATGAAATCAGAGCTGCCACTAGACTACAAGGTCCTTTTAATTCAACAAGAGTAGTATGATAGGGACATGTGCAGTGAGTCCTCGAATTTACTAAGATCCAGGTAGGTGGAGCTTTGAACAGGTCCCCTTCTCCTCCCAGGTCATATTCTGATACCATGGATGGTTGTACCAAGTTCCCCTGTGCAGTAACGAAACAGAGATGAGAAGAAAACTTCCAATGGGCTAGACAGACACCACTACCAATTTCAGTGCAGCACAAAGTAAGCAGCAACCAATCGGACAGACAATTTAGGTTCTAGAGCTCTGCTTCAGACAGATAGTTCAGGTTCTAGAACTCTGCTTCTAAACAGGCAAATTAATTGCCAAAACTCAGTGTGTGGACATCAGATAAACTTAGAGTGTGGACATCAGATAAACTCAGTGTGGACATCAGATGAACCAGAAAGAACTCATATGTAAGGCTTCTGAGCAAAATGACACAACTTATGTTACTAGACTCACGCCAATTTCAAGTGTGCCCACACAAATCAAACAAAACAAACTACACTAGCAGTACAATTTGCTCAGCCTACTTATCACAATTTACAATTGCACTCCACTATCAGCACGACAAACTGAAACGGAATAGACTGAAGACTCCTGTGTCACCAATTTCAAAACAAGACGAACAACATTCGAGACAACTAAAACGATCGCCTCCACAGGCAACTTGATTAGCTCAACGATGCATACCATATTTCATAGTGTTGCAGTAACACATCGATACAGATAATAATAGCATAAGACTTCAGCAACTTGCCATCAGTACAAGGAAACTAGTAGTAATTACAAGCGTAGCGGTATATGTCTAAATAAAATGTTAGTAGGATGAACAGAGCCTGAAATAATCTTATTGTCTGTTAAGAATATATTTTTGTGGTAGGTCACCATTGCCAATGCTTTGTTTAGTTTTTTTTGTCTCGTCTGTATTGACCTGCTGTGTGAAGTTGCAGATAATAGACAGCTCCTTTCAACAGATATAGTAATTAACAAGTTGCAGGGTAATGTGAACTGACAAAACTACCTTTTAAACGAAAGCACCGGATGTATGACAGAAAAGAAAGGGGCACAGCCATACAAAGCTATGGCAACAACTACATGTTTTAAGAAAGGTTGGCTATTCACAATTAATTTGTATTTTACAAAAACAAAAGTATAACTAACTACATCAACAAACACTATCTTAGTAGCCATAGAAGTGTGCCAAACTTAAATATGTGCATTGCAAAATGTTTGTGTTTTGCATCTCCAACGACGACAAAGGCCTTCTGTCCCAAACTCCCAATCCAAGGTAGGGTCAGCCACGTCACTCTACCTTGCAACTTCAAAGTCGAGCTATATCGCCCTAATGGTTTCACCATCCAACCCTGAACATATAACCTACAAGTTCTAACACATCTGCTGCTCATTCTGTCAAGTTCAGCAGGCCACACAATCATGTCTGGAAATAAATAAAATAGCAAAATACTATGTGCATTTATTTGAGCCCAAAAATAAAATGGAGCAGGCAAAAGATAGGTACCTTCGCTGCTCATTCCATCATTCGTCTAGAAGCGACATGAAGCTTTCTCCGGTCTCTCTGAAATCCACCAGCATGCTGCAGATCTCTCACTGTGCAAGAAATCTATCTGATGAAGGACTGCAACTTCAACTCCTGCAGCACCATGCATTCGCTCGCCTGCGCACCCACGCACTGCCGCACACTGAATTTGCAGGTCCATCACATGATATGAGAAACAATTCTGTATTGTGCGCGCCTGAAGTAATTGTCTTCTCCATGCTCATGTATGAATATACCAACTCTACTTTTAAAAGAAAAACTATTACTCATAGAAAAAAGGAGCATACCTCTTCCCTGTTTCCCCAGCCATCATAGGCTACATAGTATCCATTTTGTGCTATAGCTCCAACTGTTGCTTTATACCTAGCATTTTAGCCAATCAAACATGTTGTAATGAAATGAAGTGAAAAATATTAAAGATAAGATTATCTAGACACAAACAATGATAGGTATATCAAAGAGAAGCTCACACATTCTCCATCTTCACTCCACCCAGCTTGAACTCTAGTACCAACGACAAACCTATGGGAATGTGAAAGATCATCCACTCCCTGCCACAAGACTGTCAGAGTAGAGTAGGAAAGCAAGCCATTATGTCTTAATATAAGCAATGTAAATTGTAATTAGTCAGGACGATCCCTTTTATCAATGGAACAATTGCCATGTATTTATCACTTATTCAGTATTCCAGCTAAGAAAAGAACCCATCTAACGAGTACCGAAGAATAAAGCTACCTCAGACTGGACTCTAGCTGAATAACCTAGTGGTGATAGACCTACAACATTCTGGGCACTCTCGGTTTGCTTTGCAATTGTCAAAATATCTTGGGCTAACGCTATGACTTGCAATAATCACAAAAAATGATGATAAGCATTATAAACACGAGTAACCTCCTAGTAGTATTAAATATGCGCCAGTATTTCAAGATCCAACTTAGATCAGCAGCACCAACAATGAAATCGGTAGGGAATATAATCTCGCTGAATTTAACCACATACTGAAGGAAGCAGTAAAAATAGAATGATGCTCAACTACTGTGTTTTGTAGAGGAAACTTAGGTTGGATGAAACCAATACACAATTTTGTTGATCTCAAGTCAGACTAAGACTAACCTTACCTACTTTCTATTGCTGATTAAAACATTAAACACCATAAGTCCCTAACTGACAGCAGCTTTATGCAATTCTCCATGTCAATATAAAAAATAGAGCAAATCTAATTTATGGACATTGATGGAAGCCGAGCCAAATTTTGTATATGGACAAATTGAGGCATTTGTTTGGACTCCAGACTCTAACACGACCTAATTCAAATTGTTCTATATATAGTATGTGTTAGAAAAGCTCAAATTACTTTTGATTTGGAGAAAGATGAGTGGATGGCCATATTTGTATTTTATAACATGTGAGAATGACTAGACAAACTGGATTGACTATTGACAGTTCGATGTTTGCCCAGCTTCAAGGATAGTCTCAATAGAGGTTTTATAGAGTACTATAGGCATTAAATACGATGATATAAAATTGTATGGATGAAGAGATAGAACCTAGCGCGAGCCATCAAAGGTTTGCTATCAACAATAAGGGTTGTTTTAGATAGAGCATCAGATGTGTTATCACACTTACTGAAAGCCTTCAGCTCAACTGCCTACAAGAAAGTTCACTGTTATTAGTCAACAGAAAACTAAAGGTGTGGAAGCAAACGATATAGCTAGGAAGACTCGTCAAGTTATATTTTCTTTCTTTCCTTTTTTATTTTGCATTTGAATGAAAACAGTAAGACTGTTAAGGACACAATATGCATGATTTCGAAATGAATTAATCCATTATGAAACCATAATACCGGTCTAAAATAAGAGTTCATACTTAGGTTATATAAGAGTAAGAAGAACAAGTTCTAAACATAAGCACATATATCTTTGGGTTGTCACTTTTCTAGCTTCAGATGACACCTTTTGAGCGAATGATTTACTTAGAGGAACTGAAACACTAAAGACAGCACAACTACCTAAAGTTTTTGGGTAGAGTAGAACACTCTCTTTCGCCAGAGCACCTGTAAAAATGGGGACACAAGTTGTATTGTTATCATCTTATGACCTTGAATACTAAACTCAAATTAAGCTCAGTGATTTACCTCCTTGGCTCATCCCAGAAACCAATATGTCTGTCGGACTCATTTCTGCGGCTACTTCTTTGTCTAGCAATTCATGCACATACTCAATAGCTTTAAGGACTTCTTTCTCATCTCTACCAGTTTTCTACAAAAAAAGAGACCATAATAGTGGAATAAATAATTCAAACTATATGTGTTAGTAGTATCTAAAGAAAGTAGTTAGTTGTACATAATGTAGAAGAAAATTGTTATTTGTATTCTATATAACAATAGTTTAACGGTGATAAGACATTGGTACTATCAAGCTACCCTCTCTGATCAACAATTCAAGGACATGATAGTTCTCAGAAAGCCATAGGACTGAGTTTGGAAAAGCATGGTTTATAACGCACGACAATGATACAAAACTTACACATGAAAATAAGAACTTCTATGAAAGAGGAATGCCAGGTTGTGCTTATATTACTATATTGTTTTTGCTGTTTAATCACTTGTTTTTTGATACTCCTTTGAGATTAGCTTACAAATAGCACTATCCTTTTATGCCAAGTACTAGCACAATCAAATACATGAAGCACTGATTGATTTTCTAAAGCATAAGCAAATGTGTACTTCTAGGATATGGTCTTGAGCAAAGCAAACACCATATTTTAAAGAAGAGTAATACAATTTTCATCAGAGTGGAGCAGGGTACTGTGAACTGACAAAACTACCTGTAAACAGAAGCACAATCAAAGACAGTACATACCTGTTGTATGTCGTACCGTCAGTACAACGATGAGGATTCCCTGCCGCCCTCCATGCCGCCAGCGACAGGTGAGGGCTCCTCAGGGCACGTTGCCTGTCCATCATCTTCCTCCTCCTCGAAGATCACCTCATCGGCCCTCTCAGACGACATCGCCACCTCATTGAGCGCCACAATACGGATCGACACCTAGCTTAGCCCATCGCCGGTCACTGGCTGTTGGGCTCCTCCACCTAGAATGAGGTAGAGGATGTCAGAGTACTCGAGCAGGGTGGTGAGCGGCGCCTAGATGAAGCTCAACGCAGATGCATGCCATACCTGCCTCCTGGACAGTGAGGGTGGGGCGATTGTGACGGGGCATGAGAGAGATGGGGCTCCAGAGGCGGGGCCGTGTTCATCGGTGTCGAGCAGGACGGCGCACGTACGGGTGGAGGGGAGCTTCTAGAGGAGGCCGAGCCTGCCGCGACGGTGGCGCGTCAGGGGGCGAGGGGGAGGATGGAGGGGACGACATTGGGGCGGCGTAGAGGCCGCACGCAGCGAGGCATAGGCGGTGGAGGGGCCCGTGCTTGTCGCCATCCTCGTTGTGGTAGCGGTGGCGAACAGAAGGAGGCAGAGGCGGCGATATTCCAAGGGTTTGGGTTGGGGGACCGCGAGGCCGAATCTGGTTAGGGTTCAGGTGATGACTGCAATTTAGATGTTGAGTTTCCTTTTTTGAGTCCAAATATCTGAGATTATCTCCAACCGATCTCATATCTCATCATCTATTTCAAATTCACTTTAGAAACAGTGTCAAACAATATTATCAACAGTCTCATGTCCTCTATTTTACACTACCTGTGGGAGACAGTTTGAAGTTACCGAGTTTTTAAAGTCTGACAATGTAAATGTAAAAGTACTGATATATTCAACATAGGATAGTTATAGCTTACTAAACCCCTTGATGCGTGAATGATAGGAATTAAAGCAAAATATATGTTGTGTGACATTAATGATCGAATCGCATGTGAGTCTATTTTACCATTTGTATCAAGTTACAGAGATAAGTTTTACATTTTATATATATCATGAAACTAAGTTGAATTTACTATTTAGTACATTTTTCACAATACGTCTTTCTGAAATATGATACGAGGATGGTTTCATATTTAGAAGTGTCTAGTATACTCACTAACATTTAAAATAATCCATATAGTCTAGACGACTAATAATATCTTTATTTGAGATGGTTTCATATACATAAGTGTCTAATATACTAACCAAAATCTAAGACAATTCTTGCAATCTTAATGACTCAAAAGGTATATTCATTTGAGGCGGTTTTCAATAACAATCCATCTTAAATCAATAAGAGACATTTTGTGGCGGAACTGCCCGAATTATTCCAACTTAAGTGCCCAAGTCCCGCCTTAGAGGCTAGACCACACTTAAATGGGAATAACCCGTCAATCCCTCGGATCTAGTCCGACACGGCCACTGACAGGATCAAGTACCACAATCTCACTCGAAGGTGAGTCACAGAGCAAATACAATAAAGCATAAAACCATACATGTCACAATGTTAAATTATTACATCACCATCATCATCATCGGAGTTTTTGCAAAAGTAACCATCACTGTTCTAAGTGCAGCGGAATAAAACTAACGGTAATTAAACAGAGAGATGGGGAAGCCTGTCCCATCACTCCTCATGCTCCTCCTCAGCCGAGGCAGGGTCCCACTCAACAGTCCAACCCGGTGGCAAGGTGGACGGCCAAGTTATCCCAGCAACCATCTCCTCCAGAGAACCTGTAAATTATGCCACAAGCAAGGCTGAGTATACTAATACTCAGCTAGACTTACCCGGTGTGAGGAGTCTACTCCTCTACCTCTAGACATGCAGCTGTTTGGCTGTGGGGTTTGGTTGCCAAAAGCACTAGCTGAGTTTCTAAATCAAGATTTTAACTTAGTCAAAGTTAAGTGTGACTCTCTTAAGGTTAAAAATGTACTATCTATTCATACAAAGTAGCAATCATTTTAGCAATCAACATCTTATATCATCTCCGCATCATTCCACTTGTTACTCAATGTAGCAGCATGGATCAAGCAGTCTCATTAGCTGCGAGAAGTAGACGATTCGAATCGAGTTTTTATCCTTGCAAGGTAAACCTAAACACACGACATGTAGGGGCACTCCGTCCCCACACACATCAACCGTCCCCATCGATTCCCTGGCAACAGAAAGGGGCTCACCGCCTTGGCATACAATGCCTCACTGACCCCGACTGGCCGTCGTGCAGTGACCGCACTTGTACCCACCATAACCGGAATGGGAGACCTCGTCTCAGGTCGCGTGAGGAGGGCAATCTGCGGGCAGGTTCACTCAGGTACTAGGCTTACCGATTTACCATATTTCTCGGTATGTGTTTAGTACGTTCAAACGCTTGACTCATGGTACCACACCTTAATCCTTATTCAAATTTCATCTCGTAGACAACTAATCCCCATGGATTGTTGCCCACAACCAACATCAGTACGATATGAAAGTGGGTACAATCAATGTCCTGACCTCGCGCGAGTGCTAGAAAAATCACTCGTCTTCTACCGAGATCCTACTTAATATAGCAGCTACTCGACTTAGCATACTAGTATTCATCTCAATAGGATTCCTGAGATCATGCAACTAGGGTTTCAAGCAATTCCTACACTTAAGTGCACAATCAATCCTACAATCATTAAGTGAAGTAAAATAGCATAAATAACAGGTTATGCATAAAACCGGGGCTTGCCTTCCAAAGCAGTGGCAGGCAGGTCCTCTGGTGCAGGCTCGGGTGCTGGATCTGGGGCTACCTCCTGAGCAGCTCCTTGCTCCGGCACGAGGATGTACTCTCCGTCAGCAAGATTACAGTCTATCGAAATGCAATGAACATGTATGTCATGATTATGCAAGATTTAAGAACATTAAGCTAAACGAAACTAAGTCAAGAATTAACTTAGGGTTTCCTGGTTCTGTGGGGCTTCTAGTGGTATACATAGATATAGACTTATTACCTTTTAAGCTTAGGTTTTCTTTTAGAATATCATAGTGGATTGGTATTGCCTTGATACATTTTAGTGGACAGATTACAAAGGTTTAGGATAATATTAATTCACATCTTTCATTTTTCTTTCCTTAATTTCCATTTAGGGTTTTTAGTGTAGGTTTGAACTACAACAGGGTTTTAATAGTTTCTAAAAATTCTGTAAAAATTACAGTGGGTTGTCACTGGCTATTCTAGCTTGTTTTAAGAATTTGAGGCTTAAAGTATAAAAGTTAGGCTTTAAACAAAAATGACAAGAGTTATGCAAAATGGGCCCCTTTACACTACACCTCTTAGTTAGGGGTAGGTTCTGTCCTCAAGGTTATTTTTGCTGACATCCCATAGTAATAATAGGTCTTTGTGCTAAAAATCACAGAAAACTAAGGGGTGGTTATTTAGTTATGATTTTCTTAAGTTTAATGTCAAAAAGGCACTTTCTACTACATTATTATTTGAAAAATGTCAAACAGCAGATTTTATATTTTTCCTAAGTTCTCTCTAATAAAACAATAGTTATCCCAAGGGTGGGGGGTGTTTTTACCTTGGGGTTATTTTTGTAGAGTTTTTCTAAGTTTCACTTGTTTTATTAAAACAAAAGGGATCTTACTTATTTTACACTAAAACAGGGCATGATATATTTTTCCAGTGAACTATATTGAATAAGTAACCTAACAAAAATAGAGGTACTCTCTGGTTCATTAATTAAATTACATTTTCTATTTTCCTTATCCTTAAGCATATTATAGAATAAGGGGTAAAACTAACTTAAATGGGGTGGACAGAGAGGTTCAACATTTTTAAACAGGTTAGCAGGTAAATATAAACTTCCTCAAATTTTCCTACCCCTAGTCAAATAGCCTAACTATTTTTCTTACTATTATTTAGCTTTTGGCCAAAACTAACATTAAATCAGAACTTTTAAGTTTTCTACAGCACCAAGGGGTTTTATATTTTTCTTAAATAGGCTACATTAATTGGAGTCTGACAAAATTCGTTTGACCAAATTTGGATGAACTAATCATAAGTTATGAATTTTTAAAGCCTCTGTTCAATTTAAAATAGATTTTAAAAAGAGTTTCCTGGAAAAAACAGTTTACACCGAGGTCCCTGGGTTTAAACTAAATCCACCTTCACAAATCTACCCCCACGCCACTATTCCCCTGTGTCTCTGACATTTCACAAAACCCCCTGACCTTCTTTCCCTCTCACCCGCAGTCCTTCCCCTCACTGAAACAGTAACCGCGGGAAAGAAAAGGGCGGCGCGGCTTACCGGCGGCGAGGGAGGTCCGGCGAAGGGTGGGGTTGGCTCGGGGAGACTCTGGCGGTCACGTCGAGGTACGGCTCGACGTCGGAGATGGCCGGAATCGCCCGGTCCACGCGTGCAGGCGGGTGTCCTCGTCGGCGGCGAGTATACCGGCCAAACCACGGCGAACTGGTTCAATCCGAGGGCACGGTGAGCTTCACGGGGTCACGCAGCGACTGTGTGCACAAGGAATCGAAGGATGGTGGAGTGGTTTATCCGGTCCACATACTCCGGCGGGGGCGAGAGCTCCGGCGAGCGTGGACTGGCTTCTCCGGCGAAGTACTCTCCGATTCCTTGCTCGGGGAGCCTCACGGAGGTGTGCACAGTCTTCTCCGAGGGCTGGACGGGGTTGGGAATGGCTCAAATGGCCGGTCTATGGTGGCAGAGGGGTTGGGCGGCCGCGGACTCGCTGCGCACGGGCAAACGGCGACGAGCTAACTCCGGTGAGGTGTGGAGGGTGCGCGGAAGGGTGTAGTCGAAGCCTGGGAGGGCTTTATAAGCTCGGGCGCGGGCCACGGCGCGGGTTTGGCTCGGGCGCGGCGCGGGGCATGCGAGGACGCGCGCGGGCGTGCTCTGGCACAGGCAGAAGGCGTCGAACACGTGGAGGTGAGTTTCTTCCAGTGTTCAAACGTCTCCAGAGATCGCAAACGTGCGAATCTCGCCATGAATCCGGCGCAGACCTCCTCCTGGCACCTAGGGCTATCTCACATGTGTGAGTTCCAAGGGATGATACGCCCTAGATCGGGAGATAGACGGGCGCCAAATCTGGCTTGTCTCTCTGCCCACTCAGCGACAAAAATGATGTCAAGTGCTGTCAAACGTCTGAGTCTCGGCCTCCAATTTTTCCAGGGGGTGCCTCAAGTAGTATACCACATTTTTGGTATAGAACCCAAGTGGTTTTGGCGCCATCTTCAAAGTGAACACGGCTAGTCTTTGGATTAGGGCTAAAATGTGACTTAGAGGGAAATAGAGAGCTCTAGCTCTCTCTCTCTCCACTTGGAGATTTGAATTGGGGTTTCTCCAGGGGTCTTTTTGCAATATTTGCCTCCCTTAATTGATGGTTATAATGTTGCTTAGGGTTTGGGCAAAAGTTACACACACTTTGCACCCTTGTTCACTCTCTTTCCCCTCTTACCTAGGGTTTTGGAAGATAGGGTTTAGGAGAGGTCTAGGGTTCTTCTCCCCTATTATCCAAGGTAGTAAGTGTGCAAGGATTAGAGTAATGCTTCTTATGTCATTGGCAACTTGATTAGCACATGAGCTCCAAAGTTCTTATGTGGTGCCCTAAGTCTTCACCCTTGTGAACACAGCTTCTAGTGCCAAAGTGGCTCTAGCCAAGGTAACACCTGGGGTGTTACAACCCTCCCCCCTTAAAGGAATCTCGTCCCGAGATTTAGGTAGAGTCCCTTGGAGGATGCTTGAAGGTGCCGGTGTTGTTTTTCCTTTTACACTTAAGTTTCTCTTGTTAACTGCTCTTCGAATGTCATCCTCTTTGCAACTTCAGAAGGAAGCCCTTCTTAAGTTAATTCCACAACTTAGACTATCCTCGTTATCTAAGTTTTTCTTATAATTGAATTCAAAGGGCAGGTGGGGGTGGGGTTTTTGGGGGTTACATACCGACTCCTTTGGGCAGAAAGTCGGGGAAGCGAGAGCGTAGAAATTCCTCCGTCTCCCATGTAGCTTCTTCGGCTGAATGGTGACTCCACTGAACCTTGTACATTCTGACCGACCTTGCCCGAGTTGATCTCTCCTTTTGATCTAATACCTTGACGGGGTACTCTTGGTAGGACAAGTCTGGTTCTATCTCAATGTCTAGTTCCGGTAGCACTTCAGTGGGTAGACGAATGCATTTCCGCAGCTGAGACACATGGAACACATTATGAACTGCTGACATGTGAGGTGGTAATTCCAATTGGTAGGCTACGGGTCCACAGCTTGCCTCGATCTTATAGGGTCCAATGTAGCGAGGAGCTAACTTGCCCTTGATCCCGAATCTCTAGACACCCTTGGTGGGTGATACCTTAAGATAGACATGATCTCCCACCTCAAATTGTAGGGGCTTCCGCCTCTTATCATGATAGCTCCTTTGCCTGGCCTGAGCAGCTTCTAAGTTCTTGGTAATAACCCTGACCTTTGCTTCTGCCTCGAGTACTAAATCTGGCCCAAAAATTTCCCTTTCTCCTGCTTGAGACCAATTTAGTGGGGTCCTACACCTTCTCCCATACAATGCCTCAAAAGGTGCCATCTTCAAACTGGACTGATAGCTGTTATTGTAAGAAAACTCCGCCAAAGACAGACACTTGTCCCAATCCTTTCCATAATGTAGTGCACATGCTCGCAACATGTCTTCCAAAATTTGATTCACCCTTTCTGTCTGGCCATCTGTTTGGGGGTGGTATGCTGAGCTTCGGATGACATGGGTCCCAAGTGACTCTTGCAATTGCTCCCAAAATCGTGCCACAAATGGTGCTCCTCTGTCAGATATAATGGTTTTGGGAATACCATGCAACCTTACTATCTGATCAACATAAATTTCAGCGTACTTCTCTGCCCTGTGGGTGGTATGCACTGGCAAGAAATGAGCAGTCTTGGTCAACCTGTCCACGATAACCCAAATTGAATCATGGTGCCTGGAGGTATTGGGTAATCCCACTATGAAGTCCATACAAATGTCCTCCCATTTCCAAGATGGTATGGGAAGGGGTTGCAAAGGGCCCGCTGTCTTCAAGTGACTAGCTTTAATTCTCTAGCAGGTGTCACATTCGGATATGTACTTGGCAATTTCCCTTTTCATTCTAGTCCACCAATATAGAGATCTGAGATCATGGTACATCTTGTTGCTACCAGGGTGCATGGAGAATTTGGAAAGGTGAGCTTCATCCAGTATCTTCTTTCTGAGCTCAGGGTCCTTAGGAACAACCAATCGATCTCCAAACCATAGAATTCCCTTGCTGTCCTGTCGGAAACACTTGTATTTTTCTGCCTTTTGCTTGATCATATCTTTGATAACCTGAACACCCTTATCCTCGACCTGTGCCCTGACTATCTGCTCTTGCAATGTGGGCTCCACCGAGATATAGCTTAGGTTACCCGAAGAAACAACTTCCAGGTTCAGCTTGTACAACTCATCACACAGGGTGGTAACTCCCACATCCATGCTCACACAATTGCACTGGGCCTTTCTGCTCAAGGCATCTGCCACAACATTGGCCTTACCAGGGTGGTAATGCACCTCCAGGTCATAGTCCTTGATCAACTCTAACCATCTCCTTTGCCTCATGTTCAGATCTGCCTGAGTGAAGATGTATTTGAGACTCTTGTGATCAGTATAGATGTTACAGTGAGCTCCCATCAAGTAGTGTCTCCATATCTTAAGAGCATGAACTACAGCTGCCAATTCTAGATCATGTGTAGGGTAGTTCTGCTCATGGGGCCTGAGTGCCCGGGAAGCATAAGCAATCACTCTGCTCTCTTGCATCAAGACACATCCCAAACCAGTACCAGAAGCATCACAATAAACTTCAAATGGCTTGGTGTTGTCAGGTTGGGCCAGCACTGGGGCTGTTGTTAGATGCTGCCTCAAGGTATGAAAGGCATCCTCACACTTTCGGCTCCACTCAAATTTGACTCCCTTCTTTAACAGTTCAGTCATTGGCTTGGCAATTCTGGAGAAATCTGGAATAAATCGTCGATAATACCCTGCCAATCCCAGAAAACTCCGAATCTGCTTAACTGTAGTCGGGGGTTTCCAATCCATTACCTCCTGCACCTTCTCAGGATCAACTGATATCCCATCCTGAGAAATTGTGTGACCCAAGAATTTGATTTCCTTCAGCCAGAACTCACACTTACTCAGCTTAGCATACAACTGATGATCACGCAGTCTCTGAAGTACAGTATGCAAGTGTTTGGTGTGCTCGGCTTCATTCTTGGAATAAACCAGTATATCATCAATGAAGACGACCACGAACTTATCCAATTCTGG
Source organism: Zea mays (assembly GCF_902167145.1). Classification (NCBI taxonomy): domain Eukaryota; kingdom Viridiplantae; phylum Streptophyta; class Magnoliopsida; order Poales; family Poaceae; genus Zea; species Zea mays. Next base: position 90,430,913 of record NC_050103.1, on the reverse strand, counting down.
CATAAACACTGAGTTCATCAGGTACATGAAATAAGCCAGGGCATTGGTCAGCCCAAAAGACATCACCAGAAACTCATACAGTCCATATCTGGTAGAGAAAGCCGTCTTGGGAATATCGCTGGCACGGATCTTTATTTGATGGTATCCTGAGCGAAGGTCTATCTTGGAGAATACCTTGGCTCCTACCAACTGATCAAACAGAATATCAATGCGGGGCAGTGGGTATTTGTTCTTGATAGTCACCGCATTGAGAGGGCGGTAGTCAACACACATCCTCAAACTCTCATCTTTTTTCTTCACAAATAAAGCTGGACATCCCCATGGTGAAGTGCTTGGGCGAATAAACCCCTTGTCCAACAATTCTTGCAATTGTTTCTTCAATTCTGCCAATTCCGCGGGAGGCATCCTATAGGGTCTCTTGGAGATAGGAGCAGTCCCGGGTTGCAACTCAATTGCGAACTCAATGTCTCGGTCAGGTGGCATCCCTGGTAATTCTTCCGGAAACACATCCGGGTAGTCACAGACTACTGGGATCTCTTTCACTGGGGACTCTAACATAATAAAGGCACAAGATCGGGTACAACCCTGGTTGGGTAAATACAAAACAGTCTCGCCATAAGCAGGGGAATGGATTTCAATGGCTCTGACTGCAATGTCCAATACTGCCTGATGCCTGGTCAACCAGTCAGCTCCCAAAATAATATCCACGCTATCCAATCCTAAGATGAGAAGGGTGGTTCTAATCACCAGACTACCAAATTTTATAGGCACTTGCCTGTTGATTTGATAAGTGGCAACTCTGCCTCCTGGTGTTGAAATTGTAATGCCCCCATCGGTATGGTGAAAGGGCAACTGGCATTTGGCACTAAACTTGGCACTGATAAAACTATGCGAAGCACCGGAATCAAAAAGAACAATAGCAGGATAATTTAAAACTGTAAAGATACCAGTCATGACGGGTGCTCCCTCTGGAATATCAGCCATGGTGGTGAAGTTCAGCCTGCCCTGCCTCACTTGCACCTTCTGTCTCTTGCCTTGGTTCTGATTTGCATTCTGCCCCTGCCTCTGCTGGTTCCTGGGGCAATTCTTGGCATAATGCCCAGTGTTGCCACAAGTGAAGCACCTGTTGTCATTTGCCTGGCGGTACTGCTGCTGCTGGTTATTCCTCTGAGCTGGAAACTGGTTGCGGTTGGGTGCCTGCTGCTGCTGCTGCTGAGGTCGGATTACCCATCGCCCTTGCTGCTGCTGGGGCCCCCTGCCCTGGGTGTCGGACACAATCCTGAAGCGCTGTGGCTGAGCTGAGGGTCCTGCCATAGGGGTCTTCCTCTTCTTCTCTGCCTGCCTAGCTGTAATGCAGTCCTCTTGGGAGATAGCCATATTTACCAACTCATTGTAGCTGTTGGCCCTGACGGTGTTGAGACGATCCCGGAGCTTAGTGCTGAGCCCCCTTCTGAATCTGTCCCTCTTCTTCTCATCTGTATCCGCATGATATCCCGCGTACTGGCACAAGTCATTAAAGGCCTGGGCATACTGCAACACTGTCCTGTTGCCCTGAGTGAGTGCCAAGAACTCATTGAGTTTCCTGTCCATGATCCCGGCGGGTATATGGTGTCCTCTAAAAGCTGCCTTGAACTCCCTCCACTCCACCTCTCGGTCCTCTGGCTACATAGCAAGAAAATGATCCCACCAAGTCCTTGCGGGTCCGCGAAGCTGCTGGGTGGCGAACCTGACTTTGGTGACCTCTGAGCAAGCCCCATGGAGTAGTGGGAATTTGGATTCCACCACTCGCAGCCATACATCTGCGTCAAGTGGGTCCTCCGCCCTTGTGAACAATGGAGGCTGGGTGCTGAGGAATTCCTGATAGGTGGCCGCCGCGGGGTGACGCTGGTGGTCTCCACCACCATAATGCTGGGGTGGTGGCTGACGTTGAGCCAGCTGCCTCAGGATCTCATTCTGCTGAGCCATGAGCTCCTGCAGAGTGGGAGGTGGTGGCGGCGGTGGAGGAACGTGCTCGTTCTGGCCACGACGCTGCCTCCCGGCCATCTGAAAAACCACATACTTACTTAACACCACAGTTCCAATTTCAAGATTTTATCACGGGGAAAAAGTTAAAACAGCATGATAGACTCCGACTTCAACAAAAGGGATTTTTAAGAGGCATAAATTCTTCCTTCCAAAATTAAACTGATAATAGCATCCATCAAACAAGCTCCCAAGAGAGTTTAACACGATTACATCAAATTGTTCCAAAATGACTCAACTCTATCTAGCCTAGTACCCCAAGGGTGCAAAAGCTAAGCTAGCTGCGAGGAGTCCGACTATCCAACTTCTAAGCCTACCCTGGACACCTAGTGAGCGAATGAAGCAACACTCGACTCGGGGGAAGGTGGTCTTCCCGAGCCAGCAGTGTCCACACTGGAGGCAGGCTCATCTCCTCCCTCAATGTCGACGTCCTCGTTGGCCTCCTGGTCCTGGATCTCCTGGTGATGCATGTCCAGGTGCTCGTTAGCCTCAGCAAGCTGCTGCTGAGTGTTAATGAGCTGATCCTCCAGGACCTCGATGGTGTTCTCCCTGGTGCCCACTAGCTCCTCCAACTCCTGAATATCAGTGGATAGCTGCTCCACCTGCAAGTCCTTCTCCACCATTTCTTGAGATAAATCAACCACGAGCTCCTCTCTGTTATCCAGCGTGATCTTTGTTGCCTCCAGCAGTGCCATCAGATGGGACATTGCCTCACCGCGCATCACCTACAGACGGTACAGGGCATTCATGCACCGTACGGTCAAGTGCGCGGTCTGCCCTAGGTAGATGGCCCATATGTCCTTGGCATGCTCCACCCGATCCTTCCACATTGGGTCGTCCTCCTTCTCAGCGGGGAACAAGCCAATGGGGTGGGTAGCCAGCTCCAAGGGATGGAATCCGCAGAAGGTAGTCAATCCATGCAGAGCGATCGCCTCGATCGTGTCCTCTGCCCGGTACCCGAAAGACTCGGAGTCCAAGGAGCGCCATCCTGGCTGCAGGGGATGAGGCTCCAAGGTCATCCTCACCCGACAGCGAGGCACTCGGTGCTTCTCGAACTGCTGCACCACGTACTGAGGGGGTGTCGTGTATCCAGCCCCCTGAAGCACCTCCCACAAAATGCGGGGAAAGCCCTCTCGTGCAAGTCCGTCAGTGTGGGTCAGTGCATTTCCGTCATCGGAGGATCCGTGGGAAGTCATCTGTGTACGGTTAAGCGTAAGTAAAAAGAAAAAGAATTATAAAAAGAACAAGGAAAAGTAAAACTCAGCCTTTCTCTAGTTAAGTAGAAAGGCACTAGGGACCTAGTTGGTTGTTATCTTGTTTTAAATCCTTTACTCAGTTATCCATTGCTTAATTATGAATGCATGCATGCTCGTCCTGAACGACCTCACAACAAGATAAAAAGGAATAGGGAGGAACTCCCATCCTGTAAAAGTGGCCTGTAGGGCCTAGTTTCTTAGCCACCTAGCTACCCTTCTATTATCCTAAGGCTTCACGTCCTAGGTCTATCCTGCTCGTCCTACTATCTATCCAACCTTGTTTCTATCAAGTTTTATTTAGAAAATTGATGGTATTTACATTTTATTGATTCCTCTGTGGTGGTACAAGCTCCGATACCAGCTGTGGCGGAACTGCCCGAATTATTCCAACTTAAGTGCCCAAGTCCCGCCTTAGAGGCTAGACCACACTTAAATGGGAATAACCCGTCAATCCCTCGGATCTAGTCCGACACGGCCACTGACAGGATCAAGTACCACAATCTCACTCGAAGGTGAGTCACAGAGCAAATACAATAAAGCATAAAACCATACATGTCACAATGTTAAATTATTACATCACCATCATCATCATCGGAGTTTTTGCAAAAGTAACCATCACTGTTCTAAGTGCAGCGGAATAAAACTAACGGTAATTAAACAGAGAGATGGGGAAGCCTGTCCCATCACTCCTCATGCTCCTCCTCAGCCGAGGCAGGGTCCCACTCAACAGTCCAACCCGGTGGCAAGGTGGACGGCCAAGTTATCCCAGCAACCATCTCCTCCAGAGAACCTGTAAATTATGCCACAAGCAAGGCTGAGTATACTAATACTCAGCTAGACTTACCCGGTGTGAGGAGTCTACTCCTCTACCTCTAGACATGCAGCTGTTTGGCTGTGGGGTTTGGTTGCCAAAAGCACTAGCTGAGTTTCTAAATCAAGATTTTAACTTAGTCAAAGTTAAGTGTGACAATCTTAAGGTTAAAAATGTACTATCTATTCATACAAAGTAGCAATCATTTTAGCAATCAACATCTTATATCATCTCCGCATCATTCCACTTGTTACTCAATGTAGCAGCATGGATCAAGCAGTCTCATTAGCTGCGAGAAGCAGACGATTCGAATCGAGTTTTTATCCTTGCAAGGTAAACCTAAACACACGACATGTAGGGGCACTCCGTCCCCACACACATCAACCGTCCCCATCGATTCCCTGGCAACAGAAAGGGGCTCACCGCCTTGGCATACAATGCCTCACTGACCCCGACTGGCCGTCGTGCAGTGACCGCACTTGTACCCACCATAACCGGAATGGGAGACCTCGTCTCAGGTCGCGTGAGGAGGGCAATCTGCGGGCAGGTTCACTCAGGTACTAGGCTTACCGATTTACCATATTTCTCGGTATGTGTTTAGTACGTTCAAACGCTTGACTCATGGTACCACACCTTAATCCTTATTCAAATTTCATCTCGTAGACAACTAATCCCCATGGATTGTTGCCCACAACCAACATCAGTACGATATGAAAGTGGGTACAATCAATGTCCTGACCTCGCGCGAGTGCTAGAAAAATCACTCGTCTTCTACCGAGATCCTACTTAATATAGCAGCTACTCGACTTAGCATACTAGTATTCATCTCAATAGGATTCCTGAGATCATGCAACTAGGGTTTCAAGCAATTCCTACACTTAAGTGCACAATCAATCCTACAATCATTAAGTGAAGTAAAATAGCATAAATAACAGGTTATGCATAAAACCGGGGCTTGCCTTCCAAAGCAGTGGCAGGCAGGTCCTCTGGTGCAGGCTCGGGTGCTGGATCTGGGGCTACCTCCTGAGCAGCTCCTTGCTCCGGCACGAGGATGTACTCTCCGTCAGCAAGATTACAGTCTATCGAAATGCAATGAACATGTATGTCATGATTATGCAAGATTTAAGAACATTAAGCTAAAAGAAACTAAGTCAAGAATTAACTTAGGGTTTCCTGGTTCTGTGGGGCTTCTAGTGGTATACATAGATATAGACTTATTACCTTTTAAGCTTAGGTTTTCTTTTAGAATATCATAGTGGATTGGTATTGCCTTGATACATTTTAGTGGACAGATTACAAAGGTTTAGGATAATATTAATTCACATCTTTCATTTTTCTTTCCTTAATTTCCATTTAGGGTTTTTAGTGTAGGTTTGAACTACAACAGGGTTTTAATAGTTTCTAAAAATTCTGTAAAAATTACAGTGGGTTGTCACTGGCTATTCTAGCTTGTTTTAAGAATTTGAGGCTTAAAGTATAAAAGTTAGGCTTTAAACAAAAATGACAAGAGTTATGCAAAATGGGCCCCTTTACACTACACCTCTTAGTTAGGGGTAGGTTCTGTCCTCAAGGTTATTTTTGCTGACATCCCATAGTAATAATAGGTCTTTGTGCTAAAAATCACAGAAAACTAAGGGGTGGTTATTTAGTTATGATTTTCTTAAGTTTAATGTCAAAAGGCACTTTCTACTACATTATTATTTGAAAAATGTCAAACAGCAGATTTCATATTTTTCCTAAGTTCTCTCTAATAAAACAATAGTTATCCCAAGGGTGGGGGGTGTTTTTACCTTGGGGTTATTTTTGTAGAGTTTTTCTAAGTTTCACTTGTTTTATTAAAACAAAAGGGATCTTACTTATTTTACACTAAAACAGGGCATGATATATTTTTCCAGTGAACTATATTGAATAAGTAACCTAACAAAAATAGAGGTACTCTCTGGTTCATTAATTAAATTACATTTTCTATTTTCCTTATCCTTAAGCATATTATAGAATAAGGGGTAAAACTAACTTAAATGGGGTGGACAGAGAGGTTCAATATTTTTAAACAGGTTAGCAGGTAAATATAAACTTCCTCAAATTTTCCTACCCCTAGTCAAATAGCCTAACTATTTTTCTTACTATTATTTAGCTTTTGGCCAAAACTAACATTAAATCAGAACTTTTAAGTTTTCTACAGCACCAAGGGGTTTTATATTTTTCTTAAATAGGTTACATTAATTGGAGTCTGACAAAATTTGTTTGACCAAATTTGGATGAACTAATCATAAGTTATGAATTTTTAAAGCCTCTGTTCAATTTAAAATAGAATTTAAAAAGAGTTTCCTGGAAAAAACAGTTTACACCGAGGTCCCTGGGTTTAAACTAAATCCACCTTCACAAATCTACCCCCACGCCACTATTCCCCTGTGTCTCTGACATTTCACAAAACCCCCTGACCTTCTTTCCCTCTCACCTGCAGTCCTTCCCCTCACTGAAATAGTAACCGCGGGAAAGAAAAGGGCGGCGCGGCTTACCGGCGGCGAGGGAGGTCCGGCGAAGGGTGGGGTTGGCTCGGGGAGACTCTGGCGGTCACGTCGAGGTACGGCTCGACGTCGGAGATGGCCGGAATCGCCCGATCCACGCGTGCAGGCGGGTGTCCTCGTCGGCGGCGAGTATACCGGCCAAACCACGGCGAACTGGTTCAATCCGAGGGCACGGTGAGCTTCATGGGGTCACGCAGCGACTGTGTGCACAAGGAATCGAAGGATGGTGGAGTGGTTTACCCGGTCCACGTACTCCGGCGGGGGCGAGAGCTCCGGCGAGCGTGGACTGGCTTCTCCGGCGAAGTACTCTCCGATTCCTTGCTCGGGGAGCCTCACGGAGGTGTGCACAGTCTTCTCCGAGGGCTGGACGGGGTTGGGAATGGCTCAAATGGACGGTCTATGGTGGCAGAGGGGTTGGGCGGCCGTGGACTCGCTGCACACGGGCAAACGGCGACGAGCTAACTCCGATGAGGTGTGGAGGGTGCGCGGAAGGGTGTAGTCGAAGCCTGGGAGGGCTTTATAAGCTCGGGCGCGGGCCACGGCGCGGGTTTGGCTCAGGCGCGGCGCGGGGCATGCGGGGACGCGCGCGGGCGTGCTCTGGCGCGGGCAGAAGGCGTCGAACACGTGGAGGTGAGTTTCTTCCAGTGTTCAAACGTCTCCAGAGATCGCAAACGTGCGAATCTCGCCATGAATCCGGCGCAGACCTCCTCCTGGCACCTAGGGCTATCTCACATGTGTGAGTTCCAAGGGATGATACGCCCTAGATCGGGAGATAGACGGGTGCCAAATCTGGCTTGTCTCTCTGCCCACTCAGCGACAAAAATGATGTCAAGTGCTGTCAAACGTCTGAGTCTTGGCCTCCAATTTTTCCAGGGGGTGCCTCAAGTGGTATACCACATTTTTGGTATAGAACCCAAGTGGTTTTGGCGCCATCTTCAAAGTGAACACGGCTGGTCTTTGGATTAGGGCTAAAATGTGACTTAGAGGGAAATAGAGAGCTCTAGCTCTCTCTCTCCACTTTAAGATTTGAATTGGGGTTTCTCCAGGGGTCTTTTTGCAATATTTCCCTCCCTTAATTGATGGTTATAATGTTGCTTAGGGTTTGGGCAAAAGTTACACACACTTTGCACCCTTGTTCACTCTCTTTCCCCTCTTACCTAGGGTTTTGGAAGATAGGGTTTAGGAGAGGTCTAGGGTTCTTCTCCCCTATTATCCAAGGTAGTAAGTGTGCAAGGATTAGAGTAATGCTTCTTATGTCATTGGCAACTTGATTAGCACATGAGCTCCAAAGTTCTTATGTGGTGCCCTAAGTCTTCACCCTTGTGAACACAGCTTCTAGTGCCAAAGTGGCTCTAGCCAAGGTAACACCTGGGGTGTTACACATTTCTTACGATGTAACTGTCTCAAGACACTTCTTTATTAAAGACGGATCTCCAATAAATCGTCTTATCTTACTCATCACCATATGATAAAAAGGCGCTTCTACAAAATACATTGATATCTGTCTTAAAATGTGCGTCTTAAATAAGCATATCTCTAGTAGTGTCAACCCCTTTCAAGTGATCCAATGATCAACTTGAATACCACGGTATTCTTCCTTATATCTTTTCCCGTTTGCGATGAATCTCTACAAGTTGGAGCCTCTCGCCCTTACAAGATTGATCACAAAGAAAGCACGGAGTAAGGTTGGGGAGCAACACACACAAATCCACAGCACACGCACACACACAAGCCAAGACTTGAGCAGAGAGTTCACAACTAGAACGGAGCTCAAATCACTAACACGATCGATCAAGTGCGCGGAGACGGAGTGTGGGAGTATTAGATTGCTTAGTGAATGCTTGGGTAGCTCATCCATGTGCCTAGGGGTCCCTTTTATAGCCCCAAGACAGCTAGGAGCCGTTAGAGGCCAACAAGGAAGGCCAAAGTTTCCTTCTGTCGGGTGGTGCACCAGACAGTCCGGTGCACCACCGTATAGTCACTGTAGCATGTCCGGTGCGGATCTCCTTCCTAATTTGGCATAGCCGACCGGTGCAACTTCGGGCTAGTTGGCGCACCGGACACTGTCCGGTGCACACCGGACAGTCTGGTGCCCCCAGCCGACCGTTGGCGCTGGCCACGCGTCGCCCGCGGATTGCGCGGCCGACCGTTGTGCTGGCGGCCATTGGCTCACTGGACAGTCCGGTGAATTATAGTTGTATGCCACCGTCGAGTCCCGAGAGCGGCCGGTTCACCTTGGACTCGTCTTGCGCACCGGACACTGTCCGGTGCACCCAGACCGAGCAGCAGTTGGCTGTACACAGCCAACTCTTTTCCAATCTATTTTCTCCTGTTTCTAACACTTAGACAAAACATGTTAGTACTCAAAACAATGTACTAAGTCTAGAAACGTACCTTGTTACATGATTTGCACTTCTCTTTTCATATGGCACATACTCAACTCACTTAGTATGTGTTGGACACTTAATCACCAAAATATACTAGAAATGGCCCAAGGGCACATTTCCCTTTCAATCTCTCCCTTTTTGGTGATTTATGCCAACACATCAAAAAGCAATGCAAAACATGCAACATCGATTCAAATTGAAGACCAAATTGTTTTTAACTCAAATTTGGCATATTTTGATCATTCTTTGCCACCACTTGGTTTGTTTTTGAAAATCAAATTAATTTTCCTATCTCTAAGTCAAACACACTTGTTTAGGCACAAGGAGAGATATTCTTATGGAAAATTTGATGAGGTACCAAAAACTCCCCCCTTTTCCCATAATCATAAAATCTCTCCACAAGATACCAAATTTTGCAATGAGAGTATTTTGACAAATCAAAAGTTCTAACTCTAATCTTTTCAAAATTCTCAAGTGGTAGCTGATCCATTTGCTTTGGCCTTAATTTCTCCCCCTTTGGCATTAAGCACCAAAACGGGATCATTTTTGGCCCACTAACCCCATTGCCTCACCAAAATCGTCAATTAAGGTCAAAAAGGCAATAAGATCATAAGAATGAACTTGGAGGCGAGTACACTAATACTGGAGTGCAGTGGAAGTCTTTGCATGGTCCAAGTTCACCTTTCCCTTTCAATTTACCTTTGAGACTATGTTGGGGCGAAGGCGGAGACGCTACCCTTCGCTCGAGGCCTTCGCCGTACTCGCTGCACCCTTGGTGACAAGACAACGGGCAGACTTACCCTTCGTCTCATACGCCGCCGGACGAAGACCCGCGACGAGGTCGTCTCATCCTGCGACCTCATCCAGAATGGAGGCCCGCGTGTGATCCGGCCCATTGTAACAGGCCCTGCGTGGCCATTGCGTGTTACGGGCCTAATTTGTAAAGGCCTCCCTGTAATTACGGTCTGTAACCCCGCTTTATGGGAATATTCCGGGGATAACCTAGGTGTCTGAGGGCACATGCGTCCTTAACACGGGACGCTGGGCACCCGGATACCTATAAATACCCCCGCAAAGTGCCCTTGAGAGGCTAGATTAACAGAGCTATTGCCATCTCGTGCGAAAACCATGTTTACGTCACTTCACACCCCCGTTGGATCACCTTGCACCCGAGAGCAAGTTCCAACATTTGGCGCCCACCGTTCGTGCTACGAAACAACCACCCGCGATGGCACCCAAGAAAGCTAGCTCGAAGGCTGACGAGGCTGCGAAGGCAGCACTGCTGGCCGCAAAAAAGGGCAAGGCACTCGCCCTTACCCACTCCACCCACCAAGAGGCTACTGAAGACGACGTTCTCCGCACCTGCGAAGACGACGCCCTCCGCACCTGCGGCCCTGAAGGACAACCGCAACCTCCCCCAGGCTTCGCCCCACCGGAGGGCGCGGACCTCACCAAGGACGGCGAAGTCCTCGGCGTCTCAGCGGAAGAACATCTACAGCTGCGCGCCTTGCGCATCAAGAACCGCAATCTCCAGAGGCAAAAAGAGATACTGGAGGCCAAGCACCAACGTGTGTCTGCACTAGCCAAGGTGCGGCAAATGATACGCGACGAAGAGCAGAAGGCCCAGGACCTCGAGCAGGAGATCGCGCTGATGCAGCGCGATGGCCACCTCGGCCTACAGCACGGGCCACCCCTGCAACAGCGTGCACAACTGGAGGACATACGCGAAGGCCACCTCGGCCTGCAGCACGGGCCACCCCTGCAACAACGCGCGCAAATGGAAGACCCACACTTCCCCCAGCGCGACCACGCCTTCCCACACGTCGCGCCATTCCAAGGGGTCAACTACCTCGACGAGCGAAGTCCCTGGCGCCACACCTGCAAGTGACACCCTGGCCTGCCAACTTCCGAGCAGGGACCTATCCTAAGTACAATGGCAGCACTGACCCAGCACAGTACATCATGAGTTATCAGGTCGCCGTTGCATCTTCCGGAGGGGACGACGCCACGATGGCCAAGTCTTTCATCATCGCCCTCGAGGGCCCAGCTCTCACCTGGTTCACCAGGTTGCCCCCGCTGTCCATTGACTCCTGGAGAAGCCTCCGGGACAAATTCCTGCTCAACTTCCAAGGGTACCGCCCAGACACCGACACCTTGGCCGAACTCTCACTCTGCAAGCAGCTGGAAAAAGAGACTCTGCGGGAGTATTACCGCAAGTTTCTAACACTCAAGTCACAGCTGCCCTCAGTCGATGACCAGATCGCCATCCACTACGCCATCAGTGGCCTTCGCGCCGGCGTCCTTTACAGCCACTGCATCAGAGATCCGCCTAGGAACCTCCAGGAATTATATCAGCTATTTGAAAAATACACCAAATCCGAAGAGCTCCACCAGCGCAAGGTAGAGTCTCAGAAGAAACCCAAAGATGCTCCACAGTCCAGTCGCACGTGGACGAGAACTCCGCAGCCAGACTCCGGTCGAGACGGCCGCAATCAGCAGCAGGTGCACAACATCGCCAACCAGCACCCCGCTGGTGACGCCCCTCGCCGTCAGGAATATCCCCCCAGGGCCACGGAAATGGAACTCGCGGTAGGGGTCGGGGACGTGCGCAGCCGCCGCGCCGATTCTACTGTCTTTTTCACGGCGAAGACTGCGCCCACCAAACCAGAGACTGCCGAGAGACGAAGGCCACCAAAGACAGGATGGAACGGGCGCAGCCAGCCGACAACCCTAGAGTTGTCGCGCACACTTATCAGCAACCCCCTCCACCATACATCCACGCCCCCGCCCCGCATCCACCGCACCACGCATACCAACACCACCAGGAAGTACAAATCGTACCTCCCCCACCACCACCTCCACACCAGCAACAACAAAACATCCCCCACCCCCACGCCCCAAAACAAGAAGACTTCGTCGATCAGCCGTATCGCGGAGTCATTCATATGATCACTGGGGGGTCCAGCACCGACTTCGACACAAAGCGGCAGAAGCGGGACCATTACCGCAGCATCAACCACGTCGCCATTGCCGGCCCAGTCGTGCAGACGAAGTGGTCCCACGTACCGCTAACCTTCGACGCCCGAGACGTCGACCAGCGCAGCGCCCCCCACATCGACGCCATGGTTATCAACTGCAGCGTGGCAGGTTGGGACCTGCACAAAGTCCTAGTCGACAATGGCAGTCAAGCAGACATCATTTTCCTCCATGCCTTCGACCGCATGGGCATAAGCCATAGCCTGCTCAAGCTTTCGGACAACCCGTTGTATGGTTTCGGTGGCAAGGGCACCTTTCCTGTCGGCAAAATAGAACTGCCTCTCTCCTTCGGTGTAGCACCCAATGCCCGAAGTGAGCAAATAACCTTTGATATCGTTGATATGGTGTATCCGTACAATGCCATCATGGGTCGGGGCTCCATCAACAAGTTTGAGGCAGCCATTCACGGACTGTACCTGTGCATGAAGATACCAGGTCCGTTAGGCGCCATCACGGTCTACGGCAATCAGCAGACTGCGCGCAACATAGAGCGGGACTTCGTCCCCGGGCAAAGAAATGTGCACTGCCTCACGGCCCAGCGCGAGGTCCCTGCATCCGCCAGCCCAACCGATAAAGAGCACGACAAGGCACAGCTGCAGAGCAACGACGGAACCAAGACTGTTCCCCTCGACCAGGCCACGCCCAAGCAAACAGTCACCATCAGCGAAGACCTCACTTCGCATGACGAGGAGAAACTCCTCTGCTGCTTGTCCAAGAACAAAGACGTCTTCGCCTGGTCCGCCCTCAACCTGGTCGGGGTCAGCCGATCCATAATTGAGCACAGCTTGGGAATCGACCCTTCGGTGAGACCGAAAAAACAGCGGCTCCGTAAAATGTCCGACGAGAAGACAGAAGCCGCCAAGGCCGAGGTACATCGCCTCCTGGAAGCCAAATTTATCGAGCCAGTGGCTTACCCCACTTGGCTCTCCAACGTTGTGATGGTGCAGAAAAAGAGCGGCAAGTGGCGAATGTGCATCGACTTCACCAGTCTCAACAAGGCCTGCCCAAAGGACAACTTCCCGCTGCCTCGGATCGACAAAATAGTCGATAGCGTGGCCGGGTGCGAAGTCATGTCACTCCTCGACTGCTTCTCCGGTTACCATCAAATATATATGAAGGAGGAAGACAAGGCCAGCACCAGCTTCATAACACCCTTCGGCACATATTGCTTCATCAGAATGCCGGAGGGACTCAAGAACGTCGGGTCCACCTTCTCCCGGCTTACCAAAACAGTGCTCGAGGGGCAAGTCGGCAGAAATATATTCACATATGTGGACGATATCGTCGTCGCCAGCAGGAGCAAGGAGGACCATCTTGCTGACCTCGCCGAGACATTCGCGAACATGCGGGACGCACGACTTCGCCTGAACCCCGAAAAGTGCGTCTTCGGCGTTCGCTAGGGGAAAATATTGGGCTACCTGGTATCACACCGCGGCATCGAGGCCAACCCAACCAAAATTCAGGCCATCATCAACATGACGCCCCCGCAGTCAGCCAGAGACGTCCAGCGCCTGACGGGCAGATTGGCCGCCCTCAACAGATTCATCTCCAAATCCGCTGAGCGAAGTCTCCCCTTCCTCAAAACTCTCCGTGGCGCAAAAGACTTCGCTTGGGGACCAGAGCAGGCAGCGGCCTTCGCCTCATTAAACAGTACCTGTCGGAGTTGGCAGTCCTTACAAGCCCCGACTCTTCGCTACCCCTATTGCTCTATGTTGCGGCTTCGCCGCATGCGGTCAGCGCGGCACTGGTGCAGGAGCAGACAGTTGAGGGCGTGATCAGGCAGTGCCCAGTTTATTACGTCTCCGAAGTGTTAACACCATCCAAATGTAACATGACGGAACTGGAGAAGATTGCCTATGCAGTTGTTATGTCTTCGCGCAAATTGCGCCATTATTTTGAAGCATTCAAGGTCCGGGTCACCTCAGATAGGGGACTATGTGAATTGTTCAGAAACCCGGAGGCATCGGTCAGGATTGCCAAGTGGGCGGCCGAACTCTCCGGCTACCACATCAATTTCGAGCCCAGGACAGCCATCAAGTCACAAGTTCTGGCAGACTTCATCGTCGACTGGACTGGGCCAATAACACAGCCGGACCCGTCCGCAGAGAAGGTTTGGACGATCCACTGCGACGGCGCATGGTGCCATGCGGGGGCAGGCGCCGCTGCAGTCATCACCTCACCCGCCGGGGTCAAGCACAGATACGCGGCACGCCTCAGCTTCGCTCTAGAATCTGACAGATGCACAAACAACATAGCAGAATACGAAACCGTCATCCTCGGCCTCCACAAGCTGAGGGCCCTCGGTGTCACCACCTGCATTGTCAGCACAGACTCTAAGGTAGTCGCTGGCCAAGTCGAGAAAGACTATGCAGCAAAGGACCCCGCACTTATGCAATACCTCGCGGCCATCCGAAGTCTCGAGAGACAATTTAAGGGATTCACCTTGCAGCATGTGGACCGAGCCAAGAATGAAGAAGCCGACGCATTGGCCAAGGCTGCTGCCAGAGGCGAGTCCCTGCCCTCCGACGTGTTCTACCATGTCATCGGCACGCCAGCCGTCCGGAGCCCCGAAGGGCTCCAAATAACCAATGACAGCGAGGGCCACCGCATAGTCATCCTTATTATGACCGAAGACTGGCGAGCACCAATAACCCTGTTCCTACAGGGGTACTACCACCCAACCGACATCAACGAGGCCAAGCGCCTCAAACATCGAAGCCGGGACTTCGCACTGATTGAGGGCCAACTCTACAAGAAGGGGGTCAGTCAGCCAATGCTTAAATGTGTCACCGAGACCGAAGGCGTCCAAATCCTGCACGAAGTCCACAGTGGTACTTGCGGCTCTCACGCAGGGCCAAGGGCCCTAGCCGCAAAGGTGATCCGCCAAGGTTTCTACTGGCCCGCAATGATTTGCGCCGCAAATCGGGTCACAAGGTCCTATGAAGCCTGCCAGAAGTTTTCTCCTCGATCAGGCAGCCCCTCGCAATTCACAAAACTGATCGCCCACACATGGCCTCTCCAGCGCTGGGGCCTGGACATCGTCGGGCCCCTGCCCACGGCTCAGGGGAACCTCAAGTTCACCTTCGTCGCTGTCGAGTACTTTACCAAATGGATCGAGGCGAGGGATGTTTCCACAATAACATCAAAGACTGCACAGAAATTCTTTTGGCAAAACATTGTTTGCCGCTTCGGAGTACCGTCCGAACTCACAGTTGATAACGGCAAGCAGTTTGACAGCCAAGACTTCAAGGATTTCTGCTTCTCCATTGGCACCAAGCTTGCCTTCGCCTCAGTATATCACCCGCAGTCCAACGGAGTTGTGGAATGCGCCAATGGAAAAAATTTCACAGCTATCAAGAAGATGCTCCTCGACGAAAAAAGGGCAGGTGGGCCGACTTGTTACCTGAAGCTGTCTGGGCGCTAAACACGACTGAGTGCAGGGCGACTGGGTTCACCCCTTTCCGCCTTCTATATGGATCGGAGGCCATGACCCCACAAGAAATAAAGCATGGGTCCCCGCGAACAGTTGCGTCAGCTGTCCCCGACGTGGACAAACCCACTTCGAAGGATCTTATCGACGGAGACCGCGTCTTCGCTCTACAGGCTCTAAATAAATACCAAGCCCAGACAAAAGCATGGTGCGACCTCGCAGTCATCCCGCGGGAATTCAGCGAAGGGGACCTCGTACTCGTCCGAACAGCTCGGACAGAGTCCAGGGGCAAGCTGGAGCCCAAGTGGGAGGGCCCTTTCATTGTCAAGACGAAGGCCTCCCCCAGCGCATACAGGCTCGCAACGCCAAACGGCGAAGACTTGGAGCATTCCTGGAACATCGATAATCTCCGCAAATTTTTTGTTTGACTCATCAGGGCCAGCTCGCCCTTGTAATTCGCAAAAACAATTTTATTCTGGCTCGCACTCTTTTCCTCCCGGGGGGTGAGGTTTTAACGAGGCGGAGTCATGTAATATACAAGTGAAAAATCCCCCGCAAAAATCTATGTCGAAAAAAGACCGCGCCGACGGTCTCCGACATTCGACCAATACAAAGTCACCGCGAGGCCGAGCGCTAGCTACTCTCGCGTGCGACACTCCGCGCAAAAGTCCCCTAAGGGTGCAGCCGGACAAGCACAACAAGTGCGAAAAATCAAAGTCTTCCGCGAAGACTATCCGTGCAAAAGTCGCATAAAGGTGCAGCCGGACAAGCACAACAAGTGCGAAAAATCGAAGTCTTCCGCGAAGACTATCCGTTCAAAAGTCGCCTAAGGGTGCAGCCGGACAAGCACAACAAGTGCGAAAAATCGAAGTCTTCCGCGAAGACTATCCGTGCAAAAGTCGCCTAAGGGTGCAGCCGGACTAGCACAACAAGTGCGAAAAATCGAAGTCTTCCACGAAGACTATCCGTGCAAAAGTCGCCTAAGGGTGCAGCCGGACAAGCACAACAAGTGCGAAAAATCGAAGTCTTCCGCGAAGACTATCCGTGCAAAAGTCGCCTAAGGGTGCAGCAGGACTAGCACAACAAGTGCGAAAAATCGAAGTCTTCCACGAAGACTATCCGTGCAAAAGTCGCCTAAGGGTGCAGCCGGACTAGCACAACAAGTGCGAAAAATCGAAGTCTTCCGCGAAGACTATCCGTGCAAAAGTCGCCTAAGGGTGCAGCCGGACCAGGCACAACAAGTGCGAAAAAAGACTACACCAAACTGTCCGCGCAAAGACCGACTACATACGCGCTAGACCGACATAACAAATACACCAGACCAAGTGCGCAACACCTTCGTGAGCATAGCCGAATATGCGAAGGCACACAACCTCATCATACAAGCCATTATATATGTACAAGCGAGGGCATCACACTTACATCGGCTCAACATTCGGAATAATTCCCATCTCCCTATAGTTAAATAACATTATCCTCAGCTCCTCACCCACAAAAAGACTTCGCAGCTCCCCCTCACCTGCACTCGCAGCGGCCGGCAGGGACAACAGCTCCTGCCTGCCAACCCTGCCCACACGAAGCCGACCGTCGTCCGCCTCAATCACTCTACGCTTCGCAACCGCCCTTCGCCGCCTGCGCCCAGCACTTGGACCAGGCACAACTTCAGCATCCACAGCACGCGGCGAAGCCTCCGCCGCCGCCACATCCAAGGCCGCAAAGTAATCCAAGTCCTCATCCGACGACTCTTCAGTACACTCAACCGAAGTCCTAGAGTCACCAAAATCAGAAAACTAAAACGCAGATTCATCTGATTCATTCCCATCATCCACGGTCGAAGCCGCCAAAAAATTAGCAGTAGCGGTTGCGTGCGCAGGCCCAAAATCTTGAACCTGCGCAGCAACCAAGGCTCAGCAACATATGCAAAACTCCCTAACTACCCACACCCACTAAGCCACCTGCGAAGACCTAGCCGTCGCAGGATCCTCCGCTGCCGGCTCCGCCGCCATCTTCGCAGGATCCTCAGCCCTCGGCGCAGCAGTTGGCGACGAGCCACCGCCGGCCGCAGTGGCTGCGGGGGCATCAGGGGCGCCTTCGACGGTTTCTAGGGGCGGCGCCGGGGCGGCCTCGAACACAGCCGCCACCGGGTTCGACTCCAAATCAGGCTGCGCGCTGTTCAAAGCCCCGAAGTCCTCCACCTTCTCGTTACGCGCCGCGTGAGACACAGCACACAGATTCAGCAAACCCACATATAACCCACATTCAACAACACCAAACAAAAGTCAAACATTACCTGACCCCTCGCCGTCTCTGACCGCTCCCTGACCACCTCCCGACCGTGAGGGCCCCACATCCGGTCGAAGAGGGCTCCCGCGGATTCCTTCACCACAGGGTCCTCAACCTTGTAAATCTCGTGCTCGAAATCCTCATCAGCTTGGTCGAAGACCTCATAGTGCCGGCACCCTTCACGGGACAGCGCGTTCATCGCCCCTTCGCAGGTGACCAGGGAGGCATAGGACATAAACCCCTCCACGATAGCGGGGAGCGCCAGCAACTCCTCCTGCAGCCACTCGAGGCAGCGAAGTCCTGGCTCTCGGTCTGGCACTTCGAAGTCAGCGGTCCACGCGCCTAGCTCATGGTATGAGTCCATAAGCTATTTGCGTGTCCGCTCAGCCTCCGAGCGCGTTGAAGCCTCGGCCCTCTCCACACGGGTCTGCAGAGCGTTGAACCGCTCCTCCAATTCCTCGGCGCGCTGTCTGCCCTCCGCCCGCGCCAAATTAGCCTCCGCCTGCGCAGACTACGCCTTGGTGAGGGCCTCATTAGCCTCCTTCCTCTCCTCCGTTAGTTGGCGCCGGAGGTCAGTCCTCTCACCCTCCAGCACGGCCACCTTATCCGCCAACTTGCGGCACTTGCTGTCGGCGACCGACTTTTCCCGGACGGCGTCAGCATGTTGCGCCCGAAGTCTCTCGACTTCGGCAGACACAACTGCCGTAAGGGCCCCCGACGCCGCGCGGTCTGCGAAGTCAGCCGCCTACAAGACACACATAAGACCTCAACCCCAACGAAGCTGGTAAAAACCGAAGTCTAGCTCAACTTACCTGACTTAACGCCTCCTTCAGCCGGCGGGACACAGCGCCCGCCTCGTCCCTGACGGCAGCGAGTGCCGGAATCTCACCACCGGCACTAAGAGCACTACCCTTCGCCCTAGGCACCACGGCAGCCGCCGCGGTCGCCGCGGCAGGCGGAACAACAACAAGTTGGCCTTCGCCCGACCCTGCAACGTATCAACAGATTGAAAAAAAACGAGCTAACGACTTACCAACAAGATAATCATCCACGCTAATATCGGTGGTGAAGTCGGCAACGCGCTTGCCCGGCGGAGGCAACTCTCGGGCCTTCGCGGCTCAGGCCGGGACAGACTTGGTACCGCCGGCGGCGGCCGCCTTCACAGCCTCCGGCACCCTGCTGGACCTAGGGGCGGCCGACTTCGCCGCCAGCGTCGGCTGGCTTCCGCCGGGGGCAGCAGCCTTCGTCGTCCCTCGCGACTTCTTCGTCCTGGCCTCATGCAGCCTGACGACCGCCTAGCGCTTCTGCGCAGCTCCCTGACGATCCTTGTCCATCACTGCCGACACAACAACAGCAATATTCCGCCCGTAAGGAAACACTCTCCAATCACGAACCATGCGAGATGTAAAAAAGTCTTCGCCGGCCGCGCGGGGGATAGGAACATTCTTAGGCCACCAACCCCGGGTAACCCTCAGCATCCGCGCCGAAGACTCCCGGAGCTCGGGCGAAGACATCCTTCCCCCTGGGGTCGCGCATGTCCTCATCAATTCCCTAGCAAAACCATCGGAAACCCCCAGTCCTCCCGTAGCAATACCTAGCTTCTTCCCGCGACGATCCACATCGTCTTGCCCGGGATAACCGCCATACGGCAGACGGTTCAACTCGAAGACCCTGTTCAAGCAGTCATTACACCCGCGTATATCCTAGCTACGCTGGCCCTCTGTCTTCGGCACGTACCGACCAACAATCCGCACCGCCCCATCCTCCGCCTCACGCACAAAGGCGGCCGGATCGCGGCTATGCAGATCCAGTGCGAAGGCGGGACTTCGCACCAGCATCCCACCACGGGAAGGCATCTGGCGAGGGCATACTTCGCCCAGCGCCCAGCCATGCGCCAAAGGCCACACCCCATACGCCATAAACTCCTCAACCAAATCGCGCCCGCTGCTCAGGCCGGCCGCGCACCGAAGGGCCCCTTCGTCTGCATCCTCCTCCGCCACTTCAAACTGCGGGTATGCTGAGTAATAATGCGAACACATCTCGGCCACGGGGAGCCCCGGATGGTCTTCGACTGTGCCCTCCACAACGTAGAACCAAAACTCATGCTAGTTGCCCCATTTGTTGCGGGCGCAAGGAACCAACTCAACTACCTCCATCGATGTCTTGCTGGTCTTCGGCGTAAATGTACAGGACCCAAACTGAGCAACCTTATTTCCGATCATCCTTTTCTGCCAGTGCAGGCAATAGTACTTCGCGAAGACTTCGACCGATGGTTGTCCGCCGTACGAAGTCGTCGCCCAGACATATTTCGACAGAGCCACCACGGCATTCGGAGTCAGCTGGTGGATCTGGACGTTAAATCTGCGTAGGACTTCTCCCACGAATCGGTGCGCAGGTAGGCGAAGACCAGCGGCAAAGAACGCCTCGAAGACAACCAACTCGCCTTCTGGCTCGGGGACCTCCTCCGTCCCCGGGACACGAGCGACTCTGCCGCCAAAGTAACCAAGCTGCTGCATATCTTGCACGCGGACCGAGGACATCCGCGACACATCGAAATCCACCGTGTCGCCGGCGCGCAACTCCTCCGTCGCCACAGTGCTCAGCGTCTCCTTAGACGATGCGTCGGCCGGCGGCGTAGCGGCAGCAGAAGAAGAAGAGGTCGGCATCGCTACGTACCGTCGGCGGCGACGGGCGGTCTGCTTCACACGGGCCAGATCTCCGGCGAACAAGAGCAAGGAGGGCAGATGAGTAGCAAGAGGTTTGAGAAGGCGGTTAGGGTTTTCGCGGAGCACGGAAAGATAAAGTTCAAAACGCGCCGCCCCCCGTCCCCTTTTATACACAGGGCGCGGCACTTCGGGAAACCCGCAATCCAACAGTACGGCGTCAATCAACGGTCATGTCAAAAACCCCCGCGGAACCACTTCGAGCGAGGGTAGCGTCTCCGCCATCTAGCGACGTCTTCGGCACCAGGTGACCTAGTCGAACTGGTCCCTCGGAGGGCAAATGTTGGGGCGAAGGCGGAGACGCTACCCTTCGCTCGAGGCCTTCGTCGTACTCGCTGCACCCTTGGTGACAAGACAACGGGCAGACTTACCCTTCGTCTCATACGCCGCCGGACGAAGACCCGCGACGAGGTCGTCTCATCCTGCGACCTCGTCCAGAATGGAGGCCCGCGTGTGATCCGGCCCATTATAACAGGCCCTGCGTGGCCGTTGCGCGTTACGGGCCTAATTTGTAAAGGCCTCCCTGTAATTACGGTCTGTAACCCCACTTTATGGGAATATTCCGGGGATAACCTAGGTGTCTGAGGGCACATGCGTCCTTAACACGGGACGCTAGGCACCCAGATACCTATAAATACCCCCGCACAGTGCCCTTGAGAGGCTAGATTAACAGAGCTATTGCCATCTCGTGCGAAAACCCTGTTTACGTCACTTCACACCCCCGTTGGATCACCTTGCACCCGAGAGCAAGTTCCAATAGACTACATCAAGTAAACTCAAGCACAAATGTTAGTCTCAAAGAGTCAAGTTGTAGCACTTCTCCCCCTAAATATGTGCATCATTCACACATGGACTTGTGAGGTCCGGGGATCCCTTGCACAACTTGAGCACCATAAATAAACAATAAATCTCATAAATGCATAAAGTAACTTGATCAAGGGCATAAAACACATGTATGCTATAAATCAATCCAAGTTACGTGAATCTAAGACATTTAGCTCACTACACAGCCTGCAAAAGGTTTTCTCATCTAAAGGCTTGGTAAAGATATCGGCTAGCTGGTTCTCGGTGCTAATATAGAACACTTCGATATCTCCCTTTTGTTGGTGGTCTCTCAAAAAGTGATGTCGGATGTCTATGTGCTTAGTGCGGCTATGTTCAACAGGATTATCCGCCATGTGGATAGCACTCTCATTGTCACATAGGAGTGGGACTTTTCTTAGATTGTAGCCAAAGTCCCGGAGGGTTTGCCTCATCCAAAGTAGTTGCGCGCAACACTGTCCTGCAGCAACATACTCGGCCTCAGCGGTGGATAGGGCAACGGAGGTTTGTTTCTTTGAGCTCCACGACACCAGTGACCTTCCTAGGAATTCGCACGTCCCCGATGTGCTCTTCCTATCAACCTTGCATCAAGCATAATCAGAGTCTGAATATCCAATCATGTCAAAGGTAGACCCCTTTGGATACCAGATCCTGAAGCAAGGCGTAGCAACTAAATATCTAAGAATCCGCTTAACGACCACAAGGTGATAGTCCCTTGGATCGGATTGAAATCTAGCACACATGCATACGCTAAGAATAATATCTGGTCTACTAGCACATAAATAAAGCAATGACCCTATCATAGACCGGTATGCCTTTTGATCAACGGACTTACCTCCTTTGTTGAGGTCGACATGTCTGTCGGTTCCCATCGGTGTCTTCGCGGGCTTGGCGTCCTTCATCCCAAACCGCTTGAGAAGATCTTGAGTGTACTTTGTTTGGGAGATGAAGGTGTCGTCCTTGAGTTGCTTCACTTGGAACCCAAGGAAGTAGTTCAACTCACCCATCATCGACATCTCAAATTTCTGTGTCATAACCCTGCTAAACTCCTCACAAGACTTTTGATTAGTAGAACCAAATATTATGTCATCGACATAAATTTGGCACACAAAAAGGTCACTATCACAAGTCTTAGTGAAAAGAGTGGGATCGGCTTTCCCAACCTTGAAAGCATTAGCAATTAAGAAATCTCTAAGGCATTCATACCATGCTCTTGGGGCTTGCTTAAGTCCATAGAGCGCCTTAGAGAGCTTAAAACGTGGTCGGGATACCTGTCATCCTCAAAGCCAGGGGGTTGTTCCACGTACACCTCCTCCTTGATTGGCCCGTTGAGGAAAGCGCTCTTTACGTCCATTTGAAACAACCTGAAAGAATGGTGAGCGGCATAGGCTAACAATATGCGAATAGATTCTAGCCTAGCCATAGGAGCAAAAGTCTCCTCGAAATCCAAACCTGCGACTTGGGCATAACCTTTTGCCACAAGTCAAGCTTTATTTCTTGTCACCACCCCGTGCTCGTCTTGCTTGTTGCGGAACACCCACTTGGTTCCCACAACGTTTTGCTTTAGACGTGGCACCAGGCTCCACACTTCATTATGCTTGAAGTTGTTGAGCTCTTCCTGCATGGCCAACACCCAGTCCGGATCTTGCAAGGCCTCTTCTACCCTAAAAGGCTCAATAGAAGAGACAAAAGTGTAATGCTCACAAAAGTTAGCTAATCTTGAGCGAGTAGTAACTCCCTTGCTTATGTCACCCAGAATCTGGTCAACGGGGTGATTCTGTTGGATCGTCGCTCGGACTTGAGTTGGAGGGGCCGGTGGTGCTTCTTCCTCCATAACTTGTTCTTCTTGTGCTCCCCCTTGATCACACGCCTATTCTTGATGAACCTGTTCATCATCTTGAGTTGGGGGTGCACCATCATTGAGGAAGAAGGTTGATCTTGCTCTTGTTGTTCTTGTGGTCGCACATCTCCAATCGCCATGGTGCGTATTGCGGCTGTCGGAACATCATCTTCATCTATATCATCAAGATCAACTTGCTCTCTTGGAGAGCCATTAGTCTCATCAAATACAACGTCGCTAGAAACTTCAACCAAACCCGATGATTTGTTGAAGACTCTATACGCCTTTGTATTTGAGCCATAACCTAGTAAAAATCCTTCTACAGCATTGGGAGCAAATTTAGAATTTCTACCTTTCTTCACTAGAATGTAACATTTGCTCCCAAATACACGAAAGTATGATACGTTGGGTTTGTTACCGGTAAGAAGTTCATACGAGGTCTTCTTGAGGAGGCGATGAAGGTAGAGCCAGTTTATGGTGTGGTAAGCTGTGTTCACAGCTTCTGACCAAAACCGCTCAGGCGTCTTGAACTCTCCAAGCATCGTCCTCGCCATGTCGATAAGTGTCCTGTTCTTCCTCTCTACCACACCATTTTGCTGTGGTGTGTAGGGAGCGGAGAACTCGTGCTTGATGCCTTCCTCCTCAAGGTACTCCTCCACTTGCAGATTCTTGAACTCGGACCCGTTGTCGCTTCTTATCTTTTTCACCTTGAGCTCAAATTCGTTTTGAGCCCGCCTTAGAAAGCGCTTAAGGATCCCTTGGGTTTCTGATTTATCCTACAAAAAGAACACCCAAGTGAAGTGGGGAAAATCATCAACAATAACAAGACCATACTTACTTCCCCCGATGCTTAGGTAGGCGACGGGTCCAAAGAGGTCCATATGTAGTAGCTCCAGTGGTCTTGATGTTGTCATCACATTCTTGTTGTGATGAGTGCTTCCCACCTATTTTCCTGCCTGACAAGTTGCACAAGGTCTATCCTTTTCAAAGCATACATTGGTTAGTCCTAACACATGCTCTCCCTTTAGAAGTTTGTGAAGGTTCTTCATCCCAACATGTGCTAGACGGCGATGCCACATCCAGCCCATACTAGTCTTAGCGATTAAGCATGCATCTAGATCGGCCTCCTCTTTCGAAAAATCAACTAAGTAGAGTTTGCCATCTAGTACACCCTTAAACGCTAATGAACCATCACACCTTCTAAAGACAGATACATCAACATTTGTAAACAAACAATTGTAGCCCATGTGGCACAATTGACTTACAGACAGGAGATTATAGCCTAGCGACTCTACTAAAAATACATTAGAAATAGAGTGCTCATTTGTGATGGCAATCTTGCCCAAGCCTTGGACCTTGCCTTGGTTCCCATCTCCAAAGATAATCGTATCCTGGGAATCCTTGTTCTTGACGTAGGAGGTGAACATCTTCTTCTCCCCCGTCATGTGGTTTGTGCATCCGCTGTCGATAATCCAGCTTGAGCCCCCGGATGCATAAACCTGCAAGACAATTTACGCTTGGGTTTTAGGTACCCAACTCTTGTTGGGTCCTACAAGGTTAGTTACAATAGTTTTTGGTACCCAAATGCAAGCCTTGTCTCCTTTGCATTTGGATCCCAATTTTTTAGCAACCACTTTTTCATTTTTACATGAAAGAACAAACGTAGTGTTGCAAGCATGAAAGACAGCAGTAGGTTTATTACACATTTTCCTAGGAGCATGAGACACAAAATTTCTCCTAGGCCTACCATTAAAATTGGAACTTGAAGCGAACATAGCATGTGAATCATAAGCATCATAATCACATCTCCTACTATGACTAGCAATTTTCTTATTGTACATGAAAGCATGATTCTTTTGAACATACTAGCCATAGGGGCCTTCCCTTTCTCTTTGTTGGAAATGGGTGCCCTTTGGCTTGTTAAGTTCTTGGCTTCCTTTCGAAATCCAAGTCTATCCTTAATTGAGGGGTGTCTACCAATAGTGTAGGCATCCCTAGCAAATTTTAGCTTATCAAAATCAACCTTGCAAGTCTTAAGTTGAGCATTAAGACTTGCCACCTCATCATTTAATTGAGCAATAGAAGCAAGATGTTTATCACAAGCATAGATATCAAAATCCTTGCATCTATTGCAAATTACAACATGTTCTACACATGAACTTGATTTATTAGCTACCTCTAGCTTAGCACTTAAATCATCATTTAAAGTCTTTAAACTAGAGATAGATTCATTGCAAGTGGATAACTCAGAAGATAGTAATTCATTTATTTTAATCTCTAAGGCAAGAGACTTTTGAACACTAACAAATTTGTCATGTTCCTCATACAAAATGTCATCTTGCCTCTCTAGCAGTCTATCCTTTTCATTTAAAGCATCAATCAATTCATTGATCTTTTCTACCTTTGCTCTATCTAAACCTTTGAATAAGCTAGAATAATCTACTTCATAATCACTGGAATCATCATCGCTTGAAGTAGTATACTTAGGGGTTTCTCGAACGCTTACCTTTTTCTCCTTTGCCATGAGGCAAGTGTGGCATTCGTTGGGGAAGAGAGAAGATTTGTTGAAGGCCGAGGCTGCTAGTCCTTCATCATCGGAGTCGAATGACGAGCAGTCCGAGTCCCATTCCTTGCCAAGGTGCGCCTCGCCTTTAGCCTTTCTGTATCTTTTCTTCTTCTCCTTCTTCCCATGTCTTTCTTCCCCCTGGTTATTTTCATTATCGGGACATTGAGCAATAAAATGACATGTCTTACCACATTTGAAGCAGGAGCGCTTTCCCCTTGCTTTATTCCTGTTGGGGTACTCCTTGCGTCCTTTTAATGCGGTCTTGAAGCGCTTGATGATGAGAGTCATCTCATCTTCGTTTAGCCCGGCTGCCTTAACTTGTGCCACCTTGCTTGGTAGCACCTCCCTACTGCTTGTTGCTTTGAGAGCAATGGGTTGAGGCTCGTAGACGGGTAATGGACCATTAAGCGCGTCGTCTACATATCGGGCTTCTTTCACCATCATGCGCTCGCTCACAAACTTTCCGAGTATCTCCTCGGGCGTCATCTTTGTGTACCTGGGATTTTCACGGATGAGGTTCACAAGATGAGGGTCAATAACAGTAAAAGACCTAAGCATAAGTCGGATGACGTCGTGGCCCGTCCATCTCGTGCACCCATAGCTCCTAATCTTGTTGACCAGGGTCTTGAGCCTATTGTACGTCTGTGTTGGCTCCTCTCCCCTGATCATAGCGAACCTTCCCAGCACGCCTTCCACCAACTCCATTTTGGTGATCATGGTGGCGTCGTTTCCCTCATGTGATATTTTGAGGGTGTCCCAGATTTGCTTGGCGTTGTCCAAGCCACTCACCTTGTTGTACTCATCACTGCACAAAGATGCTAGCAAAACAGTGGTAGCTTGTGCATTTTTATGAATTTGCTTGTTAATAAACACAGGGTTATCCGTACTATCAAATTGCATTCCATGTTCAACTATCTCCCAAATACTAGGATGGAGAGAGAAAAGATGACTACGCATTTTGTGACTCCAAAAAGAGTAGTCCTCTCCATCAAAGTGTGGAAGTTTACCAAGAGGAATTGAAAGCAAATGAGCATTGTAATTAAAAGGAATACGAGAATAATCAAATGAATAATTTGAATTAACCGGTTTCTTTTTCTCTTCGTCTTTGTCTCTTGGTGAAGAGGAAGATTCATCGCTGTCGTAGTAGACGATCTTCTTGATGCGCCTCTTCTTCTTTCCATCTCTTTTCTTATGACTCGAGCCTGAGTCGGTTGGCTTGTCATCTCTAGGCTCGTTGAGGAAAGACTCCTTCTCCTTGTTGTTGACCACCATCCCCTTTCCCTTAGGATCCATCTCTTCGGGCGATTAGTCCCTTACATGAAGAGAACGGCTCTAATACCAATTGAGAGCACCTAGAGGGGGTGAATAGGTGATCCTATAAAAATCAACAGCTAATAGCCACAAAACTTGGTTATAAAGATGTTAGTGCAATAGAACCAAGTGGCTATAGAGTGAGCTCTTGCGAATCACAATAATCACAAAGAAAGACAACACAAGAGACACAGTGGTTTATCCCGTGGTTCGGCCAAGTATAACACTTGCCTACCTCCACGTTGTGGCATCCCAATGGACGAGGGTTGCACTCAACCCCTTTCAAGTGATCCAATGATCAACTTGAATACCACGGTATTCTTCCTTATATCTTTTCCCGTTTGCGAGGAATCTCCACAAGTTGGAGCCTCTCGCCCTTACAAGATTGATCACAAAGAAAGCACGGAGTAAGCTTGGGGAGCAACACACACAAATCCACAGCACACGCATGCACACAAGCCAAGACTTGAGCAGAGAGTTCACAACTAGAACGGAGCTCAAATCACTAACACGATCGATAAAGTGCACGGAGACGGAGTGTGGGAGTACTAGATTGCTTAGTGAATGCTTGGGTAGCTCCTCCATGCGCCTAGGGGTCCCTTTTATAGCCCCAAGGCAACTTGGAGTCGTTGGAGGCCAACAAGGAAGGCCAAAGTTTCCTTCTGTCGGGTGGTGCACCGGACAGTCCGGTGCACCACCGGACAGTCACTGTAGCATGTCCGGTGCGGATCTCCTTCCTAATTTGGTGTAGCCGACCGTTGCAACTTCGGGCTAGTTGGCGCACCGGACACTGTCCGGTGCCCCCAGCCGACCGTTGGCGCGGGCCACGCGTCGCCCGCGGATTGCGCGGCCGACCGTTGCGCTGGTGGTCGTTGGCTCACCGGACGGTCCGGTGAATTATAGTCGTACGCCGCCGTCGAGTCCCAAGAGCGGACGGTTCACCTTGGACTCGTCTGGCGCACGGGACACTGTCCGGTGCACCACCGGACACTCCGGTGCACCCAGACCGAGTAGCAGTTGGCTGTACACAGCCAACTCTTTTCCAATCTATTTTCTCCTGTTTCTAGCACTTAGACAAAACATGTTAGTACTCAAAACAATGTACTAAGTCTAGAAACGTACCTTGTTACATGATTTGCACTTCTCTTTTCATATGGCACATACTCAACTCACTTAGTATGTGTTGGACACTTAATCACCAAAATATACTAGAAATGGCCCAAGGGCACATTTCCCTTTCACCTTTAAGTAAATCCCATTTGTTCTACAACTGCACTTTTGAATGATGCAACCAAGTTGATATCTTATATTTCTCTGTTATGTTGTTGTAACCTCAGGAAGTCATGATACCATTTGTTGGGGACTTGTTCTCGAATGCTATGAGTTAAGAACAAGGCAACACAAGAAATGTTAAATGTTAAAGCCCTTCGTCCTTCAAAGCATTATTCCCCTCAGGATATAATGATTTTCGGACGAAGGTTATGAAGGACATACCTTCATCAGTACAGCGAATGGTAATGAGAAGAGAATCATATAAAATATAAAAGATAACATGAACAATTATGTATTATTATCAACTCATTTCTATTTTATTATTATGGGAAAAATAGAAATGATATTAAGTTACATTGTACCTTCGGCTCGAAAGAAGGTAAAGGTATAAGCGTGACGCAAAAGCAAATGCCAAGTCAGCGTGAACAGTATGGGAACACTGTTCATCTATTTATAGGCACGGGATGCAGCCCATGTAAAATTACATACATGCCCTTTACATTTGCTAATGACTATAGTGATCCATGTAATGGCTGCTGACTTAGCCAATAGATCGGCGTATTCATTTTCTCCACGAGGAATATTTTTGACAGAGAAACCTTCGAAGGAAGCCTCAATCCTTCGGACTGTATCTAGATACTTTTCAAGCTTCGGGTCTCTTGCTTTGTAACTTTTGTCAATGTGACTAGAAATAACTTGGGAATCAGTTTTAAGGATGGCTCTTCTGATTCCCATTGCCTTTAATTTCCGAAGACCCAAAAGCAGAGCTTCATACTCGGCAATGTTATTTGTGCAACTAAAATCAAGTTTTGCCGCATAACAAGTTTTAACTTTGGAAGGTGAAACCAACACAGCAGCCGCTCCCGCTCCGAAGGTTCCCCAAGACCCATCGCAAAACACTGTCCATGCTTCGGCGTCTTTATTTGTTTCCTCCTCCTGAGCCCCTGGCGTCCAGTCAGCAATGAAGTCTGCTAACGCCTGGGACTGAATCGAAGATCTATGAACATATTCAATGCAAAATTCATTGAGCTCTGCAGCCCATTTTCCAATCCTTCCAGTAGCTTCTCGGTTCCTCATAATATCCTTCAGAGGTTGTGAAGAAGGAACAACTATGTTGTAAGCTTGAAAATAGTGCCGAAGCTTCCTGGAGGCCATCAAGACAGCATACAGTACCTTCTCCAACTCTGTATAATTTTTCTTTGATAAACTAAGAACCTCGGATACAAAATATATTGGGGCCTGCCTCTTAACTTGGCCTTCAAGCTTCTCCTGAACAAGTGCTGCACTTACCGCTGAGTGCGAAGCTGCCACATATAATAACAAAAGAGCCCCTGGCGTAGGTGGAGTTAGTGTTGTTAGATCTATCAAATATTGTTTCAGCTCTTCAAAGGCCTTCTGCTGGATTGGTCCCCATTGAAAGACTTCGGCTGACTTCAGCACTTCGAAGAATGGTAAGTTTCTCTCTGCTGATCTGGATATAAATCTATTGAGAGATGCCAGCCTTCCTGTTAATCTTTGAGCCCCCTTTTTTGTACTTGGTGGCTCCATTCGAAGTATAGCTTCGATTTTACTTGGGTTGGTCTCAATTCCCTTTGTTGAAACTAGGCAACCAAGAAATTTCCCCTTCTTTACTCCGAAGACACATTTTCCTGGATTCAGCTTTAGACCAGCCTGTCTAAAATTAGCGAAGGTCTCCTGTAAATCAGCAATGTGGTTATCCTGCTTCGTGCTCTTTACAATGATATCATCAACATAAGTTAGTACATTTCTGCCTATCTGAGAATGGAGAACCTTCGCTGTCATTCTGCTGAAGCTTCCTCCAGCATTCTTAAGCCCTTCAGGCATCCGAAGGTAACAGTATGTCCCACTAGGGGTTATGAAACTGGTTTTTGGTTCATCCTCCTTCTTCATCCAGATTTGATGATAGCCTGAATAGCAATCCAGCAAACTCATAAGTTCTGATGAAGCTGCTGCATCGACTAAAGAATCTATCCTTGGCAATGGAAACTCATCCTTCGGACAGGCCTTATTGAGATCAGTAAAATCGATGCACATTCTCCATTTACCATTAGCCTTCTTCACCATAACAGTGTTAGCCAACCATTCTGGGTACTTTACCTCTCTAATAACTCCGGCACTGAGGAGTCGTTTCACTTCATTCCGAGCACCTTCGGCCTTGTCATCAGACATCTTCCGAAGCCTCTATTTCCTGGGTCTAAAGGATGGATCAACATTGAGCGAATGCTCAATAACATCCCTGTTAACTCCGCAAAGATCATTAGCTGACCAAGCAAAAACATCTTTATTGTTGAACAAAAACCTTATCAAGGTTTTCTCCTGCTCTTCGGACAATTGAGATCACAATAGCACCTTCTGCTCTGCTATATCCTCACATAAGAGCATGGGTTTCGGCTGGTCAGCCGAAGCAGCTTTTTCCCTTCTGAACTTGTATTGCTCACAAGCTTCAGTTCCGTCTATATTATGGATTGCTTTTGAGTCTGTCCAATTTCCTTCGGCCCTTCTGGCAGCTTCTTGACTTCCATGAATAGCAATGGGCCCTTGGTCCGAAGGTATCTTCATGCAAAGATAAGCTGGATGCAGAATTGCTTCGAAGGCATTAAGAGTACCACGACCAATGATTGCATTGTAAGGGTACTCCATGTCAACAATATCAAACATAACTTGCTCAGTTCTTATGTTGTTGATGAATCCGAAAGCCACTAACATTGAGATTTTGCCAAGTGCTACAATCTGCCTTCCTCCGAAGCCGCAGAGGGGATGTGTAGCATCAAGAATTTTATCTTTGGGCTCTTGCATCTGTCTGAAGGCCTTAGCAAATATGATATCAGCTGCACTGCCTGTATCAACCAAAACATTGTGGACCAGAAATCCTTTGATAACACAAGAGATAACAATAGCATCGTTGTGTGGGTAATCCTTGAGTTGAAGGTCCTCTTGGGAGAAGGTAATGGGAATGTGAGACCATCTTGACTTGATGAAGGGTCCTTGCACCCCGACATGTTGTACCCTTCTCTGTGCTTCCTTCTTCTGTTTCTTGTTGGCTGGTTCTGAACATGAACCGCCCGTTATCGGGAGTACCAGCTTCGGAACCGAAGCAGCTCCAGCTTGAATATTGAACGAAGCCATCAGCTCAGAAAAGTGGAAGTGAGTTCACCGGAGGTGGGCGCCAATGTTGGGGACTCGTTCTCAAATGCTATGAATTAAGAACAAGGCAACATAAAATGTTAAATGTTAATGCCCTTCGTCCGCTGAAGCATTATTCCTTTAAGGATTTAATGAACTTCGGACGAAGGTTAAGGACGATACAATTACGAAGGTTGAATCTTCGTAATTGAACTCTAATAGATTATGTAAAGTAATACTAAATATGAAGCATCAAAGACAAATAAATTATAAATGAACAACATCACTTTCATATTATATTAACTTAATGCATTCAAATATTAGATACATTTATACCTCTGCCTTGGCAAAGATTAATTCCCGAGTGATACGATTGCAATTACATAAATGCGTGAACAGTAAAGGAATATTGTTCACTATTTATAGGCACAGGACACAGCCTGTGAGGAATTACAATCATGCCCCTCATAAAAGTTTACAACAACGACTCAAACACTTATGGACTAAAAGGTCATTCTACTTTTAAGTCGGTTTGTAATTCCGAAGCTTCATGAACAGCAACCTTCGGCATCACGTGCAGACAGCTTCAGCCGAAGCTGTTTCTTCCTGTAGGACCTTCGACGACGAAGCATGGTCCCAACAGAGGTCTAAATAGCCTTTTCCCTTTTAAGTCGGTTCCCTTTTCTGCTATCATGCCGAAGCTCCCCTATGCATAGCTTCGGCTCTGCGCCAACCTTCGTATTCTTTGTGCTTCTTCACGCTGTGGTTCTGATCCGAGTCCGAAAGTACCTGTTCATGTATTATACTCCAGAAACATTGTTAAATCATGTTTTGAGGACCTTCGGAAGACGAAGGCCCCCAACAGTAGCCCCTCGCAAGGTTAATTTGTTAGAATAACGAATTCAGATTGCGATATGGACGAAGGCCCTAAGCCGAAGGTCCGAAAAAACACCTTCCCTTTGCTAGAATAGCAACAGTCAATGACAGGCGGGGCCCTCCAACTTGGAGCGCGCTGGGCGTATAAATAAAAACTCACCCCGAGCACATTTGGTTCGCCTGCTTTGTTTTGCTTGATTTCTTAGCTCTTGCTTTCCAACAGTTGCTTAGTTTCTTAAATTTTCTGAGCTTCGGGTTTAAGGACATATTTTCGTCAGTTCCGAAGATAAGATGTCTCAAGACAAGAAGACAGTTGCTGAGACGAAGCTAACCGAAGAGGAGAAGCTTCTTGAGGAAAAAACTGTTGGATTCATAGAGTCAATTGCAAAGACAAATACAGAAAAGATTACAAAAGAAATTCTAGAAGGCTTATCTGAAGATACCAATGACAGCGATAGTTATGATGCGGAAAGTGGGGGCGAAGACTCCGAAGAACGGCCCTGGCGGCCAAGTCACTCAGTCTTCGGAAAATCGACTATCAGACAGAGCCATCTTGATAATATGAGAGGAAGATATTTTCGAGATATGACTATTGTAAGGGCTGACAACGGAGATAGGACTGTTCCTGTTCCCGAAGAAAATGAAGTCGTTATCTACCGAAGCTTCTTCAAAGCTGGACTTTGGTTCCCCCTAAGCAGATTTGTGGTTGAAGTTTTAAAGATTTATGAGATTTTCCTTCACCAGATTACTCCTGAAGCAATTATTAGAATGGGGATCTTCGTCTAGGCCATGAGAAGTCAAGGTCTAGAGCCAAGTGCAAAATGCTTTTGCAGTATGCATGAATTGTGCTATGAAACGAAACCCTGGGGTAAGGAACAGTACCATAACAATTTTGGTTGCTACAGCTTTCGTTGCTCGTTCTGGCTCAAGTTACCCAGTACCAACCTTTTGGAAGAGATGGCCCGGAGCCTGGATGGAGGAGTGGTTTTACGTGAAGAATGATTTAAAAGCAAGAGAAGATATTAAAGAAATCATCATGCGTCCCATCTGGTCGCGCTTCGGCCTCCGAAAGCCAAAGGTACAGATTGATGAGGTAGCCGAAGCATGCCAAAGGGCCTTCAGCACAGTCTGCACATTTATTGGGACAAGGGACTTAGTCCAAGAGCACATGGCCTACAGGATATGGCCATTGGTAGACAACTGGGAGATGCCAAAAGAGACCATCAGCAACCCCAACGAAGGTGGTTTGGTTCGATTGAAATATACCTTCAGGTTTAGAGACCAATTTATCGAACCAGACGATGACTGGATGAAGTGTGTTGAAAACACTAGTGATGAACTACTTAGAGCCTACTCCAAGTCTGAAGATAACGCACTATCTGCGGCCTTCGGGAGCCGTAAAAAGAAGAGTTTAAATAGAGTTTTTGATGCTATTGGATTTATGTATCCTGACTACCGCTACCCGCCACGGGGGCAGAAGAGAAAGAGTGCAACTTCTGGGAAGGATGTTACTTCAGCTGCTCCAAGCGAGCCTGCGCCGAAGAGGAGAAAGGTGAAGGTTCTTACTCACCGACCGTGCTATATTGAACCGGCCATAGTGCCTGGATTTGGTGGTGAGACCTCTTCGGCTACTGAAGCCAAAGAACCTACGCTTACGCAGAAGATTGAAGAGCCGGCTGCAATGCCAAAGGCATCCTCAGCCAGAATAGCTGAGCCGAAGGTCGATAATGTTGAAGAGATAGGAGTCGAAGGAACAAAAATATTAGAAGTTGTGAGCCCTTCGGCAGAAGTGACAGTGCCGAAGGCACAAAAAGGTCTTACAGCGACCCCCAAGAGGAAAAGGATGGCCAGTGTACTAGATGTGTTGGAGACGATAAAAACTTCACGCTCTACTCCACGGAAAACTACCGAGGCTTCAAAAGCGCAGACTGAGAAAAAACTGACCGAAGCCGAAGCTACAAAGAGCCAGGCTGAGACTGAAGCTGGGCCTTCAGAGCCCGTCAAGGAGAAACCCTTGGAAACCGGAGAAAAGAAAACGGAAAAAGAAGCTGTAGAACAAATTCTGCCTGAAAAAACTGCCACTCCTACTCCCGAAGCACCTTTCGAAGCTCTTGATTATATTATATGACACGCTTCGGGAAAAAGATTATCTAAAGAAGAGATTTTTGAAGCTAAACACTATGCCCGAGAACTGAAGTATCTGAAAGGGACCTTAGTGTTCAATGGCACAGACGAAGATGACTTCTTATATTGCCTCCCATACAACAAAGAATTATCTGTCTCTCGGGAGATGGCTAGAAGTATGGGGTTCCCAAAGCTTGAAGCTGGCCTCTGCGCTATGACGAAGGACGATCTGGCAGTGTTGGGGACTCGTTCTCAAATGCTATGAATTAAGAACAAGGCAACATAAAATGTTAAATGTTAAAGCCCTTCGTCCAATGAAGCATTATTCCTTTAAGGATTAATGGGCCTCGGACGAAGGTTAAAAATGATATAATTACGAAGGTTAAATCTTCGTAATCAAACTTTAATAGATTATATAAAATAATACGAGATATGAAACATCAAAGACAAATAAATTATAAATGAACAACATCGTTTTCATTTTATATCAACTTAATGTATTCAAATATCAGATACACTTATACCTCTGCCTTGACAAAGATTGATTCCCAAGTAAAGCAGTTGCAATTACAAGAATGCGTGAACAGTAAAGGAATATTGTTCACTATTTATAGGCACAGGACACAGCCTGTGAGAAATTACAATCATGCCCTTCATAAAAGTTTACAACAACGACTCAAACACTTATGGACTAAAAGGTCATTCTACTTTTAAGTCAGTTCGTAATTCCGAAGCTTCATGAAGAGCAACCTTCGGTCGTCACATGCGGACAGCTTCAGCCGAAGCTGTTTCTTCCTGCAGGACCTTCGGCGACGAAGCATGGTCCCAACAGTAGCCCCTTCGCGGTGCTAGATCGTTTTTCGTAACGAGCTTGATCCGTGAAAAAAGTCTCTTAGGCTTCAGGAAGCCGAAGGTCCGAAAAACACCTTCCCTGAGCTCGTTGTCGAGAAACGATTCAGTTTCCGAGCGTGTAGTGGTCCCACCCTGCAGAGTTACTATTTGGTCTCTGCGGTCCACCGGGCAGCGGGTGTAAGCAGCTATTCGCCTGGTGTAAAAATCCTGACGATTCACCTTCTTACCTGCAGCACTATATAAACAGACGGGTAGGTGTGAAGTTACCACAGCATTCATTGCTATTGCACTGTTTTGCTGCCAAGATTTTTAACCATAGCCGAAGCTTGACTCTCGCAATCAAACGAAGCTCCAGTTTTCAGCCTACTTCGTCAGAAGAAAAAGCTTCGGAAGAAAAAGTTTTTAGTTCCCAAGAAATTCAGAATTAAATGGCCAGAGTGCGCTCTACCGCTAGGGTTGAGCGTGAGGGAGGCGAAGCTGAAGGATCTGAAACTGTTCCTATCTCCGAAGCGATGCAACAATCTGGACTGGTGACCTCGGAAGCAATCCGTACTGCTGAGACAGAACAGACTGTCGCCGAGACAGAAGAAGTTGCTGCCGAAGCAGAAGAAGGAAATATTGAGGAAGCTGATCCCGATGATGATTACCATATTGCCGTGCCAAGCAAACCTAGCCACTTGGACTTCGGAAAATCAACTGTCTCCAAGGCTGATCTGTCCAAGATGGTGAAGTCGGGTTATTTCAGTGAGAATGAGAAGAAGCTACTCCGCTTCGGGGGGGAAGAAACTACCCCGAAGCCAGAAAAGGATGAGATAGTCATTTTTAAGAGCTTCCTGAAAGCTGGGTTAAGATTTCCCTTAAATAGGATGATCTCTGATGTGCTGCAAAATTTGGCATCTATTTTCACCAACTGACTCCCAACGTGATTGTCAGGCTCAGCGTCTATATCTGGGTTCTCCGAAGCCAGGCGGTGGAGCCATTTGCCGACAGCTTCTGTCGAGTTCATGAGCTGCATTACCAAACTAAAGCCAGAAAAGATGGATTACATGAAAATTTTGGTTGCTATAATTTTGCTTATCGGAAAACCACGAAGTTTCCCGTGATCAGCTACCGAAGCAAATGGCCGGCAGGCTGGAAATCAGAGTGGTTTTATGTCAAAGTCGATGAAGACAAAGAGAAGCTGGTTCAGAGCCCTCTTGAGCTAACCTTCGGAGAAACAAGACCCCGATGCAGAATGGAAGTAGAAGGTCCAACTTGGGCTGCACTGGGCGAATTCAAAATTATTGCAGAACATATTGGCACTAGAGATTTAGTGCAGGAATTCCTGGCCTTCAGGGTTTTTCCAACTATGAAAGAGTGGACAATGCCGAAGCTTAAAGGGGAAAAGAAAAAGGGGGAACTCGTCCGACTGCCCTACCATTATAAATTCAAGAAATACTTTAAAGTACCGTGCCAAGAATGGCTTGATACAATTGAAATAATGAGTAATGAAATTCTTGGGAATTACTCTAAAAAAGAAGACCAACTGATGACGACGGCCTTCGGCACTCGGCCGAAACGAAGGCTGAACAGGGTACTTGATGCCATAGGATTTGAATACACTGACTATGGTCGACTGGGCGGAGATGCCGGGGGCCCGAAGCGAAAAAGGAATGCCAGCGCTACTGACGAGGAGGTCGTCAAGGTAGCCAAAAAGAAAAAGAAAGATTCTGAAGATCTTAGCGCTGAAGAGTTAAATCCTGAGCCGAAGGTGGCCAGTACAAAAAAGAGAAAAAATGCATCCCCAGAGCCGGAAACGCCGGTCCGAGAAGAAGATACTCCTGCTTCTCCTTCTGCTGTTGAAGTAGAGGAAATTATGAAGGTAATGACTGAACCTTTGCCTTTCAGGCTAAGTCCGCTGGCATTGGAACTGACGAAGTTTTTTCAGAAGGACAAGGCAGCTTCGGCAGTAGAAAGTCCTGCGAAGCCGAAAAAGCGGAGAATTATTCAAGTAACAGATGTGATCCATCAGACGCCGCCACCGGCAACGGTGTCGAAAATTGTTTTTGCTGAAACTGCCGAAGCCGAAGCTACTGGGGCCGAAGCCAGGGCCACCGAAGAGTTGAACCTGGGAACTACGCTTGAAACCATTGACAATATACTCATGAAAATGGCTGAAGAAGAAGCCACTGTAGCTGCAGTGGATACGACAACTGAGAAGGGGAAAGAGCAGATTGATGAAATTTCAGAAGAAGAAAATTTTAACTTTCAAGATTTGCTCGGACAAGAATTAACAGACGTCGAAAAGGAGGAGTTGAGAAAATATGCCATATCTTGCGGATACAAATCAGGGGCTATGTTGTTTGGTGGGGTCAACGAAGGGAAACTAAGATGCCTTCGGAACCGCTCCGAGGCCAAAATTGTTAGAACCCTTTCCATAAGCATTGGCTTGCCGAAGCTGGAAGCGGACTTATGCCGTTATCAACGACAACACATCGCCGGAAGCTTGCTTTATGCTAACTTCAAGGTAGCGAATATTTTTATTATTTTATTACTATTATTATTAACTTTTTGAGTCGTGTTCTAACGAAGATCGTTTTGACAGAGCATATTACTAAGCAAGGTTCTGAAAATGCAACAAGACCTGGAGGAAGAGAAAAACAAAGCTATCATTCAAGATTTGGCTGAAAAAGTGGAAAATCACGAAGCCAATCTGAAAAAGAAAGACTTCGCAATCCAAAACCTTGAAATCGTAGTCAAAGAGCACGAAGGTGCATCAGAAAAGAAGGATTTTGTTATTCAGACCATGGAGGGCTCCTTGGCTGAAATCCAAACTGAAAACGACAAATTAAAAAATGAACTGCTCCGTCAATCAGAAAAATTTGAGCAAGAAAAGAAATATTTTGAAGCAAGCCTGAAGGCTGAAGTGGATAAATATTCAAATTTGCAGAAATCTTTTACAGAACATCAGGAGAAATGCTTGAGCTTCGGCACCCGTTGTGAGCAGCGGCTGAAGGACGTGTTTCACTCTGTCGGAGCTAGCTCTTCGAAATTTACACCTTCAGCTGAAAATCTGCCAAGAACATTAGAACATATTAAAGGCGAAGTTGATGCCCTTGACGAAGTTATTGGTGGGCATGCTGACTTCTGCGCCCTGGTAGCTTCTCGGGGCACAGCTGCTGCTTTTTTGAAGGCTGGCTGCACACATGGAAATATTGTGAACAGACCAAACTTCAGCTTGTCAGCTTCAGATTTGACGGATATCCCAAGCTTAGCCAGAAGTATCGGAAATAGATTCATGACCCAGATTTGGGTAAGTGGCGGGCGGAAAATGGCAGGCGACGAAGCTCGAAGCCATCTTAAGCCGGTAAAAAACTTATGTTTTGTTACTTTTACCTTCTCCTTTGAAATTTGTACCTTTCTTACTCTGCTATTTGGTATATACAGGATGACGAAGTTGAAGATTGACAATGCTGAAGTTTGGCGAAACTGAAGACGAAGCTTTAGCTGAAGCTTAAAGTTGCTCATAATATGCTTTCCTGCAAAAATTCTTGTAATATAGATATGGAATAACTTATGTAAATTTGTACATACCTTGTAATATATCATGCCTCCCTTATCCGTATTCAATCTGCTTTTCTGTGGACGAAACTTCTCTTTTGAGCCGAAGGCGAAAAACACCTTCCCTTCTTTTCGTACACAACGAAGCATAGAAAATTTTTCCTTCGAATCTTTTCCTTATTTTCTGAAGCACCTGTCTTTTTTGTGTAGCATGATGATGATTCTATATATGTCTAAATGGATGTTTATGAATGCAAATGACATGATGATATGTTATGTGCAAATGAATATTAGGACACAACCCTTCGTCCCTTCAAAAAATGATAAAAAATCTTTTTGCCGTTTACTTTTCGGCTTCACCGTTTACTTTTCGGTGTATCAGCGTTGACTTTTCGCTGTAAGCCTCCCTTAGGAGCTTCTTCGCCTTTTACTTTCGGTGGAATCAGTGTTTATTTTTCGCTGTAAGCCTCCCTTAGGAGCTTCTTCGCCTTTTACTTTCGGCGGAATCAGCGTTTATTTTTCGCTGTAAGCTCTGCATTCCCTTAGGAATGACTTTTGAGCTTCTCCCTGTTTTCTTTTCTTTTTCTTTGCACTCGAAGGTGCGTTCTCAACTTTTACATTTACATGTTTGGGGGATATCGCTCTTATAGAATTGAAATAAGGAAAAGAAAAATTACATGTTGTGGCCCCATTAAAAACCTTTCTCCCCCTTTGGAAAGGAAAAGGGTGCCACAAAAAAGAATATAAAAAATTACATCAAACTAAACATAATATCTCCGAAGCTCATCCGCATTCCACGATCTAGGAATGTCATTGCCGTCCAAATCTTTCAACCTGTAGGAACCGGGTCTTGACGAAGATACCACCAAAAAAGGGCCTTCCCACTTCAGCTGTAATTTGCCTATTGTTTCAGGGTTAGCTACTCTTCGAAGTACCAAGTGTCCTGGTTCAATGTTCTTCAACTTGACCTTTCTATCACGCCATTTTATTGTTTCAGCTTGATATTTATTGATGTTCTCCACAGCTTGGAGTCTGATCCCTTCAATAGCATATTTTTCTACAGAGCAATCAGCTTCGTTTTCGTCCTCTGCCGAAGCTACTGTCCTTATTGATCCTGTTTTAGCCTCTTCTGGGGTTATTGCTTCGTCACCAAACAATAGTTTAAAGGGTGTAAAACCTGTCGACCTTGACGTAGTTGTGTTATGACTCCACACCACTTTAATTAACTCGTCTGGCCACTTTCCCCTGGGCTGATTGAAGATTAACTTCATTATTCCTGTCATTATGATCCCATTGGCTCTTTCGACAAGTCCATTTGACTCTGGGTGTCGAACTGATGCAAAATGGATCTTCGTGCCAATTTGATTACAAAATTCTCTGAAGGCTTCAGAATCAAACTGTGTCCCATTATCCACAGTGATAGCCTTCGGCACTCCGAAGCGACAAACAATGTTTTGCCAGAAAAACTTTTGAATAGTAAATGAAGTTATTGTGGCTAAGGGCTTCGCCTCAATCCATTTGGAAAAATATTCCACTGCCACCACCACATATCTTAAGTTCCCCTGTGCTGGTGGTAATGGACCTAGCAAATCCAGACCCCATCTTTGCAACGGCCAAGTGGGTTGTATTAATTG
Organism: Zea mays; assembly: GCF_902167145.1. NCBI lineage: Eukaryota > Viridiplantae > Streptophyta > Magnoliopsida > Poales > Poaceae > Zea > Zea mays. The sequence continues at coordinate 90,390,456 of NC_050103.1, read as the reverse complement.
AGTTAAAGACGAAGGTTGTTTTTTATCTCTTGCACACTTCTGACAACCTTCGCACTTTTGAACTAAATCCGCTGCATCCGAAGCTGCCTTTGGCCAATAAAATCCTTGGCGAAAAACTTTCCCAAGCAAGGGCCTAGATCCAATGTGAGATCCACACAGACCTGCATGTATATCCTTCATTAACTCTATACCTTCGGATCTGGATAAGCACTTGAGTAATGGGGAGCAGACCCCGCGCTTGTATAACTCCCCTTCTATCATGACATATGGTCGAGCTCTTGCTTCTATTCTCTTGTTATAAGCTTCGTCGTCTGAAAGAAAATTACCCTGAAGGAAAGAGATGATCTCAGTTCTCCAATCTTCACTATAAACAGGGGATATATTAAGGATTGCTCTTTCAAGAAGCTCAACCGAAGGTGCTTTTATTGTTTCAAAAAATACTTCCGAAGGTATAGGTAGCCCCTGGGCTGCTGACTTAGCCAATAGATCGGCGTATTCATTTTCTCCACGAGGAATATTTTTGACAGAGAAACCTTTGAAGGAAGCCTCAATCCTTCGGACTGTTTCTAGATACCTTTCAAGCTTCGGGTCTCTTGCTTTGTAACTTTTGTCAATGTGACCAGAAATAACTTGGGAATCAGTTTTAAGGATAGCTCTTCTGATTTCCATTGCCTTTAATTTCCGAAGACCCGAAAGCAGAGCTTCATACTCGGCAATGTTATTTGTGCAACTAAAATCAAGTTTTGCCGCATAACAAGTTTTTACTTTGGAAGGTGAAATCAACAGAGCAGCCGCTCCCGCTCCGAAGGTTCCCCAAGACCCATCGCAAAACACTGTCTATGCTTCGGCGTCTTTATTTGTTTCCTCCTCCTGAGCCCCTGGCGTCCAGTCAGCAATGAAGTCTGCTAATGCCTGGGACTGAATCGAAGATCTATGAACATATTCAATGCAAAATTCATTGAGCTCTGCAGCCCATTTTCCAATCCTTCCAGTAGCTTCTCGGTTCCTCATAATATCCTTCAGAGGTTGTGAAGAAGGAACAACTATGTTATAAGCTTGAAAATAGTGCCGAAGTTTCCTGGAGGCCATCAAGACAGCATACAGAACCTTCTCCAACTCTGTATAATTTTTCTTTGATAAACTAAGAACCTCGGATACAAAATATATTGGGGCCTGCCTCTTAACTTGGCCTTCAAGCTTCTCCTGAACAAGTGCTGCACTTACCGCTGAGTGCGAAGCTGCCACATATAATAACAAAGGAGCCCCTGGCGTAGGTGGAGTTAATGTTGTTAGATCTATCAAATAATGTTTCAGCTCTTCAAAGGCCTTCTACTGGATTGGTCCCCATTGAAAGACTTCGGCTGTCTTCAGCACTTCGAAGAATGGTAAGTTTCTCTCTGCTGATCTGGATATAAATCTATTGAGAGATGCCAGCCTTCCTGTCAGTCTTTGAGCCCCCTTTTTGTACTTGGTGGCTCCATTCGAAGTATAGCTTCGATTTTACTTGGGTTGGCCTCAATTCCCTTTGTTGAAACTAGACAACCAAGAAATTTCCCCTTCTTTACTCCGAAGACACATTTTTCTGGATTCAGCTTTAGACCAGCCTGTCTAAAATTAGCGAAGGTCTCCTGTAAATCAGCGATGTGGTTATCCTGCTTCATGCTTTTTACAATGATATCATCAACATAAGTTAGTACATTCCTGCCTATCTGAGAATGGAGAACCTTTGCTGTCATTCTGCTGAAGCTTCCTCCAGCATTCTTAAGCCCTTCAGGCATCCGAAGGTAACAGTATGTCCCACTAGGGGTTATGAAGCTGGTTTTTGGTTCATCCTCCTTCTTCATCCAGATTTGATGATAGCCTGAATAGCAATCCAGCAAACTCATAAGTTCTGATGAAGCTACTGCATCGACTAAAGAATCTATCCTTGGCAATGGAAACTCATCCTTCGGACAGGCCTTATTGAGATCAGTAAAATCGATGCACATTCGCCATTTACCATTGGCCTTCTTCACCATAACAGTGTTAGCCAACCATTCTGGGTATTTTACCTCTCTAATAACTCTGGCACTGAGAAGTCGTTTCACTTCATTCCGAGCCCCTTCGGCCTTGTCGTCAGACATCTTCCGAAGCCTCTGTTTCCTGGGTCTGAAGGATGGATCAACATTGAGCGAGTGCTCAATAACATCCCTGTTAACTCCGCAAAGATCATTGGCTGACCAAGCAAAAACATCTTTATTGTTGAACAAAAACCTTATCAAGGTTTTCTCCTGCTCTTCAGACAATTGAGATCCCAATAACACCTTCTGCTCTGCTATATCCTCACATAAGAGCATGGGTTTCGGTTGGTCAGCCGAAGCAGCTTTTTCCCTTCTGAACTTGTATTGCTCACAAGCTTCAGTTCCATCTATATTATGGATTGCTTTTGAGTCTGTCCAATTTCCTTCGGCCCTTCTGGCAGCTTCTTGACTTCCATGAATAGCAATGGGCCCTTGGTCCGAAGGTATCTTCATGCAAAGATAGGCTGGATGCAGAATTGCTTCGAAGGTATTAAGAGTACCACGACCAATGATTGCATTGTAAGGGTACTCCATGTCAACAATATCAAACATAACTTGCTCAGTCCTTGTGTTGTTGATGAATCCGAAGGCCACTGACATTGAGATTTTGCCGAGTGCTACAATCTGTCTTCCTCCGAAGCCGCAAAGGGGATGTGTAGCGTCAAGAATTTTATCTTCGGGTTCTTGCATCTGTCTGAAGGCCTTAGCAAATATGATATCAGCTGCACTGCCTGTATCAACCAAAACATTGTGGACCAGAAATCCTTTGATAACACAAGAGATAACCATAGCATCATTGTGTGGGTAATCCTTGAGTTGAAGGTCCTCTTGGGAGAAGGTAATAGGAATGTGAGACCATTTTGACTTGATGAAGGGTCCTTGCACCCCGACATGTTGCACCCTTCTCTGTGCTTCCTTCTTCTGTTTCTTGTTGGCTGGTTCTGAACATGAACCGCCTGTTATCGGGAGTACCAGCTTCGGAACCGAAGCAACTCTAGCTTGAATATTGAACGAAGCCATCAGCTCAGAAAAGTGGAAGTGAGTTCACCGGAGGTGGGCGCCAATGTTGGGGACTCGTTCTCAAATGCTATGAATTAAGAACAAGGCAACATAAAATGTTAAATGTTAAAGCCCTTCGTCCAATGAAGCATTATTCCTTTAAGGATTAATGGGCCTCAGACGAAGGTTAAAAACGATATAATTACGAAGGTTAAATCTTCGTAATCAAACTTTAATAGATTATATAAAATAATACGAGATATGAAACATCAAAGACAAATAAATTATAAATGAACAACATCGTTTTCATTTTATATCAACTTAATGTATTCAAATATCAGATACACTTATACCTCTGCCTTGACAAAGATTGATTCCCAAGTAAAGCGGTTGCAATTACAAGAATGCGTGAACAGTAAAGGAATACTGTTCACTATTTATAGGCACAGGACACAGCATGTGAGAAATTACAATCATGCCCTTCATAAAAGTTTACAACAACGACTCAAACACTTATGGACTAAAAGGTCATTCTACTTTTAAGTCGGTTCGTAATTCCGAAGCTTCATGAAGAGCAACCTTCGGTCGTCACATGCGGACAGCTTCAGCCGAAGCTGTTTCTTCCTGCAGGACCTTCGGCGACGAAGCATGGTCCCAACAGGCAGATAGCCTCGCATATAACAGTCTGAAGGTACAAAAATTGTATATTTGGAAGTTTATAAATTTTGAATTATTTTTTTGCTTTTATACTAATTCTTTTCATATAGGGTTTAATACTTAGCAACGCCTTGAGGGCGCAAAAGAATGCCAAAGACGAGAGCTACACTATTGCTTTCAACAACCTTCGAACAGAGGTTATTAAGCTGAGGAATGAAGCTTTGGAAAAAGATAAAATTCTACTTACATTGGTAGACAAGGTAAAGGGGGATGAAGCTAACTACAAGACCCAATCTGAAGTCCAAAGGAACGAGATTGAAAACCTTCAAAAGCAACTGGCCGAAGCTAAATTGAAATGCGCTATTGCCGAAGCTGACCGGGATGCTAGTGATTACTGGAAAAATTATTGGGAAAAAACAGTTGTAGAACTTCGCTCCTCAAAAGAAAGATGTTATGAAAAATCTGTAGAATGTGCGAAAAAGATAAAAACTAGCTTCGCCAATGTTGGCGCATATTCAAGCGAAGACAACTTCGTACGGGGCGATCCTGAAGGCCCAATTGAATGGATCAGCAGCGAGGTCGAAGCCTTTGAGGAAATTTTACATGACCGTGGGGACGTCTGTGCCTTCTCTGGCGCGAGGGGAATTGCAGCTATTTTGGAGAAAGGATGTTGCGAACATGTGAAATCTTTGGTGCAAACCGAAGCTGCTTTATCTATTGATGATACGAAGGACCCCTCGGCCGAAGCAAGCTTAGTTGGTGGAAAATTCTTCACTGACATCTAGGAGAATGGCGGCCGAGGGATGGCCCACGAAATAATAAAGAAGAGCGAAAAAGATACTCATGATGCTAGGGAAGCAACGAAGGCAGCTGAAAAAGCTGCGGAACTCGAAAGGTGGATAGGTATTGCTTAATAGCTTTTAACTTTATTTTTTATTTTTGTGACTTCGAACTTATTTACGTTTTCTACCGCAGCCGAACTATCTCCTCCCCCAAAACCCTTCGAGTCATTGGTCGACCCAGAGGAAAAAGGAATCAGCAGAAATTATCAGCATGGCCAAAACTATTATGGACGAAGTTGTTACCCAACTGCTGACCGAGGCTGTAGATAAAGTTTTGAAAGAAGAAGAATAACTATTTGTAAAAACATTGCCACAATATGAATGTAACATTTGTTGGACTATGTTTGTAATATTTGGTGCTCATGGGTTTTGAATGTAATATATAAATGGTTTTGTAATTCATTTCTTTGCGATGCATGAAATTTTTATGTACATACCGTTTTTGAGCCTTCGGCGAAAAAACACCTTCCCTTCTTTTCATGCTTCGTGAAAAATCTTCCAATTGACGCAAAAACATTAATGCTTCGTCAACAATAGATTTTTTTCCTCCACATCAGAGCTGATGAAGCTGTATTTCTTCAAAACTTGTTTTGTGCCTTAGCACAATTTCACTTTTTCGAAGCATTCTCCAAAGATCAACATTGTATCCCTTTCTTGTGCCATTGATGCAACATGATGTATGATGTTATGTTATGCGAAATGATGTGATGATGTCATGCTATGCAAAATGATATTTGTGTCGTAGACACACACACATCCCCATAGTGGAATTCACAATCTCTTTGTCGTTTATTTTTCGGCTTCACCGCTTATTTTTCGGTGTATCAGCGCTGACTTTTCACTGTAAGTTCTGCATTCCCTTAGGAACGTCTTTTGAACTTCTTCGCCTTCTATTTTGGCGGTATTCGTGTTGACTTTTCGCGCTTCGCCTTATATTTTGGCGGTATTTGGCTCTGCATTCCCTTTGGAACGACTTTTGAGCAGAAAACTTACACTGCGCTCCCTTAGGAACGACCTTTTGTAGCTTCGGCAACTTACGCTGCGTTCCTTAGAACGACTTTTTGTAGCCTCGGTGATACTTATGCCGCGTTCCTTAGAACGACTTTTGTAGCTTCGGCGAGTCTGTGGAGAAGATATATTCCACTATGGCAAAAACGAAGCTATTACAAGAAGTGGAAAATGACGAGAGAACTAAGTTTTCAATAATTGTTCCTTATTAAAAAAGAAAATGGCAATAAATGTAAAAACTGTTTCAGGAGTAGGATATCTCTCAGTAGATATGCTTCGATTCTGGCACAGTACTGTTGACTGTACGAGCTTCGGACTCCTCCCTGAAGTCTCGTTGCTTATGGGTTTGTTGGCTCCCTTCTGGCTGCTGGCTTCGTGAATACACAGGTTATAGTGGTGGCGGAGGTGGAGGTTGTTGCCATGATGCCTGTGGCCAGCTAGCCGAAGCAACAGAAGCTGCAGGATGGTTGCCCACATACTCTGGTATGTAGGGTGAGTGATACGAAGCAGTGTGCATGACCTGATTCAGCTGGTTCTGTTGGGCTGCAGTTTCTGCTATTTCCATCTGTTTCTGAATGGTGACATGGCACATTCTTGTAGTATGGCCCTTGTCCTCACCACAGAATAGGCAATAAATTTTTCTAGGCTGATCCCCAACCTTCCTCCGAAGCCCCTGGCGCCTCTGCCTCTTGGAGCTGGCGGCCAAAGATAGCTTTGTTGCTACCCCGAAGCTTGCGAGGAACATTGTGGCCTCTGTTGCTGACTTCCTCTGTCGTCATTCTGGGTGGAGTGGATTGATCTGACGTGCCTTGGGTGGATTCTCCCTCCGAAGCCCCTGGTCATCTCAGAGAACCTGTAGGCTTCCTCCCTTCTTTGACGAAAGTCATTGTCAGCGCGGATGTATTCATCCATATTTTGAAGCAGCTTCTCCAAAGTCTATGGAGGCTTTCTAGCAAAATACTGGGCAGTAGGTCCTGGGCGAAGCCCCTTGATCATGGCCTCAATGACAATTTCATTGGGCACTGTAGGCGCTTGTGCTCTCAGACGCAAGAACCTTCGGACGTATGCCTGAAGATACTCCTCATGATCTTGCGTGCATTGAAACAGAGCCTGAGCTGTGACTGGCTTCGTCTGGAAGCCCTGGAAGCTTGTCACTAGCATGTCTTTGAGCTTCTGCCATGAAGTGATAGTTCCTGGCTGAAGAGAAGAATACCATGTCTAGGCCACATTCTTAACTGCCATGACGAAGGATTTGGCCATGACAGCTGCATTGCCTCCATATGAAGATATGGTTGCTTCATAACTCATTAAAAACTGCTTCGGGTCTGAATGCCCATCATACATTGGAAGCTGAGGTGGCTTGTATGATGGGGGCCACGGGATAGCCTGCAGTTCTGCTGCCAAGGGAGAGGCATCATCAAAAGTAAAGGTATCATTATTAAAATCATCATACCATCCATCGTTGTTGAACAAGCCCTCTTGATGAAGCTCCCTGTGCTGGGGCCTTCGGTCTTGCTTGTCTTGAGCAAGGTGACGTACTTCTTCAGTAGCTTCGTCAATCTGCCTTTGAAGGTCAGCTAGTCGAGCCATCTTTTCCTTCTTCTTTTGCACTTGCTGATGAAGCATCTCCATATTTCTGATTTCTTGGTCCAGCTCGTCCTCCTGTGGTGTTGGACTGGTGGCCTTCCTCTTCTGGCTTCGGGCCTCTCGAAGAGAAAGGGTCTCCTGGTTCTGGTCCAGCGGCTGCAGAGCGGCAGCCCCTGTTGCTGAAGCTTTCTTCGGCGGCATGACGAATGTCACAGCTTGCCGAAGGTGGTCAAATGAGTTCACCAACGGTGGGCGCCAATGTTGGGGACTTGTTCTCAAATGCTATGAGTTAAGAACAAGGCAACACAAGAAATGTTAAATGTTAAAGCCCTTCGTCCTTCGAAGCATTATTCCCCTCAGGATATAATGATTTTCGGACGAAGGTTATGAAGGACATACCTTCATCAGTACAGTGAATGGTAATGAGAAGAGAATCATATAAAATATAAAAGATAACATGAACAATTATGTATTATTATCAACTCATTTCTATTTTATTATTATGGGAAAAATAGAAATGATATTAAGTTACAATGTACCTTCGGCTCGAAAGAAGGTAAAGGTATAAGCGTGACGCAAAAGCAAATGCCAAGTCAGTGTGAACAGTACGGGAACACTGTTCATCTATTTATAGGCACGGGACGCAGCCCATGTAAAATTACATCCATGCTCTTTACATTTGCTAATGACTATAGTGATCCATCGAGGTCTAAATAGCCTTTTCCATTTTAAGTCGGTTCCCTTTTCTGCTATCATGCCGAAGCTCCCCTGCGCATAGCTTCGGCTCTGCGCCATCCTTCGTATTCTTTGTTCTTCTTCACGCTGTGGTTCTGATCCGAGTCTGAAGGTACCTGTTCATGTATTATACTCCAGAAACATTGTTAAATCATGTTTTTGAGGACCTTCGGAAGACGAAGGCCCCCAACACCATTAGACATATTCTTGACATTGGTTCCTTGGATGCATATTTGACAAAAAAATCTAGAGTTGTCGAATGTCCAATCAGCTTTGTCACAAACTTGTTTTTACTCATTCTAACTTTACATTGGAATTGTTTAGGTTTGACTATAATTGTGAGCCAATATAGTGGTAGTACTAAATGTTGCTGTAGAAACAACATCATCCGGTTCTTTGAATCTGGTAGGTACAAGATCATATATCTTTGAAGTATAATACACTTTGACTCATTGTTACAGGCTGAAATAGATCCAACATCACAGCAGGTAAATGATACTCCTAACTGACGCAAGAGAAGTAGAACATTCATTTAAAACATTATGCTACTCCAGTCCTAAAATGAATCATTCAGTAAAATGCATAAATCTGTGTAAAATGATATTGTCAACCTTGTGCAGTTTCAGTAAAATTCATAAATCAGGTGATGGGAGCTAGTGCATATGGATAAAATTTAGCGGACAAAATTAGGTGATGGGAGCTCACAATTTCATGTAGTGATCAGGAGAATAAAATACAAATGCAAGAACTACATCCCTAACATCATGAAACATGCATCAACAATAGCATACACTGATGGATAAGATACAACTCGATGTACCTATACGTGTTGCGTCGCCAGTGCTGAACTCTAGGGAGGCCGCACTGTGTCCAACGCCGTTGTTTGCGTTGCGCGCTGTGCCTCGCGCCAGGTCGCCGACAGTCTCGCGACGAGCACCAGATGACCCGCGCCCACGCCCAACAGTAGAAGCTCCACGCCCCCGGTATACACAACTGCCATGGCTAATACCACGCCCCAAGCCACTGCCCACGTTTGTGCTCTCAGCGTCTCCTTCCTCCTCCGTGCCGACATGTTCTAGGTTTCAATCGATGATGAGCTCGCGCCGCATCAACAAATTTTGGTGCTCCAAAGCTTCAAAAAGGCTATTGTAACACCCTAAATTTGGGGGTATAAAATTTCTTTCTAACTATCTACCAAATTCAGGTGTTACTCTTGTCTCTCTCTCTCTAGCCTTTCTCTCTCTCTCTCTTTCTGAGTAGTACTAAGTTAATTAGGAGAGGAGTTAATTATTTATTTTGTCAAAAACAATGTAAGTCATGAATTGTTGCATCATACTGAGTCCAAAATATTCTTTGAATTTGTGCACATGTTTGATTTGGTTTGAATTTGAAAATTGGTTTGAATTTGAATTGAAAACCTTAGAGAAAATAAAATAGAAAAGGCATTAGAAATTCCAGAAAAATGGAAAACCTCATTTCGGCCCAAACCAGCCCAACTGGCCCAGCCCCGCGCGCGCCGCCCCTGACAGGCGCACCCCACCTGTCAGCGCTAGCCCGTGCCCACACTCTCTTCCTTCTCTCTCTCTCTCTCTCTCTCTCTCTCTCTCTCTCTCTCTCTCTCTCTCTCGCTGCCCAGTGGGGCCGACCTGTCGGCGCCGTTCCGTCCGTGCCCGCGCCCGTTCTCTCTTGCTGCCCGGTGGACCTCTCACGTTAGCGCTGACCGCCCATTCGCGAGTTCTCTCTCTACCCGTGAACCCCACCCGTCGGCCCCCTCCTCTTCCCTAACCTCCCACCCGCACCCCCGCCATGTACGCGTGTTTCCCGGCCACCTCTACACGCACCCGACCTCCTTTTAGTGCACGCACCCCACTCACTCACTCCCCTCGCTCATTTGCGCCCCCAGCCGAACACCCTTGCCCTCTCTCTCGCACTGCGCGCACGTCTAGGGAGTTCCGTCGCTGCTCACCGTGGTCTCGCGCCCGTTCTACGGTCGCCGTCGAGCCATTGTCGTGCCTGTTGCCTCGGTGAGTTCTGCCTCGCCGTCAGCAACTCGGGACACCCCTCGGTCCGCCCCAACCCCTCTGGTTCGCCCGGTCCGTGCTCACCGGAGACCTCCCCGTACAGCCAGAGTCTGCTGCCGTCGACCCGAGGCTTCCCCGCATTCCCGCCATCGCTCAAGTGCCCTTGAGTCTGCACTCGAGGTGAGGAACCTTCCCATGCCCTCATTTCACCTGTTACTGCCCTAGTGTCCACGTAATTCCTCGCTGGAGTTGATCTGCACCGCTGTTGAGCCACCCCACTATGTTATGCGCCCTCCGGTGCCCCCACGCCGGCGTTGTGCCCATGGTCGAGTTCGCCATGTCGCCCTGAACGCGCCTGAGTCTTTCCCTAAGCCCCTAGAGCCCCACTGTGGTTGTCCCCCTCGTCTCCGGTGAGACCTCGCCGTGAGGTCGAGCGGCGCCACCGCATCCGTGACCGGTTGCTGGCCGTTGGATCTCGGGTGTCCATCCCAGATCTGGCGGTCTGGATTTAATCAGAACTGGTCTAATCTCGACTGTCCGATGCGGATCTAGCTGCTTAGACCCCACTCCCCTCACACGCGCTCTACTGTTGGGCCCAATCTGTCAGCCCTACCTCAGGTCACTGACATCCCGAGCCCACCTGTCAGCCCTCGTTGCGCACTGCGCCCGCACGCTCATCTGCGGATGTAATCTCCATCGTTGATCGCAGATCCGACAGCTGAGGAGACCTCGTACCCCTTCGCGTGGCAGTTTTGCTAAAGAGACCCTCAGTTTTCGGGTAATAGAACCCATCGTCCTTAGGTTTTATGCGTAGGCCCCTAGTTACTTATAAACATACCTCTGACCTTTTTAATAATCACAGATTTGGACTTAATTTTGTATTTCAAACTTCAAAACTTGTTTATTTCATATCTTTTTCATACGAACTTCAAATTGAGTGATTCAAATTGCAAAATGTCCATAGGAATATTCTCTGTTCAAATAAATTATGTTCATTCACAGTCCGTGCACTCTAATTTTATGTCTAAGCTATAGGTTAGTTCATGTAATATTTTATTTGCTTAATAAAATAAATAAAAAGGAAACCCTAATGGTACTTAGATGTTTAATTTTGTGAGATTAATAATATGTCATGTATGAATTGATCCCTGGTATAATTTTGTGTCTCACTAAAATTAGTAGAACTAAGTTATGTAATCCATAATGTCTAGGGAATCATTAATCTTTAAATGTACTGATCCCTAGCACTTAGGTTTATCTTTTGAGTTTATAATGTCCTATCAAACTTGTGTGCACTTGGTTGCATATGTTTGGTGTATTGTTCATTGGTTGTTATCCAAATGTATTGAATGTATGATCGCTTTATTTAGACAACGACCAGCCTGTGGTTCCTGAGTGTGTTGCCGAAGATCTTCCTGAGCAACAACCTGGTGAAGGCAAGTGTCCTCTGACATATTATGTCCTACTTACTTTATAATTCACCGTCCCGCATTACATTATTGAAACCTAAAGATTGACTAGTCTGTATTTACTTATCTTTGTTTACCTTTTGGGTTAATCATAATTAGCTTATGCTATTGCTTTAACTTAATCAATGAACATGGTGTGAATATTTATGATACGATGATGTTATCCCGATGATGATCTTGTGATAATTTAGGGGACTCAGGCCATTTCCTCGAGTACCTCTCTAAAAGTCGCCTAAAGGGGGGGTGAATAGGCGAAACCTGAAATTTATAAACTTAAATACACACTAAGGCCGAGGTTAGCATAAGAAACAAATTCGAGTGCGGAAGATTGTTTCTCTTGCCACGAGTTGCTCAAATGATGCGGATGACGTTTGGGAGCAAACTCAAATTAATATTGGCAAGGAAACTTTAGGGAGAGGAAATAGGGAAAACAAATCAAATGGAAATCAACACAAGTGGACACGGTGCTTTGTTTTACCGAGGTTCAGTTCCAAAGAACCTAATCCCCGTTGAGGAGGCCACAAAGGTTGGGTCTATTTCAACCCTTTCCCTCTCTCTCAAACGGTCACTTAGACCGAGTGAGCCTTCTCCTTAATCAAATGGGTCACTAAGACCCCGCAAGGACCACCACACACTTAGGTGTCTCTTGCTAGCTTTACAAACACTGAAAAATAAGAATGGGAAGAAGAGAAGGCAATCCAAGCGACAAGAGCAACAAAAGAACACAAAAGATCCTCTCATAAGCCCTTAAGCACTAGAGCTGATTTTGGGAACTTGGAGTGGATTGATTGCTTTGATTGTGTCTTGGAGTGTTGGCTTTGTTCTTGCAATGAATGGAAACTTCAGAATGCTTGGATTTTTTTGAATGAGGTGGTTGGGGGTATTTATAGCCCCCAACCACTTCCTAGTCGTTGGCTGACTTTGCTGTCGATGGGCGCACCGGACAGTCCGGTGGTGCACCGGACACTGCACTGTTCATTGTCCGGTGCGCGCCACGTCAGCTATCTGTTAGGGTTTGGAGCAGTGGACTGTTGGCGTCTTCTGTATTCAAGCGACACCGGACAGTCCGATGGCACACCGGACACTGTCCGTTGACCTCTGGCTTTGCTGCTCTGACTCTGCGCGGCACTGTTCATCCATGTTCATCTGTGTAGTTGACCGTTGGCGCGCAGGGAGTCGTTGCTCCACTGGCTCACCGGACAGTCCGGTGAATTATAGTGGAGCGCGCCTGGTGAGTTCTCGAGAGTGGCTGGTTCAATTGCGCCTGGGCCTGACCGGTGCGCCATTTTTCAGCACACTCTAAGTCCTTTGCTCCAAATTTGATTATGTCCCCAACTGAATTTCTTTCTTGGTTTATGTTGAACCTTATGCACCTGAGATAAATGACATCTTGACAAACTAGTTAGTCCACATGGTTTGTGTTTGTCGTCAACCACAAAAATCGATTATAGGAAATGATTAGGTCAATTTCCCTTTCAATCTCCCCCTTTTTGGTGATTGATGCGAACACTAACCAAAGCAAATATGAAGTGTAGAAATGTAACTAGTTTGCAATTGAGATAGATGTGCACAGGTTACTTAAAATTAAACCAATGTTAAGACTTTATACATATGTCTAAGAATGAATGGATTGCTTTTCTCTTATTTAACATTTTGGACCACATTTGCACCACTTGTTTTGTTTTTGCAAATCTTTTTGGAAAATCTTTTCAAAATCTTTTATAAATAGTCAAAGGTATAGGAATATGATTTCAAGAAGCATTTTTAAGATTTGAAATTCCTCCCCCTGTTTCAAATGCTTTTCCTTTGACTAACTAAAAGCTCCCCCTGAAGTAATTCTCCCCTTAGCTTTCAAGAGGGTTTTTGAAATGGATACAAAATGATATTATACTAATTGAAATTTGTCATACTAATTTGAAATTTGTGAAACCAAATAAGATACCAATTGAAAACCCATTTTGAGACTAACTCAAATACCAATTGAAATAAACATTAGTGAAATTTTGAATTTTTTTGAAATGGTGGTGCGGTCCTTTTGCTTTGGGCTTTTGAAATGGTGGTGCGATCTTTTGCTTTGGGCTTAATACTTTCTCCCCTTTAGAATTAATCGCCAAAAATGCAGAACTTGAGAGCCCTTTTTAGACTTTCTCCCCCTTTGTGTCATAATATGAGTGAAGGGTTATACCACTTATGAGTTACATGAGTATCGTCAAAAGGGTGAATGATACCGTCAGAGTTGGAGTGGAAGCCTTGTCTTTGCCGGATACTCCATTTCCCTTTCAATTTAAGAGTAACCATAGAGATATATATACTTGAAAACACATTAGTCTTAACCTTGGCACAAGAAGAATAAGATATATGCATTTGTACCAAATGAAAGAGACATGATCAAAGATATATAAATGAGCTATGTGTGCGATGTTTCAATCAAAGTTCTAAGAATCAAGTATATTTAGCTCATTCCTAAGTTTGCTAAAATTCTTCTCATCTAGTGGCTTGGTAAAGATATCGGCTAATTGGTTGTGGTTATTAACATAAGCAATTTCGATATCCCGCTTTTGTTGGTGATCTCTCAGAAAGTGATACCGGATGTCTATGTGCTTGGTGCGGCTGCGTTAACGGGATTATCCGCCATGCGGATTGCACTCTCATTATCACATAGGAGAGGGACTTTGCTCAACTTTTAGCCATAGTCCCTAAGGGTTTGCCTCATCCAAAGTAATTGCACACAACAATGACATGCGGCAATGTACTCAGCTTCGGCGGTGGAAAGAGCTACTGAGTTTTGTTTCTTTGAAGCCCAAGACACCAGGGATCTTCCCAGAAACTGACAAGTCTCTGATGTGCTCTTTCTATCAATTTTACACCCTGCATAATTGGCATCGGAATATCCAATTAAATCAAATGTAGATCCCTTAGGGTACCAAAGCCTAAACTTAGGAGTGTAAACTAAATATCTCATGGTTCTTTTCACGGCCCTAAGGTGAACTTCCTTAAGATTTGCCTCGAACCTTTCACACATGCATACTGAAAGCATAATATCCGGTCGAGATGCACATAAGTAGAGTAGAGATCCTATCATCGGTCGGTATACCTTTTGATCTACGGACCTACCTCCCGTGTCGAGGTCGAGATGTCCATTTGTTTCCATGGGTGTCTTGATGGGTTTGCCATTCTTCATTCCAAACCTCTTAAATATGTCTTGAATGCACTTAGTTTGGCTGATGAAGGTGCCCTCTTGGAGTTGCTTGATTTGAAATCCAAAGAAATACTTCAACTCCCCATCATAGACATCTCGAATTTATGTATCATTATCCTACTAAACTCTTCACAAGATGACTTGTTAGTAGACCCAAAAATAATATCATCAACATAAATTTGGCATATAAACAAGTCATTAGCAATTGTTTTAGTGAAGAGAGTAGGATCAGCCTTTCCGACGTTGAAGCCATTAGTGATAAGGAAGTCTCTCAGGCATTCATACCATGCTCTTGGGGCTTGCTTGAGCCCATAAAGTACCTTTGAGAGCTTATAAACATGGTTAGGGTACTCACTATATTCAAAGTTGGGAGGTTGCTCAACATAGACCTCTTCTTGATAGGGCCATTGAGGAAGGCACTTTTCACATCCATTTGATAAAGCTTAAAGCCATGGTAAGTAGCATAGGCAAGTAATATACGAATTGACTCAAGCCTAGCTATGGGTGCATAGGTTTCATCAAAATCCAAACCTTCAACTTGTGAATAACCTTTTGTAACAAGTTGGCCTTTGTTCCTTGTCACCACACCATGCTCATCTTGCTTGTTACGGAATACCCACTTGGTACCTACAACATTTGGTTAGGACATGGAACCAGATGTCATACCTCATTCCTCATGAAGTTGTTGAGCTCCTCTTGCATTGCCACCACCCAATCCGGATCTCTTAGTGCATCCTCTATTCTGTATGGCTCAACAGAGGACACAAAAGAGTAATGTTCACAAAAATGTGCAACTCGAGATCTAGTGGTTACCCCCTTGTGAATATCACCAAGAATTGAGTTGACGGGGTGATCTATTTGAATTGCTTGGTGGACTCTTGGGTGTGGCGGTCTTTGATCCCAAATCTCCTGATCATCTTCCTTGTCATCATCATTTTCATCTCCCCCTTGATCAATGTCCTTCTCTTAAGGTGGCTCATTGTCTTGATCTTCATCTTCATCTTCTTGAGCCTGATCCTCATCTTGGGTAGGTGGAGATACTTGTATGGAAGATGATGGTTGATCCTGTGCTTGTGTGGGCTCTTCGGATTCTTTTGGGCACACATCTTCAATGGACATGTTCCTTAGCACGACGCATGGAGCCTCTTCATCATCTAATTCATCAAGATCAACTTGCTACACTTGGGAGCCATTAGTCTCATCAAACACAATGTCATAAGAAACTTCAACTAGTCTAGTGGATTTGTTGAAGACTCTGTATGGCCTTGTGTTTGAGTCATAACCTAGTAAAAAGCCTTCTACTGCTTTAGGAGCAAATTTAGAACTTTTACCTCTCTTAATAATAATAAAGCATTTGCTCCCAAAGACTCTAAAATAAGAAACATTGGGGCTTTTACCAGTGAGGAGTTCATACGATGTTTTCTTGAGGATTCGGTGAAGATATAACCGATTGATGGAGTAGAAGGCGGTGTTAATCACCTCCGCCCAAAACCGGTCCGGTGTCTTGTACTCATCAAGCATGGTTCATGCCATGTCTAGTAGAGTTCTATTCTTCCTCTCCACTACACCATTTTGTTGGGGTGTGTAGGGAGAAGAGAACTCATGCTTGATGCCCTTCTCCTCAAGAAACCCTTCAATTTGTGAGTTCTTGAACTCCGTCCCATTGTCGCTTCTAATCTTTTTTATTCTCACTCTGAACTCATTTTGAGCCCGTCTCAAGAATCTCTTTAAGGTCTCTTGGGTTTGAGATTTTTCCTGCAAAAAGAATATCCAAGTGAAGCGAGAATAATCATACACAATAACTAGATAGTACTTACTCTCGTCGATGCTTATGTAAGCTATCGGGCCGAATAGATCCTTGTGCAGTAGCTCGAGCGGCCTGTCAGTCGTCATGATGTTCTTGTGTGGATGATGGACTCCAACCTGCTTTCCTGCTTGGCATTCGCTACAAATCATGTCTTTCTCAAAATGAACATTGGTTAGTCCTAAAATGTGTTCTCCCTTTATAAGTTTGTGAAGATTCTTCATCCCAACATGAGCAAGTCGGCGATGCCAGAGCCAGCCCATATTAGTCTTAGCAATTAAGCAAGTGTCTAGTTTCACTTGATTATCATTAAAATCAACTAAATATAGCTAACCATCTAACACTCCCTTAAATGCTATTGAATCATCACTTCTTTTAAAGACAGTAACACCTACATCAGTAAAAAGACAATTGTAGCCCATTTTTCATAATTGAGAAACAGAAAGCAAATTGTAATCTAAAGAATCTATGAGAAAAACATTAGAAATGGAATGGTCAGGTGATATAGCAATTTTACCCAAACCTTTGGCTAAACCTTGATTTGCATCCCTGAATGTGATAGCTCTTTGGGGATCTTCATTTTTCTCGTATGAGGAGAACATCCTTTTTTCCCCTGTCATGTGGTTTGTGCACCCACTATCGATTATCCAACATGATCCACCGGATGCATAAACCTACAAAACAAATCTAGGCCTTGTTCTTAGGTACCCAAATGGTCTTGGGTCCTTTGACATTAGAAACAAGCACCTTGGGTACCCAAACACAAGTCTTGGGACTCTTGTATTTGCCCCCAACATATTTGGCAACTAATTTGCCTGATTTGTTAGTTAGCACATATGAAGCATCAAAAGTTTTAAATAAAACTTTATGCTCATTTGATGCATTAGGAATTTTCTTATTAGGCATTTTGATATGAGTGGTATGCCTAGAACTAGAAGCCTCATTTTTATACATAAAAGCATGATGAGAAACAATATGAGGTTTTCTAGTATGAATCTTCCTAATTTTATGCTCAAGATAGTTTGCAGGATATAAAATGTAGCCCTCTCTATCCTGAACCATGGGAGTCTTTCCCTTTACAAAATTAGACAATTTCTTAGGGGCATTAAGTTTGGTGTTGTTTTGGTTCCCTTGTTGGAAACCAATCCCATCCTTAATGCCAGGGCGTCTCCCATTATAGAGCATGCTTCTAGCAAATTTAAAATTTTCATTTTCTAGCTCATGCTCAGTAATTTTAGCATTTAATGTAGCTATGTGATTATTTTGTTGTTTAATCATGGCAAGGTGATCATCAATAGCTTCAACATTAACATCTTTACATCTAGTGCAAATAGTAACATGTTCAACAGTAGATGTAGATGCTTTGCAATCATTCAATTCATCAATTAGCAATGAAATTATCATTCTCAATTCTAAGACTAGAAATTGAATCATTGCACATGCTAAGCTCCTTAGATAATTTTTCACATTTTTCTACTTCTAGAGCATAAGCATTTTTCGATTTAACAATTTTTTTGTTTTCCTTAACGAGCAAGTCCTCTTGGCATTCCAAGAGATCATCCTTCTCGTTAATGGTTTCTATTAATTCATTCATTTTTTTCTTTTGGTCCATGTTAAGGTTGGCAAAGAGAGAAATTAATCATCTTCATTATCGCTAGAGCTACCCTCATCATCGGATGTAGTATATTTAAGGGTGGCTCTAGTGTATACCTTCTTATTCTTGTCGTCCTTAGCCATGAGACACTTGTGGCCAACGTTGGGGAAGCGGAGGCCTTTGTTGATGGCGATGTTGGCAGCGTCCTCGTCGGAGGAGGAGTCGGTGGAGCTCTTGTCAGAGTTCTATTCCCGTACCATGTGCGCCTCACCGCTAGGGGTGAAAACGGGACGGATACAGCCGGATACATGGTCATCCCATATCCTTCCCTAATATATTTCTCTCGGATACGGGACCGAATACGGGTAGTTAAAATTCGGGATGGATATAGGACGGAACCGGGTAATAATTCGGGCGTGTAAGAAACGGATATCGGATATTACTCGGGTAGATAATAGATATTTGTCGGATAGTTCATCCCTATAATATTAATTGTCCAACCATTCAACAAACAAAAAAAATAAGAAATACATAATCATGTACTCCCTGTGTTCCAAATTGAAATTCGTTCTAGCCTTTTATTGGATTCATACAATAACTAATGTATGTGTTTTGTGTATATATGTCTAGATTCATTACCATTTATTTGAATATAGACATAAATATCAAGTAATGCAATGAACTCTATTGTGGGACAGAGGGAGTACATGATAGCTCAAATATATAAAAAAAATAACCGATAAAATTGACATCATACAATTTAAAGTCACTATCAGGGAGATTATGGAACCAACAATACGGAGTGTAGTTTATGCGAGGTGAAGGAGAAGAAATTATGACGTTAACCATTTGGTATTAGGCCTGGGATAGAAGCACCACTGCTAATAGCAAGGACACCTGTCGCTCGTTGGTATACCTCCCAGCCCAGGAGAGATCCAGTAGGCCGAGGCGCACCACTACTACTGCTATTGGGCGAGCAGGGAGCATCGCTGCACAGGAGCAACACTGCTGATGGGCACGTCTGTACTGCACTGCTAGCCGGGTACCCGACTGTATTTTACCCGTATCCGACCCGGAGTATTCGGGTAGTTGCCGGGTAACAACGATTCCATATCCTACCCGTATCCGAAAGTTCAATATCCGGGTAGTACCTGTATCCGACCCGACATAAAAAATACTCGTATCCGTATCCGAAAATTTGGGTAATTTTGGTACCCGTATCCGGTACCCGTCCCGGGTACCCATCCCATTTTCACCCCTACTCGCCGCCCTTCTTCTTGTAGTACTTCTTCTTTTCCATCTTCTTCTTCCCCTTCTTGTCTTTGTCCTTGTCACTTTCACTAGAATATGGACATTTAGCTATAAAGTGACCGGACTTACCACATCGGTAACACACCCTTTTGGAGCGGGGTTTGTAGTCCTTCCCTCATTTGCTTGAGGATTTGACGAAAGCTCTTGATGATGAGAGCCATTTCCTCGTTGTCGAGCTTGGAGGCGTCAATTGGAAGCCTACTTGGTGTAGACTCCTCCTTCTTTTCTTCCGTTGCTTTGAATCCAACAGGGTTGCACCTCGGATGTAGAGGTGGCGCCTTGCTCCAAGTTGACAATGTGTTTGGAGTCTTTGATCATAAGTTCAAAGCTCACAGACTTGTCAATCACCTTCTCGGGAGACATCTGTTTATATCTAGGATCCCCACGTATTAATTGTACTAGAGTGGGATTACGAAAACGAGGGATCTTAGAATAACCTTGACCATTTCATGGTCATCCCATTTTGTGCTCCCGAGGTTGCGCACTTGATTGACCATCGTCTTGAGCCGGTTGTACATCGCTTGCGGCTCTTCTCCTTTGTTGAGGACGAATCGATCGAGCTGTCCCTAGATTGTCTCCCGCTTGGTGATTTTGGTCACCACGTCCCCTTCGTGCGCCGTTTTGAGGACGTCCCAAATTTCTTTGACATTCTTTAACCCTTGCACCTTGTTATACTCCTCTCTACATAAAGAGGCAAGGACTATAGAAGTTTCTTGGGAGTTAAAGTGCCTAATTTGGGCGGCCTCGTCCGAGTCATAGTCCCCGTCCCCCACATGTGGTGCCTGTGCTCCAAATTCAACAATGTCCCATATGCTTTCGTGGAGTGAGGTTAGATGATGCCTCATTTTATCACTCCACATACAATAATCTTCACCATCAAAATATGGTGGTTTGCCTAAGGGAACGGAAAGTAGAGGAGCGCGCTTGGAAATACAGGGATAGCGTAGGGGCATCTTACTATACTTCTTGCGCTCATGGCGCTTAGAGTTAGTGGACAACTCGGTGCCGGAGGTAGAGTGTGTTGAAGAATCGGTCTCGTAGTAGACCACCTTCTTCATCTTCTTTTTCTTCTTATCACCCCTCCTATGTGACTTGATGGAGGAAGAGGATTCCTCCTTATACTTGTTGCTGGACTCCCTTGAGGGAGTCTTCCTCGAGCCCGTGGGCTTGTCTCCGGTCATGATCTCCCTCTTGGCGTGATCTCCAGACATCACTTTGAGTTTGTTAGACTCTTAATGAAGCACTGGCTTTGATACTGTCGGCATTTCGACCCCAGGGGGTCCCTGGACCGACGAGTAAATTTGTCGCTGCGTGTCCCAGCCCAGATGGGTTGGCGCGAGATGGAACACAAGGGAGAAACGCAGCTCGTGTTATCCCGCACCAGGCGGGTGCGCTCGTAGTAGGGGTTACAAGCGTTCGCGAGAGAGAGAGAGAGAGAGTGAGCCAGTTCGTCAGCTCGTTCTCCCGCGCGACCCTCTCACATGAAGGCCCGGGACCTCCCTTTTATAGATGCAAGGAGAGGGTCCAGGTGTACAATGGGGGGTGTAGCTAGGCGCTAACGTGTCTGGCAGGGAAGTGCCTGAGCCCTGTGTACATGCCAACGTGGCTGTCGGAGAAGTGCTTGAGCCCTGCGTAGGCGATAACGTGGCCGTCAGAGAAGTGCTTGAGACCTGTAGAAGCACAGCTGTCGGTGCTGCTGGGATCTTGCTGACGTCTCCTTGCTTCCGTAGGGGGCTGAGAACCACCGTCGTCATGGACGCACGCGGGGAGCCATCATTACTTGTTACCGGGGCGAGTCATATGGGACGCCAGTCTTGTTCCCCCGTAGCCTGAGCTAGCTAGGGGTAGGGTAATGATGTATCCCTCGTGGCGTGGTTGGTCCGAGCCCAAGGTCGGGCGAGGCGGAGACTTCTCCTGAGGCCGAGGCCGGGGTTGGGAGAGGACGTGATTCCTCCCGAGGCCGAGGTTGAGGGCGAGCCTTGGGGTCGGGCGAGGCGGAGACCACCTTCTAAGGCCGAGGTTGAGGCCGAGCCCTGGGGTCGGGCGAGGCGGAGACCTCCTTCCGAGGCCGAGGCCTAAGGTCGGTCGAGGCGGAGTTTCCTGTTGCGCCCGAGGCTGAACTTGGCTGTTGTCAGCCTCACCCTGGTGGGTGGCACAGCAATCGGAGCGGGGCGAGCGGCGCTGTTTTCCTGTCAGGTCGGTCAGTGAAAGGGCGAAGTGACTGCGGTCACTTCGACCTTGCCGACTGAGGCACGTGTGTCAGGATAAGGTGTCAGGCGATCCTCGCATTGAATGCGCCTGCGATACGGTCGGTTGGAGAGGCGATTTGGCCAAGGTTGCTTCTCGACGAAGCCTGCTCGAGTTGGGCCTCGGGTGTGCCGAGGGTGCGCCCACTGCCTGAGGAGGCCCTCGGGCGAGACGTAACTTCGTCCGGGACTACAGTTCCCGCCCGAGGCTGGGCTCGGGCGAGGCGAGATCGCGCCCCTTGGGTAGACGAAGCCTTGACCTGAATCATGCCCATCAGTCTCTGCAGCTTGTGCTGATGGTGGTTACCAGCCGTGTGTAGCAGTGTTGGGGGTACCCCTAATTACGGTACCCGACAGTAGCCTCTGAGCCTTGAAAGGAGTGTTGGTACTCGCTTGGAGGCTTTGCCGCACTTTTTTGCGAGGGGACCGGCCTTTCTCGGCTATACTTTGTTCCGGTGGGTGCGCGCGAGCGCACCCGCCGGGTGTAGCCCCCGAGGCCTCGGAGGAGTGGTTTGACTCCTCTGAGGTCTTAATGCTTTTCGTGATGCTTCGGTCGGCCTGGTCGTAGCCCGGGTGCATGGTCAGGTTCCGAGTTTTTAGGCTAGTTTGTTGACGCTGTCAACGGTTTGGCCGTAGCCGGGTTGCGAGAGCAGCCCCCGAGCCTCTGCACGGAGCGAGAGGACGATCAAGGACTGTCTCGACTTTTATTATACGCCCCTTCGTCGCCTTTCCGCAAGGAGGAAGGGGGGGAAGCGCCATGTTGCCCTCGGAGGGCGCCGAACATGGTGTCTCCAGTGAGTTGCTAACGGGTGATCCGAGTGGACGCTCGTGCCCCGTTCGATAAGGGTCGGCTAGTGGCCCAGAGGCGCGCTCCAAAAGTACCTGCAGGTGATTTGCCGGACCCGGACCCATTCGATAGGGTCCGAGGGCTCGATGCCTCCCTCTGGTGGGATTCCGTTACAAAATTGCTCCTGCTGGTCTCAAAAATGTCCTAGGGTACCTCGGGAGCGTAGCCCGAGCCTAGGCCATGTAACGGACGTACCCAGAGTCATCCCTCACTCTGCGTGCTCTGGGGCGGCTATCGAACCCTTTCAAGGGGCCATCCTTCGAACCCCTGATCAGTAGTGGGCGCGGAGCCCGAGTGCTCTGAGGCGGCTATCGAACCTTTCCGAGGGGCCAGCCTTCAAACCCCTGATCAGTAGGAGGGCTCGGGGCCTGCTTCCTTCGTGGAGAAGGATCCCTTTCGAAATATCCCCTTTCTCGGTCCCTGTAGCAAGAGAGAGAAAGGGGAAGAGGAAAAGTATATGAATTTAAACGGTGTGGCGCACATTTTTTGACGCGGTCATCATGGCAGAGGTGAAACGACGCCCGCTTCGCCTGCCAAAGGTGTCGCTCGCCCTGCCGAGGAGTTAATGCGACGGGACGGGCGATTCGCGGGGCGGCCGGTGCGCGTGCTCGAGCCGTTCGAGGAACGGAACACGGGCGCGTCGTCTTCACGCCGTGGGAGAGGGCTCCCCTGCCGCTTCAGGAAGGGACGTGAGCCTGCAGGCGATTTGACCACTGCTTCCGCTCGTCTGCTGCCACCATTACTGTCGGTCCACTTTTTGCCACATCAACCGTCGCGCCTCCTCCCGCGGCCGACTGACCCGTGATCGTTGTGCTCGATTGGCATTGTTGGGTCATGCGCAGGGCTGCCTCGAGTCGCGGCACTGGTTCCGCAGTCGAGGAGACGCGGCATTGGCGCAAGTGGCGGTGCGGTTTCTTGCACATAGTAACCGGTGTACCGGTTACATGACGTGTGGGCCTAGGCCTTCACGCTGACCCACCAGATGCGATGAAGCCGAAAGGGTGCATAACCGTGGTGCGGTTGCACGCCTCCTGCATGGCAGTCCGCCCTTTCGCCTGCTGGTTTCAGCGAGAATGGGGGAACGCTTATAGCCGCGGGGAGGTTACCTGCTTCGCGCGCAGTGGTTTGGCTTCTTCCGTTTCTGGTAAGCTTGCATGACGTGTGGGACCTAGCCCCCGTGTCGTAGGGGGAGGACCCTGGAGCACGTCGGTGAAGACTTTGCTCGCGATGCTTGGGATGCGAGTGGGGAGAGCCGCCTTTAAAAAGGGGTTGATCCCCCGGGCGGTGGACATGCCTTCGCACTCCCTTCATGCATCGCGCCCTTCCACCTTCCGAGCCCCTGGATGGGGGGCACCCGTGTTGCCTTCGTCTTGCTGTTGTTGGAGGAGCGCGACCTCGTGGGGGTTGGCACCCTTCAGCCATCGCTCGGCTTCAAGGATTTTCATCATGCAGCCCGGCTGCATTCCCTCACCAATGGTCATCCAGGATGATGACCACCAGTTCGGTGGTGGGGAGAAGCAAGCCAGGCTGCGGCCTCTGCCCCGCCCTCAGCTTCAAGGATCTTCATCATCCTTGCTATGGCGGAGGGTGAGCTGAGCCGGGGTTCTACCTCCCGCATGGGCTGGCAGGCCGCCTCTTCCTTCAGCATTCAGGGGAGAGGGCGCTCACCGGCCTTGCGGAGGGGGCGAACTTCGACAACACGGGACCGGTCGGCCGCAAGCGTCGTCAGCTCCAGCGTGCCTGGCTCGCTGGCTCAGCTGGCTCTATCACGGCGTCCGACGCTGCCTCCTGCCGCTTGATCCGGGCATGGCTGTCCGTCCACCGCACGGGCGACAGTCGCGCCACGAGCAGGTCGGGCGTGTCTGCGCCCCCCCCCCCCCCCCCCCCCGCGCGTCGCCGACTGCACCGGGGAATCGTCCAAGACGTCACACGCCGCTAGGGCTGCGTTCGTGTTCTTGGATTGTCTTGTCCTCACTCCAGCACGGCGCCTCCGCGCGGGGGTCGGTGTTGGTCCGTCCGCGAGGACTTGAGTGGGGATCTGCCGGTGCAGGCTGGGGTGGCCGCCGTTTGTTGGCGTGGCGCTGGCGTGCAGGTGGTCGCTGTCGTCGGTGTCGAGGTGGTGGCAGCCAGAGAAGGTTTCTCCGCCGACGAGACCATCGGCACCACCTGCGGTCGGACCCCCGGCTCTTTGGCTTTGATGGCTTGTCCTCACCCCTCGTGTGGGGGCGTGGGCGAAGGCCTTTCCACAGCAGCGCTTGCCCTGAGGTCATCGCTGCTGCTGTTTAGCCGCCTGAAGCGTAGGTCGTTGTCGTTGTTGGTGCAGTGGTCGCCGGCAAGCCACCTGGAGTTTGGTGTCCCGCAGGTCCTCTGGTGTGGAGGTAGTTCATACCCGCGGGAATGGAACCGGAGTTCCGTTTGTAATGGCACCCTGAGTATGGTTGTTTGTTCATTGTAGCTATCGAGGCCTGACATCTGGGTATTTGGGCGTGAAGCCGTGTTTCTTCCTCATTTCGAGCACTAGGACTCGCCTGTCGGCTAGCTGAACCGCTTAACCGAGTGTGAGTTGCCCTGCGCGGAAGGTGATGAGTGAGGTATCCGTATCCCGGAGGCGTAGGAGTCCCTCGGCTCGGTGGGCCTTGCCACTCAAGGCCTCTCTTGCACAGTTATAGAACCTTCGGCCGCTCTGCGATAAGCCGAAGCCGGAGGCAGCAATGTCGGCATGGACAGAGGCGGAGTCGGCTCGAAAAGAGGCTTCGTCGGCCCAAGAGCACGTGGCTTCCCTGGCCGAGGAGGTGCAGCGGCGGCGACTGGAGCTTAGCCAGGTCGTCCGCTAGCGGGACCAACCCCGGAGTCACGCTGCTGAGGCCGTGAGCCGGGCTGAGGTCCTCAGGGGACAGCTGGCTGAAGCTACAAAGCGGCCAGCCGAGGCATCCGCTCGGGTCGGAACCCTTGCGGAGAACCTGACCGTGAGGGCCCGAGCGTGGTGCTGGTGTCTTCCCTTGGGGTGGAGATCCTTCCGCCCATATCACCGTCCGAGGCTGGGCCAAGTTCCGCCGAGGGTGGAAACGACGCCGAGGGTGCTGCTGCTCCCTCTGCCGATGTCTGAACCTGCAGGAACTGTTCGTCTGTAGTATGCATATGTTTTTTGCGGCCGCCGAGGCCTAAACATCTTATTGTCGTATTATAAAGCTGCATTTTCTTTCCTCTTGTTTCGAGTATCAGGACTTGTTCGTCGGTAGCAGAATCGCTTATCCGAGCGAGAGTTACTTTTCGTGGAAGGTGATGAGTGAGGTATCCATATCCCAGAGGCGTAGGAGTCCCTCGGCTCGGTCGGCCTTGCTGCTTACGTGCACTCTTACTCGTTCGCAGGATTCTGTTATCGATATAGTCGAGAAGGCACGAAAATCATTCTGGCAGAAAAGTTTTCGAGCGTTAGGACTTGTTCGGTAGCAGAATCGCTTATCCGAGCGTGAGTTACTTATCGCGGAAGGTGATGAGTGAGGTATCCGTATCCCGGAGGCGTAGGAGTCCCTCGGCTCGGTCGGCCTTGCCGCTTACGTGTACTCTCGTCGTTTTCAGGTTCCCGCTATCGAAGCGGTCGAAAAGCGCGAAAGACGTTCTGGCAAAAGACTTTTTCCGAGGAAAATTTTGACGCAGAGGGGGTTCCCCCTTCTAGCCCCTGAGGGAGGGTCGGGCTTTGCCGAGGCAAGGCTGACCCTTCCTTAATAGTTAGACTTTATTTGTGTATGTAAAGAAAAAACGAGGTATAAGAATGACTCGAAACATCTTAAGGGTAGAAGCGACGTAGCTGTTGGATGTTCCAAGCGTTGTTGTAGACCTCGCCTTGATCGTTGGCCAGCTTGTATGTTCCGAGCTTCAAAATCTTGGCAATGATGAACGGCCCTTCCCAGGGAGGAGTAAGCTTGTGGCGTCCTCGGGCATCCTGCCGCAACCGAAGTACCAAGTCTCCCACCAGGAAGCCTCGGGGCCGAACCCCTCGGGCGTGGTAGCGTCGCAGAGACTGTTGATACTGCACCGAGTGTAGTAAGGCCACGTCCCGAGCCTCTTCCAGCTGGTCCAGTGAATCTTCTTGGCTGATCTGGTTGCTTAGGTCTTCGTACGCCTTTGCCCTTGGGGAACCGTATTCTAAGTCTGTGGGTAAGATAGCCTCGGCCCCATAGACTAGAAAGAACGGCGAGAAACCCGTGGCTCGGCTCGGCGTCGTCCTCAGACTCTAGACCACCGAGGGTAGCTCTTTCATCCACCACTTGTCGAACTTGTTGAGGTCGTTGTAGATCATCGGTTTAAGTCCCTGCAGAATCATACCGTTGGCACGCTCCACCTGCCCATTCGTCATGGGGTGAGCTACGGCGGCCCAGTCCACACGGATGTGGTGGTCCTCGCAGAAGTCCAGGAACTTCTTCCCAGTGAACTGTGTGCCATTGTCCGTGATGATGGAGTTCAGGACCCCAAAGCGATGGATGACGTTTGTGAAGAACGCCACCGCCTGCTCGGACCTGATGCTGGTTAGGGGTCGGACCTCGATCCACTTGGAGAATTTGTCGATGGCGACCAGCAGGTGCGAGAAGCCCCCGAGTGCCTTCTGCAAGGGACCAACGAGGTCCAGACCCCACACAGCAAATGGCTAGGTGATGGGTATTGTCTGCAGGGCCTGAGCGGGCAGGTGCGTCTGTCTTGCGTAAAATTGACACCCTTGGCAAGAGCGTACAATCCTGGTGGCGTCGGCCACCGCGGTCGGCCAGTAGAAGCCTTGTCAGAAGGCGTTTCCCACGAGGGCTCGAGGTGCTGCGTGGTGACCGCAAGCCTCCGAGTGTATTTCTTGCAATAGCTCCTGTCCTTCGGCGACGGATATGCATCGTTGGAGAATGCCTGAGGGGCTACGGTGGTAGAGCTCCTTTTCATCACCAAGTAAGACGAATGACTTGGCGCACCGCGCCAGTCGCCGAGCTTCGGCCTTGTCGAGGGGTAGCTCTCGTCGGTGGAGATATTGCAGGTACGGGGTCTGCCCGTTTCGATTTGGCGCAACCCCATTCCGCTCTCCCTCGACACGCAGGGCCTCACCTTCGGCGGTCGAGGGTACCTCGGGCTGGGCCGAGGCCTCCTCGGGCTCGGGCGTGTCGTCGATCTTGACGGAGGGTTGATGTATGTCTCTGGAGAAGACATCGGGGGGAACCGTTGTCCGCCCCGAGGCTATTTGTGCCAGCTCATCCACAGTCTCGTTGTACCGTCGAGCGATGTGGTTGAGCTCCGGCCCGTAGAACTTGTCTTCCAGGCGCCGAACTTTGTCGCAGTAGACCTCCATCTTCCGGTTGCGGCAGTGGGAGTTCTTCATGACTTGGTCGATGACAAGCTGCGAGTCGCCACGAGCGTCGAGGCGCCGAACCCCTAGATCGACGGCGAAGCGCAGCCCGTTAACCAAAGCCTCGTACATGGCCACATTGTTTGACACCGGGAAATAGAGGTGCAGCACGTAGCAGAGATGTTTCCCGAGGGGTGAGATGAAGAGCAGGCCCGCACCGGCTCCTGTTTTCATCAACGACCCATCGAAGTACATGGTCCAAAGCTCGGGTTGGATCGGAGTTGTTGGCAATTGGGTGTCGACCCATTCAGCCACGAAGTCCGCCAAGACTTGGGACTTTATGGCCTTCTAAGGGGCGAACGAGATTGTTTTGCCCATGAGCTCCACTGCCCACTTTGCTATCCTACCCGAGGCCTCTCGGCACTGGATGATCTCCCCTAGGGGGAAGGATGACACCACAGTCACCAGATGAGACTCGAAGTAGTGTCGCAACTTTCGCCGCGTCAGAATTACTGCGTACAGTAGCTTCTGAATTTGCGGGTAGCGGATCTTGGTCTCGGATAGCACCTCACTGATGAAGTAGACCGGCCTTTGGACGAGCAGTGCATGCCCTTCTTCCCGTCTCTCGACTACGATCGTGGCGCTGACCACCTGAGTGGTTGCGGCTACGTAGATCAAGAGGGCTTCTCCCGCAGCGGGGGCCCCAAGATGGACGCGTTTGTAAGGAGCGCCTTTAAGTTTTCGAGGGCTTCCTCGGCCTCGGGGTCCAAGTGAAGCGCTCGGACTTCCTTAAGAGACGGTACAAGGGTAGGCCTTTTTCGCCGAGGCGCGAGATGAAGCGGCTCAGAGCCGCAAGGCATCCCATGACCCTATGTACTCCTTTCAAATCTTTGATAGGCCCCATGTTGGTGATGGCCGCGATTTTCTCCGGGTTGGCCTTGATGCCCCGCTCGGAGACGATGAACCCCAGGAGCATGCCTCGGGGGACTCCGAAGACACACTTCTCGGGATTGAGTTTCACGCCTTTCGCGCTCAGACACTTGAATGTCGTTTCAAGGTCGGAGAGGAGGTCGGAGGCTTTCCTCGTCTTGACTATGATGTCATCGACGTAAGCCTCGACCGTTCGGCCGATGTGCTCTCCGAACACGTGGTTCATGCACCTTTGGTATGTTGCACCTGCATTCCTCAAGCCAAATGGCATAGTAGTATAACAGTACATGCCAAAAGGTGTGATGAAAGAAGTCACGAGCTGGTCGGACTCTTTCATCTTGATTTGGTGATAACCTGAATAGGCGTCGAGGAATGACAGGGTTTTGCACCCAACAGTGGAGTCCATAATTTGATCGATACGAGGCAGAGGGTAGGGAACCTTCGGACATGCCTTGTTTAGACCAGTGTAGTCTACGCACATCCTCCACTTCCCACCTTTCTTTTTCACATGCACAGGGTTAGCTAGCCATTCGGAATGGAATACCTCTTTGATGAACCCTGCAGCCATCAGCTTGTGGATCTCCTCGCCTATGGCTCTGCGCTTTTCTTCGTCGAAACGGCGCAGAGGCTGCTTTACGAGTCGGGCACCGGCTCGGATATCCAGTGAGTGCTCGGCGACATCCCTCGGTATGTCGGGCATGTCCGAGGGACTCCACGCGAAAACTTCGGCGTTTGCATGGAGAAAGTCGACGAGCACTACTTCCTATTTGGGGTCGAGCTTGGAGCCGATCCGGACTTGCTTGCAGGCGTCGTTGCTGGGGTCGAGAGGGCCGGACTTAACCGCCTCAGCCGGCTCGAAGTTGCCGGCGTGGTGCTTCGCATCAGGCACCTCCTTGGAGAGGCACTCCAGGTTGGCGATGAGGGCCTCGGACTCGGCGAGGGCCTTAGCATACTCCACGCACTCCACGTCGCATTCGTACGTGTGTCGGTACGTGGATCCGACGGTGATGACCCTGTTTGGGCCTGGCATCTTGAGCTTGAGGTACGTGTAGTTGGGGACAGCCATGAACTTGGCGTAGCACGGTCTCCCCAGCACCGCGTGGTAGGTCCCTTGGAACCCGACCACCTCGAACGTGAGGGTTTATTTGCGGAAGTTGGAGGGAGTCTCAAAATAGACGGGCAAATCGAGCTGCCCGAGGGGCAGGACGCGCTTTCCGGGGACGATCCCGTGAAAGAGCGCCGCACCGGCCCGGATCGTGGACAGGTCGATCTCCAAGAGCCCGAGGGTCTCAGCGTAGATGATGTTGAGGCTGCTGCCCCCGTCCATGAGGACCTTGGTGAGCCTGGTGTTGCCGATGACGGGGTCGATGACGAGCGGGTACTTTCCTGGGCTCGGCACGCAGTCGGGGTGGTCGCCTTGATCGAAGGTGATGGGCTTGTCGGACCAGTCTAGGTAGACTGGTGCCGCCACCTTTACCGAGCAGACCTCCTGGCGCTCCTGCTTGCGGTGCCGAGTCGAGGCGTTCGCCACTTGCCCACCGCAGATCATGAAACAACCGTGGACCTCGGGGAACTCTTCTGCCTTGTTGCCCTCCTTCTTGTCGTTGTCTTGGCCTTTGCCATCTCCCGCCGGTGGCCCGGCCTTATGGAAGTAGCGCCGAAGCATGACGCATTCCTCAAGGGTGTGCTTGACGGGACCCTGGTGGTAGGGGCATGACTCCTTGAGCATTTTGCCGAACAGGTTGGCCCCTCCGAGAGGCTTCCGAGGGTTCCTGTGCTCGGCGGCAGCGACAAGATCTATGTCGGCGGCGCCGCGCTTCGCTTGCGACTTCTTCTTGGCCTTCTTCTTCATGCCCCGCTGGGCGGATGCCTCGGGGACGTCTTCCTGTTGGCGTCCCTGAGGCTGCTTGTCCTTCTGGAAGATGGCTTCGACCGCCTCCTGGCTAGAGGCGAACTTGGTGGTGATGTCCATCAACTCGCTCACCTTGGTGGGAGTCTTGCGGCCCAGTTTGCTCACCAGGTCGTGGCAAGTGGTGCCGGCGAGGAACGCCCCGATGACATCCGAGTCGGTGATGTTGGGCAGCTCGGTGCGCTGCTTTGAAAACCGTCGGATGTACTCTCGCAGGGATTCCCCTGGCTGCTGGCGGCAGCTTCGGAGATCCCAGGAGTTCCCAGGGCGCACGTACGTGCCCTGGAAGTTTCCAGCGAAGGCCTTGACCAGGTTGTCCCAGTTGGAGATCCGCGCAGGAGGCAGATGCTCCAGCCAGGCCCGGGCGGCGTCTGAGAGGAACAGGGGGAGGTTGCGGATGATGAGGTTGTCGTCGTCCATCCCTCCCAGCTGGTAGGCCAGCCAGTAGTCCGCAAGCCACAACTCCGGCCTTGTTTCCCCTGAGTACTTGGTGATGGTAGTCGGGGCCTGGAACCGGGTCGGAAATGGCGCCCGTCGTATGGCCCGGCTGAAGGCTTGCGGACCTGGTGGTTCGGGCGAGGGGCTCCGATCCTCCTCACTATCGTAGCGTCCCCCATGCCTGGGTGGTAGCCTCGGCACACCTTCTCGTCGAGGCAGGCTCGACGGTCACGGCGGTGGTGCTCGTTGCCGAGGCGACACGGGGCTGCAGGCGTCGCGTCCCGCGTGCGCTCGGTGTGGACCGAGGCCTCCCGCATGAGTCTGGAAGTCATTGCGCGATGCTCCGGGGGGCACCCTTGCCTTCGGGAGGCAAAGCTTTCGGCCCATCGGACCGCGGCAGCCTCCAGGAGATTCTTGAGTTCTCCCTGGATACGTCGTCCCTCGGTGGTGGATGGCTCCGGCATTGCTCGGAGTAGTATCGCCGCTGCAGCCAGATTCTGGCCGACCCCGCTGGAGGCCGGGGGCAGCCTTGCCCTGGCATCGTCAACGATACGGAGCTGGACGTCCTGGGCCTGATGACGCGCTTCTCCGGCGAGTGCTCGGCCTGCCCACTCCTGCTCGATGTTTTGCCGGAGCTGCACAAGTTTCCCTGCTTCCTCGTCGAGCTTGGCCTGCATCTCGCGGATTTGCTCAAGTTGTGTGTCCTGACCCTTCGCAGGGACTGGGACC
Organism: Zea mays; assembly: GCF_902167145.1. NCBI lineage: Eukaryota > Viridiplantae > Streptophyta > Magnoliopsida > Poales > Poaceae > Zea > Zea mays. The sequence goes on along the minus strand of NC_050103.1, from coordinate 90,358,751 downwards.
ACAGCTAGCTCCTGCAGGATGTCTGAAAGGGAATTAGGCTTACACCTTTTTTCCTAATTTATTTTGGTGGTTGAATTGCCCAACACAAATAATTGGACTAACTAATTTGCTCTAGTCTATAAGTTTTACAAGTGCCAAAGGTTCACAATAAGCCAATAAAAAGACCAAGAAAGGGTTCAAACAAAGAGAGCAAAAGACATCCCGAAAGGCACCCTGGTCTGGCGCACCGGACTGTCCGGTGTGCCACCGGACAGTGTCCGGTGCACCAGGGCACTCGAGGCTGAACTCTTCACCTTCGGGAAATTCAGAGGGCGCTCCGCTATAATTCACCGGACTATCCGGTGAGTAACCGGACAGTGTTCGGTGCAGACCGGACTGTCCAGTGTGCCAGCGGAGCAACGGCTACTTCGCGCGCAATGGTCGACTGCAACCGCATTCAATGCGCTACAGTGCGCGCAGAGGTCAGAGCACGCGCGGGAGGCGCACCGGACAGTCTACAGGACCTGTCAGGTGCACCACCAGACAGCCCAGAGTGTGACACTATGAAAATCATTAAATGAAAATAATACATTTAGTTAATAATGATATTTATGGTAATTAACTTTCTCTTGAGTGTTCGTTATTTATTTGCCTTTGAAATGATTTTTGAATGCTCATGATTGATTTTGAATATTGAATATCATTTCTACTTAAATGGAAATCCAAATAAATAATATGATAATTACTAGTTCAAAAATAACTATTTTATTTATAAATAATTTTAGGTTAATTGTTATGAATTTTATGGTTATTTAAAAGTGTATTTCGAAATTAGAAAAGAAAGTAAAAAACGAAAAACCCTAAACCTAAACCCAGCCGTTTTGGCCCATGAAGGCCCATTAGCGCCCCCTGACCTAATCCTAGCGCCGCTACCTTCTCTCCTCCCCCTGCTCCCACTCAGCCGCCACCAGGGACTCCCTCTCCTCCTCTCTCCTCTAGCTTCTCTCTCTTCTCCCCTCCCTGCTTCTCTCTCCTTGGCATCTGACGCCCGCGCTTCCAGCCACCAAGAACCGTGCCGAGCAGCGCCCTGCCCAGCCGCCTGTAGGTGTTGCAACCCCGGCCGCCCGCGCGCGCGACACCGAGCGCCTGCAGCCTCGTCGCGCAGCCTGAGCCGGCCGAGCCCCTGCGCGCAGTCGAAGCCGCCAGCAGCCGTGACAAGGGAACCCGACCGGCCCTGCTCATCCGACCACGACTCCGACCCCGCGCGAAGCCCAAGTGCCGCATATGTTTCTTCACCGCGTCGTAATGAAGTTTAATGAAGCTGTTACTCTCTCCCACGTCCTCTCGCTCCTTCAATGGAGGTAATAAACGCCATTAATGGCTTTGAAGCCGACCGACACCGTTACTCCCTCCCCTCGACGTCTCTCTACCTTCCACTCTCTATAAAAGTCCAGCCACGCCATGGAGCACTCCCTCCCCAGCCGAACCCTCTCCCTTTCTCCCACCTGCTCGCCAGAACTCGTCCACACAGCACCCCGGCACCCGCAACAACGCCACGTACCCGCCGTCGAGCCCCTGCTCGCGCTGTTCCCAGCTCGCCGTCGTGAAGCTCATCGCCGGACCGTCCGCAGCCGTACGTCGTTCGTCATCCGTGGAGCCTCGCCGGAGTTCGCGCCCCACCGTCTGAACGCATCGCCGGAATTACGCCGCCCACCATCGACGCGACCGCGTAGCGCACCAAATGGACCATCCGCGCATCGCCATCCGAACGCCTTGCCTCACCGCGACCGAATCCCTCCATGCACCACAAGGTTGAAGACAAACCCGAAATATTTATGTTCTAAATCATGTTTTGAATTTATTTATAGATCTTGTGAATTATTGTTGTAATTTGGTGATTCGTATATGATTGTAGAGATTTCGTTTTATACGTGTAGTCAAAATCGAACCCCGCGACAATGCTTTAATAGGTGTATGATTTTATAATTTTAAAAATGAGCACGGTCACTATTCACTAACTTAGTGATTTTCATACTAGAAATGTTTATAATTAATTTCGCTTTAGTGTGTGGAGCGATAATTAGTTAGTATTGATATAAGAAATTGAAATAGGAACTAAGCCACGTATTTTCGGACGAATGAAAAATGTATAGATTTTACTATTCATAATAAATGAAATCATAAGTATGGCACTTAAGTACTTAGAATTAGTAAGACATTTATTTATGTAATAATAACCATGATTATGTTATTAAAAGTCTCATTTAGTAAATTACAATTACTTCTTAAAATATTAATGTTAAAGGAATTAAATAAACAATTTTTAGTATACGTATAATTTCTATGTAGGAAGAAAGAAAGAAAACCGAAAGGATAGAATTTTATAATAATGTTAGAATAACCTAATTAGGCACCCATGCTTTTCTAATAAAGAAATTGATAGTTATGTTGGTAAATATAGGTTTCTTATTAAAGAATTAGATAATTTGTTTCTAACTTTAAAATGACCCTTTTTAATAGGTATCATGATTTTGATTCAACAAGGTTCGTTATAGATGTTTAAGTATAGCCGTATTAAATAGAAACTTAAAAGTAATATGTCATATAACTTTTCTAATAATTATATAATGGCTTAATTAAGTGCTCTCATCGTCATAACTAAAACAATAGTTAATAACATACCAATGAATATAATATTCATTTTAAATACCTAGGTCATATGTTTCTAAACTAAATGTAAAGATAAATAATAGAGTAATTATGTTCTCTCATAACCTAGTTAATTAGATTTATATTTGTTTACAACTGGTTATATAGGCTTAGTTAATCATTTAATCAAAATTAGTTCATATTATTTATATATGTGTCACTTAGTTTTTCCTAAAGAATAAACTAAGGAAATTAGTGTTCATGTTCTTTAATAATAATGTTAGTTTGTATACTGTTTTGTATATAGCTTTCTTAATAAAATATATGATATGTACTTTCTAATAAAAATAAAATATAATTGTTGTTCGTTGTCTTTTACATAAAAGTTCATTAAAGCATATATCATAACTTTCCATAAATAGGTGTTTAATAATGATCTTTTCACATAAAACCTATTTAGACTTATATCTTAATTTGTCTTAAGTGAAGGTTTAACAATGAATTATAATACGTTCCATAATGCTTCTAAGATTAATAACATGTTTCGTAGCCCATTAATCTTAGATATAACTTATATGTGTTCTAAAAGGTTAAAAAAATTAATATCGTTATAACGTGTTTTAATCGTCTTATAAACCCTTAATCTGAGACGTATCACATATGGCGTTTTATAAAAGATTAATTTGGTGAACCAAATATTTGTATATTTTAATTAATATATTTTAAGCTCATGTCTTGTTTTATAAAGTATAGATCACACCTTTTTGAAAAGAATATCTTTTTATTATAACCCTTGCGACGTTTTTGAAAAGCAAACGCTCTTTTCGTTAGGCTTTATTTTAGCTTTACGTATGGTGAATGCTGTATGTTATTGAGTGGTGTTTGTTCTTCTTGTTTGTTTGTGTGATATTCAGTGGTTGATCTAGTAGTTAAGAATCAAGATCTATTCCTATCCGTGGAAGAACCTCAAGTTTTCAATAAGCAAGGCAAGTGGACTTCTCCCTCTGCATACTCTGTTTGATCCCAAATAATACATTTAATAAAGTTTACTCTTTTGGATATATATGCATAATTTGACGGGTTACCTATTTAGATAACCTTTCCAACCTTATTCCTTGTTAACCTGGGATTATGATCTAAGCAAGTAGCTATGCTATTGCTACAACTCTAAATTTATGCAGTCACTCCCGCTTATGATATTGATGTTCCAAATGGTAAGTTTACTTTATTGTTGTTAACCTGATGGTTAAACAAGATTATTGCATATTAATTGGAACATAGAGTGACCACCCGGGAAAACAGTGCTACCATGAGAACTATCATGGCTCTGGTCTTGGCTAAATAACTAGGGAAGTCTTATGTTGAGTGCTGGTCGTGGTCGACAGGAACGGGGGCATCTGGCAAGCTCTTATAGTTCCGGCTCAGGCAGATTGGATACGGGCATAGTTCTCAAAGCTTTACCTTGTAGTCTGGACTATAAGTTGGTTACGGTAGGTGTGCCTTATGCAGTTTGACCATTTAAAGCATTTGCGTAATGAGGACTCTAGGGAGAAGCCTCGTAGTGAGACCCTGGTCATTCACCTCGGAAGTGAATACGGGTCTAGCTAACCCAGGCTAGAAGGGAATCGTGACTCATGGGTAAAGATGCGCCACCTCTGCAGAGTGTAAAACTGATATATCAGTCGTGCTCACGGTTATGAGCAGCCTGGACTCCTCACATGATAATTGAACTTGAAGATGGAAATAAATCGAGATCCGATGATCTACCAATGGTTTGCTTAAGTGGTTTCACTTAAGTGTTTTTGAAATACTCATATACCTTTGCTTAATGGGAATACTTGTGATTCACACTTATTAGTAAGACATGTGTTGTTAATAAAATGTTGACCAACTAAAATGCTTACTGCTCAACCTTAGCCTCACCTTGTTAAACCTGCATTAGTTTTCCCCCACATGCTGAGCCCCGACCATAAGTGAGCTCATCCTTGCTTAATTTTGATCAGAAGTTGCAGATGAAGTTATGATGCTGAACTCCATGGATGCTAGTCTAGTGATACCCCCGGTCATCTTCCTGTGGATGGATGTCCTTGTTTCGCTGTACTTTGATGAATAAAGGTTAAGACATTATGTCTGTTCGAAGTGTAATATGTTAATATAATCGTTATTTACGCTTTTATGCATTGTTCTTTTGATATATTACACTTGTGACGTCAACATATGTGTGGAAATAGATCCTGGCACACATATGCTATGCACCCAGCTCTGCCCCTTGGGAAACGGGTGTGACAGAAGTGGTATCAAAGCAATGTGACCGTAGGTCGCTAGATTAGTTAGAAATGGAAAGCCCAGTCAGTCTTTCAAAGCTAGATATATTTTCCTCCATTAAAATTTACTTTATATTAAAACTCGTCTCTTTTATTTTCAACTCTTCTAGTCTGATTTTGGTCTATCAGAAGACTCTACTCGGAAGCACTACAAGATGATCAAGTTAGGATTGTGGAACTTGAAGTGAAGTCTACCGGAAGGAACCCTTTAGAAGCTATGGAAGATGCCCCATTCTCTGTCTTATCCCCGCCCCGCAAGAAGTTTCGTTATAGATCTCTTGGATCTATTACCATTCTTCTTGGTTAGGTTGAAAGGATAGTTCTATAGTGCTAAGTTTTCGACTAGATCGGTAAGGACGATGTTATATTATAGTTGTTTTCTAATCCATAATATTGTTATATAACCCTTGATTTCTTCTACTCTTGTTTTCTTGCCATTGTATTGTCATCCTTGGACAATATCTACCTTGATATATTGAACCCTTTGTCTCTCTACTTCTCTCCTTGATAACGCTTTCTCCCTAACTCACTTTGTACCCTTGGTTGTATCAATTATCCTCACTTTAATTGTTCATGGTTATCTTATTTCACTCTTAGCCACCAACAAATATGTCTTGTCTAATCCCTTGCTATTTCTTACCTGACTCCTTGACCTTATAATATCTTTCTTATTCCAAACCTTGTCTCACCTTTTGTTTGGTTGAATGAGTATAATTGGATTGTGTTGTGCTGGTATGTTTGAATTCATTGTCCTTTGTGTTCATGTATGATTTGCTTCTTGAAATGATTGTTGGTGTATTGTGTGACTTTTGTCCACAATGACATCAGTTAGCTAGGTAAAACCTTAGATAGATGGGTTTTCTCTGCTCTCTATAATCTGTCTTTGCTCAACCCTTTCGTCCCTTCCATTCTTTCATACCCATACAGATGTCAGACCTTGGAATGTCAACTACAAGTGATGTCACTAAATGCAAAGAATGTGGTGTGTTGGCAAGTCAAAACAACACTCTAAATAAAGCAGCTGATGAACAGACATTGAAGACCCAAAAGGATGCACAACCAAACCAACAGACAATTAACCCTGGAACCTGTTGTTGTTGCGAGTATTATGGAATTCCTTGTCGCCAGATCAGTACAAACGAAAGTGAAACTACAAAACAGAAGAACCGGATTTTGTTTTCTGGTATAAAAAGACAATGGTCTCCCCAAGAACAACTAATAGCAGATGCACTATCAAACGATGAATTGTCAGGTATTCCAAAAAGGAAACATCACAAGAATGCCCAGCCCTAAGAAGAAACACATGAGTGTTACATTAATGGATGGACTATTACGTGCACACAGTTTCAGCCTCATCGTCACATCAGGTCCAAGAAACGAAAAGGGAAACATGGAAAAAGTCAAGAGATAACTTCAAGAAAAGCTTGCTATCAATGTGGACGTGAAGGTCATTACTTCCGTAATTGTCCAGAAAAGAGTTCACTACAGATCACCTCCGAGATGAAGCTATCTCAGTCTTCAGACATGGAATATGAACAAAAATGCAGAGAAACTTCTACCAACAACATAAAGACAACTCCACCATGTAACTTATCAAGTCGTGCTTGCTTTGGCTGTGGTGATACCGGCCATCTTGTTAATGGTTGTCCTAAGAAGGATGTGGAGATCAATAAGGTCCAAAAGAAAAGACAACACCCTCAACCTCATGCATCAACAAAGAATAAACAACAGAAAGAGACCACAGGAAAGATAAGTTATGCAGTGACAGGAACCATTCTAAGTGATAATGCAGTAATTTTTGGAACACTGGTCATTCACACAACCATCGCCACCGTGTTGTATGATCCTCGTACAACACATTCTTTCATCAGTGCCCAGTTTGCAACAAAGTATGGTATCTTTAAGTGTCCCTTGAGATCAAGGAAGACCATCAGTGCACCTGAAAGGAAAATGTTAGTAAACTACATATGTCCAAAAGTAAGTGTTAAAATCAACGGGATAGATTTTCCAGCTGATCTCCTAGTCATAGAAACAATGGGAAAGGATGTGATTCTTGGAAAGAATTGGTTACGAAGAACTAAAGCAGTAATCCAACATACTGAGAGAACCATGTGTTTGGAAACCCCATCTGGAGAAAGAATAGTAGTTGAAGATAATCGACCTCCAGCCCTGAAGATTGGTACATCTGACAAGGAAGAATAATATATCATTTAGCTAGAAGGAGTATGTCTCACGAAAAAAATGTCAAGGTGTTGCCCCTTTCAAGATTTGTAATCGTGCTAAGTGATATATGAATAGATTTGGAGAATATCTCGCACCTATTGTGTTTTGCCTCTTTATAAAGAAAATAAAGTATGGTGTCATCTACTATATGCAAACATTGTGATGCTCTATTCTAGTTACCCTAAAGTCCCGCTCAAGTCTTTGTCTCAAATTGTGCTCAAAGAAATACTGTTGGATCAGAAAGATGATTTGGATATCATGCTCTGAAATCTATAAGGTTCAAAAGATCTTTGTTAAGGAATATAACACCTATAAACTCTCAAAGTATGATGAAGCTAGTAGAAATCTAAAACCATCTTTGTTCCTTAACTAATCTTATATTGGAAATCAAAAAGTTGTGTTCGCCCTTCATCTTAATGTCATACAAGCTTCTTATGCAGTCTGTCTCACTAACTCTTTTATCCTCTGACTAGATGATGAACCCCAATGGAAATGAAGTAAATGGTGCCAATGACAATATTCCTACCTTAACAGCTATGAACGAGAAAAATGAGTCACCGAGATATTCGATGAATGGAATGAAGAACAACAAAAGGAATAGAAAAATGTTTGGATACATGATTAGTTCACCTCAACCACAAGCAAAAGCCCCGAAACACATGGATACTCAAACAGAAGAATCAAGTCAGGCTCAGCTATATAAGATACAGACACCCAATCAACCTTCATCCCCTGTTGGTCAAGTAAAGTTGACTCGTGAAGAACTCAAAGCAAGAGGTGCTTGCTACTACTGCAAAAATGAAGGACATCTTATTCGTGATTGCCCCAAGAAGCGTCTAGACCGACTAGAGAAGAAAGCTGCCAAGCATGACCTAAGCAATAGTTCAGAAGACCCACCATTTTATAAGTATGATGATGAAGGTCGCTTAATTAGCATTCATTGCGGAACAAAGAAGTAAGGAAGCTCCTTATGTTTGGAGGAGTTCAATAAGAACTAAGAACTTACAAATAAACCATGTATCTCCTTTGCTTTCGTGCTAGCCTTTCTTAATCTCGAGGACGAGATTTTTTTTAGAGGGGTAGATTTGTGACACTATGAAAATCATTAAATGAAAATAATACATTTATTTAATAATGATATTTATGGTAATTAACTTTCTCTTGAGTGTTCGTTATTTATTTGCCTTTGAAATGATTTTTGAATGCTCATGATTGATTTTGAATATTGAATATCATTTCTACTTAAATGGAAATCCAAATAAATAATATGATAATTACTAATTCGAAAATAATTATTTTATTTATAAATAATTTTAGGTTAATTGTTATGAATTTTATGGTTATTTAAAAGTGTATTTCGAAATTAGAAAAGAAAGTAAAAAAACGAAAAACCCTAAACCTAAACCCAGCCGTTTTGGCCCATGAAGGCCCATTAGCGCCCCCTGACCTAATCCTAGCGCCACTACCTTCTCTCCTCCCCCTGCTCCCACTCAGCCGCCACCAGGGACTCCCTCTCCTCCTCTCTCCTCTAGCTTCTCTCTCTTCTCCCCTCCCTGCTTCTCTCTCCTTGGCATCCGACGCCCGCGCTTCCAGCCGCCAAGAACCGCGCCGAGCAGCACCCTGCCCAGCCGCCTGCAGGTGCTGCAACCCCGGCCGCCCGCGCGCGCGACACCGAGTGCCTGCAGCCTCGTCGCGCAGCCCGAGCCGGCCGAGCCCCTGCGCGCAGTCGAAGCCGCCAGCAGCCGTGACAAGGGAACCCGACCGACCCTGCTCATCCGACCGCGACTCCGACCCCGCGCGAAGCCCAAGTGCCGCATATGTTTCTTCACCGCGTCGTAATGAAGTTTAATGAAGCTGTTACTCCCTCCCACGTCCTCTCGCTCCTTCAATGGAGGTAATAAACGCCATTAATGGCTTTGAAGCCGACCGGCACCGTTACTCCCTCCCCTCGACGTCTCTCTACCTTCCGCTCTCTATAAAAGTCCAGCCACGCCATGGAGCACTCCCTCCCCAGCCGAACCCTCTCCCTTTCTCCCACCTGCTCGCCAGAACTCGTCCACACAGCACCCCGGCACCCGCAACAACGACACGTACCCGCCGTCGAGCCCCTGCTCGCGCTGTTCCCAGCTCGCCGTCGTGAAGCTCATCGCCGGACCGTCCGCAGTCATACGCCGTTCGTCATCCGTGGAGCCTCCCCGGAGTTCGCGCCCCACCGTCTGAACGCATCGCCGGAATTACGCCGCCCACCGTCGACGCGACCGCGTAGCGCACCAACTGGACCATCCGCGCATCGCCATCCGAACGCCTTGCCTCACCGCGACCGAATCCCTCCATGCACCACAAGGTTGAAGACAAACCCGAAATATTTATGTTCTATATCATGTTTTGAATTTATTTATAGATCTTGTGAATTACTGTTGTAATTTGGTGATTCGTATATGATTGTAGAGATTTCGTTTTATACGTGTAGTCAAAATCGAACCCCGCGACAATGCTTTAATAGGTGTATGATTTTATAATTTTAAAAATGAGCACGGTCACTATTCACTAACTTAGTGATTTTCATACTAGAAATGTTTATAATTAATTTCGCTTTAGTGTGTGGAGCGATAATTGGTTAGTATTGATATAAGAAATTGAAATAGGAACTAAGCCACGTATTTTCGGACGAATGAAAAATGTATAGATTTTACTATTCATAATAAATGAAATCATAAGTATGGCACTTAAGTACTTAGAATTAGTAAGACATTTATTTATGTAATAATAACCATGATTATGTTATTAAAAGTCTCATTTAGTAAATTACAATTACTTCTTAAAATATTAATGTTAAAGGAATTAAATAAACAATTTTTAGTATACGTATAATTTCTATGTAGGAAGAAAGGAAGAAAACCGAAAGGATAGAATTTTATAATAATGTTAGAATAACCTAATTAGGCACCCATACTTTTCTAATAAAGAAATTGATAGTTATGTTGGTAAATATAGGTTTCTTATTAAAGAATTAGATAATTTGTTTCTAACTTTAAAATGACCCTTTTTAATAGGTATCATGATTTTGATTCAACAAGGTTCGTTATAGATGTTTAAGTATAGTCGTATTAAATAGAAACTTAAAAGTAATATGTCATATAACTTTTCTAATAATTATATAATGGCTTAATTAAGTGCTCTCATCGTCATAACTAAAACAATAGTTAATAACATACCAATGAATATAATATTCATTTTAAATACCTAGGTCATATGTTTCTAAACTAAATGTAAAGATAAATAATAGAGTAATTATGTTCTCTCATAACCTAGTTAATTAGATTTATATTTGTTTACAACTGGTTATATAGGCTTAGTTAATCATTTAATCAAAATTAGTTCATATTATTTATATATGTGTCACTTAGTTTTTCCTAAAGAATAAACTAAGGAAATTAGTGTTCATGTTCTTTAATAATAATGTTAGTTTGTATACTGTTTTGTATATAGCTTTCTTAATAAAATATATGATATGTACTTTCTAATAAAAATAAAATATAATTGTTGTTCGTTGTCTTTTACATAAAAGTTCATTAAAGCATATATCATAACTTTCCATAAATAGGTGTTTAATAATGATCTTTTCACATAAAACCTATTTAGACTTATATCTTAATTTGTCTTAAGTGAAGGTTTAACAATGAATTATAATACGTTCCATAATGCTTCTAAGATTAATAACATGTTTCGTAGTCCATTAATCTTAGATATAACTTATATGTGTTCTAAAAGGTTAAAAAAATTAATATCGTTATAACGTGTTTTAATCGTCTTATAAACCCTTAATCTGAGACGTATCACATATGGCGTTTTATAAAAGATTAATTTGGTGAACCAAATATTTGTATATTTTAATTAATATATTTTAAGCTCATGTCTTGTTTTATAAAGTATAGATCACACCTTTTTGAAAAGAATATCTTTTTATTATAACCCTTGCGACGTTTTTGAAAAGCAAACGCTCTTTTCGTTAGGCTTTATTTTAGCTTTACGTATGGTGAATGTTGTATGTTATTGAGTGGTGTTTGTTCTTCTTGTTTGTTTGTGTGATATTCAGTGGTTGATCTAGTAGTTAAGAATCAAGATCTATTCCTATCCGTGGAAGAACCTCAAGTTTTCAATAAGCAAGGCAAGTGGACTTCTCCCTCTACATACTCTGTTTGATCCCAAATAATACATTTAATAAAGTTTACTCTTTTGGATATATTTGCATAATTTGACGGGTTACCTATTTAGATAACCTTTCCAACCTTATTCCTTGTTAACCTGGGATTATGATCTAAGCAAGTAGCTATGCTATTGCTACAACTCTAAATTTATGCAGTCACTCCCGCTTATGATATTGATGTTCCAAATGGTAAGTTTACTTTATTGTTGTTAACCCGATGGTTAAAAAAGATTATTGCATATTAATTGGAACATGGAGTGACCACCCGGGAAAACAGTGCTACCATGAGAACTATCATGGCTCTGGTCTTGGCTAAATAACTAGGGAAGTCTTATGTTGGGTGCTGGTCGTGGTCGACAGGAACGGGGGCATCTGGCAAGCTCTTATAGTTCCGGCTCAGGCAGATTGGATACGGGCATAGTTCCCAAAGCTTTACCCTGTAGTCTGGACTATAAGTTGGTTACGGTAGGTGTGCCTTATGCAGTTTGACCATTTCCAGCATTTGCGTAATGAGGACTCTAGGGAGAAGCCTCGTAGTGAGACCCTGGCCATTCACCTCGGAAGTGAATACGGGTCTAGCTAACCCAGGCTAGAAGGGAATCGCGACTCATGGGTAAAGATGCGCCACCTCTGCAGAGTGTAAAACTGATATATCAGCCGTGCTCACGGTTATGAGCAGCCTGGACTCCTCACATGATAATTGAACTTGAAGATGGAAATAAATCGAGATCCGATGATCTACCAATGGTTTGCTTAAGTGGTTTCACTTAAGTGTTTTTGAAATACTCATATACCTTTGCTTAATGGGAATACTTGTGATTCACACTTATTAGTAAGACAGGTGTTGTTAATAAAATGTTAACCAACTAAAATGCTTACTGCTCAACCTTAGCCTCACCTTGTTAAACCTGCATTAGTTTTTCCCCCACTTGCTGAGCCCCGACCATAAGTGAGCTCACCCTTGCTTAATTTTGATCAGAAGTCGCAGATGAAGTTATGATGCTGAACTCCATGGATGCTAGTCTAGTGATACCCCCGGTCATCTTCCTGTTGATGGATGTCCTTGTTTCGCTGTACTTTGATGAATAAAGGTTAAGACATTATGTCTGTTCGAAGTGTAATATGTTAATATAATCGTTATTTACGCTTTTATGCATTGTTCTTTTGATATATTACACTTGTGACGTCAACATATGTGTGGAAATAGATCCTGGCACACATATGCTATGCACCCGGCTCTGCCCCTTAGGAAACGGGTGTGACACAGAGGCCCCACAAGTCAGAGCTCCAACGGTCGAACCCCAACGGTCTGCTGACGTGGCTGGCACACCGGACAGTGTCCGGTGGCGCACCGGACTGTCCGGTGCGCCATGCGACAACACACTTCCAACGACCATTTTTGGTGGTTGGGGATATAAATACCCCAACCACCCCACATTCAATAGCATCCAAGTTTCTACACTTCTACACCTTACAAGAGCTATAACATTCAATACAAGACACACCAAAGAGATCAAGTCCTCTCCCAACTCCACACAAAAGCTTTAGTGATTAGAGAGAGAGATTTGTTGTGTTCATTTGAGCTCTTGCGCTTGGATCGCTTCTTTTCTTTCTCATTCTTCTTGAGACAAACTCAATTGTAATCGAGGCAAGAGACACCAAACGTGTGGTGGTCTTTGCGGGAACTTTGTGTTCCAATTGATTGAGAAGAGAAGCTCACTCGGTCTAAGTGACCGTTTGAGAGAGGGAAAGGGTTGAAAGAGACCCGGTCTTTGTGACCACCTCAACGGGGAGTAGGTTTGCAAGAACCGAACCTCGGTAAAACAAATCATCATGTATCGCTCTTTATTTGCTCACGATTTGTTTTGCGCCCTCTCTCTCGGACTCGTTTATATTTCTAACGCTAACCCGGCTTGTAGTTGTGCTTAAGTTGATAAATTTCAGATTCGCCCTATTCACCCCCCCTCTAGGCGACTTTCAATGTCAACACGAGAAGTAGGCCCAGGGGGATCGTCATCCTCCTGCGTACCGAGGTGGTTGCCTTCATCGTGACCCCCTAGATCGACGTGGAAACATTCGCGACTTGGGCCACAACCTTCATCGTCAAGGCTGTGACCATCATCGGAGCAATCGGAGAGGCAGTAGTCACATGCGGTCATGAGGTCTCGCATGGCACTAGGATCACAGAGCCCGGAGAAATCCCAACCAGAGTCGGGCTCGTCCTCTTCCTCGGAACACGGGGGCCCGTAGGTTGAGACGGCCGTCAGTCGGTCCCAAGATGACCACATATGTTACCCCGGAAGGTTAGGATATGCCTTTATGAAAGCGCTCACCAAAGCGGGGTCGCTTGGTGGATCGAAGCTGAATCTAAAAGGCACAGGGTGGAAAACGGACGGTACCTCTTGGTTGACGGACGGTGACGAAGTCGCGTCGGGGACGGACTGCACCGTTATCTCAGGTACGAGGCTAACGCCCAGGAAGCCCTTCACGAGTGTGCTGGCGTCATCTGTCCGCTTGGGGTTGGCATGTTGCGGGGAAACGACATCCATCGTCATCTCATGCACGAGGACAACGCCCGACATGTCCCCCGCTGGGGCGTCGGTGTCGTCGACTCGCTCGACAGCCGACGAGGCGCCGCCTCCTGCATGGCCACGATTGCCCCGTCTCCTTCTGCAGCGAGGAGAGTGGCGAGACAAACCCGGATGCTGCTCCTCCGCCACGGGGGGAAGACGTCGTTGAGTTCGCCGCCGCCGGGCGAGCTGACGGTCGTCGTTGTCGCTGTCGCGCTGCGGGGGGAGGAGTACCATGTCGTAGCTGCCGTCGAGGGACATGAACTCGAGACTCCCGAAGCAGAGCACCGTCCCGGGCTGAAGAGGTTGTTGAAGACTACCCATCTGGAACTCAACGGGAAGTTGTTCGTTAACACGCAGCAGGCCCTTACCTGGCGTGCCAACTGTCGGCGTTTCGACCCCGGGGGGGTCCCTAGACCGACGAGTAAATTTGTCGCTGCGTGTCCCAGCCCAGATGGGTTGGCGCGAGATGGAACACAAGGGAGAAACACGACTCGTGTTATCCCGCACCAGGGGGGTGCGCTCATAGTAGGGGTTACAAGCGTTCGCGAGAGAGAGAGAGAGAGTGAGCCAGTTCGTCAGCTCGTTCTCCCGCGCGACCCTCTCACATGAAGGCCCTAGACCTCTCTTTTATAGATGCAAGGAGAGGGTCCAGGTGTACAATGGCGGGTGTAGCTAGGTGCTAACGTGTCTGGCAGGGAAGTGCCTGAGCCTGTGTACATGCCAACGTGGCTGTCGGAGAAGTGCTTGAGTCCTGCGTAGGCGATAACGTGGCCGTCGGAGAAGTGCTTGAGCCCTGTAGAAGCACAGCTGTCGGTGCTGCTAGGATCTTGCTGACGTCTCCTTGCTTCCGTAGGGGGCTGAGAACCACCGTCGTCATGGACGCACGCGGGGAGCCATCATTACTTGTTACCGGGGCGAGCCAGATGGGACGCCGGTCTTGTTCCCCCGTAGCCTGAGCTAGCTAGGGGTAGGGTAATGATGTATCCCCCATGGTGCGGTTGGTCCGAGCCCAAGGTCGGGCGAGGCAGAGACTTCTCCTGAGGCCGAGGCCGGGGTCAGGCAAGGACGTGATTCCTCCCGAGGCCGAGGTTGAGGCCGAGCCTTGGGGTCGGGCGAGGCGGAGACCACCTTCCGAGGCCGAGGTTGAGGCCGAGCCCTAGGGTCGGGCGAGGCGGAGACCTCCTTCCGAGGCCGAGGACTAAGGTCGGTCGAGGCGGAGTTTTCTGTTGCGCCCCAGGCTGAACTTGGCTGTTGTCAGCCTCACCCTGGTGGGTGGCACAGCAGTCGGAGCGGGGCGAGCGGCGCTGTTTTCCTGTCAGGTCGGTCAGTGAAAGGGCGAAGTGACTGCGGTCACTTCGACCTTGCCGACTGAAGCACGCGTGTCAGGATAAGGTGTCAGGCGATCCTCGCATTGAATGCGCCTGCGATACGGTCGGTTGGAGAGGTGATTTGGCCAAGGTTGCTTCTCGACGAAGCCTGCTCGAGTTGGGCCTCGGGTGTGCCGAGGGTGCGCCCACTGCCTGAGGAGGCCCTCGGGCGAGACGTAACTTTGTCCGGGACTATAGTTCCCGCCCGAGGCTGGGCTCGGGCGAGGCGAGATCGCGCCCCTTGGGTAGACGAAGCCTTGACCTGAATCGTGCCCATCAGTCTCTGCAGGTTGTGCTGATGGTGGTTACTAGCCGTGTGTAGGAGTGTTGGGGGTACCCCTAATTACGGTACCCGACAGATACCAATTGAAATTCGCCTAGAGAGGGGTGAATAGGCAAAACCTGAAATTTATAAACTTAAACACACACTAAGGCCGGGGTTAGCGTCAGAAACAAATCCGAGTGCGGAAGATTGTTTCTCTTGCCACGAGTTGCTCAAATGATGCGGATGACGTTTGGGAGCAAACTCAAATTAATATTGGCAAGGAAACTTTAGAGAGAGGAAATAGGGAAAACAAATCAAATGGATATCAACACAAGTGGACACGGTGATTTGTTTTACCGAGGTTCGGTTCCAAAGAACCTAATCCCCGTTGAGGAGGCCCCAGAGGCTGGGTCTATTTCAACCCTTTCCCTCTCTCTCGAACGGTCACTTAGACCGAGTGAGCCTTCTCCTTAATCAAACAGGTCACTAAGACCCCGCAAGGACCACCACACACTTAGGTGTCTCTTGCTAGATTTACAAACACTTAGAAATAAGAATGGGAAGAAGAGAAGGCAATCCAAGTGATATGAGCAATAAAAGAACACAAAAGATCCTCTCACAAGCCCTTAAGCACTAGAGTTGATTTTTGAAACTTGGAGTGGATTGATTGCTTTGATTGTGTCTTGGAGTGTTGGACTTTGCTCTTGCAATGAATGAAAACTTTAGAATGCTTGTATTTTTTGAATGAGATGGTTGGGGGTATTTATAGCCCCTAACCACTTCCTAGCCGTTGGCTGACTTTGCTGTCGATGGGCGCACCGGACAGTCCAGTGGTGCACCGGACACTGCACTGTTCATTGTCCGGTGCACGCAACGTCAACTATCCGATAGGGTTTGGAGCAGTTGAGCATTGGTGTCTTCTGTCCTCAAGCGGCACCGGAAAGTCCGGTGGCACACCAGACACTGTCCGGTGACCTCTGACTTTGCTGCTCTGACTCTGCGCGGCACTGTTCATCACTGTTTATCTATGCAGTTCACCATTGGTGCGCAGGGAGCCGTTGCTCTGTTGGCTCACCGGACAGTCTGGTGCACACCAGACAGTCCGGTGAACTATAGCGGAGCGCGCCTGGTGAATTCCCGAGAGTGGTTGGTTCGATTGCGCCTGGGCCTAGGGCACCAGACACTGTCCGGTGCGCCATTTTTCAGCACACTCTAAGTCCTTTGCTCCAAATTTGATTGTGTCCCCAACTGAATTTCTTTCTTGGTTTATGTTGAACCTTATGCACCTGAGATAAATGACATCTTGACAAACTAGTTAGTCACGTGGTTTGTGTTGGTCGTCGACCACCAAAATCGATTATAGGAAATGATTAGGTCCATTTCCCTTTCACTCTCCGTAAGGACCTGTTCGTTGAGTGACCACCCGGGATAATAGTGCAACCATGAGGGTGGAATGGGACGCCCTTAGCTGATTAATTAGATGAACCTGGGGTGTAGTTGGCTTTGCCTAAGGACCGTCAATGGGGGTCGGGGCGTAGTGCTCGCTCTGCCAAGGGGGGTGCAGAGGTTCATTCGATTTGGTTTTGTTAGTCACCCACCTTGGGGAGGTATACTGCGTTTGTACGACTGGCGAAACCTAACGAGCAGCTATACACCATGGGAGTCTTTGTAAAAGGCTACGTAGTGTATCCCTGGCCATTCACCTCGGTAGTGAAGATCGGGTTTGTACAATCCAGGCTGGAAAAGGGATCACGACTCATGGGTAAAGTGTGCAACCTCTGCAGAGTGTTAGAAACTGGTATATCAGCCAAGCTCATGGTTAAGTGCGGCCTTGGGATCCTCTTTGATTAGAAGACTTTGGATACTTTTATGATGATGTTTAATGATTATGGTTATAATTATGATATCTGGTATGTCCTCTTGGATGGAGTACCTTTGGGTAATAAATGGGTTTATTACTAAAACTTGGCTCTACTATTAGTAATAAATACTTGACCAACTAAAAGCAACTGCTTAACCTTAACTCCACATAAAGCTAGTCCACTTTAGCCAAACGGGACATTTGCTGAGTACGTTGATGTGTACTCACCCTTGCTTTACAAACCACCCCCACCCCAGGTTGTCCCCACTGTATTAAGTGCTTAGTAGGAGATGTTGGCAACATGGAGGACTTTGAGGAGTTTCAGGACTACGACGAGTTCTAGTTTTTCTTAGTGGCAAACCCCTAGTCAGCTGCATGTGTAGGCCTTATCTACAATGTTTCGTATTTCCGCTCTTTGATGATATTAATGACTATGCTATGTATTAGACTCTATGGATGTCTTCGACATCTTGATGTAATAAAAGTACATTTCCTCTATTTACTTTGAGCAATGTGTGATGATGTCCAATTATGTAATCACTGTGTACGTGAGTTTCTGATCCTGGCACATACATGGTTCACATTCGGTTTGCCTTCTAACACCGGGTGTGACAGCTATCCTCATCGTCATTGGGATCCATGGTGGCCTAGAATCGAGCCGATGTCACCGCTATCAAACTCTGACAGCTAGGCTTTGAAGGAAATCATTGGGGATGAGGAGAGACACAAAGGAGTCAGATAGCCGAGTGAGAAGTGAGAACAACCGTCTAGTAGATGAATGGCAATTGTGGTAATTTTCCTCAACTTACTATGGGTAGTGGGTCTTTTGTCAAAAATAAGCTAAAATAAGCACCCTTTGAGTAGCTTATGGGATTATCATAATCTCAAGTACTAGATTATATAATCCTATCACATAAGTTGCATGTTTGTTTCCCCGCTAGCTTATTTATGTTGGATTATATAATATAGATAGATTATAATCCCAAGCAAACATGGCCATAGTCTAAATCTTAATGATCATATTGTGTAAAATGGTACATGCACACATGAACTCACTGAATACATGGTGGGAGAATAAATGACCTTGGGTTTGAAGAATATGAAATTGAACCTTGAGTACCTAATTGCATTCTCCATGTCCTTCCATGTGTCCTCCAGACATGCAATAACCATCCACTGCTTTGGAGTCTGTGGGAGCAGAATTGTTTTCACGAAAACCCGACATTGAGGGTATATGTCATCGACGAGATTATACCCATGGTTATACTTTTGGCCATTTATCGTGAAATTCACATTAGGTGCTTCACCCTTGAACACATTAGTGAACGTTGATGAATGGTTGAGCGTGTGTCACATCGTTGTTTGATCCCCACCACCCAAAAAAACATGCTAGATCCACAAGTTATACGAGGCAACCGTCTTGAGCATAATTGCCAGGGATCCAAAGCCCCCTTGTGAACTGTTCTCTCCATCTAACGGGACAGTTCCTCCACTTACAGTGCATGCCATCTATACTCTTTATCATACCAGGAAATCCCCTTTCCTCCCCCTTAGCTAACAGATACCTAAGGTCATCAACAATGGGACAACGACTGTTCTCTACCCCAAAACATACAATAACACCTCTACATAATAGTCCAAGACACTCTAAGACGGTATTTTCTCCCATTTTGATGTATTCATCGATGGAGTCAACAACGCTACACAAGCATGTGTTTTGGTGGGGGAGAAACTACTATGGTTGAGTGCATGGTTTGAATAGTGGGTAGGGGGAGTGCTCACCCAACCTATCTAAGACGTGAAGGAAGAGACTCTTCAAGATGTGATACCTTCGATAAAAATAAAGTGGCATGTAGACATATGGGTCATTGATGTAGTCTTGCATCAACCGGTCGTGGCTAGATATATGATCGCGGTTGATGTATCTCTGATGTTACCTTGGTGGCCTCCTCGACGTGGAAGACTCGGAGGCAAGCTCTATCGCCTGTTGCATTACAGTTTCCTGCAAACAACTTAAACAACTCTTCTTTGACCATGTCAATGTGCGAGCTGGACGAATATATCTCAACAATGTTTGATTCGAATAAAAGGAGTGTGAGAGGACTATGAGGATGTGGTAGAGAAATTCAAAGTGTGAGCGATGTGAATGAGCTCAAGCACTTCTATATTCATAGACTAAGTTTCAGTTTTTTCTAATTTTTATGTTTTTATGAAATTTAAAGTTGAACGAACCAGTCAAAACACGCCATGTGACACTAGGTAGTCGATATCAACCAGTGCCACAACAGTTTGATCGAGTGATCGATCCATATCTACTGCACGATTAAGTCTAATTAGTGTATGATTCGTTCCTTTTATGTTATACTCCATCTATCATAAATAAAATCCATTTTAGCATTTTAATTGGATTCATACAATAATTGTTATATATGTTTTGTATATGTGTCTAGATTCATCATCATCTAACTGAATGTAGACATAAAAACTAAAAGCTAAAACTAATACTATTTTGAAACGAAGGAGATATTAAACATTTACTAATCATAAATTAATTAGGTTTAATAAATCTATCTTATCATTTAATTTTCATCTATGTAATTATTTTTATAATTAGACTATATTTAATACTTATATTTAATATTCAAATATACACTGCTCGAGTAAATCAAACACCACCTAAGAGCATCTCCAAGAGACTAGCTAAATAACTTGTCAAGCTAAATTTTAGGTTAAGTAAAATAATTTTCTAATAGACTAGCCATCTAATTCGTCAAGTTATCCGACTCTCTAAATTAGTCTTTTCGCTAGCTAAGTTTGGCTAGTCATTTCGGCTATCGAAACTAAATTGGTTGTTGGAGAGTTAATGAAATATATGGAGTGTAATCTTTATTTTATGAAGAGGTAAATCCCTTGGAGTTGCTCTGACTACGGAGGCAGTACTTTGGCCAAAAGAAGTCAAATTGGCTTGAGCCGAGGTTCAGCCGTTCAGGTCGCCGACGCCGCGCACGTCCCATCCGATGGCTGCCGCAGTCCACCTCCGGCCTCTCCACTCGTTCGCCTTCCCTCTCCCCGCAGTGAAGGCCGCGCCCAGCTGGCTCCCGCTCCAGGCGAAACCCGGCGCGCGGAGGACGGGCAGCCGCGTTGCTCTGCTCGTCCCCTCCGCGTCTGCCCCCGCGCCAGCGTCTCCATCTCCCTCGGGCAAGGATGGCACCACTGCGTCGGCTGCGACAAAGTGGGTGGAGTGGATCCCGCGCGCTGCGGCAGGCGCTGGGTCGGCAGTGGGCCCCGAGCAGGTGCTCAGGCTCATCTCTGGCGCCGCGGCCACGCCCATCTGCCAGTTCGTTGACAGCCCGCGAACCTTTCTCCATTCCGTCGACCCGCGCGTCAAGCTGGTACGTGACATCTGGCGTCCCCGCTTACCCCTACACGCGTACTGGATAAGTGGATAGGCTTACCATGCGGTAGGAGTGGGCGGGGAGGGTGCATGGGTGGTGTTTGTGGGAATGTTGCCGCGAGAGTGAAGCGATAAATAGAATGCGAATGTGTCAATCTATCTGTCAGTGCCCCGTTGCTGTGCTAAAGCTATCGTGATTGGGATGCAAATCAGTGAATGGATTGTCGAGGAGGGAGGCAGGCAAACATTCCCAGCTTGTTGTTTTATTCATTCTCAGCAACTGTGCAAACGTGCGTATTCTCTAGCTGACCTTGAGTCCTATAGGGGGGTGATTGATTCGCTTCATATGCCTCAGCTGGTGGGATGCAAGTTTGTGCTGTTTGGTTTCCTATACCGTTTTTTGGGCCTGGTTCGCGGGATGCAAAAGAGGCCTCTACTCTGCAGATACACAGATTTTAGGCGTTTCTGGGGACCTAGTCTTGCTGGGTGCAGGTGCTTACTCAGCTAATGATGATATTAATATATAATGAGTAAATATCAAGTGTTATTAATATGTTTTAAAAAGTTTAAGACATACAATGATAAAAGAAGAAATTTAAAGAAAGTACTTATACAAAATAAAAACCATAATCATAACTTTGTATTATTTTTTTATTTCATGCAACATATCTTTATATGGACAACCAAACATCATCTCTTCTCATTTAGTCTAAGTATGTACAATTAACCAAGCATGATAGTATTGCATGTGCTCAGCCTGTCCCCTAGGGCCTGGCTCTCAGATACGAGCCAGACACTGCTTGTCCACGAACCAATTACCCCCATGAAACCAACTCCAGCAGACTCCCCCTCCAGATCCCCATTTAGCATGACACACAGCCTGCCCAACAGCAGTCTACGGTTCTCTGATATGGCCATATCATACTACCAACTTTTACCATACCAGTTTTCAGTTTTTCTGCCCCTTTTCTGTATTAACATAAATTTGACCAAAGTTTAAAGATGAACTGAATAATTTGTGGTTTTTGACCTGCTAAAATTAAACAATTCATATCAGTGTTATTAAAACTACGTTTAAACGATGTTTAAACTACGTTTAAATGTCAAAACTCTAATTAGAGTTTGAAATCACGTTTTAGCGTTTTGGCGTTCTAAACTGTAAAACGCAGTGTTTTATGCATTTTAGACCATTAACTATTTTTGGGCCCAGTCTATTAGTTGCTTTTGGGGTTCAATCCAGCTCATGGGTGAAGTTTTGGTAAGCCACTAACCTCTCTGTTTTGGTATTTAACTTCATATTATTGTCCGAAATTATGATATATTGGTATTTTTCCTATGTTGTTTAAAACTACGTTTAAACAAAGTTTAAACGTTTAAAAGTCAAAATTTCACCCATGAGCGTTCCAACGTTTTATCATTTTAATAACCTTGATTCATATACTTCTTTCTGTAGGTGTGGCTCTTGTCCCTTGTTGTCCTACCAGCCAGGTCAAATATTTATATGCGGTTTGGTTTGGTAGTATTCCTGGCCCTTATTTCAATGTGGGTTTTACCAAATCATGTTTGGAAGGTATGATTTTATATTCCATCGAACTTTATTTGCAGAGAATTTATTTGTGCTTAGCTAGCGAATTGTGGTTTCAATTGTCTTCTATTTGTTTCGAGTTTTCGTATGATGCTGATACATGTCGCATATAGCATAACTTTACATAGGTAGTTGCAGCTTATGGTGTTTGGTACGTCCATTCGATGTGTTAGTATCTTTAGTCTGATGCAGCAAAGCTGTGATGTCTGGCTTTAACTTCATCCTTGGTTGCACATTCGTTGTAATGCAGCTGTTCATTTTCCTTCTAGGATTCAGCTAATTATTTAGCACTTTGCTCAGTGGTTTTTGTTCCATCGTATGTTCAACTTTTATTGTGGGATGTGCTTGTTTCTACTACCTGTAAACAAAACCACATTCTCTGTAGGATCAACTTGGAAGGGTTACTCTTCTTTCAGGATTCATATTCATCATGCTGGGATTTGGTGCTGATGGTGCACCTTCATTAGTCCAGATGAGAACGCCTCCACCTTCTGTTCTAGGCATACCGAACATTCCTTGCTCCACAAGTGGGTATTCTTACACAATCTTGAAACTGGGACCACTGCAATTTACAAGGAAAGGCCTATCATTAGCAAGTACTTCAGCAAGCCTCTCCTTTGCAGTATGTCCTTCACTTACAAGTATTTTAGGCAAACTCTTTGGCTTAATCCTTCATTATCTTACACTTTTTTATGCCTTTTGTTTACACCCAACAAATCACACCTGATGGAGAGCACACTGTAGAGTGACTTGGTTTGCACATGAAACTATATAATATGCACTCCCAAATTTGTTGTTTGTATGCAGATATTCCAAAGTGCAAGTCTCTGCTTGACAACAACCACTCCTGAGCAGCTTGCTTCTGCTTTGTGGTGGTTTATGAGTCCACTGAAGCATATCGGTGTGCCAGTGCCTGAGATAATACTTACATTACTACTCTCATTGAGGTTTATCAATTTAGTATTTGATGAGGCAAGTATTTTGTGGTAACCACAAAGTACCTTTTCTTTCTGTCTAGACATATACTCTGCTATTTGAGATCTAACTTTGGAGCCTGATATTGTTCACATATCCAACCAGGTTCGCAACTCAGCTCTAGCGATTGTAGCACGCCGGATAAATTGGAAAAAGCTGACAGCTATGGAAACTATAGATAGTAAGTACCTTCTACATACTGGAAAAAAACTTCCTGCATTTCTAACCAATGGCTTTAAAAGAACTGGTTAAACACTCCCAGAAGGCCAGAACCCAAACACTCTAGACCTGCTAGTTGCTTGTGAGGAGCAGGAATCAAAAACTAGTTTATCGTTGGTTAATATTAATAGTGAATTGCCCACCTCCCTCCACCAGCTTAAGCTTTTAGGTTGAATTGATTGGTGCATGCAATTCAATATGGTCCAAAGGTCTCGAGTTTAAATTCTGGTTAGTGCAATTAAATAAAATAATCGTTGCTCGCTTCTATTTCATGTCCGAGGCCTGAGAGAGGCTCGACGTATAGGGGAATGTTACAAGTGAATTTTCCATCTATCCATCACCTTAAGCTTTTAGGTTGAACTAGTCGGTGCATGCAACTCAATAGTTAATATTGTTGTTTATTCTTATCAATGCACCTGAAATTAACCTACACTGTCCAAAATAATTTAGCAGTAGACTTGCAGTATATGATCTCTTAAGCAACTAGTGAGATGTTTGTGTTCCAGTCTTTCAGCATTGATAATTTTTTCCAAGTAATCTATTCTAGTGATAAGATTGGGGGAAGAATGAGATGCCATGCATTGCTAAAATTAAAAGCAATCCAGTCTTTTAGCCAGCCACTGGGGGAGTTCCCTCTCACGGGGGCTCATCGGCGGCCGGTGTCCTCTACGGCGGGGTGGATGGGTCGCTGTTCCACGGCAGCAGCGTTCCGCCCCCGGTGTCTAGGGGCCAGTGCTCGTCCCCGCCAGCAGCACCACCGACAGCACCCGCGGCATCCGATCCCCTGCCTCCACGATTCTACAAACTGGAGTTCACAACATACGACGGCACTGCTGACCCTGTAAATTGGCTCAATCAATGTGAGCAATTTTTTCGGGGCCAACGCACGCTCGCTTCCGACCGCACATGGCTGGCCTCATACCACTTGAGGGGCACGGCCCAGACGTGGTACTACGCCCTCGAGCAGGACGAGGGCATGCCGACGTGGGAACGGTTCCGGGAACTCTGCCACCTGCGTTTCGGGCCGCCAATACAGGGCAGCCGACTTGCGGAGTTGGGCCGGCTTCCCTTTCAGTCCACGGTGCAGGAGTTCGCCGAGCGCTTCCAAGCGCTTGCGTGTCACGTCGACAGCGTATCCTCGGTTCAGCGGGCGGAACTCTTCGTCGGTGGCCTTCCCGACCACATACGGGTGCAAGTGCAGATGCACCATCCACGGGATCTTCAGACCGCCATGTACTATGCTCGCACATTTGAGCTATGCACGGCGGCCGCACAGCCGGCTCCGACATCCCGCCCCACGCGACACGCCCCTCGCCCGGCCCAGCAGCCACCGGCACGTGCGCAAGTGGGGGGGGCAACCTCCTGCAGCGGCGCATACACCTCCAGGGGGCGCCCCTTTCGTCGGCTCACGCCGGCGGAGATGCAAGAGCGACGCCGTCAAGGGCTGTGCTACAACTGTGACGAGCTATATGTTCCGGGTCACGTGTGCCAGCGCCTCTTCTATTTGGAGTGCGGGGACTACGTCGTCGACGAGGGCACGCCCGCGGCTACCGATGACGCAGGACTGCAGGCTGCGTCCGTCCAGGACCCTGAGGCCGCCATTGCTTTTGTGGTCTCCCTCCAGGCACTCGCAGGCATTCACACAGAGAGCTCCATGGTGCTTCCGGTGATGGTCAAGGGGGAGCGACTTATGGCTCTGCTGGACACCGGCTCCACGCATAACTTCCTCCAGAGTGCCACCATGAGTCGTTTGGGGCTAGTACCCGCCGCAGGGGAGCACCTCAGGGTCACTGTCGCAAATGGTGACAACCTTCGCTGCGCCGGGGTGGCTCGCGATGTGCCCATCTCCATCGAGAACGAGCACTTCTCCATCACGTGCGTCGACCTCGACTTGGGTTGCTTCGACTTCATCCTCGGCGTCGACTACCTGCGGACCTTAGGGCCCATCACTTGGGACCTCGAGGCCATGATGATGGCATTCCAGCACGACGACCACCGTGTATTGTGGCGGGGCATCGGGGGTGCCGACCCTCCTGATCCTCGAGCCTCCGTAGCAGCGGTGGTAGCCGCAAGTGACCAGCAACCCATGCTGGACCGACTTCTTCTTCAGCATGCCTCCACATTCGAGGAGCCCCGAGGCCTGCCGCCGGCCCGACCATACGACCACCGCATCCATCTGCTCCCGAGAACAGCACCGGTCGCCGTGCGACCATACCGATACCCCCAGCTGCAGAAGGATGAGCTGGAGCGCCAGTGCGACGCCATGCTCACCCAGGGGATTATCCACCCTAGCAATTCGCCATTCTCGGCGCCGGTACTCCTTGTTCGCAAGGCGGATAAGTCCTGGCGCTTCTGCATCGACTACCGCGCCCTCAACGCCAAGACTGCCAAGGACAAGTTTCCCATCCCCGTCGTGGACGAGCTTCTTGACGAGCTCCATGGAGCTCGCTTCTTCACCAAGCTCGATTTGCGCTCGGGCTATCATCAGGTGCGGATGTGCGTCGACGACATCGCCAAGACGGCGTTCCGCACTCATCATGGCCACTATGAGTTCCTAGTGATGCCGTTCGGGCTTTCCAATGCCTCGACGACATTCCAGGCCTTGATGAACGACGTCCTACGGCCGTACCTAAGGAGGTTTGTGCTCGTCTTCTTCGACGACATTCTTATCTACAGCTCGTCATGGGCGGAGCATCTGCAGCAAGTCGCCATCGTCCTGAATGAGCTTCGGGCGCACCAGCTCCACCTAAAGCGCTTGAAGTGCTCATTCGGGGCGCCTTCGGTGGCCTATTTGGGCCACGTCATCTCCAAGGACGGTGTGGCCATGGATGTCGCCAAGGTGGCGACAGTCACCTCGTGGCCAACACCGCGCTCCGCCCGGGGTCTCCGTGGTTTCCTGGGCTTGGCCGGTTACTACCGGAAATTCATCCGGGACTTGGGCCTCATTGCAGCGCCCCTGACACGTCTTCTGCGCCGAGACGCCTTCGCATGGGATGAGGAGGCCGCGGAGGCCTTCCAAGCGCGCCCTCACCACGGGGCCAGTCCTCCAGATGCCCGACTTCGACAAGGACTTCATGGTGGACTACGACGCCTCCGGCATGGGGTTCGGCGCCGTCCTACACCAGGGCGCCGAGCCTCTCGCTTTCTTCAGCAGGCCGTTCGCCGCTCGCCGCCTCAAGCTGGCGGCATATGAGCGCGAGCTGATTGGGCTGGTGCAGGCAATACGCCATTGGCGCCCTTACTTGTGGGGGCGTCATTTTATTATTCGTACTGACCATTACAGCTTGAAGTTCTTGCTGAACCAGCGCTTGTCGACCGTGCCTCAGCACCAATGGATCAGCAAGCTCTTTGGCTACGACTTCGACGTCATGTACCGTCCAGGACGCCTCAACGTCGTAGCAGACGCCTTGTCCCGCCGCGACACTGAGGAGGGCAGCACCAGCTTCGGGTCAGCCTTATGCGTGCGCTCGGGGCCGTCTTTCACCTTCATCGACGACATCCGCCGTGCGACGT
Source organism: Zea mays (assembly GCF_902167145.1). Taxonomy (NCBI): domain Eukaryota; kingdom Viridiplantae; phylum Streptophyta; class Magnoliopsida; order Poales; family Poaceae; genus Zea; species Zea mays. The sequence goes on along the minus strand of NC_050103.1, from coordinate 90,331,617 downwards.
CGCACGGGGACGATGCTAAGGATGTGCGCCGGCGCTTCGAGGCGGGCGAGCTGCAGGGCCCATGGCGCATCGACGACGGGCTACTACTCCATGGTAACCGCATCTACGTGCCGGGCCATGCTGACCTGCGCCACCAGGCCCTCTCCCTGGCCCACTCCGCCGGCCATGAGGGCATCCAGAAGACTCTACATCGCCTACGAGCGGATTTCTACATCCCCGGCGACCGTGCATTGGTGCGGGACTTGGTGCGCACCTGTACCACATGCCAGCGCAATAAAACGGCGACATCGCAGCCGGCAGGGCTGTTGCAACCGTTGGAAGTGCCCTCGCAAGTGTGGGCTGATATCTCCATCGACTTCATTGAAGGATTGCCCAAGGTGGGTGGCAAGTCGGTGATCCTGACGGTCGTCGATCGCTTCTCCAAATATGCACACTTCATCGCGCTCGGGCACCCCTACACTGCGACAACGGTCGCTCGAGCGTTCTTCGAGGGCATTGTTTGTCTACACGGCTTCCCCTCCTCCATCGTCAGCGACAGAGACCCCGTCTTTACGGGGCACGTCTGGCGCGACCTCTTCGGGATGGCAGGCGTGAAGCTGCTCATGAGCACCGCCTTCCATCCACAGACGGACGACCAGTCCGAGGTGGTCAACAAGGTGCTCGCTATGTACCTGCGCTGCGTCACAGGCGATCGACCCCGTGCGTGGGTCGACTGGCTCGCGTGGGCGGAATACTGCTACAACACCTCCTTCCACACCGCTCTGCGAGCCACCCCCTTTGAGGTGGTCTACGGTCGTTCCCCGCCGCCCATCCTGCCCTATACACCAGGGTCAGCGCGGACAGAGGCGACTGAGACTCTTCTACGCAGTCGGGACGAGATACTTGCTGAATCTCGTCAACGTCTTCTTCAAGCCCAACAGATGTCCAAGAAATACTATGAAGCCAACCACCACGACGTGGAGTATGCTGTGGGAGACTGGGTTTGGCTGCGCCTGCTGCACCGAACGGCGCAGTCCTTGAACCCCCGTGCCAAGCGCAAGCTTGGGCCGCGCTATGCGGGGCCATTTCAAGTGGTGGAACGCATCGGCAGCGTCGCCTACCGTCTACAGCTTCCGGACGGGGCGCGCATCCACGACGTTTTCCATGTAGGGCTGCTGAAGCCTCACCATGGCGAACCTCCAGCAACTCCGGCCTCCCTTCCGCCGGTCATGGATGGACGCATCCTCTCGGGGCCGGAGCGCGCCCTTCAGGCGCAGCAGCGCCGGGGCGTTTGGCGCGTGCTGATCAAGTGGCGCGGCCTCCCTGAAGACGACGCAACGTGGGAGACAGTCGACGAGTTCAAGGCGCACTACCCAGACTTCTAGCTCGAGGACGAGCTGTTTGCGCAGGCGGGGAGAGATGTTATGACCGGCCGCCACTATAGGCGCCGGGCAACAGCATAAAGCATGTAGATAAGGATTAGAAGATAAGATTGCATGCAGATAAGGATTAGAAGATAAGATTTGTTAGAGAGAAGATAGGGATTAGAAGATAAGATTTGTTAGAGAGAAAAGAGGAGATCTATCTCATTAGATAAAGACTAGAAGGGAGTATAAATAATTGTAAGCACCACTCTATAGATCAAGCAGGAACAAGATTGTTCCGGCTTCCCAGAGGGAGCCGGGAGATTACTGTGACCTAGCTGCCCCTTTCCTCGCGCCTCTCTCCTCTCACGCGCAGTGAACACGGCGCCCCGCCGCTGTGCATTGCGCCTCAAACCCCGGCCACTAATCACCCACCACTACAACCTGCGATCAATCCGGGAATCCGCCCCGATTCCTATCACCTACACTGTCCAAAGTAATTTAGCAGTAGACTTGCAGTATATGATCTCTTAAGCAACTAGTGAGATGTTTGTGTTCCAGTCTTTCAGCATTGATAATTTTTTCCAAGTAATCTTCAGAGAACAAAAGAAAGACCTGCATATGGTCTTCATAGACTTGGAGAAGGCTTATGACAAAGTACCTAGGAGTGTAATGTGGTGGGCCTTGGAAAAACACAAAGTAGCAACAAAGTACATTAATCTTATTAAAGATATGTACACTAATGTTGTGACAAGTGTCCGAACAAGTGATGGAGACACCGATGACTTTCCAATTAACATAGGACTACATCAAGGGTCGGCTTTGAGCCCTTATCTTTTCGCTTTGGTGATAGATGAGGTCACAAGGGACATACAAGGAGTTTTACCGTGGTGTATGCTTTTTGCCGATGATGTGGTACTTATTGAGGAGAGTAGGAGTGGTGTTTCTCAAAAGTTGGAATTGTGGAGGCAGACGCTGGAAGCAAAAGGTTTTAGGCTTAGTAGGTCTAAAACAGAGTATATGAAGTGTGATTTCAGTGCCATGGGGTATGAGGATGGCGATGTTAGTCTTGATGGGCAAGTGGTACCCAAGAAAGACACTTTTCGTTACTTAGGATCAATGCTTCAAAAGGAGGGAGACATCGATGAGGATGTCAGTCATAGAATTAAAGCCGGATGGTTGAAGTGGCGACAAGCTGCGGGTGTCTTATGCGACCACCGGGTGCCACACAAACTAAAAGGCAAATTCTACAGGACAGCAATCCGGCCGGCTATGTTGTATGGAGCAGAATGTTGGCCCACTAAAAGACGACATGTCCAACAACTAAGTGTGGCAGAGATGCGTATGTTGCGCTGGATATGTGGCCACACAAGGAGAGATCGAGTCCGGAATGATGATATACGAGAGAGAGTAGGAGTGGCGCCAATTGAGGAGAAGCTTATGCAACATCGCTTGAGATGGTTTGGACATATCCAACGAAGACCTGAAGAGGCACCAGTGCATATCGGAATAATTAGGCGTCCCGAAAATGTGAAGAGAGGTAGAGGTCGACCAACTTTGACGTGGACAGAGGCTGTGAAGAGAGACCTGAAGGAGTGGAATATTGACAAAGAGCTCGCCGCAGATAGGAAGGGGTGGAAGTGTGCAATTCACGTGCCAGAACCCTGATTGATAGTTTCGCTTTTCCTCCTTAATCGTTTGACCTTTTCTTGTGTCCATTTTAGATCTTGCTGGTCCTTGTGGGTTTTATCTCTTTTATGTGTTTCCCCGTTTCGTTGTTTTCGGTTCTCCTTTGCCTTTGTTTCCCTTTTCTGTTCTTTGGGGGTTGAGCTCTGAGGTTTTCATACGGGGTTTCATCTCTAGCCTACCCCAACGTGCTTGGGACAAAAAGGCTTTGTTGTTGTTGTTGTTGTAATCTATTCTAGTGATAAGATTGGGGGAAGAATGAGATGCCATGCATTGCTAAAATTAAAAGCAATTTAGTAGGCTATCTCAAAATGCATACATAGTTTTGAAAACTAAGTTCATAGTGACCAAAACTATATTTCTGCAGTACCTTTTACTCCATTTGTTTATTTTTACATGTTGTATTAGCTTTGTTCTATGTCAAACATTTGTACCTTTGACCATCGCTTTTAAAAACTTTATATAAATTCATGACACATGATTTATATTTTTAGATTAACTGTGATAAATACTTTCATAATATATAACTTGTAAGTTGTATGTTGTGAAGTTATAACATTTTTTTAAAATATGATTAAAGATTGTAATATTTAACTTAAGACAAAGCTAATGTGACATGTAAAAACAAACGGAGGGAATATGTTGCAATTCTTCTAGTTCTGTTGTACTCATTCTATGCATGAGATCTTATATGACAGGAGTCTTGGACTACAATTAATTGCTTTTACATGATATCTGTATGAAAACATTAACTGTAATATCTTATGTGCAACTGTAGTTTTCTTCAGCTATGTCCAACGGATATTTAAAAATATATTTGATCATGCGGAGCAAATATCCAAGGTTAGTTTTTTCTTTCCTTTTCTCTTTTTGTTTTCACTGACTTGAGTTATAATAAATGCATTGTGAGTTGCAAATTCCTAAAAAAGGTAATTTGCTGAACATAGCCCCCGGTTTTGAGTTAGGTATGTATTTTGAGCTGCTGTGCAAGACAAATGACTTTGAAACTGTTAAATACAAGTGGATCGTCGTCTTCCCTTCATTAGTTTAAACTTTTGGATTGAACCGATTGGTGCATGCAACTTAATATGATATCAAAGTTAGAGGTCTTAATTTTGAATTTTAATTAGCGCAATTAAATAAAATAATTGTTGCTCGCTCTTATTCAACATTTGAGGCTTGAGAGAGCCTTGACGTGAGGGGGAGTTGACGTGAGGGGGAGTGTTAGAATATAAGTGATTTTTTCACTTCTCTCCATTAGATTAATATTTTGGATTGAACTGGTCGGTGCATGCAACTCAATAGAAACCAAAACTATTTGTCCCGGATCAAATAAACTTTACAAGTGACGGTAGGATGATACTGTTCTAAATGCGAAAGGGCCTATAGCCGAGTTGGTTAGGTGGTCTGAGTCACACTCCTCATGTCATGGGTTCGACTCCCCATTTGAGCGAATTTTCAGGCTATGGTTAAAAAGATCCCCTCGTCTGTCCCACGCCAAAGCACAAGTCTAAGGCCTGACCCTAGTTGTGGTCGTTCTCACATGGGCTACGGTGCCGCTGTGTATGAGTGAGGCAGAGGTTCGGGGGTTTTATCGACCTGCATGAAAAGGTATTCTTCTTAATATAATGCCATGGGGGGCGGTCTTACCTCCGCAGGCCGAGTTTTACTGTTCTAAAAAATTGCATTAGATCCATGGAACAAGGAATTGCCTTAAATGTACAGGTTTGTTAACTCTTGCTGATATTGGTTCCTGATGCAACCATAAATCATGCCTGTATTTGCTAGCATTCAACTATGTGACTGGCTGGTCCATCTCAAAGTAGAACCAATTATTTACATGAAGCACACGCTAGTTATTTTTTCTAAGTTTAACTGGACACTGGCCAAACTAGTTAGGGATCGCACAATTGTGTTGCACTGTTGGAACATGTCAAGACTTGTGTATAGATCACATACCATCTCACCTTATTGACCTGAAGTTAGCACATTGTGGTAGACGAGAAAACACAAAAAGGATACATAGTCTGAATGAAAAGAAAAGCACTCTTCCAATGATATTGGGAGCTCACAAAAAGTGTGAAACTTGATTATATTGCTCTGATGCTCAGGGCGGTTCCTGACTTTTCAGGGCCCAGTGCAAAATTCGATATGGAGGCTGATGGAATAAGTCTTGAGCATCTAGAGGACAGCCTGCTTTTGACTGTCCTCTGTAGTCCTTTAGCATCTAGAGGACAGCTTGACTGTCCTCTGTAGTCTCTTTAGCATCTAGAGGACATCAGTCGCTTTTTGACTGTCCTCTGTAGTCGCTTTAGCATCTAGAGGACAACAGTCGCTTTTGACTGTCCTCTGTAGTCTCTTTAGCATCTAGAGGACAATCCTGTTGTGTAGTGTGTGTGAGAAGGTGTGGTAGTGCAGCCCCTAGGGCTATAAATATGTGTCCCCAACCCCTCTAAGGGTATGGCATTGTGCAGTGTTTGAGGAAATAAACAGAAAATTGCCCCAACTCATAGTGTCATCCTCTTGATGAGAGTTAGAGTCCCCTTGCTTACAATTGGTATCAGAGCCAAACTATCCTGTAGCCTAAACATCTCTTGCTCATCTCCTTCCCGCGTCTCTCCCCACACTCAGTCGGCAGCAAGAGCTCCAACTGTTCCTTCCTCTCCTGCTCAGACGAGCAACCTTTCGTCTGAGACAGCCTCTTCCACACGCAGCGACCCCTCACTAGCCCACCATGTCCCTACGCTCGGTCACTTCGAGTGCACGGCGCCAGCAGGAAGCCGAGGTCGCCGCGGCACAAGAACGAGAGCGAGCAGCAGCAGCGGCTGCAGCGACAGCGGCGAGGGCAGCACGGTTGGCGGCGGCGGAACTGGCAGCGGCGAGAGCGGAAGTAGAAGCAGCGGAGGCGGCGGATGCTGCACGTGCGGCGGCAACAGAGCTCGAGGTTCTGCGCGGCAGTAGAGCTGGCAGCTCTGCTTCTGTCGACGACAACACCGACGAAGAGCTCAGGCTGGCGAGGGAAGCAGCGCGAGAGCAGGCGGCACAGTGGGCAGCCGCGCATCCCCATGGGGGCGCGCGTGGCGGCAGCCCGGATAGGCGCCGACGCGCTGACGGCGCTCCTAACGGGGGCGCACGCGGCGGCAGCCTAGACGGGCGTAGACGCGCCGGCGGTGCTCCCGGCGGCGGCGACCGAGTCAACGGAGATCGCGGCCTCTACAGGCGGCGCAGTTCTCCCTCCCCGGATCGGTACCATGGTCGCCGCATGGCCCAGGCCATTGTCAGGGACATCGGTCCCGGCGGTGGGTGGCCTACCCTCACCAAGACCAACTACGTCGAGTGGGCCGCGGTGATGAGGGTACGGCTCCAGGTTCGCCACATGTGGGAAGCAGTTCGTTACGACGACGTCGACTACCATGAGGATCGGCGGGCGCTGGATGCCCTCATTGCTGCAGTCCCGCCCGAGATGCAGTTTCCGCTTTCCCAGAAGCGGACTGCCAAGGAGGCCTGGGATGCCATCGCTGTGACCCGCATCGGCAGCGATCGTGCCCGCAAGACCACACTGCAGGCACTTCGCAAGGAGTGGGAGAACCTGGCCTTCAAGCCAGGTGAGGATGTTGATGACTTTGCTCTCCGCCTCAACACTCTGTTGCAGAAGATGGTGCAGTTCGGCGACGACACCTACGATGAGGAGAGAGCTGTTGAGAAGCTTTTCCGTTGCATCCCCGAGAAGTACAGGCAGATTGCTCGCTCAATCGAGTCTCTGCTAGACCTCTCCACGATGACGATCGAAGAGGCGATTGGTTGCCTCAAGGTGGTCGACGGCGACGAACCACAGGCTCTCTCTGGGCCTATCACTATCGGCGGGAAGCTACATCTCACTCGGGAGCAGTGGGAGGCCTGCCAGGGTGACAAGAAGGGGGAGTTCTCCTCGACACGAGGCCGCAAACGCGGCAAGCCGCGCAAGGCGCGTGGAGGCGCCCAGGCCGGGGCGCGAGGACATGCTGAGGGTGGTGCACGTGGAGGTGCCCAAGGCGGCGCCGTCGGCAACAAGAAGCCGGCACGAGACGACGGCTGCCACAACTGCGGCAAGCTTGGCCACTAGGCCAGGGATTGTCGGCAGCCACGACGTGGCCAGGCCAACGTCGCACAGGCGGAGGCGGAGGAGGAGGCCCTGCTCCTGGCACATGCAAGCATCGAGCCATCACCAGCGGCACCGGCCGCAGCGGCACTCCTCCACCTTGATGAGTCGAAAGCACGCGCTTTCCTCGGTGACGGCTCCAACAAGAACATGATCGAAGGATGGTGCCTCGACACCGGCGCCACTCATCACATGACCGGCCGACGAGAGTTCTTCACCGAGCTTGACTCTAGCGTCCGAGGCTCCGTCAAGTTTGGGGATGCCTCCGGCGTAGATATCAAGGGCGCCGGCTCAGTCGTCTTCACCGCCGCGTCTGGTGAGCACAGGCTGCTCACCGGAGTCTACTACATCCTCGCGTTGAGGAACTCTATCATCAGCTTGGGACAGCTGGATGAGAACGGTTCGCGCGTGGAGGTCGAGCACGGAGTCATGAGGATCTGGGATCCCTCTCGTCGCCTTCTTGCCAAGGTATGCAGGAGTCCAAATCGGCTATACATCCTCAATGTGAAGGTAGCACAACCTTGCTGCCTTTCTGCTCGTCGAGACGACGGGGCATGGCAGTGGCACGAGCGCTTCGGGCACCTTAACTTCGAGGCCCTGAAGCGGCTCAGTGCCAAGGAGATGGTACGAGGCCTGCCGTGCCTTGACCATGTGGAGCAATTCTGCGATGTCTGCGTGCTGACAAAGCAGAGACGACTCCCCTTTCCCCAGCAGTCGAGCTTCCGAGCCAAGGAGAGGCTCGAGCTCGTGCATGGGGACTTGTGTGGCCCGGTGACACCACCCACACCGGGAGGACGACGCTACTTCCTGCTGCTCGTCGACGATCTCTCCCGCTACATGTGGGTGATGATCCTTGGCAGCAAGGGAGAGGCTGCGAACGCCATCAGGTGTGTGCAGGTCGTTGCGGAGGCGGAGTGCGGCCGCAAGCTGCGCGTGCTGCGCATCGACAACAGCGGCGAATTCACGGCGGCTGAGTTCGCGTCGTACTGTGCGGATGAGGGCGTTCAGCGCCACTACTCCGCGCCGTACAGCCCACAGCAGAACGACGTCGTCGAGTGGCGCAACCAGACGGTTGTGGGGATGGCTCGGGCTCTCCTCAAGCAGAGAGGAATGCCAGCTGTCTTCTGGGTAGAGGCGGTGGTGACAGCGGTTTACATCCTCAACCGCTCGCCCACCAAGGCTCTCAATGGGATGACACCGTACGAGGCTTGGCATGGGCGCAAGCCGGCGGTCTCTCACCTACGGGTCTTCGGCTGCCTCGCGTTCACCAAGGAGCTTGGCCACATCAGCAAGCTCGACGATAAGAGCACCCCGGGGGTGTTCAATGGCTACGCGGAGTTCTCAAAGGCCTACCGCATCCTTGACCGAAGAACACAGCGTGTGCGCACGGCGCGCGACGTAGTGTTCGACGAAGGGCGAGGATGGGCGTGGGACAAGGCGGTGGACGATGGCACGACTCCGACGTACGACTTCACCATCGAGTACGTCCACTTTGAGGGAGCTGGGGGAGTAGGCAACTCCTCTACGAGCTTGTCTACCCCAGCCCCCAAGTCTCCACCGACTCCAGCGCCACACTCTCCAGCTCTTGCTACAACGAGCTCTTCACCACCACACACTCCAGCCACGACTCCGGCTACAGCGAGCTCTTCGCCACCACGTACTCCAGCACCGACGGTACCCTCTCCGGGAACGTCCTCTCCGACACCAGCTCGTGTCGAGCACGACCCAGTGGAGCTCGTGACCCCTCTGTCCCGCGACGAGGAGCACGTCGACGCGTGCTACGACGGCGAGCCGTTGCGGTATCGAAGGGTGGAGGGCCTTCTCATCGACCCGTCGGTGCCAGGCCCTGCATCTCGCATTCTGGCAGGAGAGTTGCATCTTGCATGCGACGATGGTGAGCCTCGGTCTTTCGCGGAGGCCGAGAAACATGCGGCTTGGCGTGCCACGATGCAGTCGGAGATGGACGCGGTTGAGACGAACCGCACCTGGGAGCTCGCTGATCTCCCTCATGGTCATCGCACGATCACCCTTAAATGGGTGTTCAAATTGAAGAGGGATGAAGCCGGCGCCATCGTCAAGCATAAGGCTCGCTTGGTGGCACGCGGTTTCTTGCAGCAGGAGGGGATCGACTTCGACGATGCCTTCGCCCCTGTAGCACGGATGGAATCCGTGCGACTCCTCGCGCTGGCAGCCCTGGAGGGCTGGCATGTTCATCACATGGATGTCAAGTCGGCGTTTCTTAACGGCGACTTAAAGGAGGAGGTCTACGTACACCAGCCGCCAGGTTTTGCGATCCCTGGCAAGGAAGGCAAGGTGTTGCGCCTGCGCAAGGCCCTCTACGGCTTGCGACAGGCACCAAGGGCGTGGAATGCCAAGCTGGATTCCACGCTCAAGAGGATGGGCTTCATGCCAAGCCCCCACGAGGCGGCCATCTATTGGCGGGGCAATGGAGAAAATGCCCTGCTGGTGGGTGTCTACGTCGACGACTTGGTGATCACCGGTGCCAAGGATGCAGAGGTGGCAGCGTTCAAGGGAGAGATGAAGGCCACCTTCCAAATGAGTGACCTGGGGCATCTCTCCTTCTACCTGGGGATTGAGGTGCACCAGGGCGACTCCGGGATCACACTTCGCCAGACCGCCTACGCCAAGCGCATTGTTGAGCTGGCTGGGCTCACCGACTGCAACCCAGCTCTCACTCCGATGGAGGAGAGGCTGAAGCTGAGTCGCGACAGCACGACGGAGGAGGTGGATGCTACACAGTACCGGCGTCTTGTGGGGAGCCTTCGCTACCTCGTCCACACACGGCCAGACTTGGCATACTCCGTCGGCTACGTTAGTCGGTTCTTGCAGCGACCGACGACGGAGCATGAGCAGGCTGTGAAGAGGATCATCCGCTATGTTGCGGGGACTCTCGACCACGGTCTCTACTACCCGAGGTGCCCTGGGGAGGCACACCTTGTCGGGTACAGCGATAGCGACCACGCCGGCGACATCGACACCAGCAAGCGGGATCCTCTTCTTCCTCGGCAAGTGCCCCATCAGCTGGCAGTCGGTCAAGCAGCAGGTGGTGGCCATGTCCAGCTGCGAGGCCGAGTACATAGCGGCGTCCACTGCTTCGACTCAGGCTCTCTGGCTGGCTCGACTGCTCGGTGATCTCCTCGGGAGAGACACTAGAGCGGTGGAACTCAGGGTGGACAGCCAGTCCGCTCTGGCATTGGCCAAGAACCCCGTGTTCCATGAACGGAGCAAGCACATCCGGCTGAGATACCACTTCATCCGAGACTGCTTGGCAGAAGGGAGCATCAAGGCGCGCTACATCAACACCAAGGATCAGCTTGCAGACCTGCTCACCAAGCCCCTTGGGAAGATCAAGTTTGTTGAGCTTTGCTCCAGGTTCGGGATGACCCAACTTTCTCACAAGACGACGCCCAAGACTTAGGGGGAGAATGATGGAATAAGTCTTGAGCATCTAGAGGACAGCCTGCTTTTGACTGTCCTCTGTAGTCCTTTAGTATCTAGAGGACAACTTGACTGTCCTCTGTAGTCTCTTTAGCATCTAGAGGACAACAGTCGCTTTTTGACTGTCCTCTGTAGTCGCTTTAGCATCTAGAGGACAACAGTCGCTTTTGACTGTCCTCTGTAGTCTCTTTAGCATCTAGAGGACAATCCTGTTGTGTAGTGTGTGTGAGAAGGTGTGGTAGTGCAGCCCCTAGGGCTATAAATATGTGTCCCCAACCCCTCTAAGGGTATGGCATTGTGCAGTGTTTGAGGAAATAAACAGAAAATTGCCCCAACTCATAGTGTCATTCTCTTGATGAGAGTTAGAGTCCCCTTGCTTACAGAGGCCCCATCCACACACAAATATATATAATTATACATATATTATCGAATATTTGACGTATAAAAATTATTATGCACTGTTTTGAAGTTTATAAGATAACAAATGTAAAATATAGCCAAAAACACTTACTTGTTATCTGATATCATTAAAAATATCTTCTAACATTTTGTTATACAAAGTCATCGCTTATATCATTGAGATCAATCTCATCCAACAACTTTTTTTCGATATATATAGAATTGCTAAGCCATTTAACCTCTCTTGAGTTATTGTTGACCATAAATTGTTCAAAAAAATATTTCAATTTTAAAAAGCTTCTCTCTACCGATGCAACCATCATGTGTATAGTAAATAATACTCTCTCTATATCAAAATAGAATTCGTTTTGCTTATTTAGTGGATTCATCATCATCTAGCTGAATATAAATATAAAATCAAGAGCTAAAACAAATACTATTTTGAAACGGATGGAGTATTCGATAAGTAACTGAGACATTAGTTTAATAATCTAAACGAGACTGGTCGATAGCGCATCACTCTTTACGTATTTGTGTCTAGAATAGATAGGTTTAACAGGAAAATGTGCTAGCGTCCAGTGACTATGGGGCCCTATGTTTTTGGGGGCCCGGTGCGGCCACACACTCCGCACCCTTTCAGGTACGGCCCTGCTGATGCTTAGCATTTTTACTTTTTGAGGCACTTGATTTTGTTTAGAGCATATAATAAAACTACAATTGTCAGGGCCTAAGGAGGCCCACGGAGGGGCTGCGGTAGCAGCAGCGATGGGCCCTCTAAGGAGGATTAGATAAGGATAGTTAGAGATAAGATTAGTTGAGATTATCTAGTAAATTAGTTGAGATTATATAGGAATGTTATCAGTTAGTAGTTGTTGAGAGTTTTTAGGAGAGTTTTAAGGAGATAAGGATCTCTAGCTAGATAGGGACGGCCAGCTGACTTATTTATGTAATCAATGAATGAGAAATAAAGTAGGCAAGAATTAGAAGGGAGAAACCCCCCTCTTGCTCGGCCGTGGGCAGAGGCCCCGCCCGGCGTCTTGTGAACAGTAACCACGAGTACTGTTCACGTATGAATAGTACCGCACCACCTCCATCAGCAGCCCCAACCATCGAATTCCCTATCTAATCCCTCACCGATCTAGCGACCATAACATCTGGTATCGGCTAGCTTGGGTTTCGATCTGATCCCATGGCTTCTGCTGCCAATTTCGCTGCGTCATCCTGGCAACCGACATCCCCATCTCCATGGACTGCGCCGCATGTCACCTTCGTCACGCCGTCCTGGCAACCGACATCCCCATCTCCATGGGCTGCGCCGTATGCCACCTTCGTCACGCCATCCTGGCAACCGGCGTCCCCATCTCCATGGGCAGCATCGCCTGCCAATTTTGTCACCACATCCTGGACGCCGGCGTGCCAATCTCCAGGGACAACGCCAAATTTTGTCACATCATCTTCGTTGACGGCATCTCCGTCCCCATGGGCGACGCCACTAGGGGCAGCCACGACTCAGCAATCACTAGCTCCATCGATGGGGGACTTGTGGACCAACGTAAGGGCTGATCTCGCAAAGATGCAAGCCACGCTCCAGAAGGTTGAGCAAGGGCTGCTGCAAATCAAGGTAGCAGTGCAACATGAGCAGCACCGGCTGGCGTTGTCCGCACGGCTCCAGACGTCGGCGGCTGTGGGCATACAAGCTGCTGCTCGTGGCTTCCTTGCACGACGGAGAGCGCGGGAGATGCGCCGGCAGATGCTCGAGGCAGCCTTGGTCACGGTTGACCTCGACACACGGGGGCGCGACCTTGCCCTGTCGGACGACCATCAGCAGCGGCATCGGGCCGCTATCTCCAAGTGTGAGCATGGTACGTGTCCCGCGGGCGACGGACTTCAACTCTACGGCAGCGGCGGTAAGGCACCCCCCTCGTCATCGGCAAGGGCGCACTACTTAGCGCCACCACATTCCGCTATCGGCCGCCATGAGGGCGCCTTCGCTGGTTATTGTTGCGACCTATTCCAGGTGCCCGTCCATGTGCTCCCCTTTCGTCAAGATGACGTCCATGGGATCCAGGTGGCTGCACACGCACAAGTCCAATGCGCGGAGGGTATCCGCCTTATCTTATGGGGTCAACAAAAAATTCAGATTCGGAATAATAAGATAAGCCGAGATGTAAAAGGCTTGTCTTCTAGGTGTCTGGTTTTAGGTCAAGTAGACTCGGTATTTGAGCACTCGTCATGCTGCAGCTCGAGGACGAGCTGCTTGTCCAGGAGGGGTGTAGTGTCAGGGCCTAAGGTGGCCCACGGAGGGGCTGCGGTAGCAGCAGCAACGATGGGCCCTCTAAGGAGGATTAGATAAGGATAGTTAGATATAAGGTTAGTTGAGATTATCTAAGAGATTAGTTGAGATTATCTAGGAAGGTTATCAGTTAGTAGTTGTTGAGAGTTTTTAGGAGAGTGTTAAGGAGATAAGGATCTCTAGCTAGATAGGGACGGCCAACTGGCCTATTTATGTAATCAATGAATGAGAAATAAAGTAGACAAGAATTAGAAGGGAGAAACCCCCTCTTGCTCGGCCGTGGGCAGAGGCCCCGGCCGGCGTCCTGTGAACAGTAACCGTGAGTACTGTTCACGTATGAACAGTACCGCACCACCTCCATCAGCAGCCCCAACCATCGAATTTCCTCTCTAATCTCTCACCGATCTAGCGACCATAACAACAATTGTGTCAAATTTATACACATTTGATTGTTCCAGATATTTAATTTTGAATTTTGTCTTATTATGCTCTTATTTGTCCAGGCAATGGTAGCTCGAGGATTTCGTGGTAATCCAATCAATCACAAGATCTACTTTCTCACAGAATCATCATTTGGAATTGCGGATTTCTTTTCGTTGCTTTGCCTATTGGTTGTAGTGAGCTTGGCTTCCTTTTCTGACCAATTAGTTTGATGGTAACAAAAAGGTATTCATGGATATCCACCTGTTTAATTTTGTTTTGGTGATAACAAGAATGTTGTGGAAATGAGCTAGAGTATGATCCTCCATTTGAAACTGGTGCAAAATATCATACTAAGGGCTAGTTTGGAAACTTAAATCTCATTCGGGATTCCTAGGGATTGTGTGGAAAAATAGCTCATTTTTCTCTCAATCTCTGGGAATCCCAGAGGAGATTTAAGTTTCCAAACTAATCCTAACATGACGTTCCAAGCAGGTGAGTTAGTTAATGTGCTTTTATCTAAAGATGAGATGTCAATGTCTATTGTTTCTGAATAGTTTTTTTTTTGTGTTTTCCATCATTTGTAGGCAGAACATGTCTTGGATATTTTTGCGAGGCAGATAATCACGGAAAAAGCTAAAAGCACACGTGAACTGTTTGATGATGTTTGTTGAGTTGACCCTAGTTAGAAAAAAAACGTGAGCGAATATCATTGAAAGGAAATTGTGTCCGCAATGTATCCTTGTTGAAATGGAATTGTGTTCCCAATTGTAAGTAGTATTAGGTCTATCATAAGTCAAACTTTTCTAGCTTTAATCGAATTAACAGAAAACTGTAGAAAATATGTACAGCATCAAATAAGATTCATTGTATCACGCACCTGCATGAAACATATTTTAATGATGTATTATATATATATATATATATATATATATATATATATATATATATATATATATACTTTGCATGTTAATATATTTTTTTATGAACTTGATAAAAACTAGAAAGTTGAGTTAGGATAACTAAAACTTACAATTTAGAATAGTAAAGTAATTAGGAATGTGCGAATAAGCTAACAGTCAATTTTAGTCCAGTTTCGAGTGCATGAGTTATTCTATCAATTATTTTTATTTGACCAATGCTACGACAAAATAGTCGGAGGTATAAATTGCTCAGAAAAGTGATGTTCATGCTAACTGTGAATTCGAATCAGTAAAACAAACATTGAGGTTAGAACGAGATGGAGATAATTGAGGCTTGGTGCGCGCCGCAGGGGATGAGATAAAACAGGGGATGTAAAAAACAGAAGAAAAAAAAACAGGTTGGAGCCGAATATAGTCCCTAATCAAAAGTATAGGCCCCAATTTGGAGGCTACTGCTGGAGTTGCTTAATCTTAACATAGTCCTAAGCACATCATTCTCAATAGGTTCTGCAATCCGTACAACTTCCAAATATGTTTTAATTGATGATGAACTCTATTGTCGAATTGTCAACGATGTCCTACTTAAATGCTTGATTCAGATGATGCTATATTAGCTATGGTCAAAGTGCATGAAGGGATTTATGGTACTCATCAATCGACTTCAAAGTTAAAATGGCTATTAAGAAGATTCGACTTCTATTGGCCCGACATGTTAGATGATTGTTTTAAATACTACAAAGGGTGTAAGTATGTCAGAAGTTCGCCGATCCGCAGCTAGTCCCGACACCTGAACTACATCATATTATCAAGCCTTGGCCCTTAATAGGGTGAGGTTTGGACTTCATATGAGAAATTCATCCTTCATCATCAAAGGAGCATCAATTTGTGTTGGTGGCCACAGACTATTCCACCAAATGGACTGAAGCCGTTGCTCTCAAGAACATGACACATAAAGAGGTAATTGAGTTTATAACTGAGCATATCATTCATAGATTCGACATTCTCCAAACTTTGACTATGGACCAAGAGGCTTCTTTTATGTCAAAGGAGGTGCGTGCGTTTTCTGAGTTATATAAGATCAAATTGCTCAATTACTCTCCATATTATGCTCAGGTGTAATACCCAATTTGTAAAAGTTAATATAAAAGGAGAAAAGTTATTTCCTTTATTTATATGTGTGTTGTATCTACTTTCCATCACATGTGAAACCACATTTTAAAAAAACAAATAATTAATAATAATAATAATAAAACATACAACAAAATATGCATCATGTTGGCTTTTATTTGTATGTGTATTTAATAATAATAAAAGTCACCAATAGAAATGAATTCATATCCAAAGTTGAGAATTAATGACTAACTAGAATATTTGTATGTGCCTTCCTCTCAACTGCGCCACTGATCTGTGGGCCACCGCTGTCAGCTCCTTCTCCTTCAACTAGCTGCCCGTAACAGACACCGTGCGCATCGCGCGCTCCACCGACCGGATCTCCCCCTCTTCTTCGGGGCTCTCGTGGTGGATATCGTCGGTGGGACCTGCTCCAGCCACGGGACCTCCTTCCACACGCGTGGGGCCGGATGGCCAGTACTGACCTCCCCGCGGTGATGGCGGAAATGGCGGAGCTCACAACTAAACTCTGGAAATCGCTCGACAGGCGAGTGCCTTTCTCGCAATATATGGTTTCCATACCCTTCGCGGACCGCTCAATTCACCAGTGCCTCGACCATATCCTAGTAAAACCGCCCCTTCCCATATTCTCCCTCTTTGACGCGAGAGAGATTTTGAGAAACAGAATGAGCGCAAGAGCCATCGCCATTGCGCTTGAATCTTCGACGGTGCTCCGACCTCATGTCTGACCATGAGGGTTCGCCATAACGCCACCGTTGATGTACAAGTGGATGCGTTAGATTCGATTTGTAGGGAACGTTTGATTCTTTTGATCCAAGCCGTCCAATGTTTGTTGAACGCATGGGATCGCGTTTGGCCATGATAAAATCGTGATCGTTGATCCCAGATCTGAGGGCCGTGGACTCATACCGTTTCGGCTAATAAATGTTCTAATCTAGGCCATCGGCTGTAGATCCGATGGCTCACAGTCGTTAATACCCCTTCGGCCAGCACAATTGCTAAAGAGCCCCTGGAATATCTGTGAATGAACCCGCAGTCCACTCGTTTGGGCTCTGAGTCCTGGAATATTTTGCGCAGAGCCCCTTATGCTTTTTAGTTATTGATGCCCAATCCAGAGGAGGTTAGAAATAGAGAAATTAAATTGTAAATAGATTTTAATAAGTGCTAGAGTTTGTAAAAATCATAGAAAATTCATTTTAACTCCAAATTAACCCATTTCAGTTTTCAAAATTTTATAATATTATTCTATATCACTTAGAGTCTCTGTTTTGACATGAAAACAGTAAAAAAAATTATTCCTCACTTAATCCTATTTCTAGCACATAAAATCTTTGGAAATTCATATCTTAAAATCTATAACTCCAAAAATTATGATTCCTGTTCCTAGGTTTTATTTTAATGTGTAGATTATTACTGTTTATTTTTTTATATGTTTGGTGTGATGTTAATTTTCTCTATATATTGTGCTTGTTTGTATTGTGGCGAGTAGAAGAACCTAATAGTGAGGATCCTGGTGACCAACAGATAGAAGTTGCTGAGCAGAAGCTCATTGAAGGCAAGTTGTGCCCTTGATTCACTTTTGTTACCCAATAATGTTCTTTATAATCATTTACCATGCATAGGTTCAATTTTGATGGGACCCAATAGGTCACCCTAGATTGTTATTCCATTTTACCTTGTTATCCCTGAATCACATGGGTAGTTTTGCTATTACTTTACATGGTATTGGGATAATACTTCATTATATCCATGTTCCAATTCTTTTGTTATTCTATTTATGTTCATGTCAAGATCATTAATGTTAATTGGAACATGGAGCTTAACTTGAGAAACACGTGCCACCACAAGGGTTTAATGGGACGCCCTTGGCCAACTAACTAGGAAAGCTAGTGGAAGACTACTTTACCCGAAAGGGGCAAGGGCAGTAGGGGATTGCATGCAAGGAGGTTCTCGGGTTGATTTTGCTGCGATGGCGGTCAGACGGGGGATTCTTGCAAGTTCTCTCCCCATAAACTGTAGCGGGTTTTCGAAAGCTAGTGGAACTTTGTAAAGGCCTCATAGTGGATCCCTAGCCATTCACCTCGGTAGTGGCTAAGGGTCTAGCTAACCCTGGCGACATGGGATACACGACTTGTGGGTACAGGGTACAACCTCTGCAGAGTGTAAAACTGGTATACTAGCCGTGCTCGTGGTCATGAGCAGCTCAGGACTCTCTGATGATTAATTTATGGAACTTAAATTCAATTTTGTCATTTGCATTGCATGGGATTATTTATTAATTTTGTTCTATTACTTTTATTAAGGTTTGGTATCTACTTACATTTAGTAATTGCTAATAAAACTTTGACCAACTTTAAAAGCAATGCTCAGCTTTAAACCCCTATTGTTGATCAGCCTTACACTTAACATGAGCTCCCACCTTTGGACCTTTGGTGAGTTCGTGTCACATTATTCCCTACAACTTGTTGAGCGATGAACATGTGTGAGCTCACCCTTGCTGTCTCACACCCCCCACAGGAGAAGAACAGGTGGTTCAAGTGGAGCCACGTATCGAGGAGTTCGATTCGATCTAGGTGGTGTCTCCTAGTTGACTTTCTGGCGCCAAGGATGGATTTTAGTTCGATCCATATTTATATTTTATTTTGTAAGACTTCCGCTATGTAATAAGTACTCTGATTATTGTGACATTTATCTCTAGACACTCTGTTATTATATATGTTGTCTTTTTTGGCGCATGTATGAGATGCACCCGGCTTTGTCCCTTAAAACCGGGTGTGACAGAAGTGGTATCAGAGGAAATGTTGACTGTAGGACGAAACCTAGATAGAAATGGACAAAACCCTTACTTACATACTTACCTTACTCTGATTCATTCTATACTTACCTTATCTTGATCCTGTGTCACCTTTTGTTGTTCTACTCTGATTACACTTATCTTTTCTACTCTAAGACAAGATGGATTTCACACCTTGGAATCCTACATTTATGAACTTTTTTTTGAGATAGGAAACCCAAGACAAAATTAAAACTATTTTCTCCATTAAAAAATGTTGGTTGATTGTTCTGATGATCAATGCCTGATTTGCTTCTTTGATTGATTGAAATAGTATAGACGGGCATCTTAGCATGTACCACCATAAGGTAATGAATTAACTTTAGTAGGTGACACACTAATCTACTTAGCTAATAAATCCCCCGCAGTAACATTTCTCGTAAATTACTCGCCTTGTCTACAATTCTTCCTTTCTTACCCTGTATTTCTAACCCAGATGGGCTACCCTATAGTGTTAGAAGAGAGCACTATAGACGTGATCCTTGGTATGTCATGGTTAAGAAAGGCAAAGGCAGTTTATACACTATGCTGAAGGAACCATATAACTCACCAGTTCCAAAGGACAAAGATTTGAAGTTGAAGTAACTACCTGTGGGATTACGGGGAGGCTACGCTAGCGCAAAACAAAAATTTTCATCCCCATAATACCAAGAACTACTGCGGTTATAGGTCATGGAATTACCACTAGACGCGCAGAGTAGCGGAAGACGTCTCGATGTAGACGAACGCGTCGAGCAGTGCCGTGCAGTCGCCGGCGTCCTTCACGTCCTCGCACGGTTCGTCCAAGTGCTCCAGATGTAGCACCTCCGAGGTATCCACACGTACAGGGAGGAAGCGCCGCGTACCGAACTGCTAGGTTCGCGACGGCGGCTTGGCGAGGGCGAGAGGTGGGCGGCGGCTGTTAGTTCGCTGGTGGCGAATTAGGTTATCCTTAACCGCGCCCCCGCCCCTCATTATATAGGCGTTATGGTGGGCTTCTGACGCCGAGGCCCATCATTAACCCTAAAGCCCAGTCTAATTTTGGATCTAATCCGAATTAGGCTTCCTTCCCCTTAAGTGTGTGACCCTATAGGTTCACGTACAAATAGACATAGGCCGAGTACTCTTACTTGGCCCAATAATTGACAGCGGCCTCTAGCAAGACATGTCAACTCCTATGTGTACGTAAAGATCATATCAGACGAACCATTGCGACATTACGTACATGTTGTTCCCTTTGTCTCACGATATTTGGTCTGGCTCTAAGCTGACCTCTCTTTCTCGATACTGTGAATTGGAATCCTTTCAATGGTTAACTCTTAACCCTAGCACGGCCATGCATTTCTTGATCCAATCACTCGAGGGGCCCAGAGATATCTCTCTCACAAAGAGAGGGACAAATTCCATCTTGACTGACCACGCCTCATAGCATGCTTCCTGACAAACCCAAAACTACCTTTATAACTACCCAGTTATGGGATAGCGTTTGATAGTCCCTAAGTAAGTCAATTCACATCTTGAGAACATGCGACAATCTCAGGTCTAAGGATACAGTATTCATGTTGCAAGAAGAGAACTATATTACAATATCTCACGTTGGGTCGGTCCAGCCTCATGTCATACATGCACCCACATTATTAGTTTAACATCTCCATGTTCATGACTTGTGAAATGTAGTCATCAACTAATACATGTGCTAGTCATCGACTCTGACTAGGGACATCATTTAGAATAACCATATAAGTAAAGAATCTCACAAACAATTCACATAATTGCTAATCAATACAAGGTGCCTTCCATGGATATTCAATTAAGCAATATATATATATCATGGATACAAAGAAATATGCTCATCTCTATGATTATCTCTAGGGCATATTTCTAACAGTCTCCCACTTGCACTAGAGTTAATCTAGAAGATATCTAATACCCATAGATCTCACGTGTGCCTCATGCTTAGGTTGTGGAAGAGGTTTTGTCAAAGGATCAGCAACATTCAAATCCGTATGTATTTTGCATATCTTTATCTCACCCCGCCTAATGAATTCCCGTATGAGGTGAAACTTCCGCAGTACGTGTTTGTTTTTCTGGTGGTTCCTTGGCTCCTTAGCTTGCGCAATAGCCCCATTGTTGTCACAGTAGAGGTTCAATGGGCTAGATGCATTAGGAAACACACCAAGCTCGATGAGGAACTTCCTTATCCAAACACCTTCCTTCGCAGATTCAGAAGCTGCAATGTACTCGGCTTCTGTTGTAGAATCAGTCACAGTCTCCTGTTTGGAACTCTTCCAACTAACAGCACCACCATTTATTGTGAACACAAAACCTGATTGCGATTTTAACTCGTCTGGGTCAGTTTGGAAGCTAGCATCGGTGTAACCAGTTACAACGAGCTCCTCCTTACCCCCATATACCAGGAACATATCTTTAGTCCTTCTTAAGTACTTAAGAATGCCTTTTACCGCTGTCCAGTGATCCTCACCTGGATCAGCCTGGTATCTACTCGTAGCACTTATAGCGTATGAAACATCTGGGCGTGTACTTATCATGGCATACATGATTGAACCAATTGCTGAGGCGTATGGTACCTTACTCATGCGCTCCCGCTCATTAGCCGTTGCAGGACATTGCAACTGGCTAAGGTGTTTACCATGTGACATAGGTATGAACCCTTTCTTGGACTGTTCCATGTTGAACCGTTTCAAAACCTTGTCAATGTACGTATCTTGACTTAATCCTATAAGCCTCTTTGACCTATCTCTATAGATCCTTATGCCCAAAATATATGCTGCTTCCCCTAAGTCCTTCATAGAAAAACTCTTTTTCAGTGAAGCCTTGACGGACTCCAGCATAGGAATGTCATTCCCAATCAATAATATGTCATCCACATACAAGATCAGAAATACAACAGCGCTCCCACTTTCCTTCTTGTAAACACAAGCTTCTTCTTCATTCTGATGAAAACCAAGCCCTTTGATCACTTCATCAAAACGAATGTTCCAACTCCGAGATGCTTGCTTCAACCCATAAATGGATTTCTGAAGTTTGCATATCTTTCCAGCATTGATCGGATCGACAAAACCCTCGGGCTGTATCATATACACGTCCTCATCTAGGTTTCCATTAAGGAAAGCTGTTTTGACATCCATCTGCCAAATCTCATAATCGAAATATGCGGCAATAGCTAGAATGATCCGAATAGATTTAAGCATCGCTACTGGCGAGAATGTCTCGTCATAGTCAACTCCTTGAACTTGTCGAAAACCCTTTGCAACAAGTCGAGCCTTATAGATGTGAACATTTCCATCCATGTCTTTCTTCTTCTTATAGATCCATTTGCATTCTATAGGTCTAACACCATCAGGCGGGTCAACCAAGTTCCAAACTTGATTTTCTCCCATGGAATCTATCTCGGATCTCATGGCGACATGCCATTTCTCGGAATCTGGGTCCATCATCGCTTCTGAATATGTTGCAGGTTCGTCGTTGTCTAACAACAACACTTCCCCATTGCCCAACAATAGCACTTCTCCTCGTGCCTCGCGAAGCCTTGCTGACCTTCGTGGTTGTGGTGGTGATTCTCTTGCCATAGACGTCTCAACTTGTTCTGCTACATTAGCATCACTTGTTGAATCTTGTCCCACTGGCTCATCCTGAACTTCTTCAAGATACACCTTTTGTTTACTTTTCTCTCTTTTGAGAAACTCTTTCTCTAAGAACACACCGTTCCGGGCGACAAACACTTTGCCCTCTGACCGGTGGTAAAAGTAATATCCTAAAGTTTCCTTTGGATAACCCACGAACATGCACTTGTCCGATTTTGGAGTGAGTTTATCCGACTGTAGTCGCTTGACGTAAACCTCACAACCCCAAATCTTCAGAAAAGACAAACTGGGAGTCTTCCCAGTCCACATCTCATATGGTGTCTTAACTACGGACTTAGACGGTACCCTATTTAGTGTGAAAGCTGCTGTTTCTAGAGCGTATCCCCAAAACGACAAAGGTAGGTCCGACTGGCTCATCATTGATCGAACCATATCCAATAAAGTCCGATTACGTCGCTCAGACACGCCATTCCTCTGAGGCGTTCCAGGCGGCGTAAGCTGTGGAACAATTCCACAACTCTTTAGATGATTGCTAAACTCATGACTCAAATATTCACCACCACGATCTGATCGCAGTGCTTTAATTTTCTTGCCACGCTGATTTTCTACTTCATTCTGAAACTCTTTGAACTTTTCTAAGGATTCAGACTTGTGTTTCATTAAGTAGACATACCCATATCTACTAAAATCATCAGTGAAGGTTATGAAGTATTGGAATCCTCCCCTAGCTGTCGTACTCATTGGTCCGCACACATCAGTATGTATGAGTTCCAATAAATCTAATGTCCTCTCCGGTAAACCCGTGAAAGGCGCCTTGGTCATCTTACCAAGTAAGCAAGCTTCACATGTCTCGTATGATTCAAAATCAAACGAAGTTAAAAGCCCATCAGAATGAAGCTTCTTCATGCGATTCTCACTTATATGACCCAAACGACAGTGCCACATGTAGGTAGGACTTAAATCATTAGGCCGAGGCCTTTTAGCACTAATATTATAGATAGGTGCATCATCAAGATTTAAAATGAATAACCCATTCATAATGGATGCAAAAGCCACAAACATGCCATTCTTAGAGATCACACAACCATTGTTTTCACTCGCAAATGAATAACCATCCTTCATCAAACATGAAGGAGACATAATGTTTCGACTCATACTAGGAACTAGATAACAATTATTTAACTCCAAAATAAATCCTGATGGGAGGTGGAGTTGCATCGTCCCGACGGTCAACGCAGCAACTCTTGCATTATTGCCTACCCGGAAATCAACTTCTCCTCTTTTCACGCTTCTACTTCTTATCATTCCCTGCATCGAATTGCAAATATGGGCAACCGATCCGGTATCAAATATCCAAGAATTAATATAAGAATCAGCAAGAAAAATTTCTGTAATGTGAATAGCAAGTGTACCTGCTGCGGCTGTACCCTTACCGCCGCGATCCTTAATAGAGGTCAAGTACTGTTTGCAATTCCTTTTCCAGTGACCAAGTTCTTTGCAATAAAAGCACTCTGCATCTGCAGCTGGTCCAGCCTTGGGCTTTTGATTGGGCTTGGATACTGTATCCTTTCCCTTGCCCTTCTTCTTTTGAGACTTACCCTTCTTCTTAAAGTTGGGTTTGTTTTGGACCGCCATCACATGGCCGCTGCTGCCAGCACTTTTCTTTATGTCCCCCTCTGTAGTTTTCAGCATGCCACATAGTTCATTGAGGCCCCTCTCCGCCCCATGCATATGGTAGTTCGTGATGAAGTTTCCATAGCTGGGCGGAAGAGATGCCAAAATGAAGTCAGTGGCCAACTCTTGGCTTATTGGAAAGCCTAGCTTCTCCAACCTCTGACTGTAACCAACCATTTTGATTACGTGTGGCCCAACTGCTGCGCCTTCTGCTAGCTTGCATTCCAGAAAGGCTTTGGACACATTGAACCTTTCAGTCCTAGCCTAAGTCTGGAACATATCCTTGAGCGCCACGATCATATCGTACACCTCATGGTTTGTCTCAAACTGCATCTGGAGCTCAGGCTCCATGCAAGCAAGCATTAGGCAACTTACTTCAAGATTAGCATCCATTGCTTTCTTGTAAGCGGTTTTAGCTGCGGCAGTTGCATTTTCACCAGGATCCTCTGGCAGTGGGGTGTCTAGAACGTCTTCCTTTTTTTCAGCCCTGAGAACAATTCTCAGGTTACGGATCCAATCCGTATAGTTTGTTCCATTTAACTTATCCTTTTCAAGAATCGATCGCAAAGTAAATGTTGGTGTGCTAGGTGCCATTTATCTACAACAAAATAATACAAAATACTAAGACAAAAATATCCATGACAGAGTAAATCATATTAAACATTTAATAGTCTACTCCCACTAAAATCAATATCCCTCTATTGATACTTAGTGATTCAGAATCCACAACTAACAAGTCTACTAGTGAGCTTTAGCATCACCGCTAGAAGACAAGGTAGATCGGTAAGCAACTCCTTGCTAATCATATCATATATATGACTCCTGTTGTTGGGTGACATCTCTATGTCTCGGCTCCCAACCTTATGCCTCAAAGTCCTTAACCATTAAGTTGACTTTGTTTAAGTTAACCAACCCTTTCTGCAGTTCGTATCCGATACAAACCTATCTAGTCAAGGAAAACTGGTGGCACCCTAATTTCATAGACCCACCACCAATTGTACAAGACTTATGATAGTGCAAGGTTTGGAGAGGCATTAAAGCTTAAACATTTATGAGGGATCGTCCTACTTATAACATCGCACGCAAGGACATATATGCAATATAAACAAGTAGAACAATAAGAATGGCATTCACACAACAGTTGTGATTCGGTATGGCTTGTTTTCACATGGTGATCTCCATCTCCAATAATCTGTCCATCACGATGATCTCCATCTCCATGATATAGGTATGCCATCCTCCAGGTGATGAGTCCTTCAAGACCTATCTAACGTATGCTGGTAAACAAATTACATATACGCTTTGGATCATCACATGTTGACACGCAGGTCATTACATTAAATTTGGACAATACATGTGGCTCCAGCCGTATTGCCCTGGTCACGACACGCAGGTCATGAATATTTTGTTAACATGCATCACATACACATAATAGCCATACCGATCACATGTCCTGCAAAAACAGGTTAGACAAACACGTTTCTATACGTTCGCCACTACAACAGATAGCCACGGCGGTCCCGCTGGCCGGTCAGCGGGCGGGGGGTCGAGGGGGGAGCCGCCCCCTGCGGGTCTCAGGGCAGCGCCCTGAAAACCTCACAGGATTCCATGCATCGTATGTATGGAAATTCCACTGGAAATCTCATGCGGTTGATCAAATCAACCCAAATCCGAGACTTTCGACCCGAAGAAGATTACACTCATGACGTCGATCTATTGCGTCAATCTGCTGGTTGTGTACGCAGTTAGCCCCGATGGTGATTCCAGCCGGTAGGGGCAAGTCGCGCATACAACAGAGAAGGACGAACTGATCTCTCCAGTCATATCCGATGTAATCTACTTCAACCCTTTATTACCAATTGATCTAATCAAACCGTGCATCAAGTAGATCCATCACATGAACCTAGATCCATGACCTATAACCGCAGTAGTTCTTGGTATTATGGGGATGAAAATTTTTGTTTTGCGCTAGCGTAGCCTCCCCGTAATCCCACACTACCACCATCAGACTAGCAACATTCTTAGTAGATGAGAAGTTTGTGGGTGACAACATCCGTGCAGTTAGGGATTTTTCGGATGTCTTTCCAGAGGAATTACCAGGGATGCCACCAGATAGGGAAGTTGAGTTTGTCATTGATCTCTTACCTGAGACTACTCCTATTTCTAAACGACTATACATGATGTCTTTAGAAGAATTAAAGGAACTTAAGAAGCAATTAGCGGAATTACAAGAGGCTGGGTACATTTGTCCGAGTTCCTCACCTTGGGGAGCGCCGGTTCTGTTTGTACAGAAGAAAGATGGATCACAAAGGATGTGTGTGGATTATAGATCCCTTAATGATGTTACTGTGAAGAACAAGTATCTGTTACCCTATATTGAGGATTTATTTGATCAGAGGAGAGGTGCTAGGATATTCTCGAAGATTGATCTCCGATCGGGTTATCACCAAGTGAAGATTAGGCCATCGGATATTCTCAAGACGGATTTCTCGACCTGATATGGTTTATATGAGTTCACCGTTATGTCATTTGGACTAACTAGTGCACCAACCTATTTTATTGATCTGAAGAATAAGGTGTTCATGATCTGGATAGATTCATCATGGTTTTCACCTACGATATTTTTTATTCCAAGAGTGATAGTGATCATGAGGAACATCTGAGATTGGTGCTACAGAAGCTACGAGATAATCAACTCTACGCCAAGTACAGTAAATGCGAGTTTTGGATTGGTGAGGTGCCATTCCTTGGACATATCATTTCTAATGGCGGAATATCAGTGGATCCTGCTAAGGTCAAGGAGATTATGGAGTGGAGCGTACCCACTATAGTTACTGAGGTCCGGAGTTCCATGGGAGTTACAAGATACTATCGAAGAATTATTGAAGGATTTTCTAAGATCGCTAAGCCTATGACCTCGCTTCTAGAGAAGGGAAGAGAGTTCAAGTGGGACGAGAAGTGCCAAGATAGCTTTGACCAATTAAAGAAGAGAATGATGTCGCCACCAGTGTTGGTTATGCTAGATCTACAGAAAGGATTTGATATTTATTGTGATGCATGTGGCCAAGGATTGGGATGTGTGTTCATGCAAGAAGGACATGTGATCACCTACGCGGAAACATGAATTGAACTACCCAACACATGACGCATGACTTAGAACTGGCAGCCGTTATGCATGTGCTTAAGATTTGGAGACATTGTATTATGGGAACCAAGTGTAAGTATACACAGATCATAAGAGTTTGAAGTATATATTCACTCAGAAGGATCTCAACCTTAGGCAACGCCATTGGTTGGAGCTTATTAAGGATTATGATTTGGAGATTCACTATCACCCGGGCAAGGCAAATTTGGTTGCAGATGCCTTGAGTCGAAAGGAGCATGTTCATTCAGCTGCTGTTGCCTAGCTACCCGATGAGATTGTTGAGGATTTCAGGAGACTTAACCTGGGGATAGTTGCTCACACGGAAGGAGTTACTATTGATGTGGAATCTACCTTGGAGCAAGAAATCCACAAAGGACAGATTGGTGATGCTAAAATACAAGAGATTAAGGATCTTATTACGGAAGGTAGAGGTCTAGAGTTTACGGAGGATGAGCAAGGCACCATATGGTTCAAGGACAGGATATGTGTTCCTGATATTGAAAGCCTTCTTGAGACTATTTTAAAGGAGTCCCATGACTCGGATTATTCTATTCATCCTAGGAGTACCAAGATGTATCAGGATTTGAAGCAGAGATACTGGTGGTATGGATTGAAGAGAGATGTGGCTGCACATGTGGCTATGTGCGATGTGCGTCAAAGAGTTAAGGCTAAACACCGGAGGCCAGCTGGATTATCGCACCCGCTTAAGATACCCGAGTGGAAGTGGGAAGAGATTGGTATGGATTTCATTATTGGATTGCCTCGCACCCAGAAAGGATATGATGCTATATGGGTGATTATGGATAGATTGACTAAAGTGGCTCATTTTATTCCTGTAAAGACTACTTATAAAGGTTCTTAACTGGCAGAGTTATATATGGCTTGGATTGTGTGTTTACATGGTGTACCAAAGAAGATCGTGTCTGATCGAGGTTCACAGTTTACCTCAAGATTCTGGAGAAGCTTTCATGAGAACATGAGCACAAAGTTGAACTTTAGTACAACCTATCGCCCTCACACTGATGGACAGACTGAAAGGACTAACCAAGTATTGGAGGACGTGTTCAGAGCTTGTGCCCTTCAGCATGGTAGTAGTTGGGACAAGAGTCTACCTTATGCTGAGTTCTCATATAATAATAGTTACCAGGCCAGTCTGAAGATGTCACCGTTTGAGACTCTGTATGGCAGGAAATGCAGGACTCCTCTATATTGGATCTGACTAGAGGAAGCCAGTTCTTTGGACCTGAACTTATTCAAGAGGCAGAAGAATAAGTCCGTATAATCAGGGAGAACCTGAGGGTAGCTCAAACCAGGCAAAAAGCTATGCTGATAATAGAAGGAGACCACTGGAATTCGAGGAAGGAGATTATGTGTACCTCAAGGTGTCACCACTTCGTGGAATGAGGAGATTCAAAGTTAAGGGCAAATTGTCCCCTCGCTATATTGGACCATTCTTGATCTTTAGGAGAGTTGGGGAGATGGCATACCAACTCGAGCTACCTGCTAATCTATCGGATGTGCATAATGTGTTTAACGTGTCACAACTTAAGAAGTGTCTCCGTGTCCCTGAGGAACATTTACCAATGGAAGAGCTCAGTGTTCAGGATTATTTGACTTACACGGAGTATCCTATCAAGATTCTTGATACATTGACTCGAGTTACAAGGAATAAAGTGATAAAAATGTGCAGAGTGCAATGGAGTCATCATGGAGAAAATGAGGCTGCATGGGAGAGAGAAGAAGAACTACGAATAGATTCTCCCCATCCTTTCCCTAGTCCTTCCTAAATCTCGGGGACGAGATTCATGTTAAGGGGGGGTAGGATTTGTAATACCCAATTTGTAAAAGTTAATATAAAAGGAGAAAAGTTATTTCCTTTATTTATATGTGTGCGTTGTATCTACTTTCCATCACATGTGACACCACATTTTAAAAAACAAATAATTAATAATAATAATAAAACATACCACAAAATATGCATCATGTTGGCTTTTATTTGTATGTGTATTTAATAATAATAAAAGTCACTAATAGAAATGAATTCATATCCAAAGTTTAGAATTAATGACTAACTTGAATATTTGAAAATGAGAAATAATCAAGAAAAAAAAAGAGAATAAATATACAGATAAATATTTTTATCACATGATTTGAATTGGAACACTTGATATATGTGCAAGTTCACAACTGAGTTTAAATTCAAAATTCGAAATCTAAAATGAGAAAAGAAAATAAATTAAAAAGAAAAAGAAATGGAAAAATAGAAAACAGCACTTGGGCCAGGTCCACGTTTCTAGCCCACTTAACCTCCGCATCGGTGCGGCCCAGCTGCTGCTCGCGCGTCCTCCAACGGGTGGGGCCCGCGGGGCAGGCCCTTTCCCACACGGACGCGGTCCGCCTGCTAGTCCTGCGGGTGGGGATACTCTGTCAGCTGCTCCGTGTGCCTTCCTCTCAACTCCGCCACTGATCTGTGGGCCACCGCTGTCAGCTCCTTCTCCTTCAACTAGCTGCCCGTAACAGACGCCGTGCGCATCACGCGCTCCACCGACCGGATCTCCCCCTCTTCTTCGGGGCTCTCGTGGTGGATATCGTCGGTGGGACCTGCTCCAGCCACGAGACCTCCTTCCACACGCGTGGGGCCGGATGGCCAGTACTGACCTCCCCGCGGTGATGGCGGAAATGGCGGAGCTCACAACTAAACTCCGGAAATCGCTCGACAGGCGTGTGCCTTTCTCGCATTATATGGTTGCCATACCCTTCGCGGACCGCTCAATTCACCAGTGCCTCGACCATATCCTAGTAAAACCGCCCCTTCCCCTGTTCTCCCTCTTTGACGCGAGAGAGATTTTGAGAAACAGAATGAGCGCAAGGGCCGTCGCCATTGCGCTTGAATCTTCGACGGTGCTCCGACCTCGTGTCTGACCATGAGGGTTCGCCATAACGCCACGAAGGTATCCGCGACCCTTGTATCCGAGGAACACCCCTGGAGACCATGCAATTTCACCGAGGCGCCATCTCAGCCGCAGATCCGCCTTCGACCATCGACTGGAATCCCTGCGGCTCAACCCATGGTAACACGCCCTCCCTTTTGTTCGCTACCTTCTCTTTATCACGTAGCTTTGGTCAATTTGGAATTTAGAGCACCTGGGTGCCTGGTACACTTCACACCGACGATGGCCTGCCATGACCGCGGGGCACCGCCGCCTTGAGCACGGTCTGTTGGGGGCGATCGGTGCTGGCCGTTGATGTACAAGTGGACGCGTTAGATTCGATTTGTAGGGAACGTTTGATTCTTTTGATCCGAGCCGTCCAATGTTTGTTGAACGCATGGGATCGCGTCTGGCCATGATAAAATCGTGATCGTTGATCCCAGATCTGAGGGCCGTGGACTCATACCGTTTCGGCTAATAAATGTTCTAATCTAGGCCATCGGCTGTAGATCTGATGGCTCACAGTCGTTAATACCCCTTCGGCCAGCACAATTGCTAAAGAGCCCCTGGAATATCTGTGAATGAACCCGCAGTCCACTCGTTTGGGCTCTGAGTCCTGGAATATTTTGCGCAGAGACCCTTATGCTTTTTAGTTATTGATGCCCAGTCCAGAGGAGGTTAGAAATAGAGAAATTAAATTGTAAATAGATTTTAATAAGTGCTAGAGTTTGTAAAAATCATAGAAAATTCATTTTAACTCCAAATTAACCCATTTCAGTTTTCAAAATTTTATAATATTATTCTATATCACTTAGAGTCTCTGTTTTGACACGAAAACAGTAAAAAAATTATTCCTCACTTAATCCTATTTCTAGCACATAAAATCTTTGGAAATTCATATCTTAAAATCTATAACTCCAAAAATTATGATTCCTGTTCCTAGGTTTTTATTTTAATGTGTAGATTATTACTGTTTATTTTGTTTAAATGTTTGGTGTGATGTTAATTTTCTCTATATACTATGCTTGTTTGTATTGTGGCGAGTAGAAGAACCTATTATTGAGGATCCTGGTGACCAGAAGATAGAAGTTGCTGAGCAGAAGCTCATTGAAGGCAAGTTGTGCCCTTGATTCACTTTTGTTACCCAATAATGTTCTTTATAATCATTTACCATGCATAGGTTCAATTTTGATGGGACCCAATAGGTCACCCTAGATTGTTATTCCATTTTACCTTGTTATCCCTGAATCACATGGGTAGTTTTGCTATTGCTTTACATGGTATTGGGATAATACTTTATTATATCCATGTTCCAATTCTTTTGTTATTCTTTTTATGTTCATGTCAAAATCATTAATGTTAATTGGAACATGGAGCTTAACTTGAGAAACACGTGCCACCACAAGGGTTTAATGGGACGCCCTTGGCCAACTAACTAGGAAAGCTAGTGGAAGACTACTTTACCCGAAAGGGGCAAGGGCAGTAGGGGATTGCATGCAAGGAGGTTCTCGGGTTGATTTTGCTACGATGGCGGTCAGATAGGGGATTCTTGCAAGTGCTCTCCCCATAAACTGTAGCGGGTTTTCGGAAGCTAGTGGAACTTTGTAAAGGCCTCGTAGTGGATCTCTAGCCATTCACCTCGGTAGTGTCTAAGGGTCTAGCTAACCCTGGCGACATGGGATACACGACTTGTGGGTACAGGGTACAACCTCTGCAGAGTGTAAAACTGGTATACTAGCCGTGCTCGCGGTCATGAGCAGCTCAGGACTGTCTGATGATTAATTTATGGAACTTAAATTCAATTTTGTCACTTGCATTGCATGGGATTATTTATTAATTTTGTTCTATTATTTTTATTAAGGTTTGGTATCTACTTACATTTAGTAATTGCTAATAAAACTTTGACCAACTTTAAAAGCAATGCTCAGCTTTAAACCCCTATTGTTGATCAGCCTTACACATAACATGAGCTCTCACCTTTGGTGAGTTCGTGCCACATTATTCCCTAGAACTTGTTGAGCGATGAACATGTGTGAGCTCACCCTTGCTGTCTCACACCCCCCACAGGAGAAGAACAGGTGGTTCAAATGGAGCCACATATCGAGGAGTTTGATTCGATCTAGGTGGTGTCTCCCAGTTGACTTTCTGGCGCCAAGGATGGATTTTAGTTCGATCCATATTTATATTTTATTTTGTAAGACTTCCGCTATGTAATAAGTACTCTGATTATTGTGACATTTATCTCTAGACACTCTGTTATTATATATGTTGTCTTCTTTAGCGCATGTATGAGATGCACCCGGCTTTGTCCCTTAAAACCGGGTGTGACATCAGGCCAATGGACAAGCCGAACCTAGTAACATGACACTGATTAGCCTTATAAAGAAGAAGATATCTGATCATGCTAGGCATTGGCATAAGGTTTTGTCTGAAGCTTTGTGGGCTCATAGAATATCTAAACACTGTGCTACTAAAGTCTATCCTTTTGAGCTTGTTTATGGAGAGGAGGCTGTTTTGTTTCTGGAAATAAGCCGAAATTCTGTCAGGTTTGCCAAGCAGAACAATCTAGCTATCAAAGATTATTATAATTTGATGATGGATAATATTGATGAAGTAACCGACAACAGGTTAGTGGCTCTAGGAGAGATCGAGAAATACAAGATCATGGTTATCAAAGCTTACACCAAAAAGGTCAAGACTAAGTCATTTGAAGATGGAGATCTGGTATGGAAGACCGTTGTAACACCCTGAATTTGGGGGTATAAAATTTCTTGCTCATATTCACAAATTCAGGTGTTACTTCTCTTTTCTCACCTTTCCCCAATCTCCTCTTTCTCATTTCTATAGGAGAAGAGTGGTTATTCTTTTTTGTAATTATAGTTTAGTAGGCTAAACTCCAAGGGAGTATGAAATGTTGCATCATGTCAAACCCTAAATCCTACTTTTGTTTGGTGCATAATTCTTAGAAAGGCTAATTTGAAATTGTGGCTTATTTGGATTTGAATCAATTAGAGTAAATAAAAAGAAAAGAGAAAAAAAATACCAGAATAAAAGAAAAAGGAAAAGAAGCCCGCTTCCCCCGCCCCCTCGGCCTTTCGGCCCATCAGGCCCATCCCGCGCGCGCGCCTTTCCTCCCCCTTTCTCTCTCTGCCCAGGCGGGCCCGCCCGTCAGCGCGACCGCCTTCCCCGCGTCCGCGCCCGCTTTCCTCTCTCTCTCAGCTCGTGGGCCCGAGCTGTCAGCTCCTCCGTCTTCGCGTAACCGCCGCCCCGGTCCTCGCGTGCCGCGGACTCCGCGCCCACGTCGCGCGTGGAGCTCGCAACCACCTCGCCTCGGTCACTTGAGCCCAGAGCCTCGCACGCCCTCTCCCCCTCCCTCATTTGCGCACCTGCAGACCCCTCTCCCACCTCCCCCACGCTGCACACACGCCAGAGTGCCACCGCCATTAAACCGCCGCCGCCCGAGCTCGTTTCTCCGTCGCCGTTGGAGCCCCGCCGTGCCCTCTGCCACGGTGAGCTCCGCCCCGACGTCCGCAACCCGGGACGCGCTCCAATTTCCCCTCCCCCTCCCCGAATCACTCTGCCCGCGCTCACCGTCGTTCTATGCGCAGCCGCCGAGGTCCACCACCGTCGACTCGGGCTGCCGCCGCGTCTCCGTCGCCATCGAGGGATCCCCGGAGTTCGCCTTGAGGTAAGGAACCTCTCCCGCCCCCTCCCGTCCTTTCTATTGCCTCCAGTCGTGTTTAATTGCTCGTCGGAGTCCCTTAGCGCCACCGCCGAGCCGCTTCGCCGTGGGCCGCCCCCCTCCGGTGCCCCTGCCCCGACCCAGTCCCCACCGGAAGGTTCTCCGCGCCCTCCCCAACCTCCCCGGCCGTCCAGGTCGCCCCCAAGGACCCACAGAGCTCCGCGCCCCTCGTCTCCGGCGAGTTCTCCGCCGCGGGGACGAGCGCCGCCGCCTCTGCTAGCCGTAGGAGAGGACAAAGCCGGCCACCCAATCCCCGTCGTCCATCCCAGATCGAACGGCCCTGTTTCAATTAGGCCGAGCCCGACCCTAGCCGTTCGCCTGAGATCCAACGGCCCAGAGCCGTTTCCCCACACCCCGTGCTGCCCGCCTGACCCCGCCTGTCAGCCAGCCGCCCCGCGCTGCCCGCCTGGCCCCGCCTGTCAGCCAGCCGCCCTGCGCTGCCCGCCTGGCCCCGCCTGTCAGCCGCTCAGGCCGCCGCGCGCTCGCGCGCCCGCCCGCGGATCTAATCTCGGGCGTTGATCCGAGATCCAACGGCTATTAGAGCCCGATACCCCTTCGCCCGCGCTTTTTCTTAAAGAGACCCCCGCCTTTCCGCAATTTAACCCGCCGTCCCTGGATTTTCACAGTTAGGTCCTCGGACCTTTTATTTAATCCAAAATAAGTATTTAAGGCATATTTTTAATCCCTAATCTTGTAAAATTTATAACTTTGTCATATGAACTCCAAATTAGGTGCTTCAAATTGCAAAATGTTCATAATATTCTTATCTATCTATTTAAGCAATGTTCCTCTGCTGTTTCTATGTCCCAATTAATAGTTGATCATTTGGGTAAGATTAATGCTATTGGAACCCTATTTGAGATAAATAGAAGATAATGGACTTTAATAAAAGTTGGAGCACCTAAGTTTATGGATTTAAGCACCTAAGTTTAAGGACTTAAAACCATGTAATGATTTAACCCCACCACTGACTTAGACCTGGTTAGTGGATAATGAATCACTTTGTGTAGTCCTCTACCCTAGACCTAGGGAACACCAGAGTGCCAATCCTTTTCTATTATGAACTTGTGATCCCTCTGCTGCATATGTTTGGTATATTGCTTTTGTTTGTTATTTCCCAAGTGCATAGTGTGAATGATTACTTTACGTAGACAACGGGCAGTCTGTGTTTCCCGAGGAAGTTGCAGAGGAAGTCCCTGATCAGTAGTTTGGTGAAGGCAAGTGTCCTCTGACCCATTATGTCCCATCCACTTATAACTTACCATCCCGCATTACTTACTTGAAACCTAAGGATTGACTAGCTTTACACTTTACTTTATCCTTGCTGACCTTATGGGCTGTTATGGTTAGCATTCTGCTTTTGCCTTAACTTAATCAATGAACATGATGAGACTATTTATGATACTGTTATCCTGATGATGTTGATGATCTTGTGATACTCTAGGGGGCTCAGGCTGTTTCCTGAGTACCTCTCCGTAAGGACCTGTTCGTTGAGAGACCACCCGGGATAACAGTGCAACCATGAGGGTGGAATGGGGTGCCCTTAGCTAATTAATTAGAGGAACTAGAAGTGTAGTTGCTTCGCCGTCATGCCGTCAATGGGGTCCAGGCACAGTGCTTGCTCTGCCGAGGCTGAGTGCCGAGGTTCTTTCGTTTTGCTTTTTAGTCACCCTCCTGCGGGGAGAGGTACTGTGTTTATCAAACTGGAGAAACCTAACGGGCAGCTATGACCTCTAGGGAATCTTTGTAAAGGCTTCGTAGTGAATCCCTGGCCATTCACCTTGGGAGTGAATAAGGGTCTTGCAAGCCCGGGCTAGAGAGGGAATCACGGCTCATGGGTAAAGTGTGCGACCTCTGCAGAGGGTAGTGAAACTGGTATATCAGCCGTGCTCACGGTTAAGAGCAGCCTTGGGATCCTCTTTGATTAGAGATACAAATGGTTCGAGATACAATGGTTCTATTTATGATTTTGGTTCGATGATGATAAAGATGTTCCTCGGTGAGGAAATGATTCACGGGTTAGTTATTGCTAAAACCTGGCTTCACTAATAATAAATACCTGACCAACTAAAAGCAACCGCTTGAGCCTAACCCCACATAAAGCTAGTCCACTTCAGCCAAACAGGGCATTTGCTGAGTACGTTGATGTGTACTTATCCTTGCTTTACCACCAAACACCAGGTTGTCCACATTGCAACCACTGCTCAGGAGAAGACGAAGTCGTGGAAGGAGACTTCCAGGAGTTCTAAGACTACGACGAATTCTAGGTGTGGGTTGGCGGCAACCCCCAGTCAGCTGCCTGTGAAGGCCTTATCTTTACTGCGTTTCGCTAGCACTTTGATTTATCTGTTAAGTCGATGACTATGTGGATGTCTATGACTCTGTGATGTAATAAGTTAATACTCTTTTATGTTATTATTCGAGCAATGTGCGTTGATGTTCATTTATGTAACCGCTGTGTACGTGAGTTCTGATCCTGGCACGTACATAGTTCGCATTCGGTTTACCTTCCAAAACCGGGTGTGACATAAGTGGTATCAAAGCCGTGCTGACTGTAGGACCGCTGACCTAGAGTAGCACTGGTCGTACTAAGGACTATTGACCTTCCCTCTCACCTTGACCTCTGATGTTACTTCAAAAGTCGGTCACCTCGACCAACCCTATGTTTTACTACATATATATACTATATTATACCTTGTTAAAATTTTTATCTTGTTCTGTCTATGGTTTATGCACTTGTCATATTAGTTCTGTTCTTACTCTTGTGCTTACGGTGCCTTTTGTAGATGGCTCGCCTTAGACACACTGCACGTAAGTCGGTGATTCCTTTCCTGCCGTCTCGACTTGCGGAGCGTCCTCTGCGCCACACCGTGTCCGGTCAGTCGAGTCACCTGGAGAGACTGCACCACCGCCTGCGTGAGGAGCAGGAACGTCGGCGCCAGCACAGAGAGCAGCAGGGCTCTTCCTCCCCACCCCAGCAGGAGGTGGAGTCCGTGAGGCGCCGTTCCTCTGTTGCCCAGCTGGAGGCGCCCCCTGCACCACCGTGGGACGCCCCGGCTGTTGGAGGAGCTACTGGAGGAGGTCCTGGAGGAGACCCCGATGACGACGACTCAGACCACAGCACAGAGTCCTCTGAGCCGCAGGAGGCGGAAGGATGGGTCGCCCGACCCATCACCCGTGACGCCGCTCGCGGTTGTCACTTCCACGACGCACTCGACACCTTGCTGCGCCAGGCTTTCGACCGGCACACCTAGTCGATCGAGTATCGTTGTGTAGTCTACCAGCACAGTCGCGGGAGGTACCCGGACCGCTGGGAGGCTACCTGCCTAGTTCGCCGTCCGGAGGATGACCTCCGGGGTGCGGAGGCCGTTTCGGAGCACTACTCCATCTCCGAGAGGGACACTGCAGAGGCGGCTATGCAGGATGCAGCACGGCGTGCACTCTCCCAGTACTGTTCCTTGTTCGGTGGGGTGGCCGACGGTCTTAACCTTAGGTACTACCCCCGTCGTCCTACTGGCAGCACCGAGAGTGTGGTTGTCTCACCTGTTGGTGAGGATAACCCTAGGTTGAGCAGCACAGTCAACCTAGTCGCGGTGCTTAACACTGAGCTGGATCACTCTCTGGACGAGCTGAGCAGGGCTCGAACGGAGATTGCTGAGTTGCGTGCTGAGCTAGCAGAGCGCCGCCACCAGGAGGGTGGTTCTCCCGCTCCTGTTGGGACTCAGCACCCATACCGCTCGCCGCCACGTGATCACCACACTTATGGTTCCCCTGTCTGTAAGACCAGGATAGACCTAGATCCTTAGATCGTTAGCGTCGAAGTTCGTAATAATTCTTAAGTCAGATGTCTCAATCTTAGGTAGTCAATTTAGTTTGCTTATCAGTTGCTTCCATTTAGTTTAGTTTGCTTATCAGTTGCTTACATGCTTGTTATGGTGAACTTGTGCTGGATTTGAATCTTTGTAATGACTGTAGCCAACATGTGGGTTTCCCCTGCAGTTTGGCTTAGCTAGTAATGTTAATGAAGTCAGTTGTTTAGTTGGGAAACCATTTACTTCTACTTTCCTTTTTATCTGAGAAGCTGTGTTGAATCATAATGAGGATCAGTGAAGCTCCTTGTTCACTCAGTGTCATGAAGAATTCTGTATTTCCTCTTCTTATGCTGAAGGATTGTAA
Organism: Zea mays; assembly: GCF_902167145.1. Lineage (NCBI taxonomy): Eukaryota > Viridiplantae > Streptophyta > Magnoliopsida > Poales > Poaceae > Zea > Zea mays. The sequence goes on along the minus strand of NC_050103.1, from coordinate 90,293,741 downwards.
GATCAATGCTGATGTATGAATGTCTTCCACAGATGTCTGACAACCGGTGCCGATGCAACAGACGTGCTCAGCAAGAGCAGCATGCCCAGCAGGAGGAACATCAGAGGCAGCCTCCCCCACCACCCCCGATGACAGTGGAGCAGATGTTCTTGATGCAAACTCAGGCAGTGCAGGCTATTGGGCAGACTCTGGCAGCCATGCAGCAGGCTCAACAGCAACCCCAACCCCAATTGCAAGTGCAGATGCCCCAGATACCACGGGATAAGCGTGGCGAGTTCATGAGAGGGCACCCTCCTACCTTCGCCCATTCTGCCGACCCCATGGATGCAGAAGACTGGCTGCGCGCAGTGGAAAGGGAACTGCGCACCGCCCAATGTGACGACAGGGAAAAGGTTCTGTATGGTCCCCGTCAGCTAAGGGGAGCAGCCCAGTCCTGGTGGGAGTCCTACCTCGCCACACATGCTGACCCCGAAGCCATCACCTGGGAAGAATTCAGCGAGAATTTCCGTCGGTACCATGTTCCGGAGGGACTGATGATCGTGAAGAAGGAGGAATTTCTGGCTCTGAAGCAGGGACCCCTGTCTGTTAGTGAATACAGAGATAAGTTTCTGCAGTTATCCCGTTATGCACCTAAAGACGTCAACACTGATGCTAAAAGGCAGTACAGGTTCATGAGGGGTTTGGTGGATCCCCTGCATTACCAGCTGATGAATCACACCTTCCCCACCTTCCAGCACCTGATCGATAGGGCAGTTATGACTGAGAAGAAGCGTAAGGATATGGAAGATCGGAAGCGCAAGATGAGTGGACCCCAGTCCGGAAGCATCAGCCGTCCACGTTTCTCAGGCAGTTTATCTCAGCAAGGCAGGCCTGGTCACCCACAGGGATATCAGAATCAGAATCAGCGTCCGCATCAGCAGCAGTTTCAGAGGCAGTACCCACAACAGCAGCAGTATCGTCAGAACAGCCAGCAGGGAGGTAACCAGTATCAGAGGCAGAACAACCATGCACCTCGCCTTCCCGCCCCAGCGACAAATCAGAGCAACCAAGCAGCCCCAGCACAAGGAGGAGGCAGAGGATGTTTCCACTGTGGAGATCAAGGCCACTGGGCGATGCAGTGCCCAAAGAAGATGGCGCAGCAGCAGACCAACCCCAATGCTCCAACAAGGCAAGGTGTACTGCAGCCGGCAGCAGGTAATCGTGGCCAAGCGTACAACCGTGGGAAGGTGAACCACTTGGAGGCCGAAGCGATCCAGGATGCACCAGATGTGGCAGTAGGTATGTTCTCAGTCGAATCTCATCCCGCAAAAGTGCTATTTGATACTGGTGCAACTCATTCATTTGTCACTGCAATATGGGTAGAAATGCATAACATCTCAGTAGAGGCAATGATGCCGCCCATGAGGATTAATTCGGTTGGTGGTAAAGTGCAAGCAGATAGAATATGCTCAAATATAAGGGTGGAAATAAGGGGGATAGGGTTCCCCAGTGATCTAATAGTAATAGACACCCTTGGGGTAGATGTCATCCTAGGGATGAATTGGTTAATGAAATATGAAGCGAATGTTAGCTGTGACAAGAGGACCGTAACGTTGAAGTCTCCACTCGGAGAGAAAGTAGTGGCTGAGCTAAGGATGCCTAAATCAGCAGAGGGAGATTGTCACCAGATTTCAGTTGATAGTAAGGAGGCCAAACCGCTTGAGGCTATCAAGGTTGTGTCAGACTTTCCGGATGTGTTCCCCGAGGAGCTAACGGGCATGCCACCCGAGAGAAAAGTTGAATTTGCCATAGAGCTTATCCCTGGTACTGCCCCCATTTCCAAAAGAGCCCATCGAGTGTCTGGACCAGAATTGGTGGAACTCAAGAAGCAGATTGATGAGCTATTAGAAAAGGGTTACATCAGACCAAGTACCTCGCCTTGGGCCGCTCCAGTATTGTTTGTAGAGAAGAAAGATGGTACCAAAAGGATGTGCATAGATTACAGAGCCCTGAATGAAGTCACTATTAAGAACAAGTACCCTCTGCCAAAAATAGAAGACCTGTTTGACCAACTCAGAGGTGCCAGCGTATTCTCGAAGATAGATCTGAGGTCAGGCTACCATCAACTCAGAATCCGACCCTCGGACATACCAAAGACAACATTCATCACAAAGTATGGGTTATATGAGTATACAGTTATGTCCTTTGGTTTGACAAATGCACCAGCCTTCTTTATGTATCTGATGAACAGTGTGTTCATGGACTACCTAGACACGTTTGTGGTAGTGTTCATCGACGACATTCTCATATATTCCAAAAGTGAGGAAGAACATGTGGAGCATTTGAAGATGGTATTGCAAAGACTTCGAGAGCATCAGTTGTATGCCAAGCTGGGCAAATGCGAGTTCTGGATTCATGAAGTCTTATTTCTGGGTCACATCATAAACCAAGATGGGTTGGCAGTGGATCCAAAGAAAGTAGCAGATATCCTGAACTGGAAAGCACCGAAGGATGTTCGTGGGATCAAGAGCTTCATCGGAATGGCCGGATACTATAGGCGTTTCATTGAAGGCTTCTCAAAGATTGCTAGACCAATGACAGCGTTGCTAGCGAAGAAGGTTGAGTTTAAGTGGACCCAAAAGTGCCAAGAAGCATTTGAAGAACTGAAGAATAGATTGACTACAGCACCGGTGTTAGTTCTGCCTGATGTTCACAAGCCATTCTCGGTGTACTGCGATGCTTCTTACACCGGATTGGGATGTGTGCTAATGCAAGAAGGAATAGTTGTAGCATACTCATCTCGGCAGCTGAAGATTCATGAGAAAAATTACCCCACACACGACCTAGAGTTGGCAGCAGTGGTTCATGCTCTAAAGACATGGAGACATTACGTGTATGGACAGAAATGCGACATCTACACAGATCATAAAAGTCTGAAATACATATTCACCCAGTCAGAGTTAAACATGAGGCAGCGAAGATGGTTGGAATTGATCAAAGACTACGAGTTGGAGATACATTACCATCCAGGCAAAGCCAATGTTGTTGCAGATGCTCTGAGCAGGAAGAGTCAAGTCAATATGATGGCCACGTACCCAATGCCATATGAGTTAGCCAAGGAGTTCGACAGACTGAGTCTTGGTTTCCTGAACAATACACAAGGAGTAACAGTGGAATTAGAGCCCACCCTAGAGCGGGAGATCAAAGAAGGGCAGAAGGATGATGAAAACATCAACAATATCCGGCAGCTGATCTTAGAAGGAAGAGGCAAAGACTTTCGAGAGGATAAAGAGGGAGTAATATGGTTCAAGGACCGATTGTGTGTTCCCGACATCAAACCTATTCGGGAGCTGATCCTAAAGGAAGCTCATGAGACAGCCTACTCCATACACCCTGGAAGTGAAAAGATGTATCAGGATTTAAAAAGGAGATTTTGGTGGTATGGCATGAAAAGAGAAACCGCAGAATATGTCGCCATCTGTGATAGCTGTCAAAGAACCAAAGCAGAGCATCAAAGGCCCGCCGGATTGTTGCAGCCATTGCGGATTCCTCAGTGGAAGTGGGATGAGATCGGGATGGATTTCATAGTTGGCCTACCTCGTACCCGGGCCGGCTATGATTCCATCTGGGTGGTTGTGGACCGCTTAACAAAGGTGGCCCATTTTATACCTGTGAAGACAACGTACACCGGAGCAGTGTTAGCTGAGTTATACATGTCTCGGATAGTCTGCCTTCATGGTGTGCCAAAGAAGATAGTGTCAGATCGAGGAACACAGTTTACCTCTTATTTTTGGCAGCAGCTACAAGAAGCTTTGGGCACACATTTGAACTTCAGCTCGGCTTATCACCCACAGACAGACGGTCAGACTGAAAGAACTAATCAGATCCTAGAAGATATGTTGAGAGCCTGTGCGTTGCAAGACAAGTCAGGGTGGGACAAAAGGTTACCTTATGCAGAATTCTTCTACAACAATAGTTACCAGGCCAGCTTGAAGATGTCACCGTTTCAGGCACTCTATGGACGGAGTTGTAGGACTCCGCTGCATTGGGACCAGCCTGGAGAGAGACAGGTGTTTGGCCCCGACATCTTACTTGAAGCCGAAGAGAATATCAAAATGGTTCGGGAGAATCTGAAGATAGCACAATCAAGGCAGCGAAGCTATGCTGACAGAAGGAGAAGAGAACTGAGTTTTGAAGTGGGAGATTACGTTTATCTAAAGGTGTCGCCTATCAGAGGAGTCAGAAGGTTCGGAGTCAAGGGCAAGTTAGCACCCCGGTACGTTGGGCCATATCAGATTCAAGCAAAGCGTGGAGAAGTGGCCTACCAGCTCAACCTACCAGAAAGTTTGTCGGCAGTGCACAATGTGTTCCATGTGTCCCAATTGAAGAAGTGTCTGCGAGTACCAGAAGAACAGTTGCCAGTGGAGGGTTGGGAAGTCCAGGAGGATCTGACATACATAGAGAATCCAACACAGATTCTGGAGTTTGCAGACAGAGTCACCCGGAGGAACACCATCAGAATGTGAAAAGTCAGATGGGGTCACCACTCGGAGGAAGAAGCAACCTGGGAACGAGAAGATGATCTGAAGGCCAAATACCCTGAACTCTTTGCTGACCAACCTTGAATCTCGGGGAGAGATTCTTTTAAGGGGGATAGGTTTGTAACACCCTGAATTTGGGGGTATAAAATTTCTTTGCTCATATTCACAAATTCAGGTGTTACTTCTCTTTTCTCACCTTTCCCCAATCTCCTCTTTCTCATTTCTATAGGAGAAGAGTGGTTATTCTTTTTTGTAATTATAGTTTAGTAGGCTAAACTCCAAGGGAGTATGAAATGTTGCATCATGTCAAACCCTAAATCCTACTTTTGTTTGGTGCATAATTCTTAGAAAGGCTAATTTGAAATTGTGGCTTATTTGGATTTGAATCAATTAGAGTAAATAAAAAGAAAAGAGAAAACAAATACCAGAATAAAAGAAAAAGGAAAAGAAGCCCGCTTCCCCCGCCCCCTCGGCCTTTCGGCCCATCAGGCCCATCCCCCGCGCGCGCCTTTCCTCCCCCTTTCTCTCTCTGCCCAGGCGGGCCCGCCCGTCAGCGCGACTGCCTTCCCCGCGTCCGCGCCCGCTTTCCTCTCTCTCTCTCTGCTCGTGGGCCCGAGCTGTCAGCTCCTCCGTCTTCGCGTAACCGCCGCCCCGGTCCTCGCGTGCCGCGGACTCCGCGCCCACGTCGCGCGTGGAGCTCGCAACCACCTCGCCTCGGTCACTTGAGCTCAGAGCCTCGCACGCCCTCTCCCCCTCCCTCATTTGCGCACTTGCAGACCCCTCTCCCACCTCCCCCACGCTGCACACACGCCAGAGCGCCGCCGCCATTAAACCGCCGCCGCCCGAGCTCATTTCTCCGTCGCCGTTGGAGCCCCGCCGTGCCCTCTGCCACGGTGAGCTCCGCCCCGACGTCCGCAACCCGGGACGCGCTCCAATTTCCCCTCCCCCTCCCCGAATCACTCTGCACGCGCTCACCGCCGTTCTATGCGCAGCCGCCGAGGTCCGCCACCGTCGACTCGGGCTGCCGCCGCGTCTCCGTCGCCATCGAGGGATCCCCGGAGTTCGCCTTGAGGTAAGGAACCTCTCCCGCCCCCTCCCGTCCTTTCTATTGCCTCCAGTCGCATTTAATTGCTCGCCGGAGTCCCTTAGCGCCACCGCCGAGCCGCTTCGCCGTGGGCCGCCCCCCTCCGGTGCCCCTGCCCCGACCCAGTCCCCACCGGAAGGTTCCCCGCGCCCTCCCCAACCTCCCCGGCCGTCCAGGTCGCCCCCAAGGACCCGCAGAGCCCCGCGCCCCTCGTCTCCGACGAGTTCTCCGCCGCGGGGACGAGCGCCGCCGCCTCTGCTAGCCGTAGGAGAGGACAAAGCCGCCACCCAATCCCCGCCGTCCATCCCAGATCGAACGACCCTGTTTCAATTAGGCCGAGCCTGACCCTAGCCGTTCGCCTGAGATCCAACGGCCCAGAGCCGTTTCCCCACACCCCGCGCTGCCCGCCTGGCCCCGCCTGTCAGCCAGCCGCCCCGCGCTGCCCGCCTGGCCCCGCCTGTCAGCCGCTCAGGCCGCCGCGCGCTCGCGCGCCCGCCCGCGGATCTAATCTCGGGCGTTGATCCGAGATCCAATGGCTATTAGAGCCCGATACCCCTTCGCCCACACTTTTTCTTAAAGAGACCCCCGCCTTTCCGCAATTTAACCCGCCGTCCCTGGATTTTCACAGTTAGGTCCTCGGACCTTTTATTTAATCCAAAATAAGTATTTAAGGCATATTTTTAATCCCTAATCTTGTAAAATTCATAACTTTGTCATATGAACTCCAAATTAGGTGCTTCAAATTGCAAAATGTTCATAATATTCTTATCTATCTATTTAAGCAATGTTCCTCTGCTGTTTCTATGTCCCAATTAATAGTTGATCATTTGGGTAAGATTAATGCTATTGGAACCCTATTTGAGATAAATAGAAGATAATGGACTTTAATAAAAGTTGGAGCACCTAAGTTTATGGATTTAAGCACCTAAGTTTAAGGACTTAAAACCATGTAATGATTTAACCCCACCACTGACTTAGACCTGGTTAGTGGATAATGAATAACTTTGTGTAGTCCTCTACCCTAGACCTAGGGAACACCAGAGTGCCAATCCTTTTCTATTATGAACTTGTGATCCCTCTGCTGCATATGTTTGGTATATTGCTTTTGTTTGTTATTTCCCAAGTGCATAGTGTGAATGATTACTTTACGTAGACAACGGGCAGTCTGTGTTTCCCGAGGAAGTTGCAGAGGAAGTCCCTGATCAGCAGTTTGGTGAAGGCAAGTGTCCTCTGACCCATTATGTCCCATCCACTTATAACTTACCATCCCGCATTACTTACTTGAAACCTAAGGATTGACTAGCTTTACACTTTACTTTATCCTTGCTGACCTTATGGGCTGTTATGGTTAGCATTCTGCTTTTGCCTTAACTTAATCAATGAACATGATGAGACTATTTATGATACTGTTATCCTGATGATGTTGATGATCTTGTGATACTCTAGGGGGCTCAGGCTGTTTCCTGAGTACCTCTCCGTAAGGACCTGTTCGTTGAGAGACCACCCGAGATAACAGTGCAACCATGAGGGTGGAATGGGGTGCCCTTAGCTAATTAATTAGAGGAACTAGAAGTGTAGTTGCTTCGTCGTCGTGCCGTCAATGGGGTCCAGGCACAGTGCTTGCTCTGCCGAGGCTGAGTGCCGAGGTTCTTTCGTTTTGCTTTTTAGTCACCCTCCTGCGGGGAGAGGTACTGTGTTTATCAAACTGGAGAAACCTAACGGGCAGCTATGACCTCTAGGGAATCTTTGTAAAGGCTTCGTAGTGAATCCCTGGCCATTCACCTTGGGAGTGAATAAGGGTCTTGCAAGCCCGGGCTAGAGAGGGAATCACGGCTCATGGGTAAAGTGTGCGACCTCTGCAGAGGGTAGTGAAACTGGTATATCAGCCGTGCTCACGGTTAAGAGCAGCCTTGGGATCCTCTTTGATTAGAGATACAAATGGTTCGAGATACAATGGTTCTATTTATGATTTTGGTTCGATGATGATAAAGATGTTCCTCGATGAGGAAATGATTCACGGGTTAGTTATTGCTAAAACCTGGCTTCACTAATAATAAATACCTGACCAACTAAAAGCAACCGCTTGAGCCTAACCCCACATAAAGCTAGTCCACTTCAGCCAAACGGGGCATTTGCTGAGTACGTTGATGTGTACTCATCCTTTCTTTACCACCAAACACCAGGTTGTCCACATTGCAACCACTGCTCAGGAGAAGACGAAGTCGTGGAAGGAGACTTCCAGGAGTTCCAAGACTACGACGAATTCTAGGTGTGGGTTGGCGGCAACCCCCAGTCAGCTGCCTGTGAAGGCCTTATCTTTACTGCGTTTTGCTAGCACTTTGATTTATCTGTTAAGTCGATGACTATGTGGATGTCTATGACTCTGTGATGTAATAAGTTAATACTCTTTTATGTTATTATTCGAGCAATGTGCGTTGATGTTCATTTATGTAACCGCTGTGTACGTGAGTTCTGATCCTGGCACGTACATAGTTCGCATTCGGTTTACCTTCCAAAACCGGGTGTGACAACCGTCTTGCCCCTAAGAAGCAGAGACCAGAAATTCGGCAAATGGTAACCAAGCTGGAAAGGCTCTTACAGAATCACACAGGTGATAGCAGGTAACACCTACATGTTGCAAGCTTTGCAAGATGAGGACCTACACAAGGCGCTAAATGGTCGTTTCTTGAAGCAATATCATTCTAGTATGTGGCAAGATGCTTAGGAAAACCAATGTTGTCACATCGAGTTGTTTTCAGCCTGCACCAGTGCTTTTGGTTCGCTCAGCTTCCCTAAAAGGCAGGGGCATGTGTTGAGCACCGTTTGTGGCATTGAACATGGCCGGACGGCCCGGTCAGTTCGGCGTGCGGACGGTCCGCCCTTAGGCACGGACAATCTGCGATTAGATCAGATCAGGCAAACTAACTCCTATCTTCACGAGTGTTTATCCCTATAAACTCGTGGGAGTTGTTGGAGGACGCCTAGGAACGGGTCCATACCTCCCCTTATATATTTGAAGGGGTACGACCAATTGAGCAACCACACATCGAATCAAATCAATATATCTTCCGTTCCTTTAACTTTTGCCCTAGGAGTAGACAGTAACGCAACCTTCTTCACCACAACCTTCACATCTTTCTGACTCTACATCGACATCTTGGGTGGCATGCCGATCCTAAGACAAAATCTAGGATCTCTCCTCCCTGATGGGATCCCTCCCGGTGTGTCAGATCCAGGTGCTATTGGCAAATGTCGCGGCCTCGGTGCACACGCAGACCGTCCGACACCAGGCGCGAACTGTCCGACTCGGCGCAAAGAAAACTCAGCTCCTGCCGTAGTTCGTGGACCATATGTGCCGCCGCATAGAGCACCACCCCCGATATACCTTGCAGTGATTGACGTCCAGATCGACGTCAACAAAGGCATAAACTGGTATGTTTGGAACCACCTCAATTTCTATAAACCAGTTTCTTGAAAATTGGTACTTAGAAAACGCGGCTACCCTTTCCTTCAGATTTTGTCAGAAGAGTCACCAATCACCAATAGGCAAGTCTTTTATGATTTGAGATCTGTTCCTGGAGATCCTTTCGCATCCGGCCCTATCCCTCTCGTGCTGGGGCATAACGACATTTGCATTTTTCTCATGCACACAAACCACGAAAAAAGTACATTTACATGTAAATCCGTTGTTCCTTTTGTGTGTGCTCACAGTCACCTCTATGGTTCTACCACTACCAACAGCTGGTCCCGATCTCGCTCATGCACGACACACTTTCGCGCTAGGACTAGGAGCATGGCAAAAAGCAATGACGAATGCCCCACTACAGCCACAGCGCGGCGCCCGGCCATGTGGTTTGGCCCGCAAGCGACGCCGGGAATGAACAAAGCAAGCGTGGCGTCACGACTCACAACTGGCGACAAAGCAAATCTCAAATCCCTCGCGCATTACTCGACAGTCGACAGTGTAAATTATCGTTGTCCGCTGACACGCATGTCGCCGTCTGTCAGCAGGGCAAGTTGCAATGCAAACCGCCGTAAAATTTGTGGCCCGGCCACTCAACTTTGTTCGGTATCAACTTGTTGGGCCTTGAGCCGATGTACCAACCGCGGAGCAAAGTTTATTAATATAGCCTATATCAGACTTTATAATGTTACCAAGTTATATATAATTAACTAAAAATCTAGTCATATAATAATATAGACGGTACATTTAATATTTGCCTCATTTCTTCCTCTCACTAGCTACCTTAAAGTCCATGAGCAACCTACTTTGAGCTGGCTACTAGTGAGTGCAAGTATAATAAGGTGATGTGGTAGGTTGCAAGAGATGCCACATCCGTTTTAGAATGACGCGGAAGAAAGAGAAATGAAGAGATAAGATAAGAAGGCTCTTAACTAGTAGCCAGCTAAAAGTAGACTCCTCACAGACCCCAAGACACGTTGTAGGAGTGAGAGATGGACCCAGTATTAAATGTTCAATTTATATTATAAAAATGTTATTATACTACTTGACTTTTAGTTGGCTCAAAATGACATGGCTATTTTTTAGAGCTAGTCGCTGGCTACATTATTATCCTTACTCTGAGCAACATGTTTCCATTATTTCTCCATTTCTCTCTTTCACAGCACCACAAATCTGACGTGACATATATTGTAGCCTGCCTACACCACCTTATTATACTTGCTCTTAATCTAACGAGTAAATTCATACGGTGGCATCAAAACCTATACTGATCCTTCTATGCCATAAGAAATTATAAATTAAATTCCCTATCATCACTGCCACTACTGTCGTTGCGATCTGTGTGACTGTTTCTCCGTATCCATCTTTATGTTTCTTCACTTGTACTTCTTTTGTCTTGTAGCTTGAGTCTCGCATGGTTTTTATAGGTCTCAATGAGTTTTCTTATGCCTTTATTTTAAGGTGTTTATCTACTTGATGACCTCATTGACTTTGTCCAAGTCCACACTGCATCCTTTAAACTATAAATATGAACACTAGAGAAACACAATAGTCCAACTGATTATGTTGATCATCAAATGGGTCGAGGTCTATTTTCCTTACATTGTTGAAGCTAATAAACATACCAAAAGAGTTGATGCTCTATTATTGTAACATATCAACTTGTAACACTGGAATAAAGCTCATTTTAAAATTATTAATTGCCAAATTAACTCAAGTTTACATCATCAAAATTACGCAAACCATGGCTTCCATTTGCTATATCTCGTTGTTCTTCTAGCAACCTTCAGTGCAAGCCTGAGCCTATCATTCACCGTGGTAAATTTCACCCTGGATGATACCCACCCATTATAACTCACTCCTAGACATAAGGTGCTGATAACCATCTAGGACGAAAAACATGCATGAAGAAATCGCAAGCCCGCCTCTAGCATCCTTGATAACCCTGCACCCCGGTGAGCCCCCACCTCAACCCAATGCCATAAAGCAGACTTGTCGTGCACACCGAGCTACCGAGTTAAAGTGCCATGTTGCAAACCTTAAAGTGATACCTAAGTGCAAAGAAATACTTAGGCAAGACCAAATGCACCTGCCTAAGCACACATCAGCCATTCACTTCAATCAAAGCTAAATGTGTGCCCCACCATGAGCCAAGTTGCCCTGCCAATCTCAAGAAGTTCTGACTGCATTGTGATGATGTTGCCGCTCACACTATGCTAGTCGAGATTTTTCCTCTATAGCGAGTTGTCATTCCACTGCCGATAAATCGACCCTAATGCCCATACTATTAAACTTCACACCTACCTAAGCCATCAACACATCCATCATCTAGTTGTCGCTCCTCCATAACCCAAACAACGCTTGCCTTACTCTTCAAATCAAAGAGCAAACCATCTTCAATGAAAGCTGCCACCATCAATCTGAGCCATAGGTGAGGGCACCCATGATGTTCGACCTCTTCCTCTCCCAATGTTGTTCCTAAATTTTAGCAGCTATGACCGTGGTGTTAGCCTTTCCCATGGCCATGTCTGTAACATGTATTTTTAAAAATATGCAAGGGAAACTTTACTCAAATATTTTCCATACAATAAACATTCTTCCTCTAACCATTCTTTTCTTTGAGAGTGGATTATAGGAAAGAAGACTCTATCACTTTAATTATGTTGCCCTATTTTGGTTCTCTTTAGGAACCTTCTACAATTCATGACAAACCTTAACCATAAGCAAGAAAGCTTCTAGAACCTTCTATAAACAACCATATCTAACCATGATATATGTAACCTTTTAGAATCTCATACTACAATCATGCTAACTCATGAAGCTTAGATATTTGTTGAGACCTCTCTAGATCATGGCAAGGTGTCACCCATGCATGGTGAGGTGTCACTCATGCATGGTGAGGTGTCACCCATGCATGGCTCAAGGTGTCACTCTTGCATGGTGAGGTGTCACCCATGTATGGCAAGGTGTCACTCATACATGGCTCATGTGTTCCTACATTAGAAAAGAGCCATCCCTTGCCATGGTATATCATACCATCCCACACACAACCAAGGGCAAGGTAGAAGCGAGTCATAGAAGCCCTTGTGTAATTAATAAAGTGTTCTTGTTGTAATTCATCCTCTTGTGTTGTAAAATTTCTATTTCAGTTAGTGCATAAGTTATGATCTATCTGAATAAGTGCTATGCCTCTTGGGATCACAAAGCTTTATCAGTAGGTTGGTACTGTCACCTGGAAGCCAGCTCCATCTAAGGCCGGGACACCACCTGAAAGCATAAATGGTCGGCTTTGTCGCCTGCACTAAGTGACTAGAGATTAAGTCTAAACTATTGTAATATATTGATGTATGTTATCTTGCTTGAAGTATTTCTACACATAACGTCCCCTAAAAAGAGTCGATTTTGGAAAGAACGCAAAGGAGACAGGAGACGAAGAACGTGACGCCACAGACATGTACCTAAGTAAAGGCAAGTATTATTCAACTTCTTACTTTGATCAGTTTTTCTCCTACGCGAGGAAAAGTATAAAAATTACTAGAGATAGCATTTGCATGAGATGATATATCTAAAATTGAGCGAATGAGAGAAATCATCGATCGATACCATGATGCATGTTGATTGCATGAATATTTGATACCTTATATTTGGTGAAACTGGATGTGATTAAGACTAGAGTAGCATGGTAAGTGCCGGTGATGTGCTACTGCTTTGGTAGATTTGCCACCAAGCTCTATCATTATGATATCTTTGGTTGGTCAGTTTTGGTTGTTGGCTGATCTGGTGAGCCATAAGGACTGTATGCTATGGTGCCATCTCACCTAATTTATTTTCAATGTGGTCACATAAACTTATATGGGCAAGACTTAATCTAATCCCACTAGTGGTCTTGGTAATCATGTAACACCCCGGATTCCACAAACAACCCGGAATGCTACTGAACTACACTTCTGACGTCCATATATAAAATTTCGGCAGCATTCCCTTTGCAAGATTGCATAAATGAGGGGGCAATAGTGTATAAACATATATCATGACAAAAACATACTAAGTATTATTAATCAACTAGCAAGGGAAGATAAACATACGACCTGAACTGAATTAACCAGTGCGCACGACTATAAAAAACCAAACTTCCTTTGACAATAAGTTTCTAATTAAATCATGGCTGCGCCTGGGCAGCGTTATTGTGAGAGTGAAAGTGGACGTGCTGCTACTCCCCTCATTCCCAACATGTATCAAGTACCTGCATTGAGTAATGCAAGAGTGAGATGACACATCTCAGCAAGTAAAATAATATCAAACTGTTTATCCACATAAGAACATTGTTTTACCACCACTTGATTCCACAACCTTCTTATTACGAAGGTGCAGCACGTATACAACGTACAACACACCTAATTACCACACCTTGCAGGTAGAAACCACAATAGTAACATAGTAATGTCACACTTCATATATACCTCATGAGTGCAAATGTCTGCAAATGCAAGGATGACTTCTGCCTTCATACCTCTAAGGATATGAAGCCGCATCGTACCCCTCCTCGGGCAACTACGATGCTAAAAATGTATCGGTACGGTCGGACCATAAGATCACGACATAACTTCAAAATACAAGATGGATGATGCGATGTGCATGACATGCCTACAACACTTCATATAATGTGATTCAAAAAGATACTTCAACTTCATCCAAGATGGGAATCAACCACATATATCATTACCAAATTATGATCATCCATAATATTAGACAATTGAGAATTAATACTTCCAAACAAATAAACTTCATCATAGAATTCAATGATTAACATATTTAAAACTTATGCATACTCAATGACAGGGAATAGGATGCAAACCAAACGGTAGCAACCACCACTGTATTTACTTGCCTTTACCGGAAGTTCGGGCAAATCCCTAAGTATGATCCGGAAGTCCACCACCTGTTTTTGACACACAACTTAGTGCACCAATTTCACATAATCAGGCTCATAAATGACGCCGCACCTACGCACAAACTCAAACCCCGCCGCGGGTTACATCTCTCCCCACACCCACCAAACTGTAGCGGCGCTGCTTAATAATTTCATAACTTTAAAATTATGACAGCAGTGGTAACAAACAAAAACTCCAGAGGCATCTACATAAAATTCCCCGTAAGTTTTGTATACAATTTATAATTAAATTCCAACATCTAATTAGCCCAAAACAGTCTACAAGATGAACCCTGTAATCTGTTTTTTTGTCTTTTGGACAGTGACATACCCGAATTCAAACAACGATATCTTTTAAAATATAATTCCAAATCAAGCGCATAAGTACTCATTGGAAAGATAAGACAAAGCCCTACATGATTATCATACTTGTTAACACTAATTACCCACGAAAAATTCCCAGAAACTGCTAATACTACTGCTGTTCACCCACCTGAAAAATCTGTTTTTTTGGACAGCAACATAACCGGATTCAAACAACGGTATCTCCTAAATTATAACTCTGAATCAAGCGTATAAGTACTCGTTGGAAAGGTATGACAAAGCTCTACATGATTCTCCTACTGATCCCCACTAATTGCCCACGAAAAATTCCTAGAAATCCCTAGAACTACTGCTGTTCGCCCTCCCACAAAAATTCTGGACAGCACCTCTACCGATTCGCATAGATAAACATATAATCAATTGAATTTTAGCGCAAAAACATAGATAACTTCAAGATCACCTTGAGTTCCACCTTTTTCCTCCTTCCTTCCTCCCACCAATTCTCCAATAGAAACTTGCACCCACACGAAGAAGATCCGACGAGAAAGAACGACACATGGAGAAGAGGAGATGGGGGGTGGCGGCTAGGGTTGAGGAGATGGCTGCTGCAAAAAAAACTTGAGAATGGAGAGGGGGGCGGCTGCAACACTTGGGGAAGAGAGAAGAGGGAAGAGGGGGGGAGGGTGAAGGCCAAAGGAGGGAAAGGGGGGCGGCTGCCCACAAGGGGCCTTAAGAGAGGGGGCGGCTAGGGTTTGGGGGGGGGGAAGTGGGCTTCCCACCGCCGGATCGTGATCAACGGCCCAAAACCATTCCTACGCCAGAGCTCTCGACCCCCGCGCACACATCAAACATAAATTTTACTGTTTTACAGACGTTTACCTCCTAAAGTTCCAAACCCCCCATAGCACGGGACCCGCAAGAGAAAACAAAGAAAAAAAGAGTAAACTTCAATTTCTCTTCTTTTTGAAAATTGGGTATCACACTCTACCCCCTTAAAAAGAATTCGACCTCGAATTCCGATGCTTCTATCGAAACGACAAAGGAAAGATTAATGAACCAACAAAACTCACACATAAAGTAAAGTTCGGGTACTTCTACCGCATCAGCTCCTCAAGCTCCTAGGATTCTAAGATACGCAGCAGACGACACTTTAGAGTCTGGTCTTGCTACACAGGAATCGGCTCTAGCTCGATTTGATGGTCTGGATTCCACAAATACTTCCTCCACATAAAGACATGGAATACATGGTGTACTCTGATCATAGATTCCGATAATTGCATGTGCTAAGCCCAGCTGCCAACTCGGATAAGATAGTAGACGGTCCTATATACCTCGGACAAAGCTTTCCTGACACCAAATCAATCATTGACATATGCAAGTACTTCAAGGAATGTATATATGAATGCACTGCATACAGTGTTCCTATAGCCTAAACCAAACTTAGCCAAACAAGAGCAACTTCAAGAGAGCAACTTAATGCTTGCATATCTCTGGATAGCAGCACAGCGGTTAATTGTTTTGTTCATAACTCATAAAATAAGCATCCAAAAATAATAAACTAGGACTTTATGGAAAGCTTATAAAGTCCACTATACCCTTGGTATTATCTTCACAGCAAGATTTGACACTTAGAAAGGTCAAACAATGCTAAACGTAAATTCTGTCCAGATTTGGACTGAATTCAACTACTCAATTCAAAAATCCATAATTGGAGTCTCAGTCATCCAATTCAGGTGCTCCCAGACTTTTTAGAAAGCTAGTAGAATTGTCTATAATTCATTTATAAACATATCAAGTTAATTCAATGCATAACAAGGTCAAAAGACATGAGAAAGGCTCTGCTGTCCAAATTTGGACAGATTCAGAGATCACACTTAAAACAGCTGTAACTTAACTTATAGATCTCCAAAAAGGGTGATCCAAAATTTGTTGAAAAGATTAAGAAAAGTACTACAACTTCTTTATAATTTATAATAAGTTATTCGAAGTTTCAATTGGGCAAACAAGGTCAGTTTCGAAATCTGTGCAGAATCTGCACAGATTTCAAGACTGGACTTGAGGAAATCATAACTACCAAACTACTAGACCTATGGTCATGAAATTTTTACACAAGTAAGATAAAGAAGTTGGCTACAACTTTTATATATAACATCTCTACAGAAAAGATGGTTTACTTCATTGAACTAGCTGCATAACTAAAACTGGTCATGCAGTCCCAACAACAAGCAATAGATTTTATCAGGTTCATTACTCTTCTATGATTAAGCGTTCATTGAAAGACTAATAACTTTAGGTTCTTCATTACGAGATACTTAGAACAAATATAAGTATAGAAGCAATATGATAACTTTTTAAACCATTTAAGCCTAATCTCACATCATGCAAACAGGAATCTGTTTAAGCATGTTAGGCCTGCCCACATATTCATCCAAGCACATTCTATACATTATATCATCCCATATAGGAACTCTCTTTTTTTTAATTATACTATACATATATATCTATCGAATAACTCAGACAAATTGCATCTCAACCTAGACTTCACATGACGTAACTATTTCATACTTACGCAATCACGCCAATACAAGAAAACGTGGCTTCACAACAATACGTACTGGCCTATTCAAACGTTCCTTGC
Source organism: Zea mays (assembly GCF_902167145.1). Taxonomy (NCBI): domain Eukaryota; kingdom Viridiplantae; phylum Streptophyta; class Magnoliopsida; order Poales; family Poaceae; genus Zea; species Zea mays. The sequence goes on along the minus strand of NC_050103.1, from coordinate 90,276,782 downwards.
TATCTCTGTGTTTCAGCCCACACTCCACATATACATAAACAAGATAACCATCCCAACCACTACGTCTATTCCCTCCCACCATACAACTTAATTAACATGGATTGCGAAAGAGCTCACCACAACTAAACCAAACTCCCATGAAAAAAAATCACTAAGTAGAAAATTGACACTCAATAGCACAAATGTTCATTTTTTCTACCTCTCACTATAAAAGCAATGGTAACAATGAAATATTGTAAAATCATCTAAACTTCATGATCTACAACTTTTGTATTCAAAGGATAAACAATTTTTTTTCATCTACCATTTTTAATTTGACTTGTAAGGCGACATACATGATCTGCCACCAGAAACTGACGAAACATGACACATAAATTCAAAATATCATAACTCCCTGCAGCTTAACAAAATTTTGCAAATTTAAACCCATTGAAAAGATTATAACATTCTGTAAAACTTTTATTATAATGAGTGTCTCGAAATTGGTTTTCAAACCGATAAAATGATGCAACTCTTTTGTTGCAAAACTGATAGGATGGAAACAATGGACAACTAAAATTCAAAAACCTATAACTCCTCCTATACTCAACTTAAAACTACTACGAACACGCGTTGGAAAAGTTTGAAAATTGTCCACGACTTTTGCAATAAAGTTGCACCCAAATTTATCTTTATAGCCCTCAACTCTGCATGACCTACAACTAAACTCAGCCCGAGATACTGCACATTGGAGATTCGACTTATAACCGGACAACCACCTCTCCCAATCTATTTAACAGACAATTACAAGTAAATACCCATTTAAAAGGTACTGAGAAGAACTAAAGTTTTGCTTAAAGAGAATTCCCAAATTTGGGCTATGAAACTATCAAAACACGGTCGATTTATTGGTGGTTATAACGACACCTAAAGTTCAGACACAACGGTGCAACAACTTCAGAGCAGCCTAACTCCAATTATATACAATGAAAATTACAAACCAATACTCTTTGGAAAGATCATGAAATTACTAAAACTTTCATAATCCAACAAAGACCAAATTATACCATCTTCAAGGTCTATTCTTCCGTACAAAATTAAAGACTCATTCTGCCAGAGACACCAACAAGGATGTTTTAAGAAACCCATAACTCTCAAATGTTTAGACCAAACATGGTGATTAAGCATCCTATGGAAAGATGAAGAAACATACTACAAAACATTCTTGATAAGGGAAGCCTGATTCAGCCTCCAACTAATTTAAAATGCCTCCCGAAACCAAACAACACATTAACAGCAATAAAAAAACCATATAAAATGAAACCCAAGTCATTGGTAGGTGCAATCAACACTAGGATTTTCCACTACCAAACTGGGATGCAACTCCACAAAGTCTTTAAATAACACTCTACCAAATAGGTTAGAACACTAAGCACAACAATCAATGAATTCAACAACCTCGTTTGTTAATGCCACTAAGGTCAAACATCCATGTATCAGCAATGTATGAAACACCTGACATACCCGTCTCAAGCACTATAAAACATGGTTGTTATTACACTAGAATCCAACTACTAGAAATCTCCAAAACTATTCCGTTGACGTGAAGCAAATGGTGCTCATGTCATATAACATCTTTTCCTCCTCTCAAAAGAGATAAAATTTGCAATACTCATAAAGCAATGGAGGGATAACAACAAGAAAAACTAATGTACTGTTTGACATAGACTCATGCAAAAGCTTCATAAATATTACTTCCAACACTAAAATAATAATACGATACTATGCTCAACAGGAGTAATTGGACTTCAATAAGACATTCCACCTAACCAAACTACCTTGATTAACCTCACATACAACAATACCTCCTATTATTGCACTTGCACAATTTGTACCTCGTGATGTCATAGGATGAATTCAAAGTAGTAGACATACATGATCTATCAAACCATCATTCATATAAAAAAATCTCCATTTGATGCAACAACCACATCATTATAAAGATAGATGACTAACAAACATAAGCAACTTCCAGTTAATCATTGTCTTTGTTTAAGATAAAACGGTCCAAATAATAATTCAACAAGCATGCATAAAGAATTGATCATAAAAAAACTACCATATATCATCTGCGACTAAAAACAATATAAAACGGGTTGTCCATATCGTCCATATGACTAGCCTCCAACAAATAAAAAATTATGCATAACCTTTTTGGCTATAGAAACAAACCATAGAAGGAAAACATGCATGCCTCGTCAACTATAATATAGACATAAAATCCACTTGAAATCACCCTATTTTTTTATTAAAGATAAGGTTGCACAAAATAAGAAAACCTATCATGTAAACATGGTTGAACTTAACTATACACGTCATCTTACAAATCCACTTGAGTTCTACCAGTCTCAAGATTTCATAGACAATACAACATTGCCTTTGCTCTATGGAGACAAACCTATTGTACTCTAAGATCAAGTTGGCAAGTAGCCATATTAGCCCAAAGGGGTGAGGCACAAAGCATTGCATCCATGGAAATATTACATTGATAAGTAGTTGGGTTGTAACCCAACATTCAACCAGACTCAACAACATGATAAAACTACATTATATAGTGTTTTCACACCACACCAAGCCAGATTAGACCCACTATACACAAACTCAATAAACAATTGGTCCTACAAGTACTAGAACCAAAAAAATCCATTTAAAAAAAACATCCACAGTCACGCATATAGAACTATATGATAGTAATAGCTCAGAGATTTGAAAAACATCGCATCAAAAAAAACATCATGACGATATGTATACAAAACAAGTACATTAGTAGCTTCACTTGCATAATAACCTCAATAACAACCACATCAAGAAACCCATATTAAATAGAAGTAACATATCATATCACGCATTAAGTCGTTAACGACATATCCCACCCAACCATAAAGGGATTTGGAGTAAGGGAATTCTAGTCATCTATACAATAAAATACTAGTATGAAAGATATACGAACCCATACCCTTCCTATATGTGCAAGTGTGTCAAATTTATCTTCAAATTGCGTAGAATCTAAAGCCTATACCTCTGATACCAACTGTAACACCCCGGATTCCACAAACAACCCGGAATGCTACTGAACTACACTTCTGACGCCCATATATAAAATTTCGGCAGCATTCCCTTTGCAAGATTGCATAAATGAGGGGGCAATAGTGTATAAACATATATCATGACAAAAACATAATAAGTATTATTAATCGACTAGCAAGGGAAGATAAATATACGACCTGAACTGAATTAACCAGTGCGCACGACTATAAAAAAACAAACTTCCTTTGACAATAAGTTTCTAATTAAATCATGGCTGCGCCTGGGTAGCGTTATTGTGAGAGTGAACATGGACATGCTGCTACTCCCCTCATTCCCAACATGTATCAAGTACCTACATTGAGTAATGCAAGAGTGAGATGACACATCTCAGCAAGTAAAATAATATCAAAATGTTTATCCACATAAGAACATTGTTTTACCACCACTTGATTCCACAACCTTCTTATTACGAAGGTGCAGCACGTATACAACGTACAACACACCTAATTACCACACCTTGCAGGTAGAAACCACAATAGTAACATAGTAATGTCACACTTCATATATACCTCATGAGTGCAAATGTCTGCAAATGCAAGGATGACTTCTGCCTTCATACCTCTAAGGATATGAAGCCGCATCGTACCCCTCCTCGGGCAACGTACGATGCTAAAAATGTACCGGTACGGTCGGACCATAAGATCACGACATAACTTCAAAATGCAAGATGGATGATGCGATATGCATGACATGCCTACAACACTTCATATAACGTGATTCAAAAAGATACTTCAACTTCATCCAAGATGGGAATCAACCACATATATCATTACCAAATTATGATCATCCACAATATTAGACAATTGAGAATTAATACTTCCAAACAAATAAACTTCATCATAGAATTCAATGATTAACATATTTAAAACTTATGCATACTCAATGACAGGGAATAGGATGCAAACCAAACGGTAGCAACCACCACTGTATTTACTTGCTTTTACCGGAAGTTCGGGCAAATCCCTAAGTATGATCCGGAAGTCCACCACCTGTTTTTGACACACAACTTAGTGCACCAATTTCACATAATCAGGATCATAAACGACGCCGCACCTACGCACAAACTCAAACCCCACCGCGGGTTATATCTCTCCCCACACCCACCAAACTGCAGCGGCGCTGCTTAATAATTTCATAACTTTAAAATTATGACAGCAGTGGTAACAAACAAAAACTCCAGAGGCATCTACATAAAATTCCCCACAAGTTTTGTATACAATTTATAATTAAATTCCAACATCTAATTAGCCCAAAACAGTCTACAAGATGAACCCTGTAATCTGTTTTTTTGTCTTTTGAACAGTGACATACCCAGATTCAAACAACGATATCTTTTAAAATATAATTCCAAATCAAGCGCATAAGTACTCATTGGAAAGATAAGACAAAGCCCTACATGATTATCATACTAGTTAACACTAATTACCCACGAAAAATTCCCAGAAACTGCTAATACTACTCCTGTTCACCCACCTGAAAAATCTGTTTTTTTGGACAGCAACATAACCGGATTCAAACAACGGTATCTTCTAAATTATAACTCCGAATCGAGCGCATAAGTACTCGTTGGAAAGGTATGACAAAGCTCTACATGATTCTCCTACTGATCCCCACTAATTGCCCACGAAAAATTCCCAGAAATCCCTAGAACTACTGCTGTTCGCCCTCCCACAAAAATTCTGGACAGCACCTCTACCGATTCGCATAGATAAACATATAATCAATTGAATTTTAGCGCAAAAACATAGATAACTTCAAGATCACCTTGAGTTCCACCTTTTTCCTCCTTCCTTCCTCCCACCAATTCTCCAATAGAAACTTGCACCCACACGAAGAAGATCCGACGAGAAAGAACGACACTTGGAGAAGAGGAGATGGGGGGGTGGCGGCTAGGGTTGAGGAGATGGCTGCTGCAAAAAAAACTTGAGAATGGAGAGGGGGCGGCTGCAGCACTTGGGGAAGAGAGAAGAGGGAAGAGGGGGGAGGGTGACGGCCAAAGGAGGGAAAGGGGGGGGGGCGGCTGCCCACAAGGGGCCTTAAGAGAGGGGGTGGCTAGGGTTTTGGGGGGGGGGGGGGGAAGTGGGCTTCCCACCGCCGGATCGTGATCAACGGCCCAAAACCATTCCTACGCCAGAGCTCTCGACCCCCACGCACACATCAAACATAAATTTTACTGTTTTATAGATGTTTAGCTCCTAAAGTTCCAAACCCCCCATAGCACGGGACCCGCAAGAGAAAACAAAGAAAAAAAAGAGTAAACTTCAATTTCTCTTCTTTTTGAAAATTGGGTATCACAAATCATCCAAGGTGGATGAAAGGGAAATAGGGTTTAACCTTTTCCTATAAATAATTTTGGTGGTTAAATGCCCAACACAAATATCGGACTAACTAGTTTACTCTAGATTATATATTCTACAGATGCATAAAGGTTCAACACAAACCAATAAAAGATCAGAATTAGGGTTCAAAAGCTAAGGAGCAAAGAAACCCAAGTGTGCCCTGGTCTGGCGCACCGGCCTGTCCGGTGTGCCACCGGACAGTGTCCGGTGCACCAGGACCATACAACTCCGAACTCTTCACCTTCGGGTTTCTGAGGCCACGCTCCGCTATAATTCACCGTACTGTCCAGTGCACCAAGCGGAGCAACGGCTACCAACGCAACGGTCGACTGCAACGGACACCTACAAATGCTACAGTGCGCGCAGAAGTCAGAGCAGCTGTCAGAGGCGCAACGGACAGTGAATAGTGTCTATCCGGTGCAGCACCGGACTGTCCGGTGCCACAAGAATACAAAGCTCCAACGGTCGTCTGCGCCCAAACCCTAACAGTTGGGTGACGTGGCTGGCGCACCGGACAGTGTCCGGTGGCGCACCGGACTATCCGGTGCGCCCATCGACAGCAGCCACCCCCAACGGTTGTTTTGGTGATTGAGGGCTATAAATACCCCCAACCACCTCCACTCCAACCATCCAAGCATTCAACACTCTCTATTCAATACAAGAGCAAAGTGCAACACTCCAAGACACAAATCAAAGCCACCGATCCGATCAAAGTCCCCAATTCAAATCTAGTGCATTAGGACTTGTGAGAGGATCACTTGTGTTTCTTGTTGCTCTTGTTTGCTTTGCTTGGCTTTCTTTTCTTTCTCACTTCTTACTCTCAAGTGCTTTGTAAGCGAGGCAAGAGACACTAATTGTGTGGTGAACCTTGCAGGGTCTAAGTGACCCATGAGATTAAGGAAGAAGCCTCACTCAGTCTAAGTGACCGTTTGAGAGAGGGAAAGGGTTGAAAGAGACCCGGTCTTTGTGACCACCTCAACGGGGACTAGGTTCTTTAGAACCGAACCTCGGTAAAACAAATCACCGTGTCATCCGCTTTATTTTCTTGGTTGATTTGTTTTTCTCCTCTCTCCTGGACTCGGATTTTATTCTAACGCTAACCCCGGCTTATAGTGTGTTTAAAGTTGTAAATTTAGTTTCCGCCTATCCAGCCCCCTCTAGGCGACTTTCAATTGGTATCGGAGCTTGGTACTTCATTTAGAGTCTAACCACTCGAAGTGATGTCGGGAGGATCCACCAAGAGGGAGATGGAAACGGCCACAAGCCACGGGAAGGCTCCATCAAGGGAGTCGGCGCCAAAGGAAGGGAGGAATCATCTCCCCGCGTTAAGTCGCATCAGAGTGGCGACAAAAAGAAAAAGATGAAGAAAGTGGTCTACTACGAGACCGATTCTTTGTCGCCCTCCACCTCCAGATCTGACGCCGCGTCCGTCACTTCTAAGCGCCATGAGCACAAGAAGTTCAGTAAGATCCCCCTACGCTATCCCCGCATTTCTAAACGCGCTCCTTTACTTTCCGTCCCACTAGGCAAACCACCGGTTTTTATGGTGAGGACTATTGTTTATGGAGTGATAAAATGAGGCATCACCTAACCTCACTCCACGCAAGCATATGGGATATTGTTGAGTTTGGAGCGCAGGTACCATCCGTAGGGGACGAAGGCTACGATTCGGACGAGGTCGCCCAAATCCGACACTTCAACTCCCAAGCCACTACTATACTCCTTGCCTCTCTATGTCGAGAGGAGTATAATAAGGTGCAAGGGTTAAAGCACGCCAAGGAGATTTGGGACATACTCAAGACCACGTACGAGGGAGATGAGGTGTCAAAAATCACCAAATGGGAGACGATCGAGGGGGAGCTCGGTTGTTTCGTCCTCAACCAAGGAGAGGAGCCACAAGCTATGTACAAACGGCTCAAGACCTTGGTGAATCAAGTGCGCAACCTCGGGAGCACCAAATGGGATGACCATAAAATGGTCAAGGTTATTCTAAGATCACTCGTTTTTCGCAATCCTACGCAAGTCCAATTAATACGTGGTGAACCTAGATATAAGTTAATGTCTCCCGAGGAGGTTATAGGGAAGTTTGTGAGCTTTGAATTGATGATCAAAGGCTCCAAACAAATCATCAACTTGGAGCAAGGCGGCACCTCCACACCTGAGGTGCAACCCATCGCATTCAAAGCGACGGAGGAGAAGAAAGAAGAGTTTACATCAAGTAGGCTCCCCATCGACGCCTCCAAGCTCGACAACGAGGAGATGGCGCTCATCATCAAGAGCTTCCGTCAAATCCTCAAGCAAAGGAGGGGGAAGGACTACAAACCCCGCTCCAAAAGGGTGTGCTACAAATGTGGTAAGCTCGGTCATTTTATCGCTAAATGTCCTATGTCTAGTGATAGTGACGGGGACAAAGACAAGAGGGGGAAGAAGAAGGAGAAGAAGAAGTACTACAAGAAGAAGGGCGGCGATGCCCATGTGTGTCGAGAATGGGACTCTGACGAGAGCTCCACCGACTCCTCCTCCGACGAGGATGCCACCAACATCGCCGTCAACAAAGGTCTCCTCTTCCCCAACGTCAGCCACAAGTGCCTCATGGCAAAGGACGACAAAAGGAAGAAGGTAAAATCTAGAGTCTCCACCAAATATACAACATCTAGTGATGAGGTAGCTCTAGTGAAGATGAAGAAAATTTGCTTACCCTTTTTGCCAACCTTAACATGCAATAGAAAGAAAAATTGAATGAATTAATAGGTGCTATTCATGAGAAGGATGAACTCTTGGATAGCCAAGAGGAATTCCTTATTAAGGAAAACAAAAAGCATGTTAAAGTTAAAAATGCTTATGCTCAGGAAGTTGAAAAATGTGAAAATTTGACTAAGGAGCTTAGCATTTGCCATGACACTATTTCCAACCTTAGAACTGAGAATGGTAATTTAATTGCTAAGGTTGAAAAATTAAATGTTTGTAATGATTCAATTGCTAATCTTAGAAATGAAAGTGCTAGCTTAATTGCTAAGATTGATAAATTGAATAAATAAATTGCTAGCCTTAGAACTGAAAATGATAGTTTAAATTCAAAGGCTAAAGATTTAACTGTTTGCAATGATTCTATTTCCTGTCTTAGAAATGAGAATGCCATATTACATGCTAAGATAGAAGAATTAAATGCTTGCAAACCCTCTACATCTAGTGTTGATCATGTTACTATTTGTACTAGATGTAGAGATGTTAATATTGATGCTATTCATGATCACCTTGCTTTAATTAAACAACAAAATGATCATATAGCCCAATTAACTAGTAAAATCAATGAGCATGATATAGAAAATGAAAAATTTAAATTTGCTAGAAGCAAGCTCTATAGTGGGAGATGCCCTGGCATCAATGATGGCATTGGTTTCCAACATAGAAGCAATGTCAAACTTAATGCCCCTAAAAGATTGTCTAATTTTGTTAAGGGCAAGGCTCCCATGGTTCAGGATAATGAGGGCTATATTTTATATCCTGCTAGTTATCCCGAACATAAAATTAGGAGAATTCATGCTAAGAAAACTCATTCTGTTTCTCACCATGCATTTATGTATAAGAATGAAGCTTCTAGCTCTATGCAATCAACCCATGTTAAATTGCCTAAAAAGAAAACTCCTACTGCATCAAATGAGCCTAATGTTTCATATAAAACTTTTGATGCTTCTTATGTTTTAACTAACAAATCAGGCAAAGTAGTTGCCAAATATGTTGGGGGCAAACACAAGGGCTCTAAGACTTGTGTTTGGGTACCCAAGGTACTTGTTTCTAATGTGAAAGGACCCAAGACCATTTGGGTACCTAAGAACAAGGCCTAAATTGTTTTGCAGGTTTATGCATCCGGGGGCTCAAGTTGGATTATTGATAGCGATGCACAAACCACATGTCAGGGGAGAAAAGGATGTTCTCCTCCTACGAGAAAAACGAAGATCCCCAACGAGCTATCACATTCGGGGATGGAAATCAAGGTTTGGTCAAAGGTCTTGGTAAAATTGCTATATCACCTGGCCATTCTATTTCTAATGTTTTTCTTGTAGATTCTTTAGATTACAATTTGATTTCTGTATCTCAATTATGCAAAATGGGTTACAACTGTCTTTTTTCGGATATAGGTGTTACTGTCTTTAGAAGAAGTGATGATTCAGTAGCATTTAAGGGAGTATTAGAGGGTCAGCTATACTTGGTTGATTTTAACAGAGCTGAACTCGATACTTGCTTAATTGCTAAGATTAATATGGGTTGGCTCTGGCATCGCCGACTAGCCCATGTTGGGATGAAGAATCTTCACAAGCTTCTAAAGGGAGAACACATTTTGGGACTAACCAATGTTCATTTTGAGAAAGACATGGTTTGTAGCGCATGTCAAGCAGGAAAGCAAGTTGGTACCCACCATCCACACAAGAACATAATGACAACGGACAGGCCACTGGAATTACTCCACATGGATTTATTCGGCCCGATAGCTTACATAAGCATCGGCGGGAGTAAGTATTGCCTTGTAATTGTGGATGATTATTCTCGCTTCACTTGGGTATTCTTTTTATAGGAAAAATCTCAGACCCAAGAGACCTTAAAAGGATTCTTGAGACGAGCTCAAAATGAGTTCGGATTGAGAATCAAAAGATAAGAAGCAACAATGGTATGGAGTTCAAGAACTCTCAAATTGAAGGCTTTATTGAGGATGAGGGCATCAAGCATGAGTTATCTTCTCCCTACACACCCCAACAAAATGGTGTAGTGGAGAGGAAGAATAGAACTCTACTGTACATGGCAAGGACCACGCTTGATGAATACAAGACTTTGGACCGGTTTTGGGCTGAGGCGATTAACACCGCCTGCTACTCCATCAACCGGTTATATCTTCATCGAATCCTCAAGAAGACATCATATGAACTCCTCACTGGTAAAAAGCCAATGTTTCATATTTTAGAGTCTTTGGTAGCAAATGTTTTATTCTTGTTAAAAGAGGTAGAAAATCTAAATTTGCTCCTAAGGCAGTAGAAGGCTTTTACTTGGTTATGACTCAAACACAAGGGCATATAGAGTCTTCAACAAATCCACTGGATTAGTTGAAGTTTCTTGTGATAATGTGTTTCATGAGTGTCACACCCGGGCTTTAAGGAACAAAGTCGGGTGCATCTCATACATGTGCCAAATAAGACAACATATATAATAACAGAGTGTATAGAGATAAATGTCACAATAAAATCAGAGTACTTATTATATAGCGGAAGTCTTATAAAAATAAAATATGAATATCGCAGGAACTAAAATCTATCCTTGGCGCCAGAAAGCTGACTGGGAGACGCCACCTAGATCAAGTCGAAAGCCTCAATGTTAGATGGCTCCTCTTCGACCACCTATTCTTCTCCTGTGGGGGGTGTGAGATAGCAAGAGTGAGCTCACACATGTTCATCGCTCAACAAGTTGTGAGGGATAATGTGACATGAACTCACCAAAGGTGGGAGTTCATGAAGTGTAAGGCTGATCAATGAAATAAAGGTTGAAGCTGAGCCTTGCTTTTATAAGTTGGTCAAAATTTTATTAGCAGTTACTAAGTGTAAGTAAATCCCAAACCATAGTAATAATAAGTAAAAGTAATAATAAAATAATACCAAATGCAATGATATGACAAATTAAGTTTAAGTTCCATAAATTAATCATGTGAGTGTCCGAGCCGCTCATGACCGTGAGCACGGCTAGTATACCAGTTTTACACTCTACAGAGGTTGCGCATCTTTACCCACAAGTCGTGTTACCCATTTGCCACGGAGTTGATCAGACCCCATACACCTTTACCAAGGAAGCGAGGCAGGGTACCACTACGAGGCCTTTACAAAGTTCCACTAGCTTCAGAAAACCCGCTACAGTTTATGGGAAGCTCCAGTGCAGGAATCCCTCGCCTGACCGCCATCGCAGCAAAATCAACCCAAGGACCTCCCTACACTGACCACTCCCCTACTACCCTTGCCCCTTTCGGGTAAGGTAGTCATCCACTAGCTTTCCTAGTTAATCAGCCAAGGGCGTCCCATTAAACCCTTGTGGTAGCACAGTTTTCCCGGGTGGTTCTCCATGTTCCCATTAACATAATGATCTTATCATGAACAGAAAATAATGAACAGATAATAACAAGTGTAATCATGAGTAATAAATATCTCTATACCCAAATCCACATAAAGCAATAGCATGTCCTACCCAAAAATTTAGTAGTAAAACCAGTGGTGAAGCAAGGTATAAAGATAGTCAAAATGTAGGGTAACCTATTGGGTCCCATCAAAATTAACCTATGCAGATCATTATGATTAATAAGAACATGAATGGGTAAAAGAAGTGATCAAGGGCACAACTTGCCTTCCACGAGCTCCTACTGAGCAATCTCTACCAGCTGAACTTCAGGATCCTCTGTAGTTTGCTCGTCTACTCGCATCAACACATTACATACATAGTATAGCAAAAATTAACATCACACCAATCATGTAAATAAAATACACAGTAATAATCTAGATATTAAGATGAGATCATAGGAACTGGAGTCATTAAATTTGGAGTTATACACTTTAAGTTATGAATTTTCCAAGGTTTTATGTATTTAGTACAAGGTTAAGTACTAGATAATTTTAATGTGTCTTTCATGCTAAAACAGAGGTACTATTTGATAGATAATAATATTACAAAAATTTAGGAACTGGAATGGACCAATTTGGAGTTCATATGCATTTTCTTTGAATTATACAAATTCTAGGAATTATTTATATATTAAATATTCATTTTCTAATTCATTTATCCAATTTAAATGTGCTCTGGACTGCGCGCACTAAAACAGGGAAACACAGGGGTCTCGGGGTAATAATTTCTAGACACAGTGAATAGCTCCTGTGGATGGCGGGTTAGTTCTATAGAAACAGAGGGGCCTAGGTGTAAAACTACGGCTGCGAAGAGGTATCGCCTGATCTGAACCGTTGGATCCAAACCGACGGCCCAGATTAGAGGATTGTAAATCTGAACCGGTATTCAACAATAGCCGCCAGATCTTATATCTACGGCGCGGATCCAAAATAACCGAGATCGAATCGTATTCATAGGATTGCAGATCTACGGTCCGGGTTCTCTTAACCGAAGGGGTAAGCTACCTTCTAATCCTAGCCGCCCATCATCAGATCAACGGCCAGCAGCCCTTCTCCTCCCAGCTGCTACCAGACGCGGCGGTGCTCCAGTGTATGCGGGGGTGCCATGGACGCAGTCCGCAACCCGACGCCTAGGGACCCCAAACCTTGCTCCGCTCTACTCTACACATGGAGGAGATGAAATAGAACTCGTTGGATGACTTCTTACCGGCATACGAGAGTTGATGTGCTCCATCCACGACGCACCCGGATCTGCAGACGAAGGTAACACCAGAGAGCGATTCGCCCAACCCCAGGTCGACCTCGAGGAGCGGAGTCCCGGAGATTCCCCACGAGAACACCCCACCGAGGCCCAGGGGGGTAGCAATTGCGCGCCAGGCGGCGGCGGCACTGGCACCGCCCGGTTTTCTCCCTTCGTCAATGGCGACAAGAAATTTGGGCTACCCAATGGTTGAGTTGCGAGGAGTGCGGCGGTGTAGCCTTTTAAAGCCAACGCAGCACGCCACCCATCTCACGGAAACAGTTACGCCAACAGAATTCACCGGATTCCGCGGCGGCGCCCAGTGCGTTGGCTGCGACCTTTGCGTGGAAGACAGACCCGACAGTGTGGACCCGCCGGTCAATAGCACACGCGCCCGCCGGAGGCACTGATCCAATGGGCCCGAGCAGTCAGACGGACAACGCGATTGCGAGTGGACGAAGCCATCCGGAGTGCCTGTGGTGCCGGCCCCGTAGTTCAGTGAGTCACAAGGGATAATGCAGCGCAGCAAGGGGAACCGACGTGCGGGCCTAGATGTCAGTCACGGCTGCGTATCAGCACGTGAGGAGATGGGCCGACCGGGTGAGGAAGGAAAGGTGGGCCAGAATTCGGTTCTGCGGCCCAAGCAGCCTATTCTCTCCTTTTCTTTTTCTTTTTAGAATTTCTTTTATATTTATTTCCAAATTCAAAATTTAAATTCCAGTTAAAGTTCAAATTTTGTGATAATTTGTATTCACCTTAAATGTTCAACTTTGACATGGTAAGGTGATCTTTACCTATTTTAATATTTATTTCATGTTCACTAGTGTTCTTTTTCTTAAATTCTAGAATTCAAATTTGGGTAATAAATTATTTCTATTCACCTTATTTTTATTTTGTCATCACATGCACACACAATAAAGTCCAACATGATGCATAATTTATTTAGGTGTTATTGGTTATTTAATCCCCTTTTGATGGTGTTTATTCACATGCGATGGTAAGTAGATACAATATACACATATACATAAAGGAAATAACTTTTCTCCTTTTTATATGACCTCTTACAAATTGGGTATTACAAATCCTACCCCCCTTAACAAGAATCTCGTCCTCGAGATTTAATAAGGTCTAGGGAAAAGATGGGGAAAATCTATGCGAAGCTCTTCTTCTCTTTTCCAAGTAGCTTCATCTTCTCCATGGTGACTCCATTGCACTTTGCACATCTTTATCACCTTATTTCTTGTAACTCGAGTCAAAGTGTCAAGAATCTTGATAGGGTACTCAGCATAGGTCAGGTCATCTTGCACACTGAGGTCCTCCATTCGTAGCTGCTCCTCAGGTACCCTGAGGCACTTCTTTAGCTGGGACACATGGAATACATCATGTACATCTGACAGGTGATTGGGTAGTTCTAGTTGATATGCAACTTCTCCCACTCGCTTTAAGATCAAGAAAGGTCCAATGAAGCGAGGGGACAACTTTCCTTGACTTTAAATCTTCTCATTCCACGAAGTGGTGACACCTTGAGGTACACATGATCACCTTCCTCAAACTCCAGTGGTCTCCTTCTGTTATCAGCGTAGCTCTTTTGCCTGGTTTGAGCTACCCTTAAGTTCTCCTTGATTATACGGACTTGTTCTTCTGCCTCTTGAATAAGTTTAGGCCCAAAGAATTGTCTTTCTCTAGTCTGATCCCAATACAGAGGAGTCCTGCATTTTTTGCCATATAGAGCCTCAAATGGTGACATCTTTAGACTGGCCTGATAGCTATTATTATATGAAAACTCAGCATAGGGTAAGCTCTTATCCCAACTGCCACCATGCTTAAGAGCACAAGCTCTTAGCATATCCTCCAGCACTTGGTTAGTCCTCTCTGTCTGCCCATCGGTCTGGGGATGGTAGGCCGAACTGAAATTCAACTTTGTATCCAAGCTCTCATGCAACTTCTTCCAAAATCGAGAAGTAAACTGTGATCCTCGATCAGACTCAATCTTCTTAGGCACTCCATGTAGGCAAACTATCCGAGTCATATACAATGCTGCTAGCTTGGCTCCCATGTAATTAGTCCTCACAGGTATGAAATGAGCCACTTTTGTCAATCTGTCCACAATCACCCAAATAGAGTCATACCCAGCAGGGGTGTGGGTAGTCCAACAATGAAATCCATACCAATTTCTTCCCATTTCCACTCGGGAATCTTAAGCAGGTGCAATAGTCCAGCTGGTCTTTGATGTTCGGCCTTGACTCTCTGACATACATCACACTTAGCCACATGTGCAGCCACATCTCTCTTCAATCCATACCACCAGTATTTCTGCTTCAAATCCTGATACATCTTAGTGCTACCAGGGTGGATAGAGTAATCAGAATCATGGGCTTCTATCGGTGTTTCGAACCTAGGGGGCCCTCAGCCGAACCGACTAGTGAATTTTAGTGTCGCGTGCCCCTGTCCAGATGGGTCGATGCAAGATGGAACACAAGCGAGGGGATGAGGCTTATATTATCTTGCACCTAGGGGTGCTTGCGGTAGGGGTTACAAGCGTTGTGGGAGAGCGAGAGCAAGGGCAAGAGAGAGAGAGAGAGAAGGAGAGGGTTTGGCCTTGAGGCGAGCTGTCTGAGGCTGCCTGTACCGCGTCTCTCCTACTCTGGCTGCCTCCGCTCGTCAGCGCCGTACGTCCGTGTGTTCGTATGTTGCACGTTCGTCTCCTCCTCCCCCTTTTTCTCTTTTTTCTCCCCCCCATTGGGCCCTAGACATCCCTTTTATAGATGCAAGGAGATGCCCAGCTGTACAATGGGGGTGTAGCTATGAGCTAACGTGGCTGGCAGGGAAGTGCCCTGAGCCCTATACAGATAATAACGTGGCCGTCGGGGAAGCGCCTTGAGCCCTGTAGGTGTGCCAACGTGGCCGTCGGAGGAGTGCCTTGAGCCCTGTAGAGATGATAACGTGGCCGTCGGAGAAGTGTCTTGAGCCCTGTAGAAGCATGGCTGATGGTGCGGCGTGGATCCTGCTGACGTTTCCTTGCTTCCGTAGGGGGTTGAGAGCAGCCGACGTCATGGGCGCACGCGGGGAACCATCATTACCTGTTACCAGAGTAACTTAGATGGGACACCGGTCTTGTTCCTTCATAGCCTGAGGCGGCTAGCTAAGGGTAGGGTAATGATGGATCCCCAGTAGCATAGCTGATACGAGGCCGAGGTCGGGCGAGGCAGTGACTCCTCCGAGGCCGAGGCTGCGGTCGGGCGAGGCGGAGTCCTTCTCCCGAGGCCGAGGCTGAGGTCGAGGCCTGGGGTCGGGCGAGGCGGAGTCCTTCTCCCAAGGCCGAGGCTGAGGCCGAGGCCTAGGGTCGGTCGAGGCGGAGACCCTCTTCCGAGGTCGAGGCTGAGGCCGAGACCTAGGGTCAGGCGAGGCGGAGCTCCCTGTTGCGCCCGAGGTCGAACTCGAGGGAGGTTGTGACTTGCTATTTGTTAGCCTTTCCCTGGTGGCTAGCACGGTTGCCGAAGCGGGGTGAACAACGCTGTTTTCCTGTCAGAATGGTCAGTAAAGGGGGCGAAGTGACTGCGGTCACTTCGACCTTGCCGACTGAGGCACGCGTGTTAGGATAAGGTGTCAGGCGATCCCCGCATTAAATGCGTATGCGATACGGTCAGTTGGTAAGGCGATTCAGACGAGGTCGCTGTATGACAAAGTCCGCCCGAGCTGTGCTTCGGGCGAGCCGAAGGTGCGTCTGCTGACTGAGGGGACCCTCGGGCAAGGCGTGAATTCATCCGGGACTACGGTCTTGGCCCGAGGCTAGGCTCGGATGAGGTCGCGTCCCTTGGTAGACGAAGCTCGCGCTTTATCGATCATTTATGGTTTGTTCTGAAGATGTTTTCCAGCCAGATTAAGGAGCAATGGGGGTACCCCTAATTACGGTCCCCGACAGTAGCCCCCGAGCCTCGAAGGGAGTGTAGGTACTCGCTTGGAGGTTCTGCCGGATTTTTCGTAAGGGGATCGGCCCTTCTCAGTTATGCTTTGTTCCGGTGGGTGCGCGCGAGCGCACCCGCCGGGTGTAGCCCCCGAGGCCTCGAAGGAGTGGTTTGACTCCTCTGAGGTCTTAATCCTTTTTGTGATGCCTCGGTCAGCCTTGTCGTTCCCTCATGTGTCCCGGTTTGACTCCTCTGAGGTTTTCAAGCTGGTTTGTTGATGTGGTCAACGGTTTGGCCGTAGCCTGGTGCGAGAGTAGCCCCTGAGCCTCTGCACGGAGCGAGAGGACGATCAAGGACCGTCTCGACTTTTATTATACGCCCCTTCGTCGCCTTTTCACAAGGAGGAAGGGGGGGGAAAGCTGAAAGGGAAATGTGCCCTTGGCCATTTCTAAGTATTTTGGTGATTGAGTGTCAACACAAGGGCTTAAATGTGAATCAATGCCCATGGATGAACAAAGTGCAAATCTTCAACAAAGGTATGTTTCTAAGTCTTAGTACATTGGTTTTGTGTACTAATATATTTGTCTAAGTGTTAGAAACAGAAAGAAGAAGAGAAGAGAAGACTTGGTTGTGTACAGCCAAGAGGCTGTTTCGGTCTGGGGCACCGGACTGTCCGGTGGTGCACCGGACAGTGTCCGGTGCGCCAGGCTGCCTCGGCCGAAGAGGCTGCTCTCGGGAATTTGCTGACGGCGTACGGCTAAAATTCACCGGACTGTCCGGTGTGCACCGGACTGTCCGGTGAGCCAACGGTCGGCCAGGGCCAACGGTCGGCCGCACGATCAGCGTGGGACACGTGGCCGAGCCAACGGTCGGAAGGGGGCACCGGACTGTCCGGTGTGCACCGGACATGTCCGGTGCGCCAACGGCTCCCGCATCTGCAACGGTCGGCTTCGCCATTTAAGGAAAGGAATCGGGCACCGGACACTGTCCGGTGTGCACCGGACTGTCCGGTGCGCCCGACGACAGAAGGCAAAGATGGCCTTCCAGATTTGTTCTCAACGGCTCCTAGCTGCCTTGGGGCTATAAAAGGGACCCCTAGGCGCATGGAGGAGCACACCAAGCAACCTTTGAGCATTCTTGATCATCCACACTCAGTCTTTGCGCATCCGTTTGTGATTCTAAGTGATTCGAGCTCCGTTCTTGTGAGAAACTGTGAGATAGTCTTTGAGCTCGATTCTTGGCCGTGTGTGTGCGCATTTCGCTGTGGATTTGTGTGTGTTGCTTCCCTCCCTTACTCCGTGCTTCTTTGTGAATCTTAAGTGTAAGGGCGAGAGACTCCAATTTGTGGAGATTCCTCGCGAGTGGGATAAAGATAAGCAAGGCAAAACACCGTGGTATTCAAGTGGGTCTTTGGACCGCTTGAGAGGGGTTGATTGCAACCCTCGTCCGTTGGGACGCCACAACGTGGAGTAGGCAAGTTTTGTACTTGGCCGAACCACGGGATAAATCACCGTGTCTCCTCTGTGTTAAATTCTTTGTGATTGTCATATTGTGCAAGATCTCCTCTTTAGCCACTTGGCAATTATTGTGCTAACCCTTAACAAGTTTTTGTGGCTATAAGTTAAGTTTTTACAGGATCACCTATTCACCCCCCCTCTAGGTGCTCTCAATTGGTATCGGAGCCGTTCTCTTCATAAAGGGACTTACTGCCCGAAGAGATGGATCCTAAGGGAAGGGAATCGTGATCAACGACAAAGAAAAGGAATCCTTCGTCAACGAGCCGAAGGACGACAAGCCTACCGACTCCGGCTCGGGGCATAGACGGAAGGAAGGGAAGAAGAAGAAGACAAGGCGCATCAAGGAGATCATCTACTACGACGATAGTGATGAGTCTACTTCTTCCCAAAAGGATGATGACAACGACTACAAAAAGACGGTCAATTCGAACTTTTCATTTGATTATTCTCGTATTCAACATAGTTCGAATTCGCATTTGCTTTCCATTCCTCTTGGCAAACCTCCACACTTCGATGGGGAGGACTACGGATTTTGGAGTCACAAAATGCGTAGTCACTTATTCTCTCTCCATCCAAGCATATGGGAGATTGTGGAGAATGGAATGAAATTTGATAGCTCGGATAGCCCTATGCTTATAAATGAACAAATTCATAGAAATGCACAAGCTACTACTGTTCTCTTAGCATCTTTGTGCAGGGAAGAGTACAATAAGGTGAGCGGCTTGGACAATGCCAAGCAGATATGGGACACCCTCAAGATCTCTCACGAGGGGAACGACATCACCATGCTCACTAAGATGGAGTTGGTGGAGGGCGAGCTTGGACGATTCGCCATGATAAGGGGAGAGGAGCCAACTCAAACTTACAACCGGCTCAAGACCCTTATCAACAAAATAAGGAGCTACGGAAGCACGCGTTGGACGGATCACGACGTCGTCCGCCTATTGCTCAGGTCATTTACCGTTCTTGATCCTCATCTCGTGAACAATATTCGTGAGAATCCCAGGTACACGAAGATGACGCCCGAGGAGGTACTCGGAAAATTCGTAAGCGGGCGGATGATGATCAAGGAGGCAAGATACGTCGACGACGCCTTGAATGGTCCGATCAACGAGCCTCAACCCATTGCTCTCAAGGCAACAAGGAGCAAGGAGGCGCTACCCAGCAAGGTGGCACAAATTGAGGCTGCCGGTCTTAATGATGAAGAGATGGCCCTCATCATTAAAAGATTCAAGACGACGCTAAAAGGTCAAAAGGGACAGCCAAGCAAGGCCAAGACCAAGGGAAAGCGATCATGCTTCAAATGCGGTAAGCTTGGTCATTTTATTGCTAACTGTCCCGAAAATGATAGTGACCAGGAGCAAGGGAAAAATGGGAAGAGAGAGAACAAGAAGGTTTACAAGAAGGCCAAAGGCGAAGCACACCTTGGAAAGGAGTGGGATTCGGATTGCTCTTCGTCCGACTCCGACGACGAAGGACTCGCCGCCACTGCCTTCAACAAATCGGCTCTCTTCCCCAACGAGCATCACACTTGCCTCATGGCAAGGGAAAAGAAGGTAATCACTCGTAATGCTAATACTTATGATTCTTCTAGTGATGATGAATCTAGTGAGGATGAAATTGATTACTCTAGTTTATTCAAGGGATTGGATAGAACTAAGATAGCTAAGATTAATGAGTTGATTGATGCCTTAAATGAAAAGGATAGAATCTTAGAAAAACAAGAAGACCTTTTATATGAAGAACATGATAAATTTGTTAGTGCACAAAATTCACTTGCTCTAGAAGTTAAAAGAAATGGAATACTTTCTTGTGAACTTTCTACTTGTAATGAAACCATTTCTTCTTTAAAAGGTGAAATTAATGTTTTAACTGCTAAACTAGAAGTAGCAAGTAACTCTTGTGTTGAAAATATTACAATTTGCACTAGGTGTAAGGATTTTGATGTTAATGCTTGTAGTGAACACTTAGTTTCAATTTCAAAACTAAATGATGAAGTGGCTAGTCTTAATGCTCAACTTAAGACTAGCAAGAGTGAAGTTGATAAAATAAAATTTGCAAGGGATGCCTACACGGTTGGTAGACACCCCTCAATTAAGGATGGTCTTGGCTTCAAGAGAGAGGCCAAGAACTTAACAAGCCATAAGGCTCCCATCTTCGTCAAGGAGAAAGGGAAGGCCCCTATGGCTAGTAGTGCTAAAAGGAACCATGCTTTCTTGTATCATGATAGGAGACATGCTAGAAATGCTTATAATGATTTTGATTCACATGTTTATGATTCTCATGCCATGTTTGCTTCTAGTTCTTCCTATAAGCATGATAGAGATATGTGTAGGAGAAATGTTGTGCATATGCCTAGGAGAAATTTTGCTCATGTTCCTAGAAAAGTTGTGAACAAACCTTCTACCATTTATTATGCTTGCAATGCTCCCTTTGCTATTTGTAGAAAGGGTAAGAAGGTAATTGCTAGGAAGTTAGGGGCAAGATGCAAGGGAGATAAAACTTGCATTTGGGTCCCTAAGGAAATTTGCACTAACCTTGTAGGACCCAACAAGAGTTGGGTACCCAAGTCCCAAGCCTAAATTTGCCTTGCAGGTCTATGCATCCAGGGGTTCAAGCTGGATTATCGACAGCGGATGCACAAACCATATGACGGGGGAGAAGAAGATGTTCACTTCCTACGTCAAGAATAAGGATTCCCAGGATTCAATTATATTCGGTGATGGGAATCAAGGCAAGGTAAAAGGGTTAGGTAAAATTGCAATTTCTAATGAGCATTCTATCTCTAATGTATTTTTAGTAGAGAGTCTTGGATATAATTTGCTATCTGTTAGTCAATTATGTCATATGGGATATAACTGTCTATTTACAAATGTAGATGTGTCTGTCTTTAGAAGAAGCGATGGTTCATTAGCTTTTAAAGGTGTATTAGATGGCAAACTTTATTTAGTTGATTTTGCAAAAGAAGAGGCCGGTCTAGATGCATGCTTAATAGCTAAGACTAGCATGGGCTGGCTGTGGCATCGCCGCTTAGCACATGTGGGGATGAAGAACCTTCACAAGCTTCTAAAGGGAGAACACGTGATAGGTTTGACTAACGTGCATTTCGAAAAAGATAGACCTTGTGCAGCTTGTCAAGCAGGTAAACAAGTGGGAGGAGCGCATCACAGCAAGAATGTGATGACCACTTCAAGACCCCTGGAGCTGCTGCATATGGACCTCTTCGGACCCGTCGCCTATCTGAGCATAGGAGGGAGTAAGTATGGTTTAGTTATTGTTGATGACTTTTCCCGCTTCACTTGGGTGTTCTTTTTGCAGGATAAGTCTGAAACCCAAGGGACCCTCAAGCGCTTCCTCAGGAGAGCTCAAAATGAGTTTGAGCTCAAGGTGAAGAAGATAAGGAGCGACAACGGGTCCGAATTCAAGAACCTTCAAGTGGAGGAATTTCTTGAGGAGGAAGGGATCAAGCACGAGTTCTCCGCTCCCTACACACCACAGCAAAATGGTGTGGTAGAGAGGAAGAACAGGACGCTAATCGATATGGCGAGGACAATGCTTGGAGAATTCAAGACCCCCGAGTGTTTCTGGTCGGAAGCCGTGAACACGGCTTGCCACGCCATCAACAGGGTCTACCTTCATCGCCTCCTCAAGAAGACTTCGTATGAGCTACTAACCGGTAACAAACCCAATGTATCTTACTTTCGTGTATTTGGGAGCAAGTGCTACATTCTAGTGAAGAAAGGTAGAAATTCTAAGTTTGCTCCCAAAGCTGTAGAAGGGTTTTTGTTAGGTTATGACTCAAATACAAAGGCGTATAGAGTCTTCAACAAATCATCGGGTTTGGTTGAAGTCTCTAGCGACGTTGTATTTGATGAGACTAATGGCTCTCCAAGAGAGCAAGTTGTTGATTGTGATGATGTAGACGAAGAAGATGTTCCGACGGCCGCTATACGAACCATGGCGATTGGAGAAGTGCGGCCACAGGAACAAGATGAACGAGATCAACCTTCTTCCTCAACAACGGTGCATCCCCCAACTCAAGACGATGAACAGGTTCATCAAAAGGAGACGTGTGATCAAGGGGGAGCACAAGATGATCAAGGAATGGAGGAAGAAGCGCAACCGGCACCTCCAACCCAAGTTCGAGCGATGATTCAAAGAGATCATCCCGTCGACCAAATTCTGGGTGACATTAGCAAGGGAGTAACTACTCGATCTCGATTAGCTAATTTTTGTGAGCATTACTCCTTTGTCTCTTCTATTGAGCCTTTCAGGGTAGAGGAGGCCTTGCTAGATCCGGACTGGGTATTGGCCATGCAGGAGGAGCTCAACAACTTCAAGCGCAATGAAGTTTGGACACTGGTGCCTCGTCCGAAGCAAAATGTTGTGGGAACCAAGTGGGTGTTCCGCAACAAACAGGACGAGCACGGGGTGGTGACGAGGAACAAGGCTCGACTTGTGGCAAAAGGTTATGCCCAAGTCGCAGGTTTGGACTTTGAGGAAACTTTCGCTCCTGTGGCTAGGCTAGAGTCTATTCGTATCTTGCTAGCATATGCCGCTCACCATTCTTTCAGGTTGTACCAAATGGATGTGAAGAGCGCTTTCCTCAACGGGCCAATCAAGGAGGAGGTGTACGTGGAGCAACCCCCTGGCTTCGAGGATGAACGGTACCCCGACCACGTGTGTAAGCTCTCTAAGGCGCTCTATGGACTTAAGCAAGCCCCAAGAGCATGGTATGAATGCCTTAGAGACTTTTTAATTGCTAATGCTTTCAAGGTTGGGAAAGCAGATCCAACTCTTTTTACAAAGACATGTGATGGTGATTTGTTTGTGTGCCAAATTTATGTCGATGACATAATATTTGGTTCTACTAACCAAAAGTCTTGTGAAGAGTTTAGCAGGGTGATGACGCAGAAATTCGAGATGTCGATGATGGGTGAGTTGAACTACTTCCTTGGGTTCCAAGTGAAGCAACTCAAGGACAGCACCTTCATCTCCCAAACGAAGTACACGCAAGATCTGCTAAAGCGGTTTGGGATGAAGGACGCCAAGCCCACAAAGACTCCGATGGGGACCGACGGACACACCGACCTCAACAAAGGAGGTAAGTCCGTTGATCAAAAAGCATATCGGTCAATGATAGGTTCTTTGCTTTACTTATGTGCTAGTAGACCGGATATTATGCTTAGCGTATGCATGTGTGCTAGATTTCAATCCGATCCTAAGGAGTGTCACTTAGTGGCGGTGAAGCGAATTCTTAGATATTTGGTTGCTACGCCTTGCTTCGGGCTCTGGTATCCAAAGGGGTCTACCTTTGACTTAGTTGGATACTCAGACTCCGACTATGCTGGATGTAAGGTCGATAGGAAGAGTACATCGGGGACGTGCCAATTCTTAGGAAGGTCCCTGGTGTCATGGAACTCTAAGAAACAAACCTCCGTTGCCCTATCCACCGCTGAGGCCGAGTACGTTGCCGCAGGTCAGTGTTGCGCGCAACTACTTTGGATGAGGCAAACCCTCCGGGACTTTGGCTACAATCTGAGCAAAGTCCCACTCCTATGTGACAATGAGAGTGCTATCCGCATGGCGGAGAATCCTGTTGAGCACATCTTGCGGAACCTGGATTGAATTGTAGCATACATGTACTTATGCTTTTGATCATGTTCCTTTTTGCATTTTGTTGCTTATTATGGTGCTCAAGTTGTACAAACACTCCCTGGACCTCACAAGTCCGTTGCAAAGTGATGCACATGTTTAGGGGGAGATGTGTTACAACTTGACCCTTTGAGACTAACCATGTGCTTGAGTTTGATGATTTAGTCTCGAAGGAGGATTGAAAGGGAAAAGGTGGACTTGGACCATGAAAGACTTCCACTGCACTCCGATGAGAGGGTAACTTATTCCAAGTTCATCTCATGAAATCTTATTGCCTTTGTATTCTTATTGAAGATCTTGGTGAGGCAATGGGGTTAGAAGGCCAAGATTGATCCCGTTTTGGTGCTTGATGCCAAAGGGGGAGAAAATAAAGGCCAAAGTGATAAATGGATCAGCTACCACTTGAGAGATTTTGAAAATAGTAGAATAGAGTTTTTGTTTTGTCAAAAGCTTTTATTGTCTCTTATTGTCTCTATTGTCAAAAGTTGGCTTCTTGTGGGGAGAAGTGTTGATTATGGGAAATAGGGGGAGTTTTTGAAATCTTTGATCAATCTCTTTTGGAATGACTCTCTTTATGCCTCAACATGTGTGTTTGACATAGAAATAGAGATTTGAGTTTGATTTGCAAAAACAAACCAAGTGGTGGCAAAGGATGATCCATATATGCCAAAATTGAATCAAAATCAATTTGAGTTTTATTTGAAGTGATTTTGCACTTGTTCTAGTTGCTTTATATTGTGTTGGCATAAATCACCAAAAAGGGGGAGATTGAAAGGGAAATGTGCCCTTGGCCATTTCTAAGTATTTTGGTGATTGAGTGTCAACACAAGGGCTTAAATGTGAATCAATGCCCATGGATGAACAAAGTGCAAATCTTCAACAAAGGTATGTTTCTAAGTCTTAGTACATTGGTTTTGTGTACTAATATATTTGTCTAAGTGTTAGAAACAGAAAGAAGAAGAGAAG
The DNA here is from genome assembly GCF_902167145.1 of Zea mays. Classification (NCBI taxonomy): domain Eukaryota; kingdom Viridiplantae; phylum Streptophyta; class Magnoliopsida; order Poales; family Poaceae; genus Zea; species Zea mays. The sequence continues at coordinate 90,251,882 of NC_050103.1, read as the reverse complement.
AGAAGACTTGACTGTGTACAGCCAAGAGGCTGTTTCGGTCTGGGGCACCGGACTGTCCGGTGGTGCACCGGACAGTGTCCGGTGCGCCAGGCTGCCTCGGCCGAAGAGGCCGCTCTCGGGAATTTGCTGACGGCGTACGGCTAAAATTCACCGGACTGTCCGGTGTGCACCGGACTGTCCGGTGAGCCAACGGTCGGCCAGGGCCAACGGTCGGCCGCACGATCAGCGCGGGACACGTGGCCGAGCCAACGGTCGGAAGGGGGCACCGGACTGTCCGGTGTGCACCGGACATGTCCGGTGCGCCAACGGCTCCCGCATCTGCAACGGTCGGCTTCGCCATTTAAGGAAAGGAATCGGGCACCGGACACTGTCCGGTGTGCACCGGACTGTCCGGTGCGCCCGACGACAGAAGGCAAAGATGGCCTTCCAGATTTGTTCTCAACGGCTCCTAGCTGCCTTGGGGCTATAAAAGGGACCCCTAGGCGCATGGAGGAGCACACCAAGCAACCTTTGAGCATTCTTGATCATCCACACTCAGTCTTTGCGCATCCGTTTGTGATTCTAAGTGATTCGAGCTCCGTTCTTGTGAGAAACTGTGAGATAGTCTTTGAGCTCGATTCTTGGCCGTGTGTGTGCGCATTTCGCTGTGGATTTGTGTGTGTTGCTTCCCTCCCTTACTCCGTGCTTCTTTGTGAATCTTAAGTGTAAGGGCGAGAGACTCCAATTTGTGGAGATTCCTCGCGAGTGGGATAAAGATAAGCAAGGCAAAACACCGTGGTATTCAAGTGGGTCTTTGGACCGCTTGAGAGGGGTTGATTGCAACCCTCGTCCGTTGGGACGCCACAACGTGGAGTAGGCAAGTTTTGTACTTGGCCGAACCACGGGATAAATCACTGTGTCTCCTCTGTGTTAAATTCTTTGTGATTGTCATATTGTGCAAGATCTCCTCTTTAGCCACTTGGCAATTATTGTGCTAACCCTTAACAAGTTTTTGTGGCTATAAGTTAAGTTTTTACAGGATCACCTATTCACCCCCCCTCTAGGTGCTCTCAAAAGCGCCATGTTACCCCTGGGGGGCACCGAACATGGTGTTTCCGGTGAGCTGCTAACGGGTGATCCGAGTGGACGCCCGAGCCCCGTTCGCTAAGGGTCGGCTAGTGGCCCAGAGGCGCGCTCCAAAAGTACCTGGAGGTGATTTGTTGGACCCGAACCCATTCGATAGGATCCGAGGGCTCGATGCCTCCCTCCGATGGGATTCCATTACAAATCGTTCCCGCTGGTCTCAGAAATGTCCTAGGGTACCTCGGGAGCGTAGCCCGAGCCTCGGCTATGTAACAGACGTACCCAGGGTCATCCCTAACTCTGCATGCTCTGGGGCGGCTGTCGAACCCTTCTGAGGGGCCAGCCTTTGAACCCCTGATCAGTAATGGGCTCGGAGCCCGAGTGCTCTGGGGCGGTTACCGAACCCCGGAGGGCACAACCTTCGAACCCCTGATCAGTAGGAGGGCTCGAGGCCCGTTTCCTTCGCCGAGAAGGATCCTTTTTGCATTATCCTCTTTCCCGGTCCCTATGGCAAGAGAGAGAGAGAGGAAAAGGAAAAGGATATAAATTTAAATAAGGTGGCACACCTTTTTTGACGTGGTCATCATGACGGAGACGAAACGGCGCCCGCTTCGCCTGCCGGAGGTGTCGCTTGCCCTGCCAAGGAGTTAATGCGACAAGACGGGCGATTCGCGGGGCATCTGTTGCGCGTGCACGAGTCGTTCGAGGAACGGAACATGGGTGCGTCGTTTTTTATGCTGTGGGAGAGGGTGCGAACCTGTAGGTGATTGGACCGTTGCTTCCGCACGCCTGTTGCTGCAATTACGGGCACTGTTGGGTCACACGCAGGGCTGCCTTGAGTCGCTACGCCGGTTCCGCAGTCGAGAAGACGCTGCACTGGCGCAAGGGGCAGTGCGGTTTCCTCGCACGCAGTGACCGGCGTGCCGGTTACATGACATGTGGGACCGGGCCTCCGTGCTGGACCTCCGGATGCAACGATGCCGAAAGGGTGCGCAACCATGGTGCGGTTGCATGCTCGCCGCGTGGCGGCCCGCCCTTCCGACCGCTGGTTTCAGCGATGATGCGGGAACGCTTATAACCGCAGGGCGGTTACATGCTTTGTGTGTGGCGGTTCGCCTTCTTCGCGTTTCGGGTCAGCCTGCATGACGTGTGGGACCCAGCCCCCGTGTCGTGGGGTGGGAACCCTAGAGCACGTTAGTGGAGACTTTGCCCGTGACGCTTGGGGGTGCGAGTGAGGAGATCTGCCTTTAAAAAGGGACCAACCCCCTAGGGGGTAGCCATGCCTTCACACTCCTCGCATCCATCGCGCCCTTCCACCTTCCAAGCCACCAGATGGGGTGCACCTGTGTTGCCTTCTTCTTGCTGCTGTTGGAGGAGCGTGACCCCATGGGGGTTGGCTCTCTCTAGTCATCGCTCGGCTTCAAGGATTTTCATCATGCAGCCCGGCTGCATTCCCTCACCAATGGTCATCCGTAGGGATGATCACCAGCCTTGTGGTGGGGAGAAGCAAGCTGGGTTGTGGCCTCTGCCCCGCCCTCAGCTTCAAGGATGTTCATCATCCGGGCTGAGGAGGAGGGCGCGCCGAGTGGGGTCCTGCCTCCCGCGTGGGCCGGTGATCCGCTTCTTCCTCCAACATTCGGGGGAGAAGGGCATCCTCCAGCCCTACGGAGGAGGCGTCCTCCAGCCATGCGGGGGAAGGCGAACTGCTGCTGCCTGGCCAGGGTGTAGCTGTCCATCCTCCATCCAGGCGACGGTCGTGCCGTGCGCAGGTGGCTCCTGTCATCGGTGCTGGAGTGGGGGCTGCCGCTGGTGAGGCTTCCCACTGCAGCGGTTGCCTCCGCCGACGAGACCATCGGTGCCAGCTGCGCTCCGGACCTCCGGCTCTTTGGATTTAATGTCTAGTTCTCGTCCCCCGTGAGGGGACGTGAACGAGGGCCTTTCAGCGGTAGCGTTAGCCCTGAGGCCATCGCTGCTACTGTCTAGCCGCCCGAGGCGGAGGTCGTTGTCGCGCTGCTGGTGCAGTGGTCGCCGACAAGCTGCTCGGAGCTCGTCCTCCTGCAGGCCTTTTGGTGTGGAGGTTGTTCATCCCTGCGGGAATGGACCCGGAGTCCAGTTTGTAATGGTACCCTCTTGAGGGCGAGATGTAATAGCTTTAAGTACTAAGACATCTGCTGTAGGTCGGGACAACCGCCGAGGGCGCTGCCGACGTCTAGGTCTAGGTACCATTGTTACCCCAAGCACATGTGTTTGTTCTTTGTGGCTGCTGAGGCCTGAACATTTGGGTATAAACCCTTGTTTCTTTCCTCTTGTTTCGAGCATTAAGACTTGTTCGTCGGTAGCAGAATCACTTATCCGAGCGTGAGCCGTCTTTCCTGGAAGGTGACAAGTGAGGTATCCGTATCCCGGAGGCGTAGGAGTCCCTCGGCTCGGTCGGCCTTGCCGTTCAAGGTCTCAGTCGCTCGTTTTTGGGATTCCGCCACTGACATAGTCGAGATGCACGAAAGTTGTTCTGGTGAAAAAACTTTTCCGAGGAAAGTTTTGGCGCAGAGGGTGCTCCTCCTTTTCGGACCCCGAGGCGACCGCTCGGGCCGAGACCCTTCGTAGGGTCTGGCCGTGGCCGTCGGGTCTGCTTGGTCCGCCCAAGCTAGGGTGTCCGGGCCGAAGGGGCATTTTCCCCGCTTTGAGACTTTGTTTTTGTCGCCATTCTTCTCCTTGCTTCTGAAGAATGTTGTCCTGTTGTCTGTAGGGTTCGAGACGGCTCTTCACGAGTCCGTTAAGAACTGCAAGGCGCTTGCCGAGGCGGCTGAGCAGAAAGAGGCCGAGCGCGTGGCCATGTCCGAGGCCATCTTGGCTTTCTGCCAGACCTTTGGCCTCGACGGTGTCCCCTCGGGTAGCTCCCCCAGAGTCATTTGCGGGCCTTGGGCGGCCATGTGCGCAGCAGACTCCGCGGGGCGCTGCACCATGCCGTTAGGCGGGCCTTTGCCGTGCTCGCTTCCCACTACGACGTGGATCTGGAGCGGGTCAGCGAGGGGTACTGCCTACCCGACGAAGAGAAGGCTGCCTTAGCCGAGGTCCAGAGGCTTGACGTGGCTGTCAAGGGCCCAAGTGTGGCACTGGCTTCCTCCTTTGAGGTGGAGATCCTTCCGCCCGTGTCACCGCCCGAAGCTGGACCGGATTCTAGCGAGGGTGGAAATGACTCCGAGCGTGCTGTTCCTCCCCTGCCGATGTCTGAGCCTGCAGAAGCAGTTTGCTTGAAGTATGCGTATGTTTTTTGTGGCCGCTGAGGCCTAAACATTTTAATTGTTGGATTATAAAGCTGTGTTTTCTTTCCTCTTGTTTTGTGTGTTAGGACTTGTTCGGTAGCAGAATCGCTTATTCGAGCGTGAGTCACTTTTCGCGGAAAGTGATGAGTGAGGTATCCTTATCCCGGAGGCATAGGAGTCCCTCGGCTCGGTCGGCCTTGCCGCTTACGTGTTCTCTCGTCATTTTTAGGATTCTGTTAGCGACGCAGTCGAAAAGGCACGAAAGTCGTTCTGGCAGAAAAGTTTCCGAGCGTTAGGACTTGTTCGGTAGCAGAATCGCTATCTGAGCGTGAGCTACCTTTTCACAGAAGGTGATGAGTGAGGTATCCATATCCCGGAGCGTAGGAGTCCCTCGGCTCGGTTGGCCTTGCCGCTTACAGTCTCTCTTGCTCGTCTTTAGGATTCTGTTATCGATACAGTCAAAATGCACGAAAGACTTTTCGGTGAAAGACTTCTCCGAGGAAAATTTTGACGCAGAGGGCGTTCCCCGCTTCTAGCCCCCGAGGGAGGATCGGGCTTTGCCGAGGCAAGGCTAATCCTTCCTTGATGGTTAGACTTTATTTATGCATGTAAAGAAAGCGAGATACATGAACAACTTGAAACATTTTAAGGGTAAAAGCGACGTAGCTGTTCGATGTTCCAAGCGTTGCTGTAGACCTCGCCTTGATCGTTGGCCAGCTTGTATGTCCCAGGCTTCAAAATCTTGGCGATGATGAAGGGCCCTTCCTAGGGAGGGGTGAGTTTGTGGTGCCCTCGGGCGTCTTGCCGTAGCTGAAGTACCAAGTCTCCCATTTGGAAGTCTTGGGGTCGAACCCTTCGGGCGTGGTAGCGTCGCAGAGACTGCTGATACCCCGCCGAGTGTAGTAAGGCCACGTCCCAAGCCTCTTCCAGCTGGTTCATCGAATCCTCTCGGTTGGTCTGGTTGCTTTGGTCGTCGTAAGCCTTTGTCCTCGGGGAACCGTATTCCAAGTCTGTGGATAAGATGGCCTCGGCTCCATAGACTAGGAAAAACGGCGAGAAACCCGTGGCCCGGCTCGGCGTCGTCCTCAGACTCCAAACTACCGAGGGTAGCTCTTTTATCCACCGTTTGCCGAACTTATTGAGGTCGTTGTAGACCCTCGGCTTTAGTCCCTGCAAAATCATACCGTTGGCGCGTTCCACCTGCCCATTCGTCATTGGGTGCGCTACGGCGGCCCAGTCCACACGGATGTGGTGGTCCTCGTAGAAGTCCAGGAACTTTTTCCCAGTGAACTGCGTGCCATTGTCGGTGATGATTGAGTTTGGGACCCCAAAGCGATGGATGATATTTGTGAAGAATGCCACCGCCTGCTCGGACCTGATGCTGGTTAAGGGTTGGACCTCGATCCACTTGGAGAATTTGTCGATGGCGACCAGCAGGTGCGAGAACCCCCCGAGTGCCTTCTGCAAGGGGCCGACGAGGTCCACACCCCACACGGCAAACGACCAAGTGATGGGTATTGTCTGCAGGGCTTGAGCGAGCAGGTGCATCTGTCTTGCGTAGAATTGACACCCTCAGCAGGAGCGTACAATCCTAGTGGCGTCGGCCACTGCGGTTGGCCAGTAGAAACCTTGTCGGAAGGCGTTTCCCACGAGGGCTCGAGGTGCTGCATGGTGGCCACAAGCCCCCCGAGTGTATTTCTTGTAATAGCTCTTGTCCTTGGGTAATAGATATGCATCATTGGAGGATGCTCGAGGGGTTGTGGTGGTACAGCTCCTTTTCATCACCCAGCAAAACGAACGACTTGGCGCGCCGAGCCAGTCGCTGAGCTTCAGCCTTATCGAGGGGCAGCTCTCCTCGGAGGAGATATTCCAGGTATGGGGTCTGCTAGTTCGAGACCGGTGTGACCTCATTCCGCTTCCCCTCAACACGCAGGGCCTCACCCTCAGCGGACGAGGCCTCCTCGAGCTCGGGCGCGTCGCTGACTTTGACGGATGGCTGATATATATCCTTAGAGAAGACATTCGGGGGAACTGGCATCCGCCCCGAGGCTATTTTCGCCAGCTCATCTGCGGTTTCTTTGTACCGTCGAGCAACATGGTTGAGCTCCAGCCCATGAACTTGTCTTCCAAACGCCGAACTTCATCGCAGTAGGCCTCCATTTTTTGGTCGCGGTAGTGGGAGTTCTTCATGACCTGGTCAATGACGAGCTACGAGTCACCACGAGCGTCGAGGCGCCGAACCCCCAGCTCGACGGCGATGCGCAGGCCATTAACCAAGGCCTCGTACTTGGCCACGTTGTTTGACGCCGGAAAATGGAGGCGCAGTACGTAGCGCGCATGTTTCCCGAGGGGTGAGATGAAGAGCAAGCCAGCACCTGCTCCTGTTTTCATCAGCGACCCGTCGAAATACATGGTCCAAAGTTCGGGTTGTATTGGGGCCGTCGGCAACTGGGTGTCAGTCCATTCAGCCAGGAAGTCGGCCAAGACTTGGGATTTTATGGCCTTCCGAGGGGCAAATGAAAGTGTTTCGCCCATGAGTTCCACCACCCATTTTGCTATCCTACCCGAGGCCTCTCGGCTCTGGATGATTTCTCCTAGGGGGAAAGATGACACCACAGTAACCGGATGAGACTCGAAGTAGTGTCGCAGCTTCCGCCGTGTCAGAATCACTGCATAGAGCAGCTTCTGGATTTGCGGGTAGCAGACTTTGGTCTCGGATAGCACTTCGCTAATGAAGTAGACTAGCCTATGGATGAGTAGTGCATGCCCTTCTCGTCTCTCGACTACGATCGCGGCGCTGACCACCTGAGTGGTTGCGGCTACGTAGATCAAGAGGGCTTCTCCCGCAGCAGAGGGCACCAAGGTGGGTGCATTTGTAAGGAGCGCCTTTAAGTTTCCTAGGGCTTCTTCGGCCTCGGGGGTCCAAGTGAAGCGCTCGGCCTTCCTTAAGAGGCGGTACAAGGGCAACCCTTTATCGCCGAGGCGCGAGATGAAGCGGCTCAGAGCCACAAGGCATCCCATGACCCTTTGTACTCCTTTCAAATCTTTGATGGGCCCCATGTTGGTGATGGCCGCGATTTTCTCTGGGTTGGCTTCGATGCCTCGCTCGGAGACAATGAACCCTAAGAGCATGCCTCGGGGGACTCCGAAGACACACTTCTCAGGATTGAGTTTTACGCTCTTCGCTTTCAGGCAGCTGAATGTTGCCTCAAGGTCAGAGAGGAGGTCGGAGGCTTTCCTTGTCTTGATGACGATGTCATCGACGTAAGCCTCGACCGTTCTGCCGATGTGTTCTCCGAACACATGGTTCATGCACCTCTGGTAGGTGGCACCTGCATTCCTCAAGCCAAATGGCATTGTAGTATAACAATACATGCCAAAAGGTGTGATGAAAGAAGTCGCGAGCTGGTCGGACTCTTTCATCTTGATTTGGTGATAGCCTGAGTAGGCATCGAAGAAAGACAGGGTTTCGCACCCACCAGTGGAGTCCACAATCTGATCGATGCGAGGCAGAGGGTAGGGAACCTTCGGACATGCTTTGTTTAGACCAGTGTAGTCTACGCACACCCTCCATTTCCCACACTTTTTTCTTTACAAGCACAGGGTTAGCTAACCATTCGGGATGGAATACCTCTTTGATGAACCATGCAGCCATCAGCTTGTGGACCTCCTCGCCTATGGCTCTGCGCTTTTCTTCATCAAAACGGCGCAGGGACTGCTTCACGGGTCGGGCTCTGGCTCGGATGTCAAGTGAGTGCTCGGCGACATCCCTCGGTATGCCCGGCATGTCCGAGGGACTCCACGCAAAAACCTCGGCATTTGCGAGGAGAAAGTCGACGAGCACCGCTTTCTATTTGGGGTCGAGCTCGGAGCCGATCCTGACTTTCTTACCGGCGTCGTTGCTGGGGTCGAGAGAGATGGTCTTGACCGCCTCGGCCGGCTCGAAGTTGCTGGCATGCCGCTTCGCGTCGGGCGCCTCCTTGGAGAGGCAATCCATGCCGGCGATGAGGGCTTCAGACTCGGCGAGGGCCTCAGCGTACTCCACGCATTCCACGTCGCACTCGTAAGCGTGGCGGTACATGGGTCCGACGGTGATGACTCCCTTGGGGCCCGACATCTTGGGCTTGAGGTAGGTGTAGTTGGGGATGGCCATGAACTTGGCGTAGCACGGTCTCCCCAGCACCGCGTGATAGGTCCCTCGGAACCCAACTACCTCGAAGGTGAGGGTTTCCTTTCGGAAGTTGGAGGGAGTTCCGAAGCAGACGGGCGGGTCGATCTGCCCGAGGGGTAGGATATGCTTTCCGGGCGCAATCCCGTGGAAGGGTGCTGCACTAGCCCGGATCTCGGACCGATCAACCCCCAAGAGCTCCAGGGTCTCGGTGTAGATGATGTTGAGGCTGCTGCCTCCATCCATGAGGACCTTGGAGAGCCTAACGTTGCCGATGATCGAGTCGACGACGAGCGGGTACCTTCCTGGGCTCAGCACGAAGTTGGGGTGGTCGCCTTGGTCGAAGGTGATAGGCTTGTCGGACCAGTCTAGGTAGACTGGCGCTACCACCTTTACCGAGCAGACCTCCCAGCGCTCCTGCTTGCGGTGCCAAGCTGAGGCGTTCGCGACCTGCCTGCCGTAGATCATGAAGCAGCTGTGGACCTCTGGAAACTCCTCTTCCTTGTCGCCCCCTTGTTGTTGCCTTGGTTTTTTCCACCTTCTGCCGAGGGTCCAGCCTTGTTGAAGTAGCGCTGGAGCATGTCGCATTCCTCAAGGGTGTGCTTGATGGGACCCCGGTGATAGGGGCATGACTCCTTGAGCATCTTGTCGAACGCGTTGGCCCCTCCGGGAGGCTTCCGAGGGTTCCTATGCTCGGCGGCAGCGATGAGATCCGTGTCAACGGCGTTGCGTTTCGCTTGCGCCCTCTTCTTGGCCTTCTTCTTCGCGCCGCGCTGGGCGGACGCCTCGGGGGCGTCTTCCTTCTGCCCTCCCTGAGGCTGCTTGTCCTTCTGGAAGATGGCTTCGACTGCCTCCTGACCAGAGGCGAACTTGGTGGCGATGTCCATCAATTCGCTCGCCTTGGTAGGAGTCTTGCGCCCCAGTTTGCTCACCAGGTCTCGGCATGTGGTGCCAGCGAGGAATGCCTCGATGACGTCCAAGTCGGTGATGTTGGGTAGCTTGGTGCGCTGCTTCAAAAACCTCCGGATGTACTCTCGCAGGGATTCCCCTGGCTGCTGGCGGTAGCTTCAGAGATCCCATGAGTTCCCAGGGCACACGTACGTACCCTAGAAATTTCCCACGAAAGCCTTGACCAGGTCGTCCCAATTGGAGATCTGCGCAGGAGGCAGATGCTCCAGCCAGGCCCGAGCAGCGTCGGAGAGGAAAAGGGGGAGGTTGCGGATGATGAGGTTGTCATCGTTCGCCCCTCCCAACTGGCATGCCAGCCGGTAGTCCGCAAGCCACAACTCTGGCCTTGTCTCCCCCGAGTACTTGGTGATGGTAGTCGGGGCTTGGAAACGGGCCAGGAACGGCGCTCGTCGTATGGCGCGGCTGAAGACTCGCGGACCTGGCGGCTCGGGTGAGGGGCTTCGATCCTTCTCACTGTCGTAGCGCCCCCCGTGCCTGGGATGGTAGCCTCGGTGCACCTTCTCCTCGAGGCAGGCTCGACGGTGGCGGCGGTGTTGCTCAGCGCTGAGGCGATCCGAGGCTGCAGGCGTCCCATCCCGTGTGCGCTCGGTGTGGACCGAGGCCTCCCGCATGCGTCGGGAGGGCGCTGCGCAATGCTCCGAGGGGTCTCCTCGCCTCCGGGAGGCGGAGCTCTCGGCTTGTCGGACAACGGCGTCTTCCAGGAGGCCCTTGAGCTCGCCCTGGATACGTCGCCCTTCGGTGGTGGATGGCTCCGGCATCGTTCGAAGCAACATTGCTGCTGCGGCTGGGCTCTAGCTAGCCCCGTTGAAGGCCGGGGGCGGCATCGCCCTAGCATCGTCAACGATACGGCGCTGGACGTCCTGGGTCCGATGACGCGCTCCTCTAGCGAGTGCCTGGCCTGCCCATTCCTGCTCGATGTTTTGCCGGAGCTGCACAAGTCACACCGCTTCTTCGTCGAGCTTGGCCTGCATCTCGCGGAGTTGCTCAAGCTGTGTGTCCTGACCCCCCGCAGGGACTTGGACCACAGCTAGCTCCTCCGGGATCTCAACGCGAGACGCAGGTGCAAGGGCGCCATTACTTCCTGGCATACCGAGGTGGTTTTCTCCGTCGTGATCCTCCTGATCAATGTGGAAACACTCGCGAGTTGGGTCGCAACCCTCGTTGTCGAGGCTATGACCATCATCAGAGCGGTCGAAGGGGCAGTGGTCACATGTGGACATGAAGTCACGCATGGCACTAGGATCACGGAGTCCGGAGAAATCCCAACTGACGTCGGGGTCGTCCTCTTCCTTGAAACCCGTGGGTCCGGAGGTTGAGACAGCTGTCAGTCGGTCCCAAGATGACCACATATGGTACCCCGGAAGGTCAGGATATGCCCTAGCAAAAGCGCTCACCGAAGCGGGGTCGCTTGGTGGATCAAAACTGAATCTAAAGGGAACAGGGTGGAAACGGATGGTACCTTTTGGTCGATGGACGGTGGCAAAGTCACGTCGGGGACGGACTGCACCGTTATCTCAGGTACGAGGTTAACGCCCAGCAAGTCCTTCACGAGGGTGCTGGCATCATCAATCCGCTCGAGGTTGGCCTGTTGCGGGGAAGCGACACCCGTCGTTGTCTCAGGTGTGAGGACAACACCCGACATGTCCTTTGCAGGGGTGCCGGTGTCGTCGACTCGCTCTGGTTCGACAGCCGATGAGGTGCCACCTCCTGCCTGGCCACGGTTGCCCTGTCTTTGTCTCCTCCGGCGAGGAGGGTGACGGGGTAAACCCGGGTGTTCCTCTTCTGCCGCGAGGAGATGACGTCGTCGTTGAGTTCGCCTCTGCCGGGTGAGCCGTCGACCGTCGTTGTTGTCGTGCTGTGGAGGGAGCAGTACCATGTCATAGCCGCCGTCGAGGGACATGAACTCGAGACTCCCAAAGCGGAGCACCGTCCCGGGCTGAAGAGGCTGCTGAAAGCTACCCATCTAGGATTTAACGGGAAAGTATTCGTTAACACGCAGCGAGCCCCTACTTGACGCGCCAACTGTCGGTGTTTCGGACCCGGGGGGGCCCTTAGCCGGACCGACTAGTGAATTTTAGTGTCGCGTGCCCCTGTCCAGATGGGTCGATGCAAGATGGAACACAAGCGAGGGGATGAGGCTTATATTATCTTGCACCTGGGGGTGCTTGTAGTAGGGGTTACAAGCACTGCGGGAGAGCGAGAGCGAGGGCGAGAGAGAGAGAGAAGGAGAGGGTTCGGCCTTGAGGCGAGCCGTTTGAGGCCGCCTGTACCGCGTCTCTCCTACTCTGGCTGCCTCCGCTCGTCAGCGCCATGCGTCCGTGTGTTCGTACGCTGCACGTTCGTCTCCTCCTCCCCCTTTTTCTCTTTTTTCTCCCCCCGTGGGGCCCTGGACATCCCTTTTATAGATGCAAGGAGATGCCCAGCTGTACAATGGGGGTGTAGCTATGAGCTAACGTGGCTGGCAGGGAAGTGCCCTGAGCCCTATACAGATAATAACGTGGCCGTCGGAGAAGCGCCTCAAGCCCTGTAGGTGTGCCAACGTGGCCGTCGGAGGAGTGCCTTGAGCCCTGAAGAGATGATAACGTGGTCGTCGAAGAAGTGCCTTGAGCCCTGTAGAAGCATGGCTGATGGTGCGGCGTGGATCCTGCTGACGTTTCCTTGCTTCCGTAGGGGGTTGAGAGCAGCCAACGTCATGGGCGCACGTGTGGAACCATCATTACCTGTTACTGGAGTAACTTAGATGGGACACCAGTCTTGTTCCTTCGTAGCCTGAGGCGGCTAGCTAAGGGTAGGGTAATGATGGATCCCCAGTAGCATAGCTGATACAAGGCTGAGGTCGGGCGAGGCGGCGACTCCTCCGAGGCCGAGGCTGCGGTCGGGCGAGGCGGAGTCCTTCTCCCGAGGCTGAGGCTGAGGTTGACGCCTGGGGTCGGGCGAGGCAGAGTCCTTCTCACGAGGCCGAGGCTGAGGCCGAGGCCTAGGGTCGGTTGAGGCGGAGACCCTCTCCCGAGGCCGAGGCTGAGGCCGAGGCCTAGGGTCGGGCGAGGCGGAGCTCCCTGTTGCGCCCGAGGTCAAACTCGAGGGAGGTCGTGACTTGCTATTTGTCAGTCTTTCCCTGGTGGCTGGCACAGTTGCCAAAGCGGGGTGAACAGTGCTGTTTTCCTGTCAAAATGGTCAGTAAAGGGGGTCGAAGTGACTGCGGTCACTTCGACCTTGCCGACTGAGGCACGCGTGTCAGGATAAGGTGTCAGGCGATCCCCGCATTAAATGCACATGCGATACGGTCGGTTGGTAAGGCGATTCAGACGAGGTCGCTATATGACAAAGTCTGCCCGAGCTGTGCTTCAGGCGAGCCGAGGGTGCATTTGTTGACTGAGGGGACCCTCGGGCGAGGCGTGAATTCGTCCGGGACTACGGTCCTGGCCCGAGGCTGGGCTCGGATGAGGTGGCGTCCCTTGGTAGACGAAACTCGCGCTTTATCGATCGTTTATGGTTTGTTCTGAAGATGTTTTCCAGCCGGATTAAAGAGCATTGGGGGTACCCCTAATTACGGTCCCCAACAGCTTCCTTTAATATAGTCTCACGAAGGCTATCAATCTCTGGAACACATATCCGATCCTTGAACCATATAGTACCCTGCTCATCCTCCGTGAATTCTGGACCTCTACCTTCCGTAATCAGATCCTTAATTTCTTGAATTTTAGCATCACCAACCTAACCCTTACAAATCTCTTGCTCCAAGGTAGGTTCCAATTCAATGGTGACTCCTTCAGTGTCAGGTTGAGTCTCTCAAAATCCTTTGCTAATTCATCGGGTAGCTGGACAACAATAGCGGAATGAACATGCTCCTTCTGACTCAAGGCATCTGCAACCAAATTCGCCTTGCCCGGGTGATAGTGAATCTCCAAATTATAATCCTTAATGAGCTCTAACCAACGGTGTTGCCTAAGGTTGAGATCCTTCTAAGTGAATATGTATTTCAAACTCTTATGATCCGTGTATACTTGGCACTTGGTTCCCATAATATAATGTCTCTAAATCTTAAGCGCAAGCATGACTGCTGCCAGTTCTAACTCATGAGTGGGGTAGTTCAATTCATGTTTCCGCAACTGACGAGACGCATAGGCGATCACATGTCCTTCCTGCATGAGCACACATCCCAATCCTTGGCCACATGCATCACAATAAATGTCAAATCCTTTCTGTAGATCTGGCATAACCAACACTGGTGGTGACATCAATCTCTTCTTCAATTGATCAAAGCTCTCTTGACACTTCTCATCGCACTTAAATTCTCTTCCTTTCTCCAGAAGCGAGGTCATGGCTTAGCAATCTTAGAAAATCCTTCAATGAATCTCCGATAATATCCTGTAACTCTTAGGAAACTCCGAATCTCCGTAACTATAGTGGATATGCTCCACACCACTAACTCCTTGACTTTAGCAGGATCCACTAATATTCCTCCATTAGAAATGATATGTCCAAGAAAGGCCACCATGTCAATCCAAAACTCGAATTTGCTATACTTGATATAGAGTTGATTATCTCGTAGCTTCTGTAGCACCAATCTCAGATGTTCCTCATGATCACTATCACTCTTGGAATAAATGAAAATATCGTCGATGAAAACCACGATGAATCTGTCCATATCATGAACAACTTATTCTTCAGATCCATAAAATAGGCTGGTGCATTAGTTATTCCAAATGACATAACTGTGAACTCATATAAACCATATCGTGTAGAGAAATCTGTCTTGGGAATATCCGATGGCCTAATCTTCATTTGATGGTAACCCGATCGGAGATCAATCTTCGAGAATACCCTTGCACCTCTCATCTAATCAAATAAATCCTCAATGCGGGTTAATGGATACTTGTTCTCCACAGTGACATCGTTAAGGGACCTATAATCCACGCACATCCTTTGTGATCCATCCTTCTTCTGTACACACAGATCCAGCGCTCCCCAAGGTGAGTTACTCGGACGGATGTACCCAGCCTCTTGTAATTCCATTAATTGCTTCTTAAGTTCCTTTAATTCTTCTGAGGACATCCTGTATAGCCGTTCAGAAATAGGAGCAGTCTTAGGTAAGAGATCAATGACAAACTCAACTTCCCTATCTAGTGGCATTCCTGGTAACTCCTTTGGAAAGACATCCGGAAAATCTCTAACCACCCGGATGTTGTCACCAACAAACTCCTCAGCTATAAAGTATATCGCCCGTTTGGAAGAGGTGGTTACCGCAATTTGTACTTGAAATCTTTCTCCTTTAGGGCTGGTGAGTTCTATAGTACCCCTTAGCACAGTGTATATACTGCCTTTGCCTTTCTTAACCATGACATACCAAGGATCACATCTATAGTGCTCTCTTCTAACACTATAGGGGTAGCCCATCTGGGTTAGAAATAAAGGGTAAGGAAGGAAGAATTGTATACAAGGCGAGTAATTACGAGGAATGTTACTGCGGGGGATTTATTAGCTAAGTAGATTAGTGTGTTATCCACTAAAGCTAATACATTACCTTATGGTGGTACATGCTAAGATGCCCAACTATAACGTTTCAATCAATCAAAGAAGCAAATCAAGCATTTATCATCAGAACAATCAACCAACATTTTTTTAATAGAGAAAATAGTTGTGATTTTGTCTTAGGCCTCCTATCTCCTAAGAAGGTCATAAATGTAGGATTCCAAGGTGCGAAATCCATCTTGTCTCAGAGTAGAAAAGGTAAGAATGATCAGAGTAGAACAGTAGAAGGTGAGACAGGATCAAGATAAGTATAGAAAGAATTAGAGTAAGGTAAGTAGGTAAGGGTTTTGTCCATTTCTATCTAGATTTCGTCCTACAGTCAACATTTCCTCTGATACCACTTCTGTCACACCCAGGCTTTAAGGAACAAAGCCGGGTGCATCTCATACATGCGCCAAAGAAGACAACATATATAATAACAGAGTGTATAGAGATAAATGTCACAATAAAATCAGAGTACTTATTACATAGTGGAAGTCTTATAAAAATAAAATATGAATATCGCAGGAACTAAAATCTATCCTTGGCGCCAGAAAGCTAACTGGGAGACGCCACCTAGATCAAGTCGAAAGCCTCAGTGTTAGGCGGCTCCTCTTTGACCACATGTTCTTCTCCTGTGGGGGGGTGTGAGACAGCAAGAGTGAGCTCACACATGTTCATCGCTCAACAAGTTGTGGGGAATAATGTGACATGAACTCACCAAAGGTTGAAGTGTAAGGCTGATCAATGAAATAAAGGTTGAAGCTGAGCCTTGCTTTTATAAGTTGGTCAAAATTTTATTAGCAGTTACTAAGTGTAAGTAAATCCCAAACCATAGTAATAATAAGTAAAAGTAATAATAAAATAATACCAAATGCAATGATATGACAAATTAAGTTTAAGTTCCATAAATTAATCATGTGAGTGTCCGAGCCGCTCATGACCGTGAGCACGGCTAGTATACCAGTTTTACACTCTATAGAGGTTGCGCATCTTTACCCACAAGTCGTGTTACCCATTTGCCATGGAGTTGATCAGACCCCATACACCTCTACCAAGGAAGCGAGGTAGGGTACCACTACGAGGCCTTTACAAAGTTCCACTAGCTTCAGAAAACCCGCTACAGTTTATGGGAAGCTCCAGTGCAGGAATCCCTCGCCTGACCGCCATCGCAGCAAAATCAACCCAAGGACCTCCCTACACTGACCACTCCCCTACTACCCTTGCCCCTTTCGGGTAAGGTAGTCATCCACTAGCTTTCCTAGTTAATCAGCCAAGGGCGTCCCATTAAACCCTTGTGGTAGCACAGTTTTCCCGGGTGGTTCTCCATGTTCCCATTAACATAATGATCTTATCATGAACAGAAAATAATGAACAGATAATAACAAGTGTAATCATGAGTAATAAATATCTCTATACCCAAATCCACATAAAGCAATAGCATGTCCTACCCAAACATTTAGTAGTAAAACCAGTGGTGAAGCAAGGTATAAAGATAGTCAAAATCTAGGGTAACCTATTGGGTCCCATCAAAATTAACCTATGCAGATCATTATGATTAATAAGAACATGAATGGGTAAAAGAAGTGATCAAGGGCACAACTTGCCATCCACGAGCTCCTGCTCAGCAATCTCTACCAGCTGAACCTCAGGATCCTCTGTAGTTTTCTCGTCTACTCGCATCAACACATTACATACATAGTATAGAAAAAATTAACATCACACCAATCATGTAAATAAAATACACAGTAATAATCTAGACATTAAAATGAGATCATAGGAACTGGAGTCATCAAATTTGGAGTTATAGACTTTAAGTTATGAATTTTCCAAGGTTTTATGTATTTAGTACAAGGTTAAGTACTAGATAATTTTAATATGTCTTTCATGCTAAAAGAGAGGTACTATTTGATAGAGAATAATATTACAAAAATTTAGGAACTGGAATGGGCCAATTTGGAGTTCATATGCATTTTCTATGAATTATACAGATTCTAGGAATTATTTATATATTAAATATTCATTTTCTAATTCATTTATCCAATTTAAATGTGCTCTGGATTGCGTGCACTAAAATAGGGAAACACAGGGGTCTCGAGGTAATAATTTCTAGACACATTGAATAGCTCCTGTGGATGGCGGGTTAGTTCTATAGAAATGGAGGGGCCTAGGTGTAAAACTACGGCTGCGAAGAGGTATCGCCTGATCCGAACCATTGGATCCAAACCGACGGCCCAGATTAGAGGATTGTAAATCTGAACCGGTATTCAACAATAGCCGCCGGATCTTATCTACGGCGCAGGTCCAAAATAACCAAGATCGAATCGTATTCATAGGATTGCAGATCTACGGTCCGGGTTCTCTTAACCGAAGGGGTAAGCTACCTTCTAATCCTGGCCGCCCATCATCAGATCAACAGCCAGCAGCCCTTCTCCTCCCAGCTGCTACCAGACGTGGCGGTGCTCCAGCGTATGCGCTGGCGCCGTGGACGCAGTCCGCAACCCAGCGCCTAGGGACCCCAAACCTTGCTCCGCTCTACTCTACACATGGAGGAGATGAAATAGAACTCGTTGGACGACTTCTTACCGGCATATGAGAGTTAATGTGCTCCATCCATGACGCACCCGGATCTGCGGACGAAGGTAACACCAGAGAGCGATTCGCCCAACCTCAGGTCGACCTCGAGGAGCGGAGTCCCGGAGATTCCCCACGAGAACACCCCATCGAGGCCAAGGGGGTAGCAATTGCGCGCCAGGCGGCAGCGGCACAGCGCGACTGGTGGCACTGGCACTGCCCGGTTTTCTCCCTTCGTCAATGGCGGCAAGAAATTTGGGCTACCCAATGGTTGAGTTGCGAGGAGTGCGGTGGTGTAGCCTTTTAAAGCCAGCGCAGCATGCCACCCATCTCATGGAAACAGTTACGCCAATAGAATTCACTGGATTCCGCAGCGGCGCCCAGTGCGTTGGCTACGACCTTTGCATGGAAGACGGACCCGACAGTGTGGACCCACCGGTCAATAGCACACGCGCCCGCCGGAGGCACTGATCCAATGGGCCCGAGCAATCAGATGGACAACGCGATTGCGAGTGGACGAAGCCATCCGGAGTGCCTGTGGTGCCGTTCCCGCAGTTCAGCGAGTCACAAGGGATAATGCGGCGCAGCAAGGGGAACCGACGTGCGGGCCCAGATGTCAGTCACGACTGCGTATTAGCACGTGAGGAGATGGGCCGACCGGGTGAGGAAGGAAAGGTGGGCCAGAATTCGGTTCTGTGGCCCAAGCAGCCTATTCTCTTTTTTTCTTTTTCTTTTTAGAATTTATTTTCTATTTATTTCCAAATTCAAAATTCAAACCCAGTTAAAGTTCAAATTTTGTGATAATTTGTATTCACCTTAAATGTTCAACTTTGACATGGTAAGGTGATCTTTACCTATTTTAATATTTATTTCATGTTCACTAGTGTTCTTTTTCTTAAATTCTGGAATTCAAATTTGGGTAATAAATTATTTCTATTCACCTTATTTTTATTTTGTCATCACATGCACACACAATAAAGTCCAACATGATGCATGATTTATTTAGGTGTTATTGGTTATTTAATCCGCTTTTGATGGTGTTTATTCACATGCGATGATAAGTAGATACAATATACACATATACATAAAGGAAATAACTTTTCTCCTTTTTATATGACCTCTTACAAATTGGGTATTACAATGAAACTAATGGCTCCCAAGTGGAGCAAGTTGATCTTGATGAGCTAGATGATGAAGAGGCTCCGTGCGTCGCGCTAAGGAACATGTCCATTGGGGATGTGTGTCCTAAGGAATCCAAAGAGCCTCCACAATCACAAGATCAATCGTCATCTTCCATGCAAGCATCTCCACCAACTCAAGATGAGGATCAGGCTCAAGACAATGAAGATGAAGATCAAGAGGATGAGCCACCTCAAGAGGAGGACAATGATCAAGGGGGAGATGACCATGACAAAGACAAAGAAGATGAGCAAGAAATTTAGGGTCCAAGACTGCCACACCCAAGAGTCCACCAAGCGATTCAAAGAGATCACCCTGTGAACTCCATCCTCAGCGATATTCATAAGGGGGTAACCACTCGATCTCGAGTCGCTCATTTTTGTGAACATTACTCTTTTGTGTCCTCTATTGAGCCATACATGGTAGAGGATGCACTAAAAGATTCGGATTGGATGTTGGCAATGCAAGAGGAGCTCAACAACTTCACGAGGAATGAGGTATGGCATTTAGTTCCACGTCCTAATCAAAATGTTGTAGGAACCAAGTGGGTATTCCACAACAAGAAAGATGAGCATGGTCAGTGGCGGATCTGCGTCCGGGGCTACCTGGGCTGCAGCCCCGGTCGCGGCCCAGTACAAGCGAATAGGTGGCCTATTCTATCACGCTCACGTCCGCTCTTCATGTCCAGTGGCGGCCCATGTCGCGTCCAGTACTGCGAGCTGCTCTGGATTACGTGCACGGACGACGGGAGGGAGGCCCATGGACACGCCATGTTGCGTGCGCATGAGTCTCAACGTGCAGGCCCGCATGGCCCACTGGCATGTGGGTGCTGTCTGCTGTCGTTGAGGTGGATATGGTCAAATCTGTATGTGTGCAGGGCAGGGCGTGTTTGCGCGCTGGTCGAATATGTGTGCCGGTCACTCTCTGTTCGGCCATTTTCCGGTAGGTTGTCGAGTGTCTTCCATGCCTTTGGTTTCAGCAGCTCCGTATGAGCTTATCCATCTGGCTAATCCCCAACACGAGTTGAGGTTGAGTGATGGTGTGCTCTCCATGTATGTAGAAAGAAAGGGCACTGGATCTAATGCTGGTTGTCTCTCTAATACAAGTCTAGAGTATGTAGGGGAAGTTTGGAGTAGCGTCCGTTGCCGTCAGCGTTGTGCAGGGTGCCTACACGAACACAAGCGATATCTTGTCTCTATCTGTTCGTGCGCCCATCCATACCCTCTCTCTAGTACAATTTTGAAGCATTTTTAAGGTTTAAAAACTCGAAAGATAAATTTATCTCGCAGCATCGACTAATAAACGGTAAGTATTGATTATTATATTTTTAGAATTTATATCAACTTATTTTTGGGCTATATATTTCTTGAATGTTTAAATTATATCTTGCTTCTTGTGTCATATTAAACATCAATTATATTTTTTGTTTGGTTTAAAAAAGTTTATAGCCTTAGCTTAGTAGCCCCCCTCTTGGATCAATCCTGGATCCGCCACTGAGCATGGTGTGGTGACAAGGAACAAAGCCCAACTTGTGGCCAAGGGATATTCACAAGTGGAAGGTTTGGATTTCGGTGAAACCTATGCACCCGTAGCTAGGCTTGAGTCAATTCGCATATTACTTGACTATGCTACTTACCATGGCTTTAAGCTTTATCAAATGGACATGAAAAGTGCCTTCCTCAATGGACCAATCAAGGAAGAGGTCTATATTGAGCAACCTCCCGGCTTTAAAGATAGTGAGTACCCTAACCATGTTTATAAACTCTCAAAGGCGCTTTATGGGCTCAAGCAAGCCCCAAGAGCATGGTATGAATGCCTGCGAGATTTCCTTATCACTAATGGCTTCAAAATTGGTAAAGTCGATCCTACTCTCTTTACTAAAACCATTGCAAAAGATTTGTTTGTATGCCAAATTTATGTCAATGATATCATATTTTGATCTACTAACAAATCTACATGTGAAGAGTTTAGTAGGATCATGATTCAAAAATTTGAGATGTCAATGATGGGGGAGTTGAAGTATTTTCTAGGATTTCAAGTCAAGCAACTCCAAGAGGGAACCTTCATCAGTCAAACAAAGTACACTCAAGACATTCTTAACAAGTTTGGAATGAAGGATGCCAAACCCATCAAGACACCCATGGGAACAAATGGGCATCTCAACCTCGACACGGGAAGTAAGTCCATAGATCAAAAGGTATACTGGTTGATGATAGGATCTTTACTCTATTTATGTGCATCTCGACCGGATATTATGCTTTCCGTATGCATGCGGGCAAGATTCCAAGCCGATCCTAAGGAAGTTCACCTTAGGTCCGTGAAAAGAATCATGAGATGTTTAGTTTATACTCCTAAGTTTGGTCTTTGGTACCCCAAGGGATCCATTTTTGATTTGATAGGATATTCCGATGCTGATTGGGGGGTGTAAAATTGATAGGAAGAGCACATCAGGGACTTGTCAGTTTCTGGGGAGATCCCTGGTGTCTTGGGCTTCAAAGAAACAAAACTCAGTAGCTCTTTCTACCGCCAAAGCCGAGTATATTGCCACAGGTCATTGTTGTGCGCAATTACTTTGGATGGGGCAAACCCTAAGGGACTATGGCTACAAATTGAGCAAAGTCCCTCTCCTATGTGATAATGAGAGTGCAATCCGCAAGGCAGATAATCCTGTTGAACACAGCTGCACTAAGCATATAGATATTCGGTATCACTTTTTGAGGGATCATCAACAAAGGGGGGATATCAAGATAGCTTATGTTAGCACGAAAGAACAATTAGCCGATATCTTTACCAAACCATTAGATGAGAAAACCTTTAGCAAACTTAGGAATGAGCTAAATATACTTGATTTTCGGAACTTTGATTGAAACTTTGCACACATAGCTCATTTATATACCTTTGATCATATCTCTTTCCTGGCTACGACTAATGTATGGTCAAGTGTATTTTTATGCTAAGTCATAGATTGAAAGGGAAATGGAGTACACGACGAAGACAAGGCTTCCACTCCACTCTACCGGGATCTTTTATCCTTCGTCGTTACTCCACACTCCATATTGGTATAATCCTTCAGTCTTATTTACTTGTACCAATAAGGAGAACGTTTAAAAGGGCTCACAAAGTCTCCATTTTTGGCGATTAATGCCAAAGGGGGAGAGAGTATTAGCCCAAAGCAAAAGGACCGCACCACCACCTTTAAAAATTTTAGTTGATATATTTCAAATTGGTATGATGATTTTCAATTGGTATATTTTTAAAATTAGCATCCAAATATATTTCCAATTGATATCTATTAAAACTCTCTTGAGAGCTAAGAGGAGAATTTCATTTAGGGGGAGTTTTGTTTAAGTCAAAGGAAAAACATTTGAAAAAGGGGGAAAATTTTTTCAAATCTTGAAAATGCTTCTCGCAATCTTATTCATATACCTTTGACTATTTGCAAAAAGACTTTGAAAAGATTTTCCAAAAGAATTTGCAAAAACAAAACAAGTGGTGCAAGCGTGGTCCAAAATGTTAAATAAAAGAAAGCAACCATGCATATCTAGTAAAAGAAAAAATTGGTTTAATTCTAAGCAACCTATGCACTTACCTTATGCAAACTAGTTCAATTTTGCACTTATATATTTGCTTTGATTTGTGTTGGCATCAATCACCAAAAAGGGGGAGATTGAAAGGGAAATAGGGTTTAACCTTTTCCTATAAACAATTTTGGTGGTTAAATGCCCAACACAAATATTGGACTAACTAGTTTGCTCTAGATTATATATTCTACAGGTGCATAAAGGTTCAACACAAACCACTAAAAGATCATAATTAGGGTTCAAAAGCTAAGGAGCAAAGAAACCCAAGTCTGCCCTGGTCTGGCGCACTGGACTGTCCGGTGTGCCACCAGACAGTGTTCGGTGCACCAGGACCATACAACTCCGAACTCTTCACCTTCGGGTTTCCGAGGCCACGCTCCGCTATAATTCATCGGACTGTCCGGTGTGCCACCAAACTGTCCGGTGCACCAAGTGGAGCAATGGCTACCAGCGCAATGGTCGACTGCAACGGACACCTGCGAACGCTACAGTGCACGCACAGTGCGCGCAGAAGTCAGAGCAGCCGTCAGAGGCACACCAGACAGTGAATAGTGTCTGTCCGGTGCGGCACTGGACTGTCCGGTGCCACAAGAAGACAAAGCTCCAACGGTCGTCTATGCCCGAACCCTAACGGTTGGGTGACATGGGTGGCGCACTGGACTGTCCAGTGCGCCCATCGACAACAGCCGCCCCCAACGATTGTTTTGGTGGTTGAGGGCTATAAATACCCCAACCACCTCCACTCCAACCATCCAAACATTCAACACTCTCTATTCAATACAAGAGCAAAGTGCAACACTCCAAGACACAAATCAAAGCCACCGATCCGATCAAAGTCCCCAATTCAATTCTAGTGCATTAGGACTTGTGAGAGGATCACTTGTGTTTCTTGTTGCTCTTTTTTGCTTGGCTTGGCTTTCTTTTCTTTCTCACTTCTTACTCTCAAGTGCTTTGTAAGCAAGGCAAGAGACACCAATTGTGTGGTGATCCTTGCGGGGTCTAAGTGACCCGTGAGATTAAGGAAGAAGCCTCACTCGGTCTAAGTGACCGTTTGAGAGAGGGAAAGGGTTGAAAGTGACCCGGTCTTTGTGACCACCTCAACGGGGACTAGGTTCTTTAGAACTGAACCTCGGTAAAACAAATCACCGTGTCATCCGCTTTATTTTCTTGGTTGATTTGTTTTTCCCCTCTCTCCCGGACTCGGATTTTATTCTAACGCTAACCCTGGCTTGTAGTGTGTTTAAAGTTGTAAATTTCAGTTTCCGCCTATCCACCCCCCTCTAGGCGACTTTCAGTGGATATGTTTTGGGTCAGAGACCTGAGTGGTTAGGACCCGGGGGATTGTGGGTGACTAGTCGAGGTTGAGCACAACTAGGTGTCGCTATGATGGAGTCATCTTGGGTCAGTGACATGCATGTGGTTATAGTGTATAGCCTTTGTAGAGTCTAGCTATAACTCATTCGAATGGTCTATGTCCTCCGTATATGACATGTTATGGTATGGACACTTCAACTAGTTGAGCTACCTGATTTATGAAATGGTTGATGGTCATGGGTGTAACTTCAATATTGCATTTGTTAATTATGTTTGTTGATCATTTCATTTTAATCCATAACTCCCTCCCTATAATGGCAAGGTGGGACTTGTTGAGTACTTTTGTACTTACTCATTGATGATTTGTTGCAGAGGATCCTGATTTTGTATCTGAGGAGTTTGAGTAGTTCGTGTCCTATACCTAAATTTAGAGTGGTGTCATTGCAGTAGAAGCCACCATGTGGGAAGAATAGATTATCCTTGTGCTTATCATATCTACTATCCTAATTTGTATTATTATTGTAATCAACGTACTAAATAAAGTTTTGTATCACTATATCACTACTTGTGTAATGTATTTTCACTAAAGACTGCTTTCTGGTGTTAAATACATGTTTAGCTTCGGTTGTTTAAACCGGTGCACTTCAATTATAGTGCTCTCCACTCGCATAAAGCTTAGTGATACACATGGTGATTATTGCAGGTGCTTTGTGAAGTGCTTACACTAGTTAGGCTCCTACTTATGTGCTTGTTCTAGGTTTAGACCTAGAGTTTAATGAGATTTGCATACCACTTACTATTTGGTGCTTGCACGCACCATTATTATACTCGAATGGGCTTGTAGTCTTGTAATACCACACCAATCTTGTTTATGGTGTGGGCACTACAACGTACATGTGGGAATGAGGCACACGACAATTCGTTCGGAAGATCAATCGAGAAGATGACATAGAGTGGTCCAACAGAGGTCAGTTTGGAGACCTACTTATGCATGGAAAAGAACTATGAGCATGTTTGATTCGCCTTTTTCTGATGAGCTAGTCTAAGAAGCTGGCTGTGGAGAAAAACTGGTTGTGAGGAGAAGCTAGCTGGTAAGAATCTGGGTGTTTGACAAGAGAGAATCTCCTAGTTAGAATCTAGGTGTTTGGTTGACCACATTATCATATATCATATTCTAAAGCCTATACATTAAATGTCCAAATTGTTGTACTATTGACATCTAACAAAACATGAGGGTTTAGGGTACACTCAATTGCATTATTCTAAGCGCATGGACATACTATTCAATACACATTTGGACAAAAGCCCCAACATAGTCCATTACAACAACACAAGTTAAGTACCTACTTCAAATACCACAGGAGGGGGTGAACGGGCTGCCGCTCACTCGAATTCTTGTGGATATGGCCTCCTAAGCACTTTGGACTTGACATGCAAATACCGCGACCGTAGAAAGCGCTTTCCCAAGAAGCTGGGCCAGAATCTTGCCATTTGGCAACCACAATTGGCTTCTGGCGGACAGGAGCAACCCAGAAACCGAACCAAACACGACCTATAGCTATTGACGGAGTTATCCGACTTAGAGCTTGACCCTTGTGAGGGCATCCTTTCAAGGGGTATCAATGAGGGCTAGGGGAGCATGAGCTTCTCGATACTTCGATAAAAACCCAAAGTCATCGACGAAAGTTTTCATCTCTTTCAATTATGTTTATGTACTTTATTTACTGTTCATCTAGATTGTATGCTTACGTTTCTTGCTTAGCTTGCTAGGCTAGTAATAGGATTGGAACCTAGATTACATAACTTTTTTTACAGTTGAGTTAGCAACACACATAACAAAACTGTAGTTGCACATTTAGATATATTACTCTCTTGTTTAGGTTTTGGTTAGGTAAAACTAGAGATCTTAGTTGAACAAGTAGATTTTTAAGTTATCTAATTTGTCCCTCATCCCCTTCTCTTAAACGTCACATTCTCTTTAGAAGAAATGATTCCTTTCCTTCATAAGATGGCTTACCGAAGATTTGCAAAACATGTTAAAACACGGGTAAAGCATGGTTCTATAGTTGTCGTACGTCGTTAAATGAGTGGGTCGTTACCTCCTAAATGAGTCATAACAAAAAATCAAGCACAACACTATACGAAGTCGCACGCAACACTCTCGGATATTACCACCTTACTAGGTGAAGGAGGATAAGCGGCTAAACGAGCTATAAAAAGAGGTAGGTCTCCTTTTTATCTCATACCTTTCTCGGCTTTTTGTTAAGATAAAATACAATATCTGCAGTTTAATAAATACCTGATATATGGACTATATGTCCACTTTAATTTTAAATTTGTTTTTATAAAGAGGGTGCACTTTAATTTAAAATTAATTTTTGTGTGGAGGATCCATCACACTATCTTGCCATTAGGCTCTCACGTGTCGTACAACTGTTACATTATATCATTAAATAAAATATGATTGGTGCCATTGCAACACACATATTGTATTAAGGCTAATAATATAATAAGCGAGACAGAACTTTAGATGACACAATTTTTAGTATCACAAAACTATGATTTTATAAGCCAAAGAGACATAAAACGTGGTTTAGAAAGAAGAGGTCATGAGAGGAGTTCATAAAACTTGAGAAAACTATAATTTTAAGAAAACCATGGTTCTAGAGACTATTTTCTTTTTGTTTATCCAAACACTCCGTAGCGTTAGAAAATCAAAGTATTTTCTAATACTTTAAAAATACCTTATATCCAAACAAGGTCTAAATGGGACACAAAATAATTTGTCTTTTTATTTCCGTTTAAGTGGACATACACATTTTAGATAACAGTTTCTCGCCATCACCAACAATAACGTGCAAACGGACGTACAAAACACGGTTTTACAATATATGTATTTTTTTATGGGGTGGAGTTTGAAACAAAGAGTGAGATAGAGAGTGAGATAGAGATAGCGAGAGCAACTTAAAGAGTCTCTCTATATTTTTCCTAATCTATATAAATAGAGATTTTTGTAAAAATACATTCCAACAGTTTATCTAAATGGCTATCCAGATATAGTCATCTTCTATTCCAGATTTCTCGCTGACCAAATATAGAAAATGTGAATGAGTGTAAACACTAGTACAATTTGGCTCTATACAAGCGGTAGGCTTTTTACATCACAGGCGGTTCGGTTAGAAAACCGTCTGTGATGTCCTAGGCGGTTCAGTACGCCTGTGATGTAATAGTATCACAAGCGGTTTTTGTTTAGGACCGCCTGTGGTGCTCTATCCTTTTCACAAACGGACCCTAAGAAAAAACTGCCTGTGATTGTAAAAATAATTTTAATTTTTAACAGAAATATGCAAATACAATTTAAATGAATTAATATTTAATTTTTAACAGAAATATGCAAATACAATTTAAATGAATTAATATTTAATTTTTAACAATAATATGCAAATACAATTTAAATGAATTATAATAGCACACATAGATAACTAGAGAGATTTTAAATTAATTGGCAACCACAATTCATAGTCGATCATACATGATAACAAATACAATTTGATTCATACAATTTTTCATGAACTACCATTTTTTCGCATGTATGGCTTTAAGTTCTTATCAATTTTCTTTTCCACACGCTTGATTCTCTCTGGACCGTTAAAGACGAACATCTCTTCATACTTATTGTATTCCTCATCTTGGTCTCCCACATTCTCAACTCCAACAATTTTTTGCTTTCCAGAAATAACTACATGCATCTTCTCATCTGCTGGATCGAGTACATAGAACACTTGTGCAACACATTCGGCGAGAACCCACGGGTCATCTTTATATCCTACTTTCTTTAAGTCTACCAGTGTGAGTCCGTAGTTATTCACTATCACCCCCATGGGATGTTGTACCCATTGGCACTTAAATAAGGGTATTTTCATGCTTGGGCCATAATCAAGTTCCCATATTTCCTCTATGAATCCAAAATATGTGGTCTTCTGTCCATGTAGGTCAAAAGCATCGATACGAACACCTCTATTTTGTGCAACACTTTTCATGTCTTTTGATTTAGTGTAGAATGTGTACCCATTGATGTCATATGCTTGCCATGATGTCACAAAACACGATGGCCCAGAAGCCAAATTCTTCATTGTTTTCTCTTCCAAAGAGTCTCCGAATGAGATGTTTTTGTCCATTAACCATTCGCTGAAATGATGTTTGTGCTCCCTCATGATCCAGTCCTCTGTGTGGTTCTGATTTTCTTTACGAAGCTCATCCAGGTGTTCCTCTATGTAAGGCTCGGCTATCGTGAGATGTTGTAGTACACTACCATGAGCACAATGTACTAGCTTGTAATCCTCAACGCGAAAAGTTTTCTTGCCCATTCTCCCTCTCCCACATAGTTTACCCTCATGTTTAGGTACAGGCACACCTATCATTGTTCCGTCACTGATGTAATCTATACAGCTCTCAATCACTTCTTCTGTAGTGTATCCCTCCATGATTGAACCCTCTGGGTGAGCGCGATTTCGCACATAACCTTTTAATACTCCCAGGTATCGCTCCAACTGAAACATATGATGTAAATATAGTGGCCCTAATATTTTTATCTGATCCACGAGATGTATGATTAGGTGTACTTGCATATCAAAAAATGATGGAGGAAAACACATTTCAAGCTTGCACATAGTCTCGATGATGTATGCCTTTAGATAGTCCAAGTCTTCTAAAGCTATTACTTTTTGTGAAACCGCATTGAAAAAGTAACACAAGCGTGTGATGACAACTTTGACATGCTCTGTTTCGAGGGCTCTTATCGCAATTGGGAGGAACACCGTCATCATCACATGGCAGTCATGAGAGTTGTAGCCAAATAGAGACAAGTCCTCATCCTGACTAGTCTGCTGATATTGGATGAGAAACCTGTGGGCACTTTGACCCCACGCAAACATTTGCAAATCTTCCGTTTCACGAAACACGGAGGATGCTCCGATGCCTGAATCATCCGTTTCACATAAGCGGAAACGAGGGCGACGAGGTCCAAATCAGATGAAAGAAGGTGCAGTTATGTACGTAACAAAACTAAATGCAGAGGGGTTTCCTGAAGAACCACTTGACGTGGTTACAAAGTTTCGAAATTCCTGCGGGTCTACTGTTAGAGATATAGTGCCAATCACACTTCAAAAATGGAAGGATTTAGATGAAGACACCCGCAATAAGCTATGGGCTAAGTTGTCTGAGTCATTCAAGTTCCCAAAAGGCACAGAGGATGCAGTAAGGAAGTCGATGCTCTCTGCTATGGCCAAGATGTTTCGTGGGTGGAAGGCCGAGATGAATAGGGAATTTGTTAAGAAGAATAAGGTTCCTCCGCCCAAGAAAATGGGGAAAATCACTCAAGCTCAGTGGGAGGAATTTGTTCGTTAGAAGACCGAACTAAAGGCCAAAGAACTGGGCGAAACTAATTCTTAGAGAGTGAAGATGAACAAACACCCCCATCGCCTGGGGTCAACCGGATATCACCATAAAGTTGTGAAGTGGAACAGGATAATCGAGGAAGCTATAGCTAACGTCACTTTGGACCCAGTATTAAAAGATATCGATGAGCGAGCTATTCGTTGGATCTTAGGTCGGGCAGGTTTGAGTGAGGACGGCAAACTTTGCATCCAGAATTGGTAGGCGAAGTTTCGACAAAAATTCAAGAATATGCAGATAAGAGAAAAAAAGGAGAATTTAAGCCTCGGAGGGAGAATGACATACTAACTGCAGCACTAGGCAATCCTGAACACACTGGACGGGCTCGGGGAATCTCTTCTAAGATTTCCTGGAGAGAGGCTTTTCCAGAGTATGCATCGTCATATAGGAAACACGAGAAGTCGAAAAGGACCCTTGAAGAGACTATTGATGAAAGGGTACAAAAGGCTATTAATGACGTGATGAACAAAATGAAGAAAACAGAATGCATATCATTTGAACTCAAGCCAAGCCACATGAGTCCACCTATAGTCCCTAGCAGCGTAGGATCTGTGCAAGAGTTGACCAAGTACCCTGTAGACGATATTGTTGAGGACAAGCCTTGCTTTCTTCATATTCCAATCAATCGATCTGGGACAAAAACAAAGCAAGCTGCTACTGGTTTGGTAAAACCAGGACTTGTTAACTACAAGGATAATCCTGTCCCGCCACACTATGCTGTGGTCCAAGTTCTAGAAATCACAGACATTGGTTGTGAAGATTGGGAGATAGATTTTCCAGTTGAGGGGATCATAACTTTGCAGGAGGCAATGAACGAGTTGGTCCTTTGGCATCGACGCGACATCAAGTTGGGTGATGAGCCGAATTCAACACCAATGCAACAAAAAGATAGTTCGATCATTCCACACCCCATGGTGCAGGAAGATCTGACACCGACCTCCAAAAAAATCGTTGAAACAATCATATCGCCTCTTGCGAAGGAACTCGACGAGGGGGACGTAGACAAAATTGTTCCTCAGAATGTCGACGTCAACATCAAAAAGGAACCAAAGGTTGGCACCAATGTTGAAGGGCCAACTATTTCAAAGAAAATTCATAAGCGAATCGCCACTGACGATGTCAAGAAACCGTCAGAATCAGTGGCACGCTACCTGCATAAATTGCAGAGAGTTATGACAAATCAATCAAAAGCGGAATCAACATCTCATGGAGTAGGCACACGGTCCCAAATAGACAATTTCGAAGTATGGGAAGAAGATGGAATGATTCATACTCGAGAATCATTACGTCTTAAAACCAATATCTCGGTATACAAGAAGGAGGATGTTCCTCCAAAATTTGTGAATGGGAGGCCGTTCTTGACGACGGTGCAACTTTCTAAGTTATCGACTCCGGAGATTAGAATGCATGAGTGGTACATGGTGGCTAGCAACAAATACAAACTCGAGGACTTCACATTTGTTGTGCCAGAAGATGCATTTTGGAGCAATGATCATATAGATCCTGTGCGGCATTTATTCTTTGACGATCTCTGGTCGTTGTACCACCGACAAAGGATGGAAACCAACTACTTAACCCTCTTTTGCTTGTAAGTACCTCTAAACTTTCATATTTATTAGTTTTGTACACGCACACATAAACGAGAGTCTAACGATTAACACTATTACACGTAGGATGCAATACATGGATGATAAGAAGAAACAACTTAAGACAGGGTTTCTTGACCCGTTGATGATATCCCAAGCTCGCTATAAAGTAGTTGCTCGGAGGCATGGAGAAGAATACAAAGACTTGGACGATGCTGAATTTGAGAAAGCCGTCAAACAGAAGCAGAGAAACAAAATGAAGGTAATAGCGGCATACATTGGACGAGCCATGTATAATCATGAACAACATGGCAAGGACTTAATAATAGCTCCGCACCACTTTAAGTAAGTTATCGACATGGTTTAATTTTGAACTATAAATTATGGCAATCGTGATCTTAACATGTGTTTTCGTCTATGTCTATATAGTGACCACTACATTTGTATCATGATCTTTCCAAAGGATGGTAAAGTCGTTGTCTTCGACTCACTGAGAATGGAAAAGGCTACGTATAATGACTTCTTGAAGATTTTAGAGAAGTATGATTATTATTGCACACTTGTACTTATTACAACTTAACAAATGTATTCTTAATCTCACAATGCTATTCTTATATGCAGTGCATACCGTTTTTATTGGAAAGATCTTGGCGGCGAACATCCAGAGGACAAGCCTAATTTGTCAATATCATTATTTCCATATGGTGACAAACAACCTCCGGGTACTGTCCTGTGCGGTTATTATATATGCGAATGGTGTCGTGTCACCTTCCATTACATGGTCAATCGTGAGGATGTAAATTCGCTATCATTGTCTATGTTGCAATTTTTATGTTATATTAATGTTGCTCATCACATTATTCTTAGCACCGCTTGCTTTTTGCTTTCATTGCAGGTTCCTAAATCCAAGATCAATGCTGAATGGTTAGAAACAGATATGGTTTCCGTCGGCGTTGCTAAGGTTGTAAGAGACTTGCTTTACTTTATGCGCCGTGAAGTTCTTCATCAACAAGGGCTATTCTACAATACAAATGAAATTTGCAAAAATTCCCAGAACTAAGTTTGTACACAATATCACACAGTGTTTAGGTCTTTAGTTAGGAACTTTAGATGTTTAGTTGTCTATGGAACTTTGAGATGTTTAGTTGTATATGGAACTTGATATGTGTATAAATCTGTGTATGACGATGGAACTTGATATGTGGATGAATCTGTGTATTATACCTGTTATGGAACTTGTAATATGTGTATGAAATCTGTGTATGCAATCTGTGTGAATCTGTGTATAATCTGTGTAAGAAATCTGTGTATATTTTGTGTTTGAAAATTCTGTATATATGAATCTGT
Organism: Zea mays; assembly: GCF_902167145.1. Lineage (NCBI taxonomy): Eukaryota > Viridiplantae > Streptophyta > Magnoliopsida > Poales > Poaceae > Zea > Zea mays. Next base: position 90,219,874 of record NC_050103.1, on the reverse strand, counting down.
ATAATGAAAACCGTCTGTGATTTATATTGTATGTAGTCGGACTTATATAAAAAACCGCCTGTGATGTGTGTCTATCACAGGCGGCTAGGATAAGAAACCGCCTGTGATGTGTGTCTATCATCACAGGCGGTTCCTTTGAACTGGACCGCCTGTAATCTGTGTTTTTCACAGGCGGTTTTTGATTGACCGCCTGTGATGTTGTTTTACATCACAGGCGGTGCACCACAAGCGGTTCCTAGAACCGCCTGTGTAGAGGCTAACCGGACCGCCTGTGCAGAGGTATGCTGTAGTAGTGAAACAAGATATAGAAAGATTGTTGGAGATTGAAAAATATAGAAAGTGGTTTTAATTAGCTTCGAGCCAATTATGAACCCATACTCAAAATATCATAACAGAACAAGGTCCAAAGCCCAGAAGTTAGGCACATACTCCCTCCGGTGCAGTAAAAGAAGTCATCCTGCGCGTGACTGAGCGTGCACAAAAAGAAGTCATAGTGCGCGTGGGTCTAGGATTTGGACGTTGTTGCCCCTAGTAATTGCAAAAAAAAGATGCATTTAAGAGGAATCAAACTTGAGACCTCCAGTCTAGAATGCCTTGGAGCTGCTGCAGCAACCAATCAAGCTTGATTGTTTTGGTGACATTAATGCACCCATATCCCTATTTAATAGGGGCAAACAGGGAAAACTCTATGATAATTAATCACTTCTTGGTATGCACAATCATGTCCTAAACGACTACCTTTACTGCACTAGATGGAGTATATTTTAATCATTAATGCCGCCCCGAGATAATCGGACTATCCATGAATTACGGAAGTACATCGTTCGAGGAATGGATTATTGAAGCCGCCTTGTTGATGTTCATTTAGCTCTTGGCGTTCATCCCGACCATTTTGTCGGAATTCGAGAATGGTCTCAAGGTTTGAAAAGATATACAGCACTCCTACCCCCGCAGCAATTAGGTCGCAAATCCAGCAGTTTATCTGTTTATGTACAGGGACCGTACTCAGATCCAGCAATTTCATTTTCTTTGTTCCTTAATTTCAGAAGCTATATATACGAGCAAGGTGCCAGGAAATTCTGGGTTCACAACACAGGTCCCCTCGGCTGCTTGCCTCGGAACGCCTTGTTCGGCAATGAATGGTTGTCGATTTTAATGAACCCAATGTAAAAGCATAATAATCATTTTTTTCCGTCCATTTCTATGAATTCCAACAGATCGAAGAACTTCAACCTGGGAGATTAAAAAAAAAACCCTCTTCGGTATAACATTACTGATTTACTGTACACAGCACGCCATATTCATGGTTCGCTCACTTCTTGGACACGTAGGCGTAGTACTGCGCCATGGGCACGACGACGGCGATGACGAGCAGGCCGCCGACGACGAGCGTGAACTGCCCGCGCTTCTCCTCCGTCTCCTCCTTGGTCTTGAAGTTGGACTCCCGCTTGTTCTCCTTGAACGACGGGCCACCAGTGTCCGGCAGCCCGTCGATCGCCGCCGCCAGCCGCTTCGCCGTGCTCAAGATCGCCTCGTTGTACTTCTCGTCGGTCGCGAGGACTGCAGCAAAACAATCGCATGTTAGTTATTAGGGTCGGATCGGAGGACCGCCCGTCCGACATGCATGAATGAATTAGCTATGTACGTACCTGGGAGGTTCTCAGACACGGTGGCGTCGAGAATCTGGTCGCCGACGGCCTGGATGAAGGCGGGCCCCCCGGTGACGGCGCCCTCCTTCTGGCTTGTGACGAGCACCACGATGCCCTTGTTGTTGCCCTCCTCAATCGTGGGGTACCACTTCTCCAGGACTTGGTCCGCGTACTCGAACGCGTCAGCCTTGCTCTGCGACACTCTTGATCCATGGGTTAGCAAAAACGACGACACGTACGGGCGGTGGCAGGCATGCCACGGATCGATGCATGCTAGGCTAGCTAGCTAGCTCGTACCGTGAGCTTGCGGACGGTGATGAAGTTGAGGCGGATGTTCTTGCGGGCCTCGAGGTCGCGGGCAAGCCGCTTGACGTCGGACTTGGTGACGCGGCTCAGCACGCCGGCGTCGTCCACCACGTAGGAGTCCACGGGGGCCCCGTCGTTCAGCACGTCGAACTCCGACGCCACCGCCGGCGCGGGCGCCGGGGTCAGGCCGATGGCCAGCGACAGCGCGGCCGCCGCCAGGCCGTGGTGCAGGAACGACATCCAGTTCCTGCCGACGCCGTCTCCATGGGAGGAGGCAGCGACGGCGCCGGCCTGTGGCCTCTTGAGCGCGCTGGAGCAGGACACGGTGGGCCTGGACGAGACGCTAGCAGCCAGAGACGGTCTCCTGCTGGAGCCACGGAGTGGTAGCGTGAACAATGTGGAGGGGGAGAGGAGGGTCTCCATTGCTGCCGCGGGGAGCTCGAGCCGGGATGGAGGGGAGGAATCACGCTCGCATTGTGAGGGCGCTGATCACCGGAGCTTCTGCTGCGACCGCCTGCTCTGGATTCTGATTGGGTGGCTAGGATTCTGGAGCCGGATAAGGTGCCGTGCCAGCCTAGCTGGACATCGGCACAGCGCTTGTTTGACAACTCATGTCATGACTATGTCCACGTGTCAGGCTGATGCACTCCGGCGTCAGTTCTAGGAGAATGCGAGGTATTGTGATCCACTTAGGTAGTTAAAGTATGGTCCACTCAGGTCCACAAGCCAACTAAAGTAATACGGAAAAATACTCCCTCCAACTCAAAATAAAATTTGTTTTATTTTTTTAACTAATTTATATAATAATTAATGTATTTGTTATATATATATATATATATACATACTACCGAAATTTGGCTCTTTACCGAGTGTCAAATTCTTTACCGAGTGCTTTTTTTCAACACTACGCAAGACAATTTAAAAATCATATTTTAAAGCAGTAAATTAATTCAAATGAAAAAGTTTTTAGCTACAAAATTGTATAGCTCATCATGATGAGAATTTATATTTTGAGCATTTCTTCATATGACAAAATAAAAATAAATTTGTTCATAAAACATATATCTCTCTCGTAGTTTATGAAACTACGAGAGAGATGTATAAGATTTGTGCATATTGTTAGAATCATCATGTGAGATGAACAAATGACCAAACAACCAAAATAAACTTTGTAGATCTTGAGAAGTTATAGAATTTTGTAGTTGGCAACTTTTTCATTTGAAGTCATCTTGTCAACGAAAACTACATCTAAATTTAAAAATTTAAAATTTTGAATTTTGAAAACGACCTCGAAAGAAAAAACCACCCACATCTGAATTTAAAAATTTTGAATTTTTATGCACTTTTGGACCAAAGTGCATATATCAAAGTGGTAGAGTAACAAAAACTAGGAAATTTTTATATTTGGAGATTTCCATGTTTTATGGAATAAATTGGAGTAAATTGCAAAAAGGTCCCAAAGGCGCCCAAATGTTTAACTCTAAAAAACAGTATTTGGTGCTGACTTTAGCTCTTTGTATCTCTTGATCTATGGAGATTTTGTCATGGGTCATTACAACAAATTTGTAGAGCTATTGAAGTAGTCCAAATTTGATTAAGTGATTAAACCCTAGAGCTATACAGAAATTGGAGTAAAATGGCCTGGAAGTTGGGCTGTCAGACGGATGTTGGCCTAAAGGTTAGACTAACAGTGGCATTAGATCAACTTTAGAGCTGAATTGTGCTTGATCGGGTGGAGGTATGAGCAAGAACCTTATAACAAAATTAAACTGATATGATGGACAACAACTTTGTTGTGATCGGCTTGATAGATTGTTGAACGAAAGCCGAAGAGAAATGATCCTCAAATCGCTCTGTTAGGCGCGCTGAATGGACATCGCCATGGTACAGTACACTGAAGAAGATCCTAAGTGTCGTGTGCTCACCGTCGATGTCCTGCTGATGTGATTCGAGCTCGCGCCACGATTAGTGCTGCTGAGACGTGGATCAATGCGTGGTAAAAAGATCTCCGACTCGGATTCGATGATCGAATTACCGCTCTAGCCACGGACACCACGTGTCCTCACCGTGAATCATCCACCGTCGCCGTAGCCAGCCACCGGACGCTCCGGCCGTCCACGTAGCTGGTTGGAGGCTCGCGTATTGAACCACCGTAAAGGGTTCGCGGTAAGTCCGCCACGTTACTGGCCTGTGGACACAGTTGAGGCTAACGTGGAGCTCCTTGGGCTATCACCTCCGCCGCGAGTCAGCGATCAAATTGCCCACCGTCATGGTGACTTCCTTCAAATTGAGCCTACGCTCAGTCCCGCATCTCCGTTACGCACCCTAGCCACCCTTTGTTTCCGCCGTTCCACCATCGATAGCCAAGAACACCAGTTTTTCCCCATCGGTGGTCACTAGCGTCGCCGAGCAGTGCAACCGCGTGGTCAGCCTTTCCTAAGGTTAGTCATAGTTGTTTAACTCGTGTTTCGTGGTCTATAGATCATGGTGAAGCTTATGCGCTTGCCCGTTTGAACTCTACCGCACAGGATTAACTGGAACACCGTCGTGTTGTTCGGTGAACGCCACTGAAGGCAGTGTCCACGTTGACCGGCCAACTCGTAGCTCCTCCGGACAAACCTAGGTGAGCATCGTATGCCTGATGCATTACTGATACTCGTAGTGACCTTGGATTGAACCCTACCATGCTCGAAACCCGGTACACCTCACTGGAGCTTGTCGATACGCCATCAGCATGGCTAGTGAAGCCCTAGATGGTTTAAGGTCGATTAACTTAGGAGAAATAGGAAATAAGTCTCGGGAATCACATTTGTAGGCTCAGTTTCATCAGAGAGGGTCACCGTCGATGGGTCTAAGCAGCGGATGGTCGGCGCTCGTCGGGATTCAACCATGGACCAGAGTTTGTGAATAGAAGGGAAGTCGAGGGCCTATGTGCAACTGTCGGTGAGACACGTGAATAGTATCTGGGGGTTCTTTACTGATTATTCGAATACCTAGGGGGTCCTCACGAAAATTTGTAACGCGGGCACGGGCGCGCGTGCGTTTCCTCTATCGCGGGCTGACTCGGGCCAGAATCGGCCCAACCCTATTCATGTTTTCTTTTTCTTTTTACTGTCAGCGTAAGATATTTATAGAAAATAGTATAAAATTGATAAAATCATGAGACTAATTTTGCTAGACTCCTAGAAACAAAGAATAATTAATAAAAATAATTTCAAGATTTTTATCCCGAGCCTGGGATTATTTAGCCTTTAAAGATGCTCAAATCAAGCCTTTTAGAATTTTAGAAATAAAACCCTAGGTCCAAAAATTATAAAAATTTGCGAGAAGATTATATACCCTTAGAATAGCTCCTGGATAAAATTTGAGCCTGTTTGGAGTTGATTTGCCCAAAGGGCTAGAACCTAGCTAAGTATAAGTAATTAAAACCCTGAACCTTAGTATTGATTTAGGGTTAGATCAAACTTGAGTCATACCTAGTGTTAAACAGCAAATTGGCCAACTAGAACATGAATAGTCCTCTCGTCTTCTAAAGTAAGTTTAATATGATCCCTTTAGACAAAACTATATTACCTAGAAACATAAATATAATGGTCACATTCTTAATTATGAATATATGAGTTTTCCACCTCTCTCTAAATGAGAGTTTGCATAGCATCTCATTACATGAGCATTCATATACTTCTAATTGACTTGTAGAGCACCTAGAAGAAGAATTTGAAGTGGAAGTGGAAGGGGAGCCTGTTCCTACATCTGAAACTTCTCCAACTGAGGTTGTCTCTGAAGGTCCTCTAGAAGGTGCCTCGATAGGGTTTGCTGCTAACTGCAACATCCTAATAGAATAGCCAGACTCTCCTCCTCATCAAGGCAAGCCCCAGTGCATTTGCCACCTCCTTATTGTTTTTAAACTTTTATCACACATATGCAAGAGTTAAGTGCTACATATGTCTTGTGTGGTTGGAGATCCCTAGCTGGGTATTAATCGATTCAGATCGCCGAACTTCTCGGATATGAAGACTGGATCTTCGACCCTCATCGTAGATAACAAGCAAAATTAAAGCTGCTAAAATGAAGCAAGTGTAGGACAAGTGAATGATCTAGATTACGCAAATCTAGATTCAGTAAGAAACTTAACTTGTGAAGTAAAATTTTGGCATAAGTATCCATTACTAGTAAGCTTTTCTGCAAAACTAAGTCTTTGAAATTTGATAAGCTTTACCTTGATTCCCGACAATCCAGCATACCTTTGAGAGTCTTTTCTTTAGTCGGGTAAGTCTCGCTAAGTAATTGTGTACTCAGGGTTTCATTCACATTGTTGCTGCAGGAAAGACTATTAACACCTTTGAGTTCTGCTAAAACTCACACTAGAGATTTCTACTTCTGTTTATGTTCGTTATGTGTGTGTTGCGGGAAGATTGTTTCTTCCCGGTGGTTGTAATAAGTTAGCACTTGACTCTACTCAGGCATGTAATAATAATACCTACTTGGTTTGGATACTTTAAAAGTCTGTTAATGTATATTATCTTATTATAAAGTCTTCTGCTCAACTCATGTATTTAAATTTATGTTCTTGTGGGATTATTCTAATACTTGCAACTATGTTGAATGGTCCTTCGGAATGAACGAGTTCATCGAAACTCGGCACCCCGAGTAAGTTATCTAATTCACTTACATATCCATCCAAGGCCTTGAGGGCAAGGATTTGTGTACGTGGGCCCGATAACTTGGTTGGTTTGTGATAGAAGTCAACTTGAAAGATGTAAATACAATAGTTTTTGCACTCTATATGCATGAACTACCATACTATGGCTTGATCCACTTGAAGCTGCAATCAACTGAGCACAAAGAGCTACTAAGCAACAGGTAACAACAGATCTTACCCCCACTTGTGAATAAACCTCATTTTAATTAGTAGTAATACTTCCAAGCAGTAAAACATAAATGAACATTTTTGAAAGTCGCCTAGAGGGGGGCTGAATAGGCGGAATCTGAAAATTACAAACTTAAGCACGCACTACAAGCCAGGGTTAGCGTTAGAAATAAAACCGAGTCCGAAAAGAGAGGGCGAAAACAAATCACAAGCAAATGAAGAGTGTGACACGGTGATTTGTTTTACCGAGGTTCGGTTCTTGCAAACCTACTCCCCGTTGAGGTGGTCACAAAGACCGGGTCTCTTTCAACCCTTTTCCTCTCTCAAACGGTCACCTAGATCGAGTGAGCTTCTCTTCTCAATCAATTGGGACACTTAGTCCCCACAAGGACCACCACACAATTGGTGTCTCTTGCCTTGATTACAAAAGTCTTGGGAATAAGAAATGGGGAATAAGAAAAGCGATCTAAGCGCAAGAGCTCAAAGGAACACGGCAAAACTCTCTCTCCTAGTCACTATTGCTTTGAGTGGAATTGGGACTTGGAGAGATTTTGATTCACTCTAATTGTGTCTTGTATTGAATGCACTAGCTCTTGTATTGAATGTGTTGGCTGAAAACTTGGATGCCTTGAAGTGTGGTGGTTGGGGGGTATTTATAGCCCCAACCACCAAAGTGATCGTTGGGGAACTCTGCTGTCGACGGGCGCACCGGACAGTCCGGTGCGCCACTGGACACTGTTCGGTGTGCCAGCCACGTCACCCAACTGTTAGGGTTCGACCGTTGGAGCTTCTGACAGCTGGGCCACCGGACAGTCCGGTGGTGCACCGGACAGGTCCTGTTCACTGTCCGGTGCGCCTTCTGGCGCCTGCTCTGACTTTGCGCGCGCAGTCCACATTGTTCACTGTTCACTTTTGCAGTCGACCGTTGGCGCGCTAGCCGTTGCCCCCGCTGGCACATCGGACAGTCCGGTGCTACACCGGACAGTCCAGTGAATTATAGCGGAGAGCAATTTCCAGAAACCCGAAGCTAAGCAGTTTAGAGTGATTCTCCCTGGTGCACCGGACACTGTCTGGTGGTGCACCGGACACTGTTCGGTGGCACACCGGACAGTCCGGTATGCCAAACCAAGGCAGCCTTCAGTTTTCTTTGCTCCTTTGTTTTGAACCCTTTCTTTTAACTTTGTATTGGTTTGTTGTGAACCTTTGGCACCTGTGGAACATATAATCTAGAGCAAACTAGTTAGTCCAATTGTTTGTGTTGGGCAATTCAACCACCAAAATCATTTAGGAAAAGGTTTGACCCTATTTCCCTTTCAATCTCCCCCTTTTTAGTGATTGATGCCAACACAAACCAAAGCAAATGTATAAGTGCAGAATTGAACTAGTTTGCATAAGGTAAGTGCAAAGGTTGCTTGGAATTGAACCAATATAATTATTTCAATAGATATGCATTGATTGCTTTCTTTCTTATTTAAAATTTTGGACCACGCTTGCACCACTAGTTTTGTTTTTGCAAATTCTTTTGGAAATTCTTTTCAAAGTCTTTTTGTAAATAGTCAAAGGTATATGAATAAGATTGAAAGAAGCACTTTCAAGATTTTGAAATTTTCTCCCCCTGTTTCAAATGCTTTTCCTTTGACTAAACAAAACTCCTCCTCAATGAAATTCTCCTCTTAGTGTTCAAGAGGGTTTTACTAGAATTTGCTCCCCTTTTGAAAACACATTAAGATGTCAATTTGAAAACTTCATTTTAAAATTCGTTGGTGGTGGTGCGGTCCTTTTGCTTTGGGCTAATACTTTCTCCCCCTTTGGCATGAATCGCCAAAAATGGATACTTGTGAGTGAAATATAAGCCCTTTTACTTTCTCCCCAATGGTAAACAAGTAAATATGAGTGAAGATTATACCAAGGTGGAGAGATGGCGGAATACCGGCAAAGAGTAGATAATACCGATGGAGTTGAGTGGAAGCGTCGTCTTTGCCGAATACTCTATTTCCCTTTCAATTCTATGACTAAACATGAGAATACACTTGAAAACACATTAGTCATAGACATAAAAGAGATATGATCAAAGGTATATAAATGAGCTATGTGTGCAAAGTATCAATCAAAGTTCCTAGAATCAAGAATATTCAGCTCATTCCTAAGTTTGGTAAAGGTTTTCTCATCTAGTGGCTTGGTAAAGATATCGGCTAATTGTTCTTTGGTGTTAATATAGGCTATCTCGATATCCCCCCTTTGTTGTTGATCTCTCAAAAAGTGATACCGAATGGCTATGTGCTTAGTGTGGCTGTGCTCAACGGGATTATCCGCCATGCGGATTGCACTCTCATTATCACATAGGAGAGAGACTTTGCTAAATTTGTAGCCATAGTCCCTGAGGGTTAGCCTCATCCAAAGCAATTGCACGCAACAATGGCCTACAGCAATATACTCAGCTTCGGTGGTAGAAAGAGCCACTGAGTTTTGTTTCTTTGACGCCCAAGACACCAGGGATCTCCCCAGAAACTGACAAGTCCTTGATGTGCTCTTTCTGTCAATTTTACACCCTGCCCAATCAGCATCTGAATATCCTAATAAATCAAAAGAGGATCCCTTGAGGTACCAAAGACCAAACTTAGGTGTATGAACTAAATATCTCAAGATTCTCTTCACGGCCCTAAGGTGAACTTCCTTAGGATCGGCTTGGAACCTTGCACACATGCATACGGAAAGTATAATATCTGGTTGAGATGCACATAAATAGAGTAGAGAACCTATCATCGACCGGTATACCTTTTGATCTACGGATTTACCTCCCATATCGAGGTCTAGATGCCCATTGGTTCCCATGGGTGTCTTGATGGGCTTGGCATCCTTCATTCCAAACTTGGTGAGTATGTCTTGAATGTACTTTGTCTGGCTGATAAAGGTGCTGTCGGTGTTTTGGGTCCGACCGCACACCCGGGGTTGCCCCTCAAGATGTTTTTAGGAGTAGGACGGTGTCGACAACTGTAGCAAAATGGTTCGTGCCGATCGCACGAGGGACAATGGACAAGATCTGCAGGTTCGGGCCGCTTAGAAGTGCGTTACACCCTACGTCCTGGTGAGTATATGAGCGTGGTTACAAGAGGACTCTCTGGATTGAGGGCGCAGAGAGTTTACGTGGGTGGCTAAGTAAAATAGGGTCGATCGTTCTGAAGGGGTGCCCCCTAGGCCTTATATACTCGACCGTGGGGCAGTACATGTGGATATGATAACAACAAGTAGCTAAAAGATAGTGAACCTCCTGAGTTTATCCCTACGTAACCCTCGCCGACTTATCCTCGCATGGCTCCACTGCATGGGGGCTTCAGCGCGGGAAAGTCGGGTCTCTGTTGCGATTTATTCGTTCGACGTTGTGGGCCGTCCGGGTTTGCACCAATCCAGTCTCACGTCTTCTCTTCTTTGTCGGTTGTCTTTCCCTAGGCCCACGAAAGAATGACCTTACGAATTATTGGGCCCTTGGGCCTTTCGTGAGGCCTTTTACTTCTTTAGTGGACCCAGGGGATATCTATCCCCCACAAGCCCCCGATCTTTGGGTTGATTTAGAGGTAATCAACTCAAAGATCCAAGGTCCAAAAATGACTCCCTGCTGTCTTCTCTTGCTTTGATCACTTGTTCGACCAAAGTTTAGTTTTGTGCCTGTGCCTTAGAGGTCGGCATTTTGGATTGTAAGATTCTGGACTTCATTGGGTGCACCGGAGGTGCACCCAATGGGTGTAGCCCCCGACCTTTGAGTAGATTTTAGAAGATAATCTACTCGAAGGTCTTCTCCAAAGATTATCTCCATTCGCGCTCCTGCATCTCGGTTGAGGATTGATCTTTTCAATCTTGTCCCACGCCTTAGAAGTCGGCGCTATATCGGTTTAGAATGATACTCCATGGGGTGCACCGGAGGTGCACCCAATGGGTGTAGCCCCCGACCTTCAAATGGATTTTTTAAGGATAATCCATTCGAAGGTCTTCCTTTTGAAAAAATTGGCATGAAGCTATTCGCATTATGCTTTGGAGGTCAGCATTATGTCATCAAAATTTTGCTGCAGAGGTCAGCATATATTTTGTCTTTAGCAGCCGAGTTTGTAATCCGTCCATATCTTGCTAGGTAATGCAATTTATTTGCTTCTGCAACTTGATTGGACGTTTGATGGACGTTCTGTGTCTAGTCCTCACATCGCTTCTGTCAGTCATATCTTGTACTTTGCTGGCTATATTTGGCTTTCCTCTGATCCTTACTGATATCTCATTTTTGTCTTGAGGTATTTACTGCATGCCCTGCACGGATGTGACCGTTTTGAAAAATATACTGATAATTCCTGGGCGTCCCCCCCCCAATGGGTGTGGGCAAGGGACGGCTTGGTACACTGAGTGTTTTAGCCGGCTACTTCTGAGTAGTAATGTGATGGGACGGCTAGTGTAATCATATCCTTTGCGCTGTTGACTGGAGTCCCAATGGGTGTAGTGTTGCATGAAACGGCGTCCACCGTCTGACGTGTCTTCAGATGGGTGGGAGTGCTTATTGAATGTGTTGGGGACTTGTTCTCAAGTGCTAAGAGTTAAGAACAAGGCAACATAGAAAATGTTAATCGTTAACGCCCTTCGTCCTCCGAAGCATTATTTCCCCTAGGATATAATGACTTACGGACGAAGGTTATGAAGGTCATACCTTCATAAATTCAAACAATGACGAAGGATGAAATATAAAGAATGTAAAAGAAAACATGAACAATCATTTATTATTATTGAGCATAAACAAAAATATTATTGAACTACAAGTGTACCTTCAATCGGAAGGAAATGACAGTACAAGCGTGACGCAAAAAGCGAATGCCCAGTCCGCGTGAACAGTACGGGGATACTGTTCACCTATTTATAGACACGGGACACAGCCCTTACAAAATTACATTCATGCCCTTTACATTTGATAATAACTCTATAGTAGTCTATCGAGGTCTGAATAGCCTTTTCATCTTTAAGTCGGTTCCACTCTTTGCTATTACGCCGAAGCTTTCCTGCTCAACACCTTCGGCTCTGTATCAAGCTTCGTATTATTCCGGTCTACTGCAATGCCGACTTTAGTCCGAGGGTACCTGTTCACACATTGTACTACAGAAATACTGTTAAATCCTGTTTTTGAGGACCTTCGGACGCCGAAGGTCCCCAACAGTAGCCCCTCGCAATATTAATTTGTTTGAAATAATAAATTTAGATTGCGATATGGACGAAGGCTTTACGCCGAAGGTCCGAAAAAACACCTTCCCTTTGCTAGAATAGCAACATTCAATGACAAGTGGGGTCTTTCAACTTTCAACGCACCGAGCGTATAAATACGGCCATACCGCAAACTCATTTTGCACGCTTTCTGGCCAACCACTCCCGCTCACTCAATTTTTAGCTCTTGTGCGCTGTGATTTGCTAAGCTTTCAGCTTTGAAGCTTCGGCTTTGAAAACAGTTTTTTAGTGTTTCCGAAGATGTCTGAAGCTGCTAAGAAGGCTGCTGGTGAGATGAAGCTGAGTCTTGATGAAGAGAAGAACTTAGGATTTCTTATAGCGTTGTCGAAGACCAACACAGAAAAAATCACCAAGGAGATTCTGGAAGGGCTGTCTGAAGATACTGGTGACAGTGAAAGTTATGATGTGGACAGCGGTGGCGAAGACTCCAAAGATCGCCCCTGGCGACCAAGCCATTCAGTTTATGGTAAATCAACTATCAAAGAGAATCATCTTGTTAACATGAGAGGAAGGTATTTCCGAGATTTGTCCGTTGTGAGGGCCGACGAAGGGGAGAAGACTTGTCCACACCCCGAAGAGAATGAAGTCGTAGTGTTCCGAAGCTTTTTGAAGGCTGGGCTGCGATTGCCCTTGAGCAGCTTCGTCGTGGAGGTGCTGAAGATTTTTGAAGTCTATCTTCACCAACTTACCCCCGAGGCAATCATAAGGCTGAATATCTTTGTGTGGGCCGTGCGAAGCCAAGGTCTGAAGCCTGATGCAAAAAGTTTCTGCAATATGCACGAATTATCATACGAGACAATACCTTGGGGTAAGGAACAGTATCACAATAACTTTGGCTGCTACAATTTTGTTTCTCGGTCTGGATCAAGCTGCCCCATGCCAACTTTTCGGAAAAGATGGCCCAGCGGCTGGATGACAGAATGGTTCTATGTAAAAAATGATCTGAAAGCACGAGAAGATATCGAGGGTATAATTATGCGCCCTATTTGGCAAAGCTTCGGCCTTCGCAGGCCGAAGGTTGAAATGAATGAAGCTGCCGAAGAATGCCAGAGAGCCTTCGGCATTGTCTGTTCTTTTATAGGAACAAGGGACTTAGTACAAGAGCACATCGCTTTCAGGGTGTGGCCGCTTGCAGAGAAATGGGAAATGCCACAAGAAACCATTAAAGAGGCCGACGAAGGTGGACTTGTCAGGTTTAAGTACACTTTTAAGTTTGGAGATAAATTTATTGAACCAGATGATGAGTGGTTGAAAAGCATTGATAATTTAAGTGATGAGCTGCTTGGTACCTACTCGAAGGCCGAAGATACTGCAATGTCAGCAGCCTTCGGAGTCCGAAAAAAGAAGAGGCTGAATCGGGTATTTGATGCTATTGGGTTTGTCTACCCTGACTATTGCTATCCCACCCGAAGGCAGAAAAGAAAAAACACAACCTCTGCAAAAGAAGAAACTGCAGCTGCTCCTAGCGAGCCAGAACCGAAAAGGAAGAAGATAAAGGTTCTCACGCATCGGCCGCGCTATATTGAACCAGCTTCGGTGCCTGAGTTTACCGGAGAAACTTCTTCGGCCACCGAAGCTAAAAAACCAGCCGAGCCAACTTTGCTGCCAGAAGTCGCAGAAACGGCCGAAGTGCCAACAAAGACAAAATTGGAGCAATCAAAGATTTTGTTACCAGAAACGAAAGAGAAGGCCGAAGCGCCACTCATAGAAAAAATGGAAGAGATAAAGGAAGCAACTGAGGGCTCCAAAACATCAGAAGTTTTGAGTCCTACAGCAATCATTGGGACAGCAAAAAATGAAAAAGTGCCAGCCGTAACTCCGAAGAGAAAGAGAATGGCTAATGTGCTAGATGTACTAGAAACGATCAAATCTTCGAGCACACCTCCGAAGAAGGCTGCTGTTACTCCTGAAACAACAGTTGAAACTTCTGGTTCTACAATCCCAGAGCAAGGGGCTGAAGCCGAAGCTGGGCCCTCAGAGCCCGTAAAGGGAAAACCTTTGGAAAGTGAGGCAGAAAAAATAACAAAGCCAACTTTTGTTGAAGAAACCGGTGTTGTTGCCCCCGAAGCATCCCCCAAAATTCGTGATTATATTTTCCGTCATGCTTCGGGGAAAAAATTATCAGAAAAAGAAGAACAAGAGGCCCAGCATTATGCCCAAAAACTGAAATATCCAAAGGGGGCGTTAATATTTAATGGCAGTGGAGAAGAAGACTTCTTGTATTGTCTTCCCGACAGCAAGGAAATTTCTGTCTGCCGGGAGATGAGCAAGAGCTTCGGATTCCCGACTTTAGAAGACGGGCTCTCAGTGCTGTCGAAGAACGATCTGGCCGACAGCCTGGCTTACAATAGCTTAAAGGTACGATATATGAAATCCTTGTATTTTTCCGTTCGTTTAAACCCACTGACATACACACATATTTCTTTTTGCAGGGCTTGATACTTAGCAATGCTCTTAGAGCACAGAAAGATGCTGAAGATGAAGGGTGTACAATAGCCCTGAGCAACCTTCGTTCCGAAGTAATTGAACTGAGGAACGAAGGTCTCGAAAAAGACAAAATATTATACTCATTGATAAATAAAATAAAAGAGGACGAAGCTGCTTTTAAAATTCAAGCTGAAGCTCAGAAACGCGAAATTGAAGACCTTCGGAAACAACTGGCCAGAGCCAAGGAAGAACGCATACTTGAAGAAACAAAGCGTGAACTCAGCGATCAATGGGCAGATCACCTAGAAGTGACTGTTGAAGAGCTTCGTTCGTCCAAAAAGAGATGCTACAATAAATCTATAGATTGTGTCAAGAAATTAAAGGCTAGCTTCGCCAAGGTCGGCGCATTCTCAAGTGAGGAAAACTTTTCAAGAGGCAATCCCGAAGGTGTCATCGAATGGATTAACCACGAAGCCGAAGCCTTTGAAGAAATTTTAAATAGCCGAGGAGATATATGTGCCTTCTCTGGCGCCAGAGGGATTGCCACTATCTTAGAGAAGGAGGGCTGTGAACATGTAAAAATTTTAGCACAGTCCGAAGCTGCTTTGTCCTTTGAAGATACAAAAGATCCTTCGGCCGAAGCTAGTATAATTGGTGGAAAGTTTTTTACTGATATCTGGGATAATGGTGGCCGAGAGATGGCTGGAGAAATTATTCGAAGAAGTGAAAAGGGTATTCACGATGCTAGAGAAGTAGCTGAGGCTGCTAAAAAGAGCGCAGAGGCCGAAGGTCAATTAGGTATCAACTAATAGTTTTTATCGTGTTGTAATCTTAGGCTTTAAGATTTGTTTATGATTTGTAATAGCAAAGTAGCCGTGTCCTGTCCTTCCTCAGATCCTACTGAAGTATCTCCGGGTGCACGGCCTAAGGGTGACGATGAGATTAAAAAGATGGCTGAAGCTATTATGGATGAAGTTGTCGATCGACTGTTGAACGAAGCTGCAGAAGTGGTACTTAGGGAAAACTAGATGCTATTGTAAAAACATTTTAAATGTAACATGTGTAATATCTTGTAATCCTGTATGTAACATATTTGTTTTATTTTTCTTTATGGTTCAATTCTTTACGATGCATGAAACTTTACATACGTACCTTTTTTGAGTCTTTGGCGAAAAAACACCTTCCCTTCTTTTCATGCTTCGTGAAGAAGAATTACCATTTATCACAACAATATCCGAAGCATCCTGGAAAGTTTTGAAGCTTCGTAGAAACATTCTTCAAGGCTATACTTCAGAGATCAATATTGTTTCTCCTTTTTACTTAGCATGATTTGCCCCTTTTTCAAAGCGTTTTTCCGAAGATTAATATCATATTTCCTTATGTCACATGCAGTATGATGTATGATGCTTATGTTATGCAAAGATGATGTGATGATGCTATGCTATGTAAGGCGATATTCCGAAGATACACGCATATTTGCGCGATAAAACACATAATCTTTTTGTGAATCAGCATTGACTTTTCACTATAAGCCTCCCTTAGGAGCTTCTTCGCCTTTTACTTCAGCGGAATTAGCGTTGACTTTTAGCTGTAAGCTCTGCATTCCCTTAGGAACGTCTTTGGAGCTTCTTCGCCTTTTACTTAGGCGGTATCAGCGTTGACTTTTCGCTGTAAGCTCTGCATTCCCTTAGGAACGTCTTTGGAGCTTCTTCGCCTTTTACTTAGGCGGTATCAGCGTTGACTTTTCGCTGTATGCTCTGCATTCCTTTTGGAACGACTTTGGAGCAGAAAACTTACACTGCGCTCCCTTCGGAACGACTTTTTGTGACTTCGTCAAACTTACTCTGCGTTCCTTAGAACGACTTTTTGTTGCTTCGAAGAATTTTCGATAGTCCGAAGGTCCTTTTTATTATCACAAGCCTGTGAAGAAAACATATTTCTCTTGTAGGAATCAACGAAACTAATTACATGAAACCTAAACAATGTCCTTTATTACAGAAAATAAAACTGAATGAAAAAGATTACTATTAAGGTAGGATATTTGTCAATAGATGTGCTTTGATTCTGGCACAGTGCTATTGACCGTGCGAGCTTCGGACTGTTCTCTGAAGTCCCTTTGATGCGGAGCATATTGGCTCCCTTCTGGCTGCTGGCCTTGTTGCAACGGAGGTGGAGGCGGAGGCTGTTGCCAGGAAGCTTGAGGCTGACTCGCCGAAGCAGCAGAGACTGCAGGATGGTTGCCCACATATTCTGGGATGTAGGGCGAATGATACGAAGCTGTATGCATGACCTGCTTCGGCTGGGCTTGTTGTGCTGCTGCTTCAGCTATTTCCTTTTGCTTCTGTATAGTAACATGGCACATCCTGGTAGTATGGCCTTTGTTCTCACCGCAGAATAAGCAAAAGATTCTTCTCGGTTGATCGCCAAATCTTCCTCCGAAGCCCCTGGCGCCTCTGCCTCTTGGAGCTGGTGGCCGGAAGGAGCTTTGCTGTTGTCCAGAAGCCTGTGAGGAGCATTGTGGCCTTTGCTGTTGGCTTCCTCTGTCATCATTTTGTGTAGAATTGTGAATTGATCTCACATGCCTCGGGTAAAACCTCCCTCCGAAGCCCCTGGTCATTTCAGAAAACCTGAAAGCCTCCTCCCTTCTTTGGCGAAAATCATTGTCGGCCCGAATATATTCATCCATTTTCTGGAGAAGCTTCTCCAAAGTTTGAGGAGGCTTCCTGGCGAAGTACTGAGCTGACGGACCTGGCCGAAGCCCCTTGATCATGGCCTCGATGACAATTTCATTGGGCACCGTCGGTGCCTGTGCCCTCAGACGCAAGAACCTTCGGACATATGCCTGAAGGTATTCTTCGTGGTCCTGAGTGCACTGGAACAGAGCCTGAGCAGTGACCGGCTTCGTCTGAAATCCTTGAAAGCTGGTTAACAACAAATCCTTCAGCTTCTGCCATGAAGTGATCGTTCCTGGTCGAAGGGAGGAATACCAGGTTTGAGCAACACTTCTGACAGCCATAACGAAAGATTTGGCCATGACTGAAGCATTGCCACCGTACGAAGACACTGTTGCTTCGTAGCTCATCAAAAACTGCTTCGGGTCTGAGTGGCCATCGAATACAGGGAGCTGAGGCGGCTTGTAGGACGGGGGCCAAGGTGTAGCCTGCAGCTCAGCGGACAGAGGAGAAGCATCATCAAAAACAAAATTCCCATGATGGAAATTGTCATACCAATCATCTTCGTTGGGAAAACCCTCCTGATGGTCTTGATGCTGAGGCCTTCGGTGTTGCTCGTCCTGAGCAAGATGACGAACTTCTTCAGAGGCTTCGTCTATCTGCCTCTGCAGTTCAGCTACCCTGGCCATCTTTTCCTTCTTGCGTTGAACCTGCTGCTGAAGGATTTCTAGATTTTGAATCTCCTGATCTAGATCATCCTCCGGAGGTGTTGGACTGGTAGCCTTCCTCTTCTGGCTTCGTGCCTCTCTAAGAGAAAGGACATCTTGATTGGGGTCCAGCGGCTGCAGCGTGCCAGCCCCTGGTGCTGAAGCCTTCTTCGGCGGCATGACGAAGGTGATGCTTGCCGAAGATGTTGAAAAGCTCAAGAAATGGAAGTGAGTTCACCGGAGGTGGGCGCCAATGTTGGGGACTTGTTCTCAAGTGCTAAGAGTTAAGAACAAGGCAACATAGAAAATGTTAATCGTTAACGCCCTTCGTCCTCCGAAGCATTATTTCCCCTAGGATATAATGACTTACGGACGAAGGTTATGAAGGTCATACCTTCATAAATTCAAACAATGACGAAGGATGAAATATAAAGAATGTAAAAGAAAACATGAACAATCATTTATTATTATTGAGCATAAACAAAAATATTATTGAACTACAAGTGTACCTTCAATCGGAAGGAAATGACAGTACAAGCGTGACGCAAAAAGCGAATGCCCAGTCCGCGTGAACAGTACGGGGATACTGTTCACCTATTTATAGACACGGGACACAGCCCTTACAAAATTACATTCATGCCCTTTACATTTGATAATAACTCTATAGTAGTCTATCGAGGTCTGAATAGCCTTTTCATCTTTAAGTCGGTTCCACTCTTTGCTGTTACGCCGAAGCTTTCCTGCTCAACACCTTCGGCTCTGTATCAAGCTTCGTATTATTCCGGTCTACTGCAATGCCGACTTTAGTCCGAGGGTACCTGTTCACACATTGTACTACAGAAATACTGTTAAATCCTGTTTTTGAGGACCTTCGGACGCCGAAGGTCCCCAACAGAATGCTTTGCGACTGTTCAGTGACCGCGGTTGGAAGTGAGCGATTGCCTTTCCTTTCTATAAATAACGCCCTTGCTCCTCTGGTTTTTTCGCATCCTTTGCTGTTCTCTGCTTCTTCCCTTTATTCTCTCCCAAAGCTTCCACCATGGGCAAGAACAACAAGCGCAAGCGTGAGCCGACTCCTCCATCGGAGGAGTTTGGTGACTCGGAATACTCAGAGGAGGAGTTCTCCTCTGAGTCCGAGGGATCTCCGGCTCCCATCCCCCTGCGAGAGTCGTCTGATGACTCAGACGACTCCCAGGGGCTTGCGGCGGAGGTCTGGACGTACATTCGGGCCGTTGAGCGCTCCGGGCTCGAGGGCTCGGATGAGTCTGAGTTCTCCTCGGATGAGGAGGACTCGGACGGCGGCGAGGACGAAGATGATGACGACGACGACGACGACGACGACGACGGTGGTGATGGAGACGGTGATGGCGGCAACGGCGGCGGAGGCAGCGGCGGCAAGGGCAGCACCAGAGGCGGCAGCAGCACGGGCAGCACAAGAGGCGGCAGCAGCAAGGGCAGCACCAAGGGCGGCGGCGGCAAGGGCAGCGGCGGCAAGGCCAGTGGCTAAACGCCACTGGTCTTTAGATATTAGTATAGTGTAGTTAAAATAATGTAGTAGTAATGTAGAGTAGTATAGTGTAGTTTAGTAGTAGTAGTAATGTAGAGTAGAAGTAGGGAAGCACCAACTCGCGAAGAGTTGGTTTGTAAACTTATTAACTTCCCCTTAATGAAGAACCGTCGTTGACCCCCCTTTTCGATGACTCGGCGTTGCTTTTTCTGAATGCTGAACTGATTCTTTTGATATAGTAGAAACAACGCCGAGCGATGTGAAGGTTGACATCAGCATTTTAGAAGTAACACCGAGCAATCGAACACGAAACCGATGTTTTAGAGGCGACGCCGAGTCAGTGAAGATCAACATCGGCATTTTAGAAGTAATGCCTAGCGATAGAATACGAGTTCAGCGTTTTGGAGGCAACGCCGAGTGATAGAAGGTCGGCATCGGCATTTTTAGAAGTAATGCCAAGCGATTTGGACACGAGGTCGGCGTTTTAGAAGCAACGCCGAGTGATTGAAGGTCGGCGTCGGCATTTTAGAAGTAATGCCGGGCGATAGATAACGAGTTCGGCGTTTTAGAGGCAACGCCTAGTGTTTAAAGGTCGACGTCGGCATTTTAGAAGTAATGCCAAGCGATTTGGACACGAGGTCGGCGTTTTAGAAGCAACGCCGGATGGTTGAAGGTCGGCGTCGGCATTTTAGAAGTAATGCCGAGCGATAGAATACGAGTTCGGCGTTTTAGAGGCAACGCCGAGTGTTTAATGGTCGACATCGGCATTTTAGAAGTAATGCCAAGCGATTTGAACACGAGGTCGGCGTTTTAGAGGCAGCGCCGAGTGATAGAAGGTCGGCGTCGGCATTTTAGAAGTAATGCCAAGCGATTTGGACACGAGGTCGGCGTTTTAGAAGCAACGCCGAGTGATTGAAGGTCGGCGTCGGCATTTTAGAAGTAATGCCCGGCCGCACGAGTTATTTTGAGGATAATAACCAAGCGATGAAGTGGCACGTCGGCTTTCTTGGAAATAACTGTTTAGATGTCCACGTGGCATGCTGGGATTTCGGAAGTAACTGCCGGGTGATGACCGGGCACTTTTTGAAAGGGTATCTGGCTCAAGAATATCCCATAAGAGTTGCGCTTTTAGCCGCCTTTGCTTTCCGTGCCCTAGTTCTTGCATTCCCGCATCTGAATCTTCTTTGCCACTCGCCTCCTACTCTGTTCGCCAGTGAGAAGCAAGATGGCGCCCAAGAGGAAAACCGCGAACTCGTCTGCTGCGGTGATCCCCACAATCGACCCCAACAGTCAGTTACCTTTCGCAGGTAACCACATGTCTGTTATTTCCGAAGCTGAGCTTCTCCGTCTTGTCTCCATCGGGGTTCTTCCTCCACGGCAACTCTGTTCTTGGCGGATTTGCCATGGGACTACTGTCCCAACCGAAGATACCCACGAGTCAGTAGTTTATGCTCCCTTTCTCCTCCGCGGCCTCGGCCTTCCAATCTCTCCTTTTTTTCGTGGCCTTCTTGACTTTTATCATATCAACTTGACCCATTTGAACCTAATTCCATTCTCCAAATCTCCATCTTCGTCCACCTATGCGAAGCCTACCTCGGTGTGCTGCCGCATTTTGGTTTATGGAAGTATCTGTATCATTGTCGCCCTGGGATGGCCGGGGGGCAACATCAGCTGGTCGGAGGTGCTAGTTTGGAGATGCGCCGTGGGCGGAAGACCGAGTATCTTGAGATTCCCCTCAAAGATAGCATTAAAGGGTGGCGTCTGGAGTGGTTTATAGTTGACAATTATGGAAATTCTCTCCCCTCCCGGTCGGGAAGACAGCCAGACGTTCGTACTCCGAGTTGGACTGAGTCTCCTACAGATCAAGAAGTTGCCGAAGCAGGCGTGTTGCTTACTGAAGTCGGATTACTGAAAGAAAGAGGTCTGACTGCTGAAGCTGTGGTCACTGATTTTGTTTTCAAGAACATTCAGCCACTGAAAGACAGGGCCTATCCAGCATATCTGTATCGAGGGCTGGCCGACTCAACTCGGGTTACCAATAAGAGAATTCCTTCTGTTGACTTGGTAAGCCGACTTGAAATGATCCTCAGGGGTAAAGTTTCGAATGTTGGTGCTCCAGTGGCATACTCGGCTTGGAACCTACCTCCTCCCAAAGCTTTCACCCTTTTTGTGTCAAATCCGCCTGTGACTGACAGCAATTTGGGCCTTAGAGTGCGACCCTCTGCTGAGGAAGTCAGTACTTTAGTTGCTTCGCTCGGGGCGATTCCTGATGATGAACGGCAGGTTTATTTTGAAGTGCCTCTGAACCCCAGTGATGCTGACATAAATGACATGCTTGATCTATTAGCTGAGGATTCGTCCGATGCTGCTCCTAATGGTACCTTGGCAGTGGTGCCCCTTCCAGAGGTTGATACAACTTTGGATGTCCCGAAACCTGTCAGCACTCGTCCGAGGCGCCCTAGCCGAACCAGTCAGCCCGAGCCTTGTGCTGATGAGCAAAAGAAAAAGAGAAGACGCCTCCGGCGAGTATCCAGTTTTGATGAGGACGCCAGTACCTTAGCTCCTGCTGCTGAAGAAATGACTGCAACTGGCCTTGCTGACATTGATCCCAATGGGTGTGCTCCACCTGCTGCGGACCCCAATGAGGATGCTGTTTGCGCTGTTGCTGTGGAAGATGAGGAGGAAGAAAATGAAGCTCCATTAACTCGGAAAAACAGTCGGCAATTCGTCGCCAGCGGTGGAAGTAGTGGAGTTCCTTCTCCTGCTTTGTCTGCCCTTATTGGTCTGCAAGAACTGTCCATGGCCAACTTTGATCAAACTCTAGAGGATATGGTCCCGGAGAATTTGTTGTCAGAGCCTGTGGATGTTGATGCAACAGAGACTTGTGCTGCCGTGCCCGATGTTGGGTTGAGGTCATGCCGTGCCTCGTCGACCTTAGAGCATGATCTCGAGGGTCGGGATGCTGATTTGGATTGTCCTGGTCCCATGGAAGTAGCTGCAGGCCCGTCAACCTTAGAGGTGGTTACGGCAGAGAGCTTGGACCCCTTGAATGGTACTGACACGCGCCCAGCCCCCGAGGATGTCGCCGGGGAAGGCTTAGCTCGGGTGAAGAGTGTAAGCCACTGCCCAGCCCCCGAGGGTGTTGTCGGGGATGATCCGGCTCAAGTGGGCAGTGCCAATTTTGACCCAGCCCCCGAGGGTGTCCGAGCGAGGTCTCCTTCCTGCACTTCCATGGACGTTCATGCGGGTTCACCTCCACACTCTGGCGGTATGGTGGTGGCCCAAACTTCGGATCAGGGGGTCGCTTTAGAGGGCAGCATCCCCACTGGTCTGGCGTTAGGCTCTGTTGAATGTACTGAGCTCGTTCCTGCTGGTCTGCTGCAAGCTGCTTCGGGTGGTGGTCTGGCACCTGGTTATCAGCTGATTTCTCCTGACTTGGGGATCCCTTCGCTCTTTTCCAACCTCCAGGTGCTGTGCTGTGCTTTAGTTTGATCTTTATGTTGCATGAATTGTTGTCATTATGTTCATCCGCTCTTCTTATCAGGCTTTGGTGGATGGATTGGCCAGTCAGCTGAAATCGCAGGGTGCTTCCATCCCAGAAGTGGCTTCATCTCTTGAGCGTTGGAATCCGGTGTTGCTTCATCGTCGTGTATCCGAGTTGGAGGCAACTAATGCTGGTTAGTGCCCTTTCTTCTTCTTCCTTGCCCTTGCTCGTGGATTGTTTTACCTTCTGACCTCACTTCGTTTGATTACCTCTTGATAGGAATGACTCGGCAGATCACAGTCCTTGAGGAAAAACATTCCCGAGATCAAGCTGAAATGGCTCGACGGTGCGCTGACTTCGAGGAGAGGTATTCTCAGAGCCAGACTGAACTGAGTCAGGTCTCCACGGCTTTGGATGACGCCAACGCTCTGAGTTCTTCTCTTCATGCTCAGCTCGACTCTGAAAAGGTAACTTACAAAACCGTGCTTTGCCTTATCATGCTCTTTTTACTTGCTTGGATTCTGAAGGAGTTGATTTTTGCTTGTAGGAAGAAAAACGCATCCTTGCTGCTTCTCGCGACAATCTGGACAGATTGTATCGAGATTCTAGCAACTCGCTAACCATCTTGGAGAGGAGCCACCGTTTTACGATGGAAGAACTGGACAATCAGCATCGCCGGCTGCAAGAATCTGCGGACGAAGTGACCCGCCTCAAGCAGTTGATATTGGCGAAGGATGCCACTATCAAAGAGCTTCGAGTTTCCAAGAAATCCATTGCCCAGGAGTTAGAGGCTGCTCAGCTGGCTGCTAAGGTTGCCGAAGAAACTTCTGTTACTCTCAAAGCTCAGCGCGACAAAGCCCTGGACAAGGCTATTCGGGCGAGACGAATCTTGATGAGGAGACCCGGCGTGGTTGTTCCTGAGGACATAAGGGCCGACGTGAATGCTACCCCTGATTCCTCGAGTCGCCCTTCTTCATCGGTCGCTCCTGAGAAAGACATTGCAAAGTAGAGAAGCATTTTGCGTGCTCCGAGCACGCGGTTAGCATGATCGAGTATTTGTTAGAAGACATCCGTTTATCATTCGAATGACATTATCACTCTCTTATTGTATCCGAATTTATTAATTTGCAAATTTGTGGTAACGCTGCATGATGATTATGAAGTTTGTTTTCGGGATATGGAAGTCATCCCTTGGGTTGCGCAAGAGCGAGTAAGCTGCACCGGCTTGAGCCACCACTGACTTTAGCCGATAGCTCCGCTAGTAGGGTATAGTGGTCACCCTGGGTTAAGTAAACGTGAGCATGTTGCACCGCCTTAAGTCGTTGCCGTCTTAAGTCGATTGCTCCGTTTATAGGGCATAGTGGTCACCCCGAATTAAGTAAGCGTGAGCATGTTGCACCGCCTCAAGTCGTTGCCGACTTAAGTCGATTGCTCCGTTTGTAGGGCATAGTGGTCACCCCGAATTAAGTAAGCGTGAGCATGTTGCACCGCCTCAAGTCGTTGCCGACTTAAGTCGATTGCTCCATTTGTAGGGCATAGTGGTCACCCCGAATTAAGTAAGCGTGAGCATGTTGCACCGTCTCAAGTCGTTGCCGACTTAAGTCGATTGCTCCGTTTGTAGGGCATAGTGGTCACCCCGAGTTAAGTAAGCGTGAGCATGTTGCACCGCCTTAAGTCGTTGCCGACTTAAGTCGATTGCTCCGTTTGTAGGGCATAGTGGTCACCCCGAGTTAAGTAAGCGTGAGCATGTTGCACCGCCTTAAGTCGTTGCCGACTTAAGTCGATTGCTCCGTTTGTAGGGCATAGTGGTCACCCCGAGTTAAGTAAGCGTGCAAGCCAATCATAAACGAGCCGAGTATCTTTGAAATCTCTCTTTATTGATGACGTATTTCCATTATACAGAATACATGGTCGCCCCAGCTGTTTTGAAATACAGCTAGGGGTAAAACTTTCGGAGGTGTTCTATGTTCCAGGAGTTCCCAACTTCTGTGCCATCCATCTGGGTGAGGCGATATGATCCGGGCCGAGTGACCTCTGCTACTATGAAAGGCCCTTCCCATAAGGGTGATAACTTGTGCCGTCCCTCCCCTGTTAGAATTCGGCGGAGGACGAGGTCTCCTATCGAAAAGAAACGTTGCCGCACAGCTTTGTCGTGATAGTGCCTTAGAGTCTGCTGGTACCGTGCTGATTGGATCACTGCATTCAGTCGTTCTTCCTCAAGTACATCAATGTCCTCCAGCCTGGTGGCCTCGGCTTCTGCTATGCTTTCGAAGATCAACCTTGGCGCCCCAAACTTGAGATCGGCAGGCAGCACTGCCTCCGACCCATAGACCATGAAGAAAGGAGTGTTTCCATGCAGGGCTCGGCTAGGTTGGGTTCTCATGCTCCAAACAACATAAGGCAGCTCTCTTATCCATTTTCCTGCGAATTTTTCATTCTTATCGAAGACCCTTTTCCTGAGTGCCTCTAATATCATTCCGTTGGCTCGCTCAACCTGCCCGTTGGCTCTTGGATGTGCCACAGATGCGTACTTGATCTGAATGCTCTTTTGCTCGCAGAAGTCAAAGAATTCTGAGCTGGTGAAGTTGGATCCCAAGTCAGTAATGATACTGTTTGGTATCCCAAATCTGAATATTATGCTTTGTATGAATTCCACGGCTTTAGCAGAGGTTAAAGAAGCAATGGGCTGGAACTCTATCCATTTAGTGAATTTGTCAATTGCCACCAATACATGGGTATATCCTCCTTGAGCTTTCTTGAAAGGTCCAATCATATCCAATCCCCAGCATGCGAAAGGCCAAGTTACTGGTATGGTCTGCAGCCGCTGCGCTGGCATGTGCTGTTGCTTTGACAGGTATTGGCAAGCTTCGCATCTCTGAACTAACTCGGCTGCATCGTTCTTCGCCGTCGGCCAATAGAATCCTGACCTGAAAACCTTCCCGACTAGTGTTCTGGATGCTGCATGTACTCCACACTGCCCTGCATGGACTTCCTCCAGAAGTTGCTTCCCGGTGGACGGGAGAATGCATTTCATGAGGACGCCTGACGCGCCCCTCCTGTATAATACCTCCCCAATGAGTGTATAGTGAGCCGATTGTCTGGCAATATGCTCTGCCGAGTTCTTGTCATCTGGTTCTTCTTCATTCTTTATATACTTAATAATCGGCCGTCTCCAGTCATCAGAGTCTGACTCGGGTTGATCTATGACGTTGCACTCTTCTGCTTGATCCATTGAGATACTCGGCTGCAGGATTTCTTGCACGAAGACTCCGGGTGGGACCTGAGTTCGACCGGATCCGAGCTTGGACAGTACATCGGCTGCCGTGTTCCGATCTCTTTCTACATGATGAAATTCCAGACCCTCGAATTTATCTTCCAGCTTTCGGACGGCAGCGCAGTATTTTCCCATTGAATCACTTGAACAATCCCATTCTTTGTTTATCTGGCTGATGACTACCAGAGAATCTCCATATACCATCAATCTTTTGACGCCCAGTGATATGGCAATGTTTAATCCGTGTATCAAGGCTTCATACTCGGCTGCATTGTTAGAGGCCGGGAATAGCAACTGGAGAGCATACTTGAGGTGTTCGCCCCCAGGTGCAGTGAAGAGAATCCCTGCTCCTGCTCCCTGCAGCTTCAGCGAGCCATCAAAATACATTCGCCATACTTCTGTCGTCTCTGGATTGTCTGGAACTTGCTGTTCTGTCCACTCTGATACGAAATCAACCAGTGCTTGAGTTTTGATGGCAGTGCGAGGTCGGAACTCGATATCGTGGGATCCCAACTCGCAAGCCCACTTGGCTATTCGGCCAATGGCTTCCTTGTTGTGAAGAATGTCCCCTATTGGAAAACCAGTAACTACTATGACTTTGTGGTCGTCAAAGTAGTGACGCAGCTTGCGGGCAGTTAGAAGTACTGCATATAATAGCTTCTGAACCTGAGGATATTTTTTCTTCGAGGGACCTAGAACTTCACTGATGAAGTAAACAGGATGTTGTACCGGATAGGCATGCCCTTCTTCCACTCGCTCGACTACCAACGCAGTGCTTACCACGTGAGTCGTGCAAGAGATATACAGCAGCAAATCTTCAGCCGGTTGAGTCGGCGTAGCTCGCCGGGGCGGTTTCAATACTGGTGGTGTCGTCAAGAATTTTTTCAGTGCATCTAAAGCTTCTTGTGCTTCTGAAGTCCACCGAAACTTGTCCACCTTCTTGAGTAGCTTGTAAAATGGCAAACCTTTCTCTCCCAGTCTGGATATAAATCTGCTCAGAGCTGCCATACATCCAGTGAGTCGCTGAACCTTCTTTTGTGACCGAGGAGCTTCCATCTTCATGATAGCTTCAATCTTTTCTGGATTAGCCTCAATTCCCCGGTGGCTGACGATAAATCCGAGCAGCTTTCCTGCTGGTACCCCGAAAACGCATTTTTCAGGATTGAGCTTCCATCTATATCTTCTCAGGCTGTTGAAAACCAGCTGTAAATCTTCGATGAAGTTTTCCGAATTCTCTGTTTTGATCACCACGTCATCAACGTAAGCCTCCACACGCTTGCCCCAGTGATCGGCTAGGCATGTTTGAATGGCTCTCTGATAAGTCGCTCCAGCGTTTTTGAGGCCGAACGGCACGGAGGTATAACAGAAAGCACCAAACGGGGTGATGAACGCCATTTTTTCCTCGTCTTCTTTTGCCAAACTGATCTGATGATACCCGGAATAGCAATCTAAGAAAGACAGCACAGAACATCCAGCGGTGGAATCCACCACTTGATCTATCCTCGGGAGCCCGAAGGGATCCTTCGGACAGTGTTTGTTGAGATCAGTGTAGTCGACGCACATGCGCCAATCCACTTTATTCTTTTTGAGTACAAGAACAGGGTTGGCTAACCACTCGGGGTGTAATACTTCTCTAATAAATCCGGCTGCGACCAAGCGAGCTAACTCGGCACGAATGGCCTCTCTCTTGTCGGGCGTGAAACGACGCAGCTTTTGCCGAATCGGCCTCGCCTGAGGATAGACCTTCAATTTGTGCTCGGCCAGTTCTCTTGGGACTCCCGGCATATCCGCAGGTTGCCATGCGAATACGTCTCGGTTATCTTGCAGGAACTGGACGAGCGCGCTTTCCTATTTGTCATTCAAACTGGAGCTGATGATGGCCGTCTTGCGCTCATCAGCGAACCCCAGGTTGATCCGCTTGGTTTCTTCAGTCGGCCGCATAGAGGTCGCGGCCTGAGCTTCGTTTGCCGGTACGGCGAGGTCTTCCTCAGGCTTAGAGTTCGCCGGCGTAGAAGGAACCGTTGACGGCTTGGTGGTGAGGGCTGCTTGGATGGCCACTCGGAAACATTCTGCGGCGCCTTGGAAGTCGGCGCGCACAGTTATGATTCCTTGCGGTCCTGGCATCTTCAGTATCATGTATGTATAGTGCGGAATGGCCATGAATTTGGCCAGCCCCGGCCTCCCGATGATGGCGTTGTACCCGCAGTCGAAGTTCGCCACCTCGAACCTCAGGAACTCGGTTCTGTAGTTCTCCGGAGTCCCGAAGGTGACCGACATGTAGATGTGGCCCAGCGGGTATTCCCCTTCCGTCGGCACGATGCCGAAGAAAGGAGTGTCTGACTTGTGGAGCTCTTTGAGATGAACTCCCAAGCCTTGGAGCGTACGAGGGAAGGTGACGTTGATGCTGCTCCCCCCGTCCACTAACACCTTCTTTACCCGGCTCTCTCGGATCACCGGATCGACGAGGAGCGGGTACTTGCCTGGATGGTCGAAGTTGAGCCATTGATCCTCCCGAGTGAAAGTGATCGGGTGCTCCGACCACCGGTATGGGGCGAGCGGTCCGGTGGTCGCCACCAGTATCTGGCGGTCGTTGAGCTTTTGTTGTCTTTTGTTCTCCTGCGACCCATGTCCGCCAAAGATGACGTTGACCTCCCTGTCAGCGCGCGGGAAAGCTCCTCCTCCCCCCTCCTCCTGCTGATGGGGCTGTCGTGGTTCATCTGGTCCTCCCCTCGGCGGAGGAGGCGGTAGAGGTTGGAAGGGTCGGCCGTGCCCGACGGAGTGCTTGAAGTCCCGGCAGTTACGGAGAGTATGGCGCATGTCCTTGTGGTACGGGCACTGGGCGTCGAGGATGTCGTCCAGCATGCGCTCGCCTCCACGAGGCCCTCCTCGGGCGCGAGAGGCGGGTGGTCCGGCAGCGTGTAATTCTTCACGAGGCCTCTTCTCCCAGCGTTTGTCGGGTGGCTGGTTCGCGTCGCGTCGTGGTGCTGTCGGTGTAGGCTTTGCTCCTCCAATGAGATCCTGGGCCCGCTCGTCGGCGGTGATGTAGAGGTCGGCTTCCCGGAACAGCTCCTCGGAGGTAGTCGGCGCCTTTTGTAGTATGGCTCGGACGAAAGCCGAGTCATTGGATCCTCTGTAGAAGTCCTCGATCACGGCCGCCTCCGTGACCTCGGGGATGCGGTTTCTCATGGTCTGGAACCTTTTGAGGTACGACCGGAGAGTCTCATCCCCCCGGCGCTTGATGGATTTGAGGTCCCATGGTTGCGCTGGCTTGTCGGAGAGAGACTGGAAGTTGGCGGTGAAACGTCGACTGAAGTCTCCCCAGTCGTCGATGCAGTGTCGGGGTAGATGTCGTAGCCACTGCAGCGCATCTTGCCCAAGGACGATGGGTAGATACGCGGTCATGACGTCTTCGGATGCTCCGGCAGCCCGAGCAGCGGTGGTGTAGACGGCTAACCAACCCCCTGGATCCTGCTTAGGTTCATATTTGTCGACATTGGATACCTTGAAGTTGGGAGGCCATTGGATGGCCCTAAGGCGTGGAGTAAGAGCGGATACTCCGCATGTGTCCTCCTGTCGTCGGGGATGACGTCTGTCCCGGGGAGGGGAGTGGTGGTGGTGGTTCCTCGACCGTCCCCGGGTGGTACCGCCAGTTGAAGCTGTTGCCGACTCAGTCCTGGTGGCCTGGCTTTGAGTCGGGAAGCCATGATCTCGGTCATACTCCTCTCGACGGCGAATTTCGTTCTCATGCCGCCGTTCGCGCGAAGCATTGATAGAGCTTCGCGCGTCTTGGCGACTGTTGATGGCGTGTCGCAAATCGTTCGGCGGGTGAGCGAGCGGTAGAAGATGGTTGGCTGCCTGAGTGAACAGGCGTCGGTATCCCTCGGCGTCGGGAGTCCGAGGAAGTCCGTCAGCTATCCAAGCTAGAACGCCTCCGACCTCGCTCGGCGTGTTCATAGCTCGGGCGAAGTCGGGGTTCAGGTTGCGCCCAAAGAGCGGATTCTCCCGGCGTTGCCTTGCATCTTGCTCGGCTTGCTCCTGAATCCGTCGGCGATCACGTCGTCGGGAGTTCCTTCGTTCCCTGAAGACGCGTTCTTCCGGAGTTTCCCCTATCTCTGAGACCTCGTCTCGCGAGACAGGCTGCTTCGGATCCCGTTCTCCGGCCGCGTGATGTCGTCGAACGTTCCTGCGTCGGTTCCTCCGTCGGCGGGATTCTCGTTGAGGTGGTTCTTCTCCAGGCGCGGTCGGTTTGTCGTCAGAGACGGCGGGCGACTCCACTCTCCCGATGAAGAGGACGTCGGGGTAGAACGGTACTGCTGTCGTGGCGACTTTCTTTCCGTTCTCCTTTGAGGCCGGAGGAACGGGAAGAACGACTTGCCTCTCCCTGGTCTCCTTCTTTCTCGTGACCCGTGTCCACTCTTTCGTCGGGGAAGTAGACAGCGGAGTCTTCCGGGTCAGCGAGCTTCTAGCTCCAGCCTCCCCGGAGACGATCTTTTTCCAAAGAGCCGGTGGTAGCATTTTTCCAGCATTCTCGGAGTTTGTTGGAGGAAACTTCTTTTCCGGTAGATCCGCAATGCGGTGTAGAATTCCCTCTTCATCCGCTATAGATGAAATCGTCCCGAAGCAGAATACAGATCCGGGACGCATGGTGATCTTGCTGTGGAAGGTGACGGCCATTAAACTAGCTTGGATCGTCGACACACCCCCTACCTGGCGCGCCAGCTGTCGGTGTTTTGGGTCCGACCGCACACCCGGGGTTGCCCCTCAAGATGTTTTTAGGAGTAGGACGGTGTCGACAACTGTAGCAAAATGGTTCGTGCCGATCGCACGAGGGACAATGGACAAGATCTGCAGGTTCGGGCCGCTTAGAAGTGCGTTACACCCTACGTCCTGGTGAGTATATGAGCGTGGTTACAAGAGGACTCTCTGGATTGAGGGCGCAGAGAGTTTACGTGGGTGGCTAAGTAATATAGGGTCGATCGTTCTGAAGGGGTGCCCCCTAGGCCTTATATACTCGACCGTGGGGCAGTACATGTGGATATGATAACAACAAGTAGCTAAAAGATAGTGAACCTCCTGAGTTTATCCCTACGTAACCCTCGCCGACTTATCCTTGCATGGCTCCACTGCATGGGGGCTTCAGCGCGGGAAAGTCGGGTCTCTGTTGCGATTTATTCGTTCGACGTTGTGGGCCGTCCGGGTTTGCACCAATCCAGTCTCACGTCTTCTCTTCTTTGTCGGTTGTCTTTCCCTAGGCCCACGAAAGAATGACCTTACGAATTATTGGGCCCTTGAGCCTTTCGTGAGGCCTTTTACTTCTTTAGTGGACCCAGGGGATATCTATCCCCCACAGGTGCCCTCTTGGAGTTGCTTGACTTGAAATCCTAGAAAATACTTCAACTCCCCCATCATAGACATCTCAAATTTTTGAACCATGATCCTACTAAACTCTTCACATGTAGATTTATTAGTAGACCCAAATATAATATCATCAACATAAATTTGGCATACAAACAAATCTTTTGCAATAGTTTTAGTAAAGAGAGTAGGATCGGCTTTTCCGACTTTGAAGCCATTAGTGATAAGAAAATCTCTTAGGCATTCATACCATGCTCTTGGGGCTTGCTTGAGCCCATAAAGCGCCTTAGAGAGTTTGTAAACATGATTAGGGTACTCACTATCTTCAAAGCCGGGAGGTTGCTCAACATAGACCTCTTCCTTGATTGGTCCATTGAGAAAGGCACTCTTTACGTCCATTTGGTAAAGCTTAAAGCCATGGTAAGTAGCATAGGCAAGTAATATGCGAATTGACTCAAGCCTAGCTATGGGTGCATAGGTTTCACCGAAATCCAAACCTTCGACTTGTGAATAACCCTTGGCCACAAGTCGGG
This sequence comes from Zea mays, assembly GCF_902167145.1. Classification (NCBI taxonomy): domain Eukaryota; kingdom Viridiplantae; phylum Streptophyta; class Magnoliopsida; order Poales; family Poaceae; genus Zea; species Zea mays. The sequence continues at coordinate 90,187,840 of NC_050103.1, read as the reverse complement.
CTTTGTTCCTTGTCACCACACCATGCTCATCTTGCTTGTTGCGGAATACCCACTTGGTTCCTACAACATTTTGGTTAGGACATGGAACTAAATGCCATACCTCATTCCTCGTGAGGTTGTTGAGCTCCTCTTGCATCGCCAGCACCCAATCCGAATCTTTAAGTGCATCCTCTACCCTGTGTGGCTCAATAGAGGAAACAAAAGAGTAATGTTCACAAAAATGAGCGACTCGAGATTGAGTGGTTACCCCCTTATGAATATCGCCGAGGATGGTGTTCACGGGGTGATCTCTTTGAATCGCCTGGTGGACTCTTGGGTGTGGCGGTCTTTGACCCTGATCATCTTCCTTGCCTTGATCATTGGCATCTCCCCCTTGATCATTGTCCTCCTCTTAAGGTGGCTCATCTTCTTGATCTTCATTTTCATCATCTTGAGCTTGATCCTCATCTTGAGTTGGTGGAGATGCTTGCATGGAGGAAGATGGTTGATCTTGTGCTTGTGGAGGCTCTTCAGATTCCTTAGGACACACATCCCCAATGGACATGTTCCTTAGCACGACGCATAGAGCCTCTTCATCATCTAGCTCATCAAGATCAACTTGCTCTACTTGAGAGCTGTTAGTCTCATCAAACACAATGTCACAAGAAACTTCAACTAGTCCAGTGGACTTGTTAAAGACTTTATATGCCCTTGTGTTTGAGTCATAACCAAGTAAAAAGCCTTCTACAGCCTTAGGAGCAAATTTAGATTTTCTACCTCTTTTAACAAGAATAAAACATTTGCTACCAAAGACTCTAAAATATGAAACATTGGGCTTTTTACCGGTGAGGAGTTTGTAGGACGTCTTCTTGAGGATTCGATGAAGATATAACCGGTTGTTGGAGTAGCAGGCGGTGTTAATCGCCTCGGCCCAAAACCGGTCTAGTGTCTTGTACTCATCAAGCATGGTCCTTGCCATGTCAAGTAGAGTTCTATTCTTCCTCTCCACTACACCATTTTATTGAGGTGTGTAGGGAGAAGAGAACTCATGCTTGATGCCCTCCTCCTCAAGGAAGCCTTCAATTTGAGAGTTCTTGAACTCCGTCCCATTATCGTTTCTAATCTTTTTGATCCTTAAGCCGAACTCATTTTGAGCCCGTCTCAAGAATCCCTTTAAGGTCTCTTGGGTTTGAGATTTTTCCTGCAAAAAGAACACCCAAGTGAAGTGAGAATAATCATCCACAATAACTAGACAGTACTTACTTCCGCCGATGCTTATGTAAGCTATCGGGCCGAATAGGTCCATGTGGAGTAGCTCAAGTGGTCTGTCGGTTGTCATGATGTTCTTGTGTGGATGGTGAACACCAACTTGCTTCCCTGCTTGGCATGCGCTACAAATCCTGTCTTTCTCAAAATGAACATTTGTTAGTCCCAAAATGTGCTTTCCCTTTAGAAGCTTATGAAGATTCTTCATCCCAACGTAGGCTAGTCGGCGATGCTAGAGCCAACCCATGTTAGTCTTAGCAATTAAGCAAGTGTTGAGTTCAGCTCTATTGAAATCAACTAAGTATAGCTAACCCACTAACACTCCCTTAAATGCTACTGAATCATCACTTCTTCTAAAGACATTTACACCTATATCCGTAAAAAGACAATTGTAACCCATTTTGCATAATTGAGAAACTGAAAGCAAGTTGTAATCTAATGAATCTACAAGAAAAACATTGGAAATAGAATGGTCAGGTGATATAGCAATTTTACTAAGTCCTTTGACCAAACCTTGATTTCCATCCCCGAATGTGATAGCTCGTTGGGGATCTTGGTTTTTCTCATAGGAGGAGAACATTCTCTTCTCCCCAGTCATGTAGTTTGTGCACCCGCTATCAATGATCCAACTTGAGCCCCCGGATGCATAAACCTACAAAACAAGTTTAGGCCTTGTTCTTAGGTACCCAAACAGTCTTGGGTCATTTGACATTAGAAACAAGCACCTTGGGTACCCAAACACAAGTCTTTGACCCCTTGTGTTCGCCCCCAACATATTTGACAACTACTTTGCCTGATTTGTTAGTGAGCACATATGAAGCATCAAAAGTCATAAATAAAATATTAGGTTCATTTGATGCAATAGGAGATTTCTTTTTAGGCATTTTAACATGGGTAGAACGCCTAGAGCTAGAAGCCTCATTCTTATAAATAAAAGCATGGTGAGAAACAGAATGAGTCTTCTTTGCATGAATTCTCCTAATCTTATCCTCAGGATAACCAGCAGGATATAAAATGTAGCCCTCGTTATCTTGAGGCATGGGAGCCTTGCCCTTAACAAAGTTAGACAATCTCTTAGGAGCATTAAGCTTGACATTGTCTCCCTGTTGGAAGCCAATGCCATCCTTAATGCCAAGGCGTTTCCCACTATAAAGCATGCTACGAGCAAATTTAAATTTCTCATTTTCTATTTCATGCTCAGCAATTTTAGCATCTAGTTTAGCTATATGATCATTTTGTTATTTAATCATAGCAAGGTGATTATGAATAGCATCAACATTAATATCTCTACATCTAGTATAAATAGTAACATGATCAACACTAGATGTAGAGGGTTTGCAAGCATTTAATTCATCAATCTTAGCATGCAACATGGCATTTTCATTTCTAAGATTGGAAATAGAAACATTGCAAACATCTAATTCTTTAGCCTTAGCAATTAATTTTTCATTCTCAATCTTAAGGCTAGCAAGTGATTCATTCAATTTGTCAATCTTAGCAATCAATTTGGCATTCTCATTTCTAAGACTAACAATTGAATCATCACAAACATTTAATTTCTCAACCTTAGCAATTAATTTGGCATTTTCATTTCTAAGGTTAGAGATAGTGTCATGGTAAGTGCTTAGCTCACTAGTCAATTTTTCGCATTTTTCTACCTCTAGAGCATAAGCATTTTTAACCTTAACATGCTTCTTGTTTTCCTTAATAAGGAAGTCCTCTTGGCTATCCAAGAGTTCATCCTTCTCATGAATGGCACTAATTAATTCATTCAATTTTTCCTTTTGTTGCATGTTTAGGTTGGCAAAAAGAGCAAACAAATTTTCTTCATCATCACTAGAGTTATCCTCTGTTGGGGACTTGTTCTCAAATGCTATGAGTTAAGAACAAGGCAACACAAAAAATGCTAAGTGATAAAGTCCTTCGTCCTCCGAAGCATTATTTCCTTTGGGATATAATGATTCTCGGACGAAGGTTATGAAGGACATACCTTCATCAACACAACATAAAGTAATGAAGAAAGAATCATATAAAATATAAAGGATAACGTAAACAAATATGTATAATCATCAACTCATTTTTTATATTATTATTATGGAAAAATAGAAATGATATCCAATAACAAATGTACCTTCGGCTTGAAGGAAGATGTAAGTACAAGCGTGACGCAAAAGTAAAACGCCAAGTCAGCATGTCCAGTACAGGGGCACTGTTCACCTATTTATAGGCACGGGACACAGCCCATGTAAAATTACATCCATGCCCTTTACATCTGGTAGTGATTCTATAGTAATCCACCGAGGTCTAAATAGCATTTTCATCTTTAAGTCGGTTTCCTTTTCTGCTATCATGCCGAAGCTTTCCCGCTCACAGCTTCGGCGCTGTATCACCCTTCGTATTCTTCTCCCACTGTGATACCGATTCGAGTCCGAAGATACCTGTTCACACATTATACTCCAGAAACACTGTTAAATCATATTTTTGAGGACCTTCGGAAGCCAAAGGCCCCCAACATCCTCATCACTAGATGTTGCATATTTAGTGGAGGCTCTAGATTTTACATTCTTTTTGCCGTCCTTTGCCATGAGGCACTTGTGGCCGACGTTGGGGAAGAGGAGGCCTTTGTTGATGGCGATATTGGCGGTGTCCTCGTCGTCGGAGGAGTCGGTAGAGATTTCATCGAAGTCCCATTCCTGACACATGTGGGCATCGCCGCCCTTCTTGTAGTACTTCTTTTCCTTCCTCCTTCCCTTCTTGTCGTCGCCCCTGTCACTAGAAATAGGACATTTTGCTATAAAGTGACCGGGCTTACCACACTTGTAGCAAACTTTCTTGGAGCGGGGCTTGTAATCCTTCCTCTTCCTTTGCTTGAGGATTTGGCAAAAGCTCTTGATGATGAACGCAATTTCCTCGTTGTCGAACTTGGAGGCGTCGATGGGGACCCTACTTGGTGTAGAATCCTTCTTTTCTTCCTCTGTCGCCTTGAATGCGACAGGTTGCACCTCGGGTGTTGAGGTGGCGCCTCGCTTGATGATTTGTTTGGAGCCTTTGATCATCAACTCAAAGCTCACAAACTTTCCTATAACCTCCTCGAGAGACATTAGCTTGTATCTAGGATCACCACGAATTAATTGAATTTGAGTAGGATTAAGAAAAATGAGTGATCTAAGAATAACCTTGACCATTTCATGGTCATCCCATTTTGTGCTCCCGAGGTTGCGCACTTGGTTCACCAAGGTTTTGAGTCGGTTGTACATAGCTTGTGGCTCCTCCCCTTGGTTGAGCATGAAACGACCGAGCTCCCCCTTGATCGTTTCCCTCTTGGTGATCTTGGTCACCTCGTCTCCTTCGTGCGCGGTCTTGAGCACGTCCCAAATCTCTTTGGCACTCTTCAACCCATGCACCTTATTATACTCCTCTCGACTTAGAGAGGCGAGGAGTATAGTAGTGGCTAGGGAGTTGAAGTGCTGGATTTGGGCAACCTCGTCCGAGTCATAATCTTCATCCCCCGGTGATGGTACCTGCACTCCAAACTCAACAACGTCCCAAATACTAGCGTGGAGTGAGGTTAGATGATGCCTCATTTTATCACTCCACATGTTATAATCTTCACCCTCAAAAACGGGTGGTTTGCCTAGTGGGACGGAAAGTAAAGGAGTACGTTTAGAAATACGAGGGTAGCGTAAGGGGATCTTACTAAACTTCTTGCGCTCATGGCGCTTAGAAGTGACGGACAGCGCGTCAGAGCTAGAGGTAGATGGCGACGAAGAGTCGGTCTCGTAGTAGACCGCCTTCTTCATCTTCTTTTTCTTGTCGCCGCTCCGATGCGACTTGGTGTGTGAAGGGGATCCCTTACCCTTGTTGCCTGACTCTCCCGATGGAGTCTTCCCGTGGCTTGTGGCGGTCTTCTTGCCGGTCACCACCTCCTTCTTGGTGTGATCTCCCGACATCACTTCGAGTTGTTAGGCTCTAATGAAGTATCGAGCTTTGATACCAATTGAAAGTTGCCTAGAGGGGGGTGAATAGGTGGAATCTGAAAATTACAAACTTAAGCACGCACTACAAGCTGGGGTTAGCGTTAGAAATAAAACCAAGTCCAAAAAGAGAGGGCGAAAACAAATCACAAGCAAATGAAGAGTGTGACACGGTGATTTGTTTTACCGAGGTTCGGTTCTGGCAAACCTACTCCCCATTGAGGTGGTCACAAAGACTGGGTCTATTTCAACCCTTTCCCTCTCTCAAACGGTCACCTAGACCGAGTGAGCTTCTCTTGTCAATCAATTGGGACACTTAGTCCCCACAAGGACCACCACATAATTGGTGTCTCTTGCCTTGATTACAAAAGTCTTGGGAACAAGAAATGGCGAAGAACAAAAGCGATCCAAGCGCAAGAGCTCAAAGGAACACGACAAAACTCTCTCTTCTAGTCACTATTGATTTGAGTGGAATTGGGACTTGGAGAGATTTTGATTCACTCTAATTGTGTCTTGTATTGAATGCACTAGCTCTTGTATTGAATGTGTTGGCTGAAAACTTGGATGCCTTGAAGTATGGTGGTTGGGGGTATTTATAGCCCCAACCACTAAAGTGGCCGTTGAGGAACTCTGCTGTCTACAGGCGCACCGGACAGTCTGGTGCACCACCGAACACTGTCCGGTGTGCCAGCCATGTCACCCAACCATTAGGGTTCGACCGTTGGAGCTTCTGACAGCTGGGCCACCGGACAGTCCGGTGGTGCACCAGACAGGTACTGTTCACTGTTCGGTGCGCCTTCTGGCGCCTGTTTTGACTCTGCGCGCGCAATCCGCACTGTTCACTGTTCACTGTTCACTTTTGCAGTCGACCGTTGGCGCGCTAGCCGTTGCCCCCGCTGGCACACCGGACAGTCCGGTGCTACACCGGACAGTCCGGTGAATTATCGCGGAGAGCAATTTCCAGAAACTCGAAGCTAAGCAGTTTAGAGTGATTCTCCCTGGTGCACCAGACACTATCCGGTGGCACACCGGACAGTCCAGTGTGCCAGACCAAGGCAGCCTTCGGTTTTCTTTGCTCCTTTGTTTTAAACCCTTTCTTTTAACTTTGTATTGGTTTGTTGTGAACCTTTGGCACCTGTGGAACATATAATCTAGAGCAAACTAGTTAGTCCAATTGTTTGTGTTGGGCAATTCAACCACCAAAATCATTTAGGAAAAGGTTTGACCCTATTTCCCTTTCACTTTTGTTGTTGGAGAAATCCCTTGCTTCTTTCAAGTTTACTACCTATAAACATGGCACTCAAATTAGGCAACACCGTATAAATTGTTTACTAACTAATTGTAGTTTTACCATCAGAATGAATACTTGCCATTTTTCTTTGTTGTGTACAATACAAGATCACAGAATGTGATTGCTGCTACTGGTGGTGACCTGAACTTAGAAGAGATTAACACTCATTTTTTCCAAGCACAAATAGTGCAATGAACTCTACTTGGTGGAATAAATTTAATACAAACAAATAAGGACTGAGATATGCAAAGGACTAATAATAGTAAAAATGAGCTAAATCTCTGAAATATAGGTAAATACCATGTTGCATCCCTTGACGGCGAGCCCCTCCATGTGTTAGCAGGTTAACAATCTCTACTTGCATTATCATTATGTCTACAATCTAAGCCCGACATAGAATATTAAGTTCAGTTCTTACAAGTATATATATTGCATAGACACTAAAGATTACAAACTCAGTTAGCCCGAATCCTAAACAAAAATGAACATAGTGTTGTGATGCACTTCACAAGTGTCTTTGTCTGCTCACAGGCTTCTGGTAAGTGACTTTTCTATGGGATGACATTTATTTATTCGACATTTCTTTTTTTGGTTTATTTTTTTTAAAATTAAGCAAATGGACAAAAGATGTGAAATCTGGAGATATAAAAGTGCAATAAATGAGGCTGCTCCAGATAAACTAAAACCTTTGCATGTGTTAGAGGTATATTTTTCATCTTTTGCCAAATATACCAATGCACTTAATATGATTTTACAAAACAAATGCATCAAGTGGTTGGGTTACGGAAAGCAAAAGAGCAAACAGGTGGCATAGCCATGTAGCATCCTTGATGCCGACCTTGGCGCTCTGCGGGAACAGTTCCATGGTCTCCTTCCTCCTCTCGGGCTCCTTGCCCTCCGCTCCGAGGAGCAAGTTAATTGTCGCAGGCACCCTCTTCTTCTCTACCTCGCCTGAGAATGAGAAGAAAAAAGGTGGATAAGGGATCACAAATTTCGAAGCCCAAAAATACCTAGAAAGAGCTCGACCTCGACAAGGCAGACCCGGACGCCAGGTTCCGCTGCTCACCTTTGATCCCGAGGCCTAGCTCAGTGGCCGCAACGCCGTTCTGGCGGACGAAGCAACTTAGGAGGCTGCACGCGATGGCGAAGCTGGTCGCCATTTCCCCGAGCCTTGCGGACGACGCCATCGCTGGTTGGCTCTCCCTCCTTCTGTCGCAACCCCAGCCGAGCAAGCAAATTGGTCCATCCAGCTCATCGCGGATGTGACATGGCTCGGGCTTGTAGGTGGAGGAGGAGGAGCTGTGGCGGCGGGTGCTAGAGAGGATACACGGGCCTCGTCCCCGCCATGGTACTCACCTACATTGGCTAGGCCACCTTCCTCTGCCGGTACCGCTACTCAGCCATCATGGAGAGGCAGATGCGAGGGGGCCCTCCTCGCGGATGCGACGTGGCTCGGTATCGTCGGTGGAGAAGGAGGAGCGGCGGTGGTGGGTACTCCAGAGAGGACAGCGGCGGTGGGCGGTCAAGGTAGTTGTGCACAGGTGTGTGGACGCCGATGGAAGGGCACCACCGTGCGACAGCTGTAGAGTCGGGCGAGGATGGAGGGGGCGCTAATGGAAGGGGATGGCAGGGAGCGAGGAAAGGATGGCAGGGTCGGTCATTGGCTTCCGTAGATGGTCAGTGGGGCGAAGATGGAGGGGTGGTAGCGAATCCTGCGTGGCTGAGGATAGCTGGAGCGGATCGAAGATTGGGCACGGTAGGACCATGGCGCACGAGTGGGCGCAGGATTTGGGCGTTGGGAGAGGGGGCGCGGGCTGACGCGTGGTGTGGGAGGTCGCGGGCGAGAGACAGGGGCGGGGGCATGGAGCTGTGGACACCCATGATAGTTTCTTAATAGTAGTAGTATAAATTCATCATCGTCCGTTTGAACATAGACATAAAAATCAAGAGCTAAAACGACTAATATTTTAGGACGGGGGAGTATCTGCATCAGGCTACAGTTCTTCCAATCCACACAGCCAATCTTAAAGGAACACAACACCGTAGAGAAGTGGCGCAATGTTTGGTTGCTTTAATATGATATCCATATGAGGGTTAAGCTCTTAGTCAGGTAACTCCTTAGATAGACTTGAGCCTTCTTCATGCGTAAGTTGTGCTTTGATTGTGGTCTCTCTCGCATACTTCCACCATCTCCACTATCAAGTTTTTGACCGAAATATCATGTCCCTTGTTTACTCTAGTACAGGGTGGCAGAAAATACCATAAATATAGTTGGTGTAATCTCGCAAGACTTACAACCCCAACTCAGTACAACTAGTGTCAAGGAATATAATGGTGTACGCAAGCACCAAGGGTCTAAGGGTGTTTAACCTCATTTCTAATCACTAAGAAAAACCTAGATAAAATGGAAATAAAGCAGTATAACTAACCTAAGCACTTTACAAAACAACTATGTTGACCACCGAGTGATTTTTGAGTACTCGGGTGTCTAGAGCTATAGGAATCAAGTCTTAGCTCTCTAGCAATGTTTTTCTAGCTCCCACACTCCCCAAATGCCTGGTTGAGCGGTATATATAACTTCTAAGACTAGCTATTGGAAGTAATGCAGGATTTCTCTCGTGTGGGCACCAGACACTAGTTGTTGGAATTAGTCATTGCCAACTCTTTGAGTAAGGGCATCTAGTACTTTTAATTGGTTTTACACCGAACACGTATGGTGTGTTATAACTCTTCTTAGGTGTCGTGCAACCTCTTTGAGTATCCTATCTAATGGAATATTTGGTGGCACACTACACATTTAGTACCTTGTAGATCTCTCCAAACACGTGACATGCCTCTTTGTGTGTCATATCTGGTGCCCCATCTAGTGTGACATCTAGTGTACATCTGTGTTCAGTGTGCTTTGCCTATATAGTCCTTTTTCTATACAGTGTAACACCTACCCGATGTTTTATCCAGTGCACCACCATACACCTCGGAGATTCTTAAAAATAATATAAAACTTAGCGGTCTAATAATCATATACAAGTGTTTGACATCATATAAGATTTTTTATTTTATGCTACAAATGAATAAACTTCTTTATATGAATGTTAGAGTTTTCAATAAGACCTATAACTTTATAGTTTTGAGTTTTAATATCTGATGAAGTTTTATCACCACATTAATTATGTACTAGGGTTTATCGCCTTACAAAATTATATCTTTCTTGTGTGTAGCTAAATTAAGACAATTTTTAGATCAAATTTTGTCACACTCGGTTTAAGGGCAAATCTAGATGCATCTCAAATGTGTGCAAGGATCAAGTCTCACACATATGATGACTCAGGGTACACAAATCAATGTTGCATCTTTATTACAAAATAGAAGTTCTGTATAAAATAGCTAAATAAATACATCATATGACGAAAACGATCCTCTGCAACCATAGTTGACTGAGAGACGATGGCCTAGATCTCTCAGAACTCATCGCAACATCCTTCATGCTCTTCATCTTGGTAGTACCTGTAATACCCCTAGTGTTACTATCACTAAAACTTGAGCATAACATCATCAGCATTAGCATTTCATATGTTTGACACACCTAGAATGCATTCACTAGGTAAAAGTTTCAAACAAGTTGTATTGATATGGCATTTTGCAAATAAAACCCTGGAGTTGGGTACTTTACCCTAAATAGGGTTCAGAAGGGTAAAACAAAATCCAAATAGAGAAAACCCTAAAACCTAAGTGAAATAGTCATAAAGTGTTACTAAGAATGGGCTTAAACTACATTCACCTCCCTGAAATACCAAAAACCCTAAAAAGGACCCTGGAAAACCCTAAACCTAAACCCTAGGGGGTTAAGTGCAAAATTAGTCCACTTTTGGACTAAAGTGCAAAAACTAGTAAAGTAAGGTGTTTTAAGTCATATGGTTCACAATCATGAAGATTTGCAAGCTAAACCCTGAATTTTGGACCTATTTGCAAAAAGACCCTATTTGAGTTCTAACCTTAAGTCTGAAATTCAGTGATATTGGCTCAACTTTGGAGCTCTATATCTTCCAAACTATTGAGAATTTACCCTAGGTCACCACATCAATATTATAGACCTATCAAAGGTGAACAACTTTGCTTAAGGGGTTCAACATGGTTGTCATGAAAAATATGAAGAAAAATGCACCCAAAGTCGGGCTGTCAGGCTGCCTTCAGTCTGAAACCAGTCTGACAGTGTAACCGAGCCATCTTTGGACTAAGATTCAACTTTGATCTAATGGAAATTTGGCTATAGCTGATGTGGCAAAATTGTAGCTGAATCCTTGGTCTACAACTTTGCTGCAGAACCTTAAGTGAGTTGCTATGGAAAATTTGGAGAAATCTGGACCTGAAAATGGACTGTCAAGCACTCTGATGATGGCTCCCATGGTACAGTATCTGAATAAGATCAGAACAAACGCTCAGCTCACCGTCGACGATCTCCGCCGCGATTCGTGCCACCACTGTCTCGATTCGTGCTCGGGATGATCAGATAACGCTCGGAGTTACGCCACCGTGGATAAGTTCCAGCCAGTAAAGTATTTTGGCCACCGTACAAAGCTCGCCGCGGTGGAACCTGATAAGCACACCGATGATCGCCGCCTTTCGGCCTTGTGCCGCGTGTCTAGGCATTTCCACCGCATCGCTGTGTCCTGCTTTAACTCTTCGTTGATCACCGGAGTAGATGCCACGAGGTTTGCCACCAATCACGCGCGCCAGTGAATTCCCCCTTCTCCGACCGCCGCGCGTCATCTCTGCAATTCCCGGCCACCGCTCTCGCTCAGTATAAATTGAAGCCACCATGAGCTCCGTAAGGTAGTCAAGCATCCAACCATCAAGAATCAGCCTCAATTGTTCACCAGGGAGCGTGAATTTTGAACTTCCCCAAAATCTGCTCAAGAACACCGTAGGAGAGACCTCACCGCGACCAGCCTATTCCAGGTCAGTCCCAGCGCCTTGATCGTTTGTTCTAGCGTTCTAAGGCCCCCCTCAAGCTCCTCGACTCCTCTGATTGAATTAGACCGCCATGGATCGTCGGGGACACGATGTTCCCTTGATCATTCGCGCTGTCACCGTGGCCAGAGCAAATTAGGTCGCCATTCTTGGAATTAAGTTGGGGGAAATGCTCGAGAGGGGTTCAATTCAGTGTCAGTCACTCGGGAGCACCGGTCTTTACTCCCTCCAGCCAGTCTAGCTCGCCGGAGCTCGGCTCCCTATGCGGTTCACCGTCGAGGACCTCAACGTGTAAAGGAATACAACGTGGAGGTTCTTTTTGCAAACTGGCAGTGACTCAAAGTAACAGTGAAAGCACCCACTTCGGGTTATCCAGAACGCCGAGGGCTTTTTTGCAAAGCTACCAGCACGGGCGCGAGCGCGCGCGCTTTCCGCCTGGGCTTGGGCCGCTGCGGCCGAATTGAGCCCAACACTGTTCACGCTTTTCTCTTTTCTTTTTCTATAAAGCTTTGGAAATCTGTAGAAAATTGTAGAAAAATGGTAAAAATGTCAAACCAATTTTCCTAGGTTCCTTATTTTCCATAGTATTTAATAAAAATAGTTTTATGATTTTTAGGTCAAATAGGGAATTTTGGAGCATTTAAAATAGCCTAAAACATTGTTTCTAGATTTTTAGAAAATATAGAATGATTCCATGTCACACCCGGTTTTGGAAGGTAAACCGAATGCGAACCATGTACGTGCCAGGATCAGAACTCACGTACACAGCGATTACATAAATGAACATCATCGCACAATGCTCGAATAATAACATAAAAGAGTACTTAACTTATTACATCACAGAGTCATAGACATCAACATAGTCATCGTCTTAACAGGTAAATCAAAGTACTAGCGAAACGCAGTAAAGAAAAGGCCTCCACAGGCAGCTGACTGGGGGTTGCCGCCAACCCACACCTAGAATTCGTCGTAGTCTTGGAACTCCTGGAAGTCTCCTTCCACGACTTCGCCTTCTCCTGAGCAGTGGTTGCAATGTGGACAACCTGGTGTTTTGTGGTAAAGCAAGGATGAGTACACATCAACGTACTCAGCAAATGTCCCGTTTGGCTGAGGTGGACTAGCTTTATGTGGGGTTAGGCTCAAGCAGTTGCTTTTAGTTGGTCAGGTATTTATCATTAGTAGAAGCCAGATTTTAGCATTAACCAACCCGTAAACCATTTCCTCTTCGAGGAACATCATCATCATCGTCGAATCAAAACCATAACATAATCCTTGCATCTCGAACCATCTGTATCTCTAATCAAAGACGATCCCAAGGCTGCTCTTAACCGTGAGCACGGCTGATATATCAGTTTCACTACCCTCTGCAGAGGTTGCACACTTTACCCATGAGTCATGATTCCCTTTCTACCCGGGGAGAGCTAATCCCCATTGACCACTACCTAGGTGGTCCGGCAGGGCATCACTACGTAGCTTTTACAAAGATTCCCTAGAGATCATAGCTGCCCGTTAGGTTTCTCCAGTTTGATAAACACAGTACCCCTCCCCGCAGGAGAGTGACTAACAAAGAGCAAAACGAAAGAACCTCGGCACTCAGCCTCGGCAGAGCAAGCACTGTGCCTGGACCCCATTGACGGCACGACGGCTAAGCAACTACACCTCTAGTTCATCTAATTAATCAGCTAAGGGCATCCCATTTCACCCTCATGGTTGCACTGTTATCCCGGGTGGTCTCTCAACGAACCAGTCCTTACGGAGAGGTACTCAGGAAACAGCCTGAGCCCCCTAGAGTATCACAAGATCATCAACATCATCAGGATAACACTATCATAAATAGTCACATCATGTTCATTGATTAAGTTAAGGCAATAGCAGAGTGCTAACCATAACAACCCAATAGGTCATCAAGGACAAAGTAAAGTGTAAAGCTAGTCAATCCTTAGGTTTCAAGTAAGTAATGCGGGATAGTAAGTTATAAATGAGTAGGACATAATGGGACAGAGGACACTTGCCTTCACCAAACTGCTGATCAGGGACTTCCTCTGCAACTGCCTCGGGAAACACAGACTGCTCGTTGTCTATGTAAAGCAATCATTCACACTATGCACTTGGGAAAATAACAAACAAAAACAAAATACCAAACATATGCAGCAGAGAGAGGTCACATGTTCATAACAGAAAAGGGATAGGCACTCTGGTGTTCTCTAGGCCTGGGGTAGAGGACTATACAAAATGAGTCATTATCCACTACTCAGGTTTAAGTCAGTGGTGGGATTAAATAATTATCTGGTTTAAGTTCCTAAACTTAAGTGTTTGAGTCCATAAACTTAAGTGCTCCAACTTTTATTAAAGTCTACTTTCTTTTATTTATCTCAAATAGGGTTCCCATAACATTAACTTTATCCTAATGATTAACCATTAATTGGGATATGGAAACAGCAGGGAAACATTGCATAAACAGATAGATAATAATATTATGAACATTTTGCAATTTGAAGCACCTAATTTGGAGTTCATATGACAAAGTTATGAATTTTACAAGTTTAGGGGTTAAAATTATACCCTAAGGACCTATTTTGAATTAAATAAAAGGTCCGAGGACCTAACTGCGAGAAACCAGGGACGGCGGGCGCAATTTCCAGAAAACAGGGGGGTTCTTTAAGAAAATGCGCGGGCGAAGGGGTATCGGGCGCTTACAGCCGTTGGATCTCAAACGGACGACCAGGATTAGATCCTGCGGGCGGGCGCGCGGGCGCGCGGCGGCGTGAGCGGCTGACAGGCGGGGCCGGGCGGGCAGCGCGGGCGCGGGGCTGACAGGCGGGGCCCAGTTGGCAGCGCGAGCGCGGGCGACTGGCAGGCGGGGCCCAGTTGGCAGGGAGGTGGGGCGCGGGGGAAACGGCTCTGGGCCGTTGGATCTCAGGCGAACGGCTGAGGCTGGATTCGGGCTATTTGAAACAGGGCCGTCCGATCTAAGATGGACGGCGGAGATGGGGCGGCTGGCTCCTGTCTCCTTCCCCAGCCAGCTGAGGCGGCGACGCCCGTCCCGTGGCGGAGAACTCGCCGGAGACGAGGGGCGCGGGGCCCTGCGGGTCCCCGGGGCGACCTGAGTGGCCGGGAAGGTTGGGGAGGGCGCGGGGAACCTTTTGGTGGGGACTAGGTCGGGGCAGGGGCACCGGAGGGGGGCGGTTCGCGGTGGAGCGGCTCGACGGCGGCGCTAAACTACTCCGGCGAGGAATTAAACGCGATAGAGAGCGAGACAAAGGCCAATAGGGGCGGGAGAGGTCCCTTACCTCAAAGCGGCCTCCGGGGACTCCTCGGTGGCGACGGAGACGCGACGGCGGCCCGGGGCGACGGTGGCGGCTGCACGGAGGACGGCGGGTGAGCGCGGGCAGAGCGAAATAGGGAGGGGAAGGGGAAATTGGTGCGCGTTCCGGGTTGCGGACGTCGGGGCGAAGCTCACCGTGGCAATGGACACGGCGGAGCTCCAACGGCGGCCGGGAACCGAGCTCGGAACGGCGGGGTTTACGGCGGCGGCGCTCTGGCGTGCGCACAGCGAGGGAGAGGTGGAAGAGGGGGGGCCGGTTGGTGCGCAAATGAGGGAGGGGGAGATGGCGAGCAAGGCT
Source organism: Zea mays (assembly GCF_902167145.1). Taxonomy (NCBI): domain Eukaryota; kingdom Viridiplantae; phylum Streptophyta; class Magnoliopsida; order Poales; family Poaceae; genus Zea; species Zea mays. The sequence continues at coordinate 90,172,739 of NC_050103.1, read as the reverse complement.
CGGGGCTCAAGTGGCCGAGGGCGAGGTGGGGCGAGCCCCACGCGCGACGTGGGCGCGGAGACCGCGGCACGCACGGCGGCGGTTACGCGAAGACGGAGAAGCTGACAAGCCGGGCCCGCGGCGCAGAGAGAGAGAGAAGAAAGCGGGTGCGGGCGCGAGGAAAGCGGGGCTGACGGGCCGGGCCCACGGGCAGAGAGAGCGAGGGAGCGGGCGCACGCGCGGGGAAGCGGCAGCGCCGACAGGTGGGGCCGGGCGAGCAGAGAGAGCGGGAGGCGGGCGCGCGCAAGGCGGGCCGACTGGGCCGAAAGGCCGAGGGGGCGGGGAAAGCGGGCTTCTTTTCCTTTTTCTTTTATTTTGGTATTTGTTTTCTCTTTTCTTTTTATTTTCTCTATTTGATTCAAATTCAAATGAGCCACAAATTCAAATTAGACCTTTTGAGAATTATGCACCAAACAAAAGTGAAAACTAGGGTTCAACATGATGCAACAATTCATACTCCCTTGGAGTTTGAGCTAATAGACTATAATTATAAATAAGATAACCACTTTTCTCCTATAGAAATGAGAGAGAGGAGATTGGGGAAGGATGAGAAAAGGGAAGTAACACCTGAATTTGTGAATATGAGCAAAGAAATTTTATACCCCCAAATTCAGGGTGTTACAAACCTATCCCCCTTAAAAGAATCTCGCCCCCGAGATTCTGGGTTGGTCAGCAAAGAGTTTGGGGTATTTGGCTTTCAGATCATCTTCTCGTTCCCAGGTTGCTTCTTCCTCAGAGTGGTGACCCCACCTGACTTTGCACATTCTGATGGTGTTTCTCCGGGTGATTCTGTCTGCAAACTCCAAAATCTGCGTTGGCTTCTCTATGTAGGTCAGATCTTCCTGAACTTCCAAACCCTCCACTGGCAACTGCTCTTCTGGTACTCGCAGACATTTCTTCAATTGCGACACGTGGAACACATTGTGCACTGCTGACAAGCTCTCTGGTAGGTTGAGCTGGTAGGCCACTTCTCCACGCTTTGCTTGAATCTGATATGGTCCAACGTACCGGGGTGCTAACTTGCCTTTGACTCCGAACCTTCTGACTCCCCTGATAGGTGACACCTTCAGATAGACGTAGTCTCCCACTTCAAAACTCAGTTCTCTTCTCCTGCGGTCCGCATAGCTTCGTTGTCTTGACTGTGCTATCTTCAGGTTCTCCCGAACCATTTTGATATTCTCTTCGGCTTCAAGCAAAATGTCGGGGCCAAACACCTGTCTCTCTCCAGGCTGGTCCCAATGCAGCGGAGTCCTACAACTCCGTCCATAGAGTGCCTGAAACGGTGACATCTTCAAGCTAGCCTGATAGCTATTGTTGTAGGAGAATTCTGCATAAGGTAACCTTTTGTCCCATCCTGACTTGTCTTGCAACGCACAGGCTCTCAACATATCTTCTAGGATCTGATTAGTTCTTTCAGTCTGACCGTCTGTCTGCGGGTGATAAGCTGAGCTGAAGTTCAAATGGGTGCCCAAAGCTTCTTGTAGCTGCTGCCAAAAATGAGATGTGAACTGCGTTCCTCGATCTGACACTATCTTCTTCGGCACACCATGAAGGCAGACTATCCGTGACATGTATAACTCAGCTAACGTTGCTCCGGTGTATGTTGTCTTCACAGGTATGAAATGGGCCACCTTTGTTAAGCGGTCCACAACCACCCAGATGGAATCATAACCGGTCCGGGTACGAGGTAGGCCAACTATAAAATCCATCCCGATCTCATCCCACTTCCACTGAGGAATCCGCAATGGCTGCAACAATCCGGCAGGCCTCTGATGCTCTGCTTTGGTTCTCTGACAACTATCACAGATGGCGACATATTCTGCGATCTCTCTTTTCATGCCATACCACCAAAACCTCCTTTTTAAATCCTGGTACATCTTTTCGCTTCCCGGGTGTATGGAGTAGGCTGTCTCATGAGCTTCCTTTAGGATCAGCTCCCGAATAGGTTTGAGGTCGGGAACACACAATCGGTCCTTGAACCATATTACTCCCTCTTCATCCTCTCGAAAGTCTTTGCCTCTTCCTTCTAAGATCAGCTGCCGAATCTTGTTGATGTTTTCATCATCCTTCTGCCCTTCTTTGATCTCCCACTCTAGGGTGGGCTCTAACTCCACCGTTACTCCTTGCGTACTGTTTAGGAAACCAAGGCTCAGTCTGTCGAACTCTTTGGCTAACTCATACGGCATCGGGTACGATGCCAACATATTAACTTGACTCTTCCTGCTCAGAGCATCTGCAACAACATTGGCTTTGCCTGGATGGTAATGTATCTCCAACTCATAGTCTTTGATCAATTCCAACCATCTTCGCTGCCTCATGTTTAACTCTGACTGGGTGAATATGTACTTCAGACTTTTATGATCTGTGTAGATGTCACACTTCTGCCCATACAGGTAATGTCTCCAGGTCTTTAAAGCATGAACCACTGCTGCCAACTCTAGGTCATGTGTGGGATATTTTTTCTCATGGATCTTCAGCTGTCGAGATGAGTATGCTACAACTCTTCCTTCTTGCATTAGCACACATCCCAACCCGGTGTAAGAAGCATCGCAATACACTGAGAATGGCTTGTGAACATCAGGCAGGACTAACACAGGAGCTATAGTCAATCTATTCTTCAGTTCTTCAAATGCTTCTTGACACTTTTGGGTCCACTTAAACTCGACTTTCTTTGCTAGTAACGCTGTCATTGGTCTAGCAATCTTTGAGAAGCCTTCAATGAAATGCCTATAGTATCCGGCCATTCCGATGAAGCTCTTGATCTCGCGAACATCCTTCGGTGCTTTCCAGTTCAGGATATCTGCTACTTTCTTTGGATCCACTGCTAACCCATCTTGATTTATGATGTGACCCAGAAACAAGACTTCATAAATCCAGAACTCGCATTTGCCCAACTTGGCATACAATTGATGCTCTCGAAGCCTTTGCAGTACCATCTTCAAATGCTCTGCATGATCTTCCTCACTTTGAGAGTATATGAGAATGTCATCGATGAACACTACCACAAACTTGTCTAGATAATCCATGAACACACTGTTCATCAGATACATAAAGAAGGCTGGTGCATTTGTCAAACCAAAGGACATAACTGTGAACTCATATAACCCGTACTTGGTGATGAATGCTGTCTTCGGTATGTCCGAGGGTCGGATTCTGAGTTGATGGTAACCTGATCTCAGATCTATCTTCGAGAATACACTGGCACCTCTGAGCTGGTCGAACAAATCTTCTATTCTTGGCAAAGGGTACTTGTTCTTAATAGTGACTTCGTTCAGGGCTCTGTAATCTATGCACATCCTTTTGGTACCATCTTTCTTCTCTACAAACAACACTGGAGCAGCCCAAGGCGAGGTGCTTGGTCTGATGTAACCCTTCTCTAACATCTCATCTATCTGCTTCTTGAGTTCCACCAATTCTGGTCCAGACACTCGATAGGCTCTTTTGGAAATGGGGGCGGTACCAGGGATAAGCTCTATGGCAAATTCAACCTTTCTCTCGGGTGGCATGCCCGTTAGCTCCTCGGGAAACACATCCGGAAAGTCTGACACAACCTTGATAGCCTCGAGCGGGTTAGGCTCCTTACTACCAACTGAAATCTGGTGACAGACTCCCTCTTCTGATTTAGGCATCCATAGCTCGGCCACTACCTCCTCTCCTGACGGGGACTTCAATGTTACGGTCCTCTTGTCACAACTAACATTCGCCTCATACTTCATTAACCAATTCATCCCTAAAATAATGTCTATCCCAGGGGTGTCTATTACTATTAAGTCACTGGGGAATCCTATCCCCCTTATTTCCACCATTATATTTGAGCATATTTTATCTGTTTGCACCTTGCCACCGACCGAATTAATCCTCATGGGCGGCATCATTGCCTCTACTGAGATGTTATGCAATTCTACCCATGTTGCAGTGACAAATGAATGAGTTGCACCAGTATCAAATAACACTTTCGCGGGATGAGATTCGACTGAAAACATACCTACTGCCACATCTGGTGCATCCTGGATTGCTTCGGCCTCCAAGTGGTTCACCTTTCCACGGTTGTACGCTTGGTTACGATTGCCTGCTGCCGGCTGCAGTACACCTTGCCTTGTTGGAGCATTGGGGTTGGTCTGCTGCTGCGCCAACTTCTTTGGGCACTGCATCGCCCAGTGGCCTTGTTCTCCACAGTGGAAACATCCTCTGCCTCCTCCTTGTGCTGGGGCTGCTTGGTTGCTCTGATTTGCTGCGGGGGCAGGAAGGCGAGGTGCCTGGTTGTTCTGCTTCTGATACTGATTACTTCCCTGCTGGCTGTGCTGACGATACTGCTGCTGCTGCTGATACTGCCTCTGAAACTGCTGCTGATGCGGACGCTGATTCTGATTCTGGTATCCCTGTGGGTGACCAGGCCTGCCTTGCTGAGACGAACTGCCCGAGAAACATGGACGGCTGATGCCTCCGGACTGGTGTCCACTCATCTTGCGCTTCCGATCTTCCATGTCCTTACGCTTCTTCTCGGTCATAACTGCCCTGTCGATCAGGTGCTGGAAGGTGGGGAAGGTGTGATTCATCAGCTGGTAATGCAGGGGATCCACCAAACCTCTCATGAACCTGTACTGCCTTTTAGCATCAGTGCTGACGTCTTCAGGTGCATAACGAGACAGCTGCAGAAACTTGTCTCTGTACTCACTAACAGACAGGGGTCCCTGCTTCAGAGCCAGAAACTCCTCCTTCTTCACGATCATCAGTCCCTCTGGCACATGGTACTGACGGAAACTCTCGCTGAATTCCTCCCACGTGATGGCTTCAGGGTCAGCATGGGTGGCGAGGTAGGACTCCCACCAGGACTGGGCTGCTCCCCTTAGCTAGCGGGGACCATACAGAACCTTCTCCCTGTCGTCACATTGGGCGGTGCGCAGTTCCCTTTCCACTGCGCGCAGCCAGTCTTCTGCATCCATGGGGTCAGCAGAATGGGCGAAGGTAGGAGGGTGCCCTCTCATGAACTCACCACGCTTATCCCGTGGCATCTGGGGCATCTGCACTTGCAATTGGGGTTGGGGTTGCTATTGAGCCTGCTGCATGGCTGCCAGAGTCTGCCCAATGGCCTGCACTGCTTGAGTCTGCATCAAAAACATCTGCTCCACTGACATCGGGGGTGGTGGGGGAGGCTGCCTCTGATGTTCCTCTGGCTGGTCCTGCTGCTCTTGCTGAGCACGCCTGTTGCATCGGCGCCTGTTGTCAGACATCTGTGGAAGACATTCATACATCAGCATTGATCTTACAACCATTCAGCATAAGAAAAGAGAATACAGAATTCTTCATGACACCGAGTGAACAAAGAGCTTCACTGATCCTCATTATGATTCAACACCGCTTCTTAGATAAGAAGGAAAGTGGAGGCAAATGGTTTCCCAACTAAGCAACTGACTTCATTAACATCACTAGCTAAGCCAACGGCAGGGGAAACCCACATGTTGGCTACAGTCATTACAAAGATTCAAATCCAGCACAAGTTCACCATAACAAGCAATAAAGCAACTGATAAGCAAACTAAACTAAATGGAAGCAACTGATAAGCAAACTAAACTGACTACCTAAGACTGGGACATCTGACTTAAGAATTATTACAAACTCCGACGCTAACGATCTAAGGATCCAGATCTATCCTGGTCTTACAGACAGGGGAACCATAAGTGTGGTGACCACGTGGCGGCGAGCGGTATGGGTGCTGAGTCCCAACAGGAGCGGGAGAACCACTCTCCTGGTGATGGCGCTCTGCCAGCTCAGCACGCAACCCCGCAATCTCCGTTCGAGCCCTGCTTAGCTCGTCCAGAGAGTGGTCCAGCTCAGTGTTAAGCACTGCGACTAGGTTGACTGTGCTGCTCAACCTAGGGTTAGCCTCACCAACGGGTGAGACAACCACACTCTCTGTGCTGCCAGTAGGGCGGCGGGGTAGTACCGAAGGTTAAGACCGTCGGCCACGCCACCGAACAAAGAACAGTACTGGGAGAGTGCACGTCGTGCTGCATCCTGCATAGCCGCCTCTGCAGTGTACCTCTCGGAGATGGAATAGTGCTCCGAAACGGCCTCCGCACCCCGGAGGTCATCCTCCGGACGGCGAACTAGGCAGGTAGCCTCCCAGCGGTCCGGGTACCTCCCGCGACTGTGCTGGTAGACTACACAACGATACTCGATCGACCAGGTGTGCCGGTCGAAAGCCTGGCGTAGCAAGGTGTCGAGTGCGTCGTGGAAGTGACAACCGCGAGCGGCGTCACGGGTGATGGGTCGGGCGACCCATCCTTCCGCCTCCTGCGGCTCAGAGGACTCCGTACTGTGGTCTGAGTCGTCGTCGTCGGGATCTCCTCCAGTAGCTCCTCCAACAGCCGGGACGTCCCGCGGTGGTGTAGGGGGCGCCTCCAGCTGGGCCACAGAGGAACGGGGCCTCACGGACTCCACCTCTCGCTGGGGTGGGGAGGAAGAGCCCTGCTGCTCTCTGTGCTGGCGCCGGCGTTCCTGCTCCTCACGCAGGCGGTGGTGCAGCCTCTCCAGATGACTCGACTGATCGGACACGGTGCGGTGCAGAGGACGCTCCGCAAGTCGAGACGGCAGGAAAGGAATCACCGACTTACGTGCAGTGTGTCTAAGACGAGCCATCTACAAAAGACACCGTAAGCATAAGAGTAAGAGCAGAACTAATATGACAAGTGAATAAACCATAGACAGAATAAGATAAAAAATTTTAACAAGGTATAATATAGTATATATATGTAGTAGAACATAGGGTTGGTCGAGGTGACCGACTTTTGAAGTAACATCAGAGGTCAAGGTGAGAGGGAAGGTCAATAGTCCTTAATACGACCAGTGCTACTCTAGGTCAGCGGTCCTACAGTCAGCACGACTTTGATACCACTTATGTCACACCCGGTTTTGGAAGGTAAACCGAATGCGAACCATGTACGTGCCAGGATCAGAACTCACGTACACAGCGATTACATAAATGAACATCATCGCACAATGCTCGAATAATAACATAAAAGAGTACTTAACTTATTACATCACAGAGTCATAGACATCAACATAGTCATCGTCTTAACAGGTAAATCAAAGTACTAGCGAAACGCAGTAAAGAAAAGGCCTCCACAGGCAGCTGACTGGGGGTTGCCGCCAACCCACACCTAGAATTCGTCGTAGTCTTGGAACTCCTGGAAGTCTCCTTCCACGACTTCGCCTTCTCCTGAGCAGTGGTTGCAATGTGGACAACCTGGTGTTTTGTGGTAAAGCAAGGATGAGTACACATCAACGTACTCAGCAAATGTCCCGTTTGGCTGAGGTGGACTAGCTTTATGTGGGGTTAGGCTCAAGCAGTTGCTTTTAGTTGGTCAGGTATTTATCATTAGTAGAAGCCAGATTTTAGCATTAACCAACCCGTAAACCATTTCCTCTTCGAGGAACATCATCATCATCGTCGAATCAAAACCATAACATAATCCTTGCATCTCGAACCATCTGTATCTCTAATCAAAGAGGATCCCAAGGCTGCTCTTAACCGTGAGCACGGCTGATATATCAGTTTCACTACCCTCTGCAGAGGTTGCACACTTTACCCATGAGTCATGATTCCCTTTCTACCCGGGGAGAGCTAATCCCCATTGACCACTACCTAGGTGGTCCGGCAGGGCATCACTACGTAGCTTTTACAAAGATTCCCTAGAGATCATAGCTGCCCGTTAGGTTTCTCCAGTTTGATAAACACAGTACCCCTCCCCGCAGGAGAGTGACTAACAAAGAGCAAAACGAAAGAACCTCGGCACTCAGCCTCGGCAGAGCAAGCACTGTGCCTGGACCCCATTGACGGCACGACGGCTAAGCAACTACACCTCTAGTTCATCTAATTAATCAGCTAAGGGCATCCCATTTCACCCTCATGGTTGCACTGTTATCCCGGGTGGTCTCTCAACGAACCAGTCCTTACGGAGAGGTACTCAGGAAACAGCCTGAGCCCCCTAGAGTATCACAAGATCATCAACATCATCAGGATAACAGTATCATAAATAGTCACATCATGTTCATTGATTAAGTTAAGGCAATAGCAGAGTGCTAACCATAACAACCCAATAGGTCATCAAGGACAAAGTAAAGTGTAAAGCTAGTCAATCCTTAGGTTTCAAGTAAGTAATGCGGGATAGTAAGTTATAAATGAGTAGGACATAATGGGACAGAGGACACTTGCCTTCACCAAACTGCTGATCAGGGACTTCCTCTGCAACTGCCTCGGGAAACACAGACTGCTCGTTGTCTACGTAAAGCAATCATTCACACTATGCACTTGGGAAAATAACAAACAAAAACAAAATACCAAACATATGCAGCAGAGAGAGGTCACATGTTCATAACAGAAAAGGGATAGGCACTCTGGTGTTCTCTAGGCCTGGGGTAGAGGACTATACAAAATGAGTCATTATCCACTACTCAGGTTTAAGTCAGTGGTGGGATTAAATAATTATCTGGTTTAAGTTCCTAAACTTAAGTGTTTGAGTCCATAAACTTAAGTGCTCCAACTTTTATTAAAGTCTACTTTCTTTTATTTATCTCAAATAGGGTTCCCATAACATTAACTTTATCCTAATGATTAACCATTAATTGGGATATGGAAACAGCAGGGAAACATTGCATAAACAGATAGATAATAATATTATGAACATTTTGCAATTTGAAGCACCTAATTTGGAGTTCATATGACAAAGTTATGAATTTTACAAGTTTAGGGGTTAAAATTATACCCTAAGGACCTATTTTGAATTAAATAAAAGGTCCGAGGACCTAACTGCGAGAAACCAGGGACGGCGGGCGCAATTTCCAGAAAACAGGGGGGTTCTTTAAGAAAATGCGCGGGCGAAGGGGTATCGGGCGCTTACAGCCGTTGGATCTCAAACGGACGACCAGGATTAGATCCTGCGGGCGGGCGCGCGGGCGCGCGGCGGCGTGAGCGGCTGACAGGCGGGGCCGGGCGGGCAGCGCGGGCGCGGGGCTGACAGGCGGGGCCCAGTTGGCAGCGCGAGCGCGGGCGACTGGCAGGCGGGGCCCAGTTGGCAGGGAGGTGGGGCGCGGGGGAAACGGCTCTGGGCCGTTGGATCTCAGGCGAACGGCTGAGGCTGGATTCGGGCTATTTGAAACAGGGCCGTCCGATCTAAGATGGACGGCGGAGATGGGGCGGCTGGCTCCTGTCTCCTTCCCCAGCCAGCTGAGGCGGCGACGCCCGTCCCGTGGCGGAGAACTCGCCGGAGACGAGGGGCGCGGGGCCCTGCGGGTCCCCGGGGCGACCTGAGTGGCCGGGAAGGTTGGGGAGGGCGCGGGGAACCTTTTGGTGGGGACTAGGTCGGGGCAGGGGCACCGGAGGGGGGCGGTTCGCGGTGGAGCGGCTCGACGGCGGCGCTAAACTACTCCGGCGAGGAATTAAACGCGATAGAGAGCGAGACAAAGGCCAATAGGGGCGGGAGAGGTCCCTTACCTCAAAGCGGCCTCCGGGGACTCCTCGGTGGCGACGGAGACGCGACGGCGGCCCGGGGCGACGGTGGCGGCTGCACGGAGGACGGCGGGTGAGCGCGGGCAGAGCGAAATAGGGAGGGGAAGGGGAAATTGGTGCGCGTTCCGGGTTGCGGACGTCGGGGCGAAGCTCACCGTGGCAATGGACACGGCGGAGCTCCAACGGCGGCCGGGAACCGAGCTCGGAACGGCGGGGTTTACGGCGGCGGCGCTCTAGCGTGCGCACAGCGAGGGAGAGGTGGAAGAGGGGGGGCCGGTTGGTGCGCAAATGAGGGAGGGGGAGATGGCGAGCAAGGCTCGGGGCTCAAGTGGCCGAGGGCGAGGTGGGGCGAGCCCCACGCGCGACGTGGGCGCGGAGATCGCGGCACGCACGGCGGCGGTTACGCGAAGACGGAGAAGCTGACAAGCCGGGCCCGCGGCGTAGAGAGAGAGAAGAAAGCGGGTGCGGGCGCGAGGAAAGCGGGGCTGATGGGCCGGGCCCACGGGCAGAGAGAGCGAGGGAGCGGGCGCACGCGCGGGGAAGCGGCAGCGCCGACAGGTGGGGCCGGGCGAGCAGAGAGAGCGGGAGGCGGGCGCGCGCAAGGCGGGCCGACTGGGCCGAAAGGCCGAGGGGGCGGGGAAAGCGGGCTTCTTTTCCTTTTTCTTTTATTTTGGTATTTGTTTTCTCTTTTCTTTTTATTTTCTCTATTTGATTCAAATTCAAATGAGCCACAAATTCAAATTAGACCTTTTGAGAATTATGCACCAAACAAAAGTGAAAACTAGGGTTCAACATGATGCAACAATTCATACTCCCTTGGAGTTTGAGCTAATAGACTATAATTATAAATAAGATAACCACTTTTCTCCTATAGAAATGAGAGAGAGGAGATTGGGGAAGGATGAGAAAAGGGAAGTAACACCTGAATTTGTGAATATGAGCAAAGAAATTTTATACCCCCAAATTCAGGGTGTTACATTCCAAAATTCCCCAAACTTTATAGATGACCTTTATACATTATTTAGAAGCCTTGGGTAGAGTTTGGTATGAATTGGACCTTGTTTGATAATTAGAACCCAAAACCCTACCCCCTGCCCTTTGAACTCCTATATTGACTCTAGAAACCCTAGTTTCTCAAGAGAACCGTGAAGGAAAATTGTATTCAAGACCTTAGATAATAAACTCTTATTATCTTTGCACTCTCATGAGCATTACATGGGCATTCATTATTATTATGTATGGTTATATTTAGAAAACGAGGAAGAAGTTGAAGTAGAAGGAGAGAAGACTTCACCACCACCACCTCAGGAACATCAGGCGGACAGCTGTTTTTATTTTGACATCTGTGGAACTAAGCCTGAATCACCTGTAAACCAAGGCAAGCCCCGGTGCATTTGCCACCTCCTTGATTCTTCTAAAATCTTTCTCACTTGCTTGATGCATTAGGTAATAGGAGTTGAATGCTAAAACAGTTCCTGCATTACCTTTCTTGAATTTGATTACCTTCCTTTGAATCCCTGTTTTACAAAAGGTTTTTACTATGCTTAGTCTTGCTCTAGCAAAACAAAAGGTTTTGTTTTTATAAAAGATGATGTGGCAAAGTGGGAGGGATGTCTTTGAAAATAAAACTTGATGGTGGATCCATCATGGCCATGATGGGTTCAACATCGGAAAAGATGTACCTCTGTCAGGTACCAAACTTTGGGCTTGAAATGATTAAGCTGAGACCGGGCGGGTGACTTGCACGAGAAGAGAGTCTCGGTGTAGTGTGTCTGTCTGAGTCGATTAAGGACCGTCTCGATGTAGGCTTGATGATCAAGGACCCTTTAACTGGTCACATGCCTCGTCATGGGTAAGCCTTGCCTCGGGCAGACTAATACCAGAATAAGATACCACGCAATGGGAGTGGAGAGATGGCGAGAGTAGCGTGTACCCTCCGTGGCAAGAGGCTAGACGGTTGTGTATCTGTGCTCTCGGTTGGCGTGAACCTGATCTGGTCTTAAGAACCTCGGTGGTGGGTTGACATATGCAAGGGTTAAGTGCTACATATGTCGTGTGATTGGAGATCCTCAGCTGAGTATAATCGATTCGGATCACCGTACCTTCGCGGTTATGAAGACTTGGTCACTGCCCTATACGTAGAACTCCAGTAAAGATGAAGGATTGTTAAGAAATTGGCAAGCATAGGTCAAGTGATTGAACTAGGGTAGAAAGAACTCTAGTTACAGGTAATCCTACTTAACTTGACAATAAAACTGGATTTTTAAGGATCCACTTTTAGTAAGCATTTCTGCAAATAGAGCCTTTGATTATTGAGAAACCTTACCTTGACTCCCTTATAACCAGCATACCCTTGAGAGTCTTTTCTTTAGTCGGGTAAGACTTGCTGAGTAATTCCATACTCAGGGTTTTATTCCCTATTGTTTTTAGGTGAATAAGCGACAAACTTTTGTTGCTTCTATTCTAAGGTGGTACCAAAGGAAGAACACCAGGAGTAAAGCTGCGGGAGGAAAGGGTCCTCCATAAATCTTTTGTGTAAAACTTATCGGGAGGGGTTTTTGCCTCCCATGGTTTGTAATAATTATACTCTGCACTCGTATGTTATATTCTGGTCTGTAAATATTTAACTTTGTCTTACTTTTAAATAAAGGTAAGTTTATGTAACCGCTTCCGTATTTCTGTATCTCCGATGATTTGTAATGTCTGCGTGACGGGTAAAACGCTCTTGGGAAAGTAAGGAAAGCAGATACCGAACTTGTCAAGTGATTCAGGGGCACCTGCAGGGTTGTCTGAGGTCCGTTGGACAAGGACAACTGTAGGTGGGCCTAATGACTTGGGAGGTTCCGTCACAGTACCTGTTCTTGATCTGGTGTGATGGTGAGCTCTCATACGATCGTCGCTCAACAAGTCTTGTGTAATACCCAACTGGTGCATAATAAGAAAAGAGTTAATCTTCTTATATGTATTGTCCTCCACTTATTAGAACATATGAGTAACCATATTTAAAGTGAATAATAAACTAATGTGACATAAATAATCTATGCATCATGTTGGAGTTTATTTGTTTGTGCATTTAATAATAATATTATTAATAGAAATATATTAATGTCAAAATTGGGATGTAAGACCTAATTTGAAATCTAGAATTTGAAAATGACATAGAAAAGGAAACCTTACGAAATATAAAGAAAATAAATATATAAATAAATAAATAAACCTTTTCAAACTGGTATTTTTAATTTGTACATTTGATCTAGGTACAAAAAATCCACAACAAAACTTGGATTCAAATTTTAGATTCAAAAATAAAGAGAAAAGAAAAGAAAAGGAAAGAAAAAAGAAAGAAAAACGTATTGGGCCGAATCCACTCAGCAGCCGGCCCACACTTCCTCTCGCGCCCGCGCACGTGCTAACATTGTGGCCCCACCGGTCAGCCGCTCAGTGCATGCCCTTCTCAGCCTGTGTCAATCATGTGTGGGCCCATGCTGTCAGCTCAGTCTCCCCCACCGATCTTCGCCGATCCTGCTGCGCGAGTGGCGCAAAATTCAGAGTTGTCCGTTGTGGAAGCCTACCTGGGTTATATACCCGACCTAGGGCGTGTTTTCCCTCGACTACTCAAGCGGGAGACCCAGGAACCACCATCATTATGTGCGCCGCACTGTGAAAAGCGAAAACAGAGAGAGAAGAGGGTCGCCGCTGGTGATCTCCGCCCACATTGGCAAACTATCCTCGGCACCCTGGCCCAGAGCTTCACCGTGACTCGTGGGAGCACTCATGAAGTTGTCAGATTCGGGGAGCTGATTGCACGCAAGCAATTGCTCGTCAGACGTTTCGCTTCCGCCGTGGACCCTCCACGGCGTGGTTAGGCCCCATTCGCATACTCATTCCCCTGTAAGTCTGTCCCTAGCGTTTGACTCGTCTTCTTCTACACGTAGAACGTCTCGAGTTTGAGTTTTAGTGCGCGGAGGCGAGGATTGCAAGTGCCGGTGATGGCGCCGCCGTGCACCGTGGGCGACGCCGCTGTCGGGGTAAACTAGAATTGGAGATTAACTGCGAATCGTCGATCGAATGCTCGACGGCTCGGATTAGATGTAGGAAACATTTCGAGAGCGACTATTTTGGACAGTGTGATCTAAACCGAGGGCTTGAATCGATGCCCACCTTCATTAAACCTTGATCGCATATCTCAAATCCTAGGCTAGTCAGCGCATACCGCTTCATTGCGGGTCGATCTAATCTGATCCGTCCAAGTTAGATCGATCGTTCCATAATAGAAGTAGCCTTCGGCCGAAGCATATTAGCTAAAGAGCCCTCGTAATATAGTCGATTCAACCCACCGTCCAACCCAGTTAGAAAGAAATTACAAATGGGCCCTGGTTTTTACAGAATGAACCCCATATTTCTAAGAATTGATGCGCGCAGTCTAGAAACCTAAGAAATTAGGAAAATTAATATAGAAATTGCTTTTCTAGTATAAAAATAATTCTAAAACTTGTTTAATTCATAGAAAATCCATTTTAACTCCTTTTTGGTCCATTCCAGTTGCATTAATTTTGTTTATCATCTGGTAACTCTATTTAGTCACGAAACATAGATTAAAATTATCCACTTAACTTATTCTATACTAAACACTTAATAACTTCGAAAAATCGTAACTCAATAACCATAACTCCGAATTTAGTGATTCTCGAACTTACGATCTTGTTACGATGCGTAGAATATTATTATGCAGTATGTTTTCATGTTTGGTGTGATGTTAATTTCTCCTGTACCATGTTTGCTTGTATTGTTGCGAGTAGACGGGCAAGTGACTGAGGAACCAGAGGCTCAGCAGGTGGAAAATACTGAGCAGGAGCTCATTGAAGGCAAGTTGTGCCCTAGACCGCTTTTACTCATCCAATAATTTTCTCTATAATCATTTTGGCATGCTTAGGCTTAATTTTGATGGGACCCAGTAGGTCACCCTAGTTTGGTCATCTTTACACCTTGTTTATCCCTGAACTTTTGGGTAGACTTTGCTATTGCTATATGTGGTTTTTGGGTGTTAAGATGATTATTACACATGGCCATGCTTTATTATGGTTATTCTGTTCATGATGAGACTATTATGTTAATTGGAACATGGAGCTTAACTTGAGAAACATGTGCCACCACAAGGGTGGAATGGGACGCCCTTCGCTGACTAATTAGGAAAGCTAGTGGGGATCTACCTTACCCAAAAGGGGCAAGGGCAGCAGGGGAGTTGTCGTTGTAGGGAGGTTCTCGGGTTGATTTTGCTGCGATGGCTTTTCAGACGGGGGATTCCTGCATTGCGCTCCCTAGAAACTATAGCGGGTTTTCTAAAGCTAGTGAAACTTTGTAAAGGCCTCGTAGTGTTATCCTGCCTCGCTTCCTTGGTAGAGGTGTATGAGATTCATGACCCCTTGGCAAATGGGTAACATAACTTGTGGGTAAAGGGTACAACCTCTACAGAGTGTAAAACTGGTATACTAGCCGTGCTTGCGGTCATGAGCAGCTCAGGACTCTCGCATGATTAATTTATTGAATTAAACTCAATTTGTCATTTGCATCGCATTGTGGTTTATTATTAATTTTGATCTATTATTACTCTGGTTTGGTATCTACTTACATGTAGTAACTGCTAATAAAACTTGACTAACTTATTAAAAGCAATGCTCAGCTTTAACACATATTTGTTGATCAGCCGTACACTTCACATGAGCTTCCACCTTTGGTGAGTTCATGCACATTATTCCCCACAACTTGTTGAGCTATGATCTTTTGTGAGCTCACCCTTGCGATATATAAACCCCCCACAGGTGGAGAGTAGGTAGTCCAGGAGGAGGTCTTCAATGAGGAGTACGAGCTTATCTAGGTGGCGTCTCCCAGTTAGCTTTATGGCACCAAGGAATAATATTTACTTAGCTTTATTGTTATCATTTATTTTTGTAAGATACTTCCGCTATGTAATAGTGATTGTGACATTTATCTCTATACACTTTGTCATTATATGTGATGTTCTTCTTCAGCGCACATATGAGATGCACCCGGCTTTATCCCTGAAATCCGGGTGTGACATGATGGGAAAGTGTGTATGAGCTCACTTATGGTGGGGGCACATGTGAAGTGTAAGGCTTACCAAGAAAAATGGTTAAGGATGAGCATTACTTTTAATTAAGTTGGTCAAAATTTTATTAGCAATTACTAAGTGTAAGTAGATACCAACCCAATTAAATACTTGATCAATATAGAAATGCCATATAGAAATCACACAATGCAATGCATGATAGGTTAAATTTAATTCCATAAATTACTCATGTGAGGGTCTGAGCCGCTCATGATTGTGAGCACGACTGATATACCAAGTTTACACTCTACAAAATGTTGCACATCTTTACTCACAAGTCTTGATATCCATCTGCCACGGGGTCATGAATCCCATACACCTATATTGAGGAGGCAAGACATGGTAGCACTATGAGGCCTTTCCAAAGTTCCACTAGTTTTGAGAAAACCTGCTACGGTTTCAGGCAAAAGGGAGTATATGACTTTTTCCACGATCTATAACCCATCATAGTAATTACAGCTAGCACTATGCTCTGCAGCGATTCACTTCCCACTTGCCCCTTTCGGGTAAGGTATTCTCTCCCTAGCTTTCCTAATTAATTGGCCAAGGGTGTCCCATTCCACCCTTGTGGTAGCACTGTTTTCTCGGGTACGGTGGTCGCTCCATGTTCAATCTTATCATCAACAATAAAGAATCCATTGGCAATAATAAATCATTATCATGATTCATATATAATATAAAGCCCAAAAACTAGGTAGAGCAATAGCAAGACTATCCAATAATTCATTTGTATACAAGGTGAAGGGTAAACAAAACTAGGTAACCTATTAGGTCCCATCAATTTAACCTAAGCTTGTCATGTTGATTATCATAAACATAAACATTCTTAGATCAGAAAATGTGATCAAGGACACAACTTGCCTTTACTTGCGATTACAAGTACTTCACTAAGTTGGGCTTCAAGTTTCTCATGACCTCGCTTCTATCTGTAGCAATACAAACAAATAAGAAAATAATGGATATAATAATATTACACCAAAACATAGGAACAAACAATGTAGGAATATTCTATGCGTCACTATGAGATCGTAGGCGAGAACCACTAAAATCGGAGTTAAAATATAAAAGTTATGAATTTATTAAGTTCCTGAAATTATTTTCATACTAGAAATCATTTTCTCGGGTTTTTATTCATAAAACTTAGAAATTCCTAAACTGCTAGCATTATTTTTTCACTCCTAGAGGTTAAATGCATAAATAAAAGGACACGCTTGAAATATTTTTATCTTTGAGGTGGACGATAGTTGAAATTGTAGAAGCTTTGAGGGCCCTTCAACAATATTACCATTGCTGCCCTACACCTACACGCGAGCTGCACGGGGACACGTGGCCCACAAGGATTGGATGGACTGGTGCCGCATAGAAGGACAGAAGGCGGTGGCACACGAGATCCAAACCCACATAAGATCCCCACCGCCCACGCACGTGTATTTAAATGAACTACACCCTCGACCATTAGTTCACCGATCTACGGCCACGATTATAACTTGGACATGCCGAATCGGTACGCATCCAGAGCCGCATATCACGAGATCTATGTCTCATAACCACACACGTCCGAGACCATCAGATCTACGGTCAATGACTGATACTAGGACCCTGAACTGGTATGGTTTATTCTAATCACAGCCGTTCGTTTACAGATCTTCAATCCACTGCTATATCTTCATCTCATCAACTTGGTACTCTATTGCTCAAACTTTGATCCAAATGTTGTCGTACGTAGAGGAGACTGTTGAGTAAGGTGAGGGGCATCTTGTTGAATGAATGTGGGCCTGGTTCGAATTAATATTCAATAATAGTCAATGTTAAAGACCCACTTTAATGCTACAGTGTACTAGTACTTTAGTACCATACCGAAAGTTTAAGGGACAATTCAATCAACTTAAATAGGTGGATCATTGGTGCATCTATTGAGAAGCTAAGAAAAGGATGAAGGACTGCCGCACGCGCGAGCGCCGCCGGCTGAGCCGGGGACGGGGCCGTGGTCGTGGCCGTGGTGGATCAAACCTACCGTTCATTACTGTCGTACGTTACTGGTCGTTTCCTGTGTTAGTTTCTGGCTGGCTGTAACGGTTACAACCCACCTTCTGCGAGCAAGAGAGTGTGAGAGCAGGCCTTCAAAATCGCCATCCGCAGAGAGACACTTGCACGGCAGACCATATGTTTTCAGTATATGGATTATTACAAGGGGGCTTCGGATTCAACATAAAGGTCTTCTCTCATGGCAAAGACATACGATGTGAAGATGCAACCCGAAGGTGATAAGAATGGTCGCCGAAGCTGTAGCCGAAGAGCTTCGGCTTAATATGGTGACGAAGTCCAAATATGATGCTGACCGAAAGGGGAAAAAGACTATTTAGTCCTTAATAATTCATGTTATGATTATAAATAGATGTCAAGAATATAAATGTACTTTTTACCCGGGCTGCATCCCGTGCCTATAAATAGATGAACAGTAGCACCATACTGTTCACGCTGATTTGTAATCACTCTCTCGTGTCCACACCTTCGAGCAAGCCGAAGATATCAATGCAATATGAATTCTATTAATACTCATACATGTTTTATAGAATACAAATATGAATGAATTGACGAGATGCAATTATTATCTTCATTCTTATACATTCTTATTCATATGTTAAATGATGAAGGTATGTCCTTCTTGTCCTTTGTCCGATGAGCATTATACCCATGTGGAGATAATGCTTCGGAAGACGAAGGTCCATAATAATTAACAATTGTGTTGCCTTGTTCTTGACTCACAACATTTGAGAGCAAGTGACCAACAGCGAGCGATCAGGTTTTTAGGGAGCGTACTCGTGACTGCTCGCTTCGTCCGCTCGACCAGCACTGATCAAGTTCCTTGTCGCCGACGCCGTTCGAGGGACTGCACTACGTACATCTGCCTGCGTTGACTGCATACGACTACATCGAACATACACACGAGATGTCTCGTGTGAATGGAGCCATTGATGCCTTGAGCATCGGTCCCTCCGCACGGTACACTCTATTCTTAGTATTTGTGCATATTTTACTGTTGTTTATTGCTTATGTGAGTAGTGATATACATATGCACATATATGTCGTCACATACATCACTGTGATTTTCTGTATTAAATTAAAACTAAAATGCCTATTTATCTAACAATCCAAAAACCTGATATTAGGCATTTTCTGTTAGTGGCTTTGCTGTTGCGTTAAAACCAAATGAACCTTTTGATGGGACATTTTATAAGAGGTAGCATAGTAAGATGATACTATGGTTGACTGCAATGAACTGCTATCACGCCGCACAAAGGAAACCCGAACAGTTCACTCCTGAGGAGGAGAGAATGTTCGACGTTGCTGATAACCTATTTTGAGGCACCATGATTGACGCCCTTGCCAACAGGTATGTTGATTCTTATCTGACGTGCACATCTGCAAAAGAGTTATGGGATGCATTAGATGAGAAGTTCGGTGTTTCTGATGTTGGTAGCAAGCTGTACATCATGGAGCAGCTGTTTGACAACAAGATGGTTGAGAACAGTCCTGTAGTTGAACAGACTCATGAAATACAGGCACTGGCTAAGGAACTCGAACAGTTCCCATGTGTCTTGCCTGACAAGTTCGTGGCGGGTGGTATTATCGCTAAGCTGCCACCTTCTTGGACGGATTTTGCTACCACTCTAAAACATAAGGGACAAGAGTTTAGCATGGCTGAGCTTATTAGGTCTCTTGATGTTAAGGAGAGGGCGAGAGCAAAAGACACTCGTGGAAATGGAGCTGAGACTTCTAGTGCCAATATGGTACAAAATAAGAACTCCAATGTGTCAAATAATAATAAAAAGAAGAACAAGCAACAGAATGCCACGAAGCCCAAGTAGACAGCCTCGTTTAAAAGGAAGAACAAAGGAGCTGGTTGCTTTGTTTGCGGGAGTACTGATCACTGGGCAAGTGCTTGTCCAGACCGCAAATTTAAGCAAGAGAAAAAACCAGCTCAAGAGAAGAAAACAACAAACAAGGAACATCGGGGTATGGTAATCTTTTACCTATTGTTCTTTTAGTGTGTCAATCCCCTGAGTGGTGGGCTGACACTGGTGCTAACATTCATGTGTGTGCTGATATTTCTTTGTTTTCTTCTTATCAGTGCAAAGGGGCTAGAGCCTTGCTGATGGGGAATGGATCACATGCGCGTGTTCTTGGTGTCGATACAGTCACTCTGAAGTTTACTTCGGGAAAGACGGTGCTGTTGAAGAACGTGCAGCATGTCCCCTCCATCAAAAAGAATCTTCTTAGTGGCTCACTTTTATGTCAAGATGGCTATAAACTTGTGTTCGAGTCCAATAAATATATACTGTCAAAGTATGGGACATTTGTTGGAAAGGCTATGGCAGTGGAGGCTTGTTTCGCTTATCTTTGCATGATGTGTGTAATAAGTCTATGAACAATGTTATATCGAACGAGTCGTATATTTAACATTCACGACTTTGTCACATCAATTTTGGTTGTGTCGCGGTTAGCAAATTTAAATTTAATCCTAAAATTTAATTTAGTCCAAGGTTCTAAGTTTCAGGTGTGCATGCAATCTAAGCAACCTCGCAAGCCTCATAAGGTTGCGGAGGCGAGGAACTTGGCACCACTAGACTTAATACATTCTGATCTATGTGAGATGAACGAAATATTGACTAAGGGAGGCAAACAATATTTTATTACTTTTATCGATGATTCTACTAGATTTTGTTTTGTGTATCTCTTAAAGTCAAAAGACAAGCTTTACATTATTTTAAGACTTACAAAGCTGAAGTGGAAAATCAACTCGAGAGGAAAATTAAATGGTTAAGGTCTGATCGTGGTGGAGAATATTTTTCAGGTGATTTTTCTGATTTTTGTGTGGAACATGGTATTATTCATGAGAGGACACCGCCATACTCACCACAATCCAATGGGGTTGCTAAGAGAAAGAATTGTACTCTAACTGATTTAGTTAACGCCATGTTAGAGACTTCAGGACTATCTAAGGAATGGTGGGGTGAGGCGATCTTGACGGTGTGTCATGTCCTGAATAAAGTTCCCACAAAGAACAAAGAAATCACACCATTCGAGAAATGGGAAAAGAAGAAATTAAATATCTCCTATTTGCGCACCTGGGGTTGTTTGGCTAAAGTGAATGTGCCAATTAACAAGAAGCGCAAACTAGGGACGAAAACTCTTGATTGTGTTTTTCTTGGTTATGCTTTTCACAGCATTGGATATAAGTTCTTAATTATAGACTCTGGAGTACTGGACATGTTGGTTGGTACTATTATGGAGTCCAGAGATGCTACGTTTTTTAGGACGAATTTCCCATGAAAGGTACACATGATACGTCTAGTGATGAACCAATGATGCCCCATGAGCATTTTATTCCGGTAGAACACACTGAGAAATCCCATATACATAATCCTGTGGAAGAAGACAATGTATCAACTCAAAAGAGTAAAAGACCAAGGATTTCAAAGTCCTTTGGTGATGATTACATTGTATATCTTGTGGATGACACCCCAAGTACCATTGAAGAGGCATATTCCTCTCCTGATGCTGACTTTTGGAAGGAAGCAATAAGGAGTGAGATGGATTTTATTATGTAATGAAACTTGGGAGGTCGTTGAGCGTCCTTATGGGTGTGAGCCCATTAGGAGTAAATGGGTGTTCAAGAAAAAGCTTAGGCCTAATGGTACTATTGAAAGGTACAAGGCGAGGCTTGTAATTAAAGGCTATTCACAGAAGAAAGGTGAGGATTTCTTTGATACTTATTCATCTGTGACTCGATTGACCATAATTTGAGTGCTACTTTCTTTGGCTGCCTCTCATGGTATTCTCGTCCATCAAATGGATGTTAAGACAACATTCCTAAATGGAGAGCTAGATGAGGAAATCTAAATGGAGCAGCCAGCTAGGTTTGTAGCAAACGGTCAAGAAGGCATGGTGTGTAAGTTATTGAAATCTTTATATGGCCTAAAACAAGTACTAAGCAATGGCATGAAAAGTTCGATAGAACTTTGACATCTGTCGGCTTTGTTGTGAACGAAGCAGACAAATGTGTATATTATCGGTATGGTGGGGCGAGGGAGTAATTTTATGCCTGTATGTTGATGACATTCTTGAGGTGATTAAAGAGACAAAAGACTTTCTGTCTAATAAAGTTGAAATGAAAGATTTGGGAGAAGCTGATGTTATTCTTAAAATTAAGCTACTGAGAGAAGGCAATGGTGGGGTCACACTTGTGTAATCCCATTATGTGGAAAAGGTTTTAAGTCGCTTTGGTTATAGCGAATGTGAACCTACTCCAACACCTTATGATCCTAGTAAGCTTTTGAAGAAAAATGAAAGGATATCTAGGGATCAATTGAGATATTCCCAAATAATTGATTCACTCATGTACTTAGCTAGCGTTACCAGGCCTGGCATCTCATTTGCTGTGAGCAAACTTAGCCGGTTTGTTTCAAATCCGAGAGATGATCACTAGCATGCTCTTGAGAGAGTTGTGTGCTATCTAAAAGGTACTATGAGTTTAGACATCTATTATATCGGGTACCCAATAGTACTGGAGGGTTATTATAATGCAAATTAGATATCTGATGCTGATGAGATATATGCCACAAGTGGATATGTGTTTTCACTTGGAGGTGGTGTTGTTTCATGGAAGTCTTGCAAGCAGACCATCTTAACGAGGTCGACTATGGAAGCAGAACTCACAGCATTAGATACAACTTCAGTTGAGGCTAAGTGGCTTCGTGAACTCCTTATGGATTTACTGGTGGTTGAAAAACCTGTGCCTGCTATTTCTATGAATTGTGATAATCGGACTATGATAATCAATATAAACAGTTCTAAGGATAATATGAAGTCGATAAGGCACATAAAGAGGTGTTTAAAATCTGTTAGGAAATTGAGAAACTCCGGAGTAATAGCGTTGGACTATGTCCATACGTCTAAAAATCTGGCAGGTCAATTTACTAATGGGCTATCATGTAGTGCGATAGATAGTGCATCGAGTGAAATGGGCTTGAGACCCACCTAAAGTTTATCATAGTGGTAACATGTTCTATATGATCGAAGATCCCATGAATTAGAATGGTGAAACAAGCTAGTGGTAAACTGAGAGGAAAGATCCTTAATAAGGTTCATTTCAGATGCACGTCTTTCCTTACTATAAGGTAGGTTGGTGTTTACACCTTAATATGTTCCAAGTGGCTTTGTGAAGCAAAGATGTTGTCCTACAGAACATCTTTAGATGAACGTACCTATATGGGTTAACTGCTAGTCACCGTTTATGAGATCTGGATGGTCTCTAGATACCCATGAAAGGCTATGGAGTTTGATTTATATGCTCCAACCAGAGGCGATGCGCTCCGCAATCTAGTACTGGTAAAGAGTTTAGATGAAACTTATTCCACGCAAAACTGCTAATTCAAGGCCTAGTCCATTGTGCAGTTGTGGTCAAGTGTAATCTAGATTCTAGGTGGATGTTCAACTTAATATTCTCCATCGAAACACTAGTATATCAAACGTTTGAGATGATGAGAGCATTTTAGTGTGACTTAGCATTTGGTGGGGATTGTTGAATAAAGTGGGCCTGGCCCAAATAAATATTCAATAATAGTCAATGTTAAAGGCCCACTTTAATGCTACGGTGTACTAGTACTTTAGTACTATACCGAAAGTTCAAGGGACAATTCAATCAACTTAAATAGGTGGACCATTGGTGCATCTATTGAGAAGCTGAGAAAAGGATGAAGGACTGCCAAACGAGCGCGCGTCGCCGGCCAGGCCGGGCCGTGGCCGTGGCCGTGGTAGATCGAACCTTGGTCCGAATACTCCTTTCTAATGGTTGCGCATTTTACCTAGAGTGATGACCGTCCATTACTGTCGTACGTTACTGGCTGTTTCTTATATTATGGCTAGTAACGGATGAGCTGTAATGGTTGTCAGCTAGTAACGGACGTCACTGATGATGTTAGTTTCTAGCTGGCTGTTACAGTAGCTCTGATGGTGACTGTTACTGTCCGTTAGTCTCCCTCTGTGTGTGTATATATATACGAAGGAGGTGAGGCTGCTTCTGGTTACGACAGAACAGTACACATGTACGAACATTCTCAGACGCGTTGCGTACAACCCATCCCCGTCCCACCTTCTGAGAGTATAGAGAGTGGGAGAGTAGGCCTTCAAAATCGCCGTTCGCATAGCGAGTGCGGACGATCAGGTTTTTGAGAAGCGTACTCGCGACTGCTCGCGTCGTCCGCTTGACCAGCACTATTCAAGTTCCTCGTCGCCGGCACCATTCGAGGGATTGCACTGTGTACATCTGCCTATGTCGACTGTGTACGACTACATCGAACATACACATGAGATGTCTCATGTGAATGGAGCCAAGGATGCCTTGAGCATCGGTCCCTCCGTAAGGTACACTCAGTTGTTAATATTTGTGCATATTTTACTGTTGTTTACTGCTTATGTGAGTAGTGATACACCCATGCACATACATGTCGTCACATACATCACTGTGATTTTCTGGATTAAATTAAAACTAAAAATGCCTATTTATCTAACACATCTTACCAAGACATGGAGTGCAGAGACCCCTGTCCGCGGCGAGGCATGACACCATGGTTAGGGATGTCAATGGGGAATTCCCCATTGGGGATTAACTCCCCAGACCCGTACCCATGAACCTAAACCCGTCCCCATACCCGAACCCGAACCCGACATCGGGTACAAACATCTTCCCATACCCATCCCCGATCGGGTACCAAATACCCATGGGGATCCATACCCGAACCCAGCACGCAAAATGCAATCTACTGCTGCTCACAGTCACAGCTATCAGTCAGCAACGGTGGAGTGAAATGTGGAAGCCTGGAAAGTACCTGGTGGCAGCGACCGTCTTTAGGTTTTTTATTTTTTTTCCTTCCTTCAGGCTTCGATGAATTTTTGGCCCATAAGGCCATAAGAAGCCCACTGTCCATGCTTCATAGCATCCACAAATGACAGACTAGAGACCCAGTCACTCAGACAGGCAGATTCGAACGCAGAGACCACACTCTACAAGACCGGGTATACCTTCCCCATGGGTAATCGGGTTCGGGTTTATACATCCCAAACCCGAACCCGCCATACCCAATGGGGAAAGGATTTCTCCCAAATCTATCCCCATGGGGATTAATTCTAACCCATACCCTAACCTTAATAGAGGAATTCCCCGTGGGTAATCGGGTTTCGGGGCCCCATTGACATCTCTAACCATGGTCCTAGCAAGCAGTCCCTGTGGCTCTGCAGTCCCCCAACGCACACAGATGCCTCACACATTCTATATATTAAAGCAGGGCACAAAGCTAGCACCTTAGTGTGTCCACGTCGCTCTCTTTTATCATGGCCACGCGATCCCATTCCAATGGTGCAGATGGCAACAACGATTGAATTAGTCCTCTCGCAGTCTCGCTTACATTCTAGAATGACCAGAACCCACACGACGCGTACACGTCCTCTCTCCCATCTATGTCCAGCGCGCCCCTCATCACCCCATCTAGATTCTACCCGGCCTTTTGATCCATGCCCATGCTTGCTTTAGGCTACCTGAAAGGGAATTAGGCTTACACCTATTTCCTAAACTAATTTTGGTGGTTGAATTGCCCAACACAAATAATTGGACTAACTAGTTTGCCCAAGTTTATAAGTTCTACAGGTACAAAGGTTCACCATAAGCCAATAAAAAGACCAAGAAAAAGGGTTCAAACAAAGGAGCAAAGGGACAACCGAAGGCACCCTAGTCGGGCGCACCGGACTGTCCGGTGCACCACCGGACAGTGTCCGGTGCACCAGGGGAGATCGACTTCAAACTCTTCTCCTTCGGGAATTCTCAGGGCCGGCGCGCTATAATTCACCGGACTGTCCGGTGTACACCGGACAGTGTCCGGTGCTCCAAGGAGGCGCGGCTCCGAAGTCGCCAGTCTCGGGAATTCGCATCGGCTGCTCCACTATAATTCACCGGACATGTCCGGTGTACACCGGACTGTCCGGTGTAACTGCGGAGCAACGGCTACTTCAGGCGCCAACGGCTACCTGCAGCGCATTAAATGCACGCCAGTGCGCGCAGAGGTCAGGCACGCCCATGCTGGCGCACCGGACACCCTACAGTTCATGTCCAGTGTGCCACCTGACATCAAGACAGGCCCAGCGTCAGAGCTCCAACGGTCGGAACCCCAACGGCCGGGTGACGTGGCTGTCGCACCGGACATGTCCGGTGTGCACCGGACTGTCCGGTGCGCCATACGACAGACAGCCTCCACCCAAACGGCTAGTTTGGTGGTTGGGGCTATAAATACCCCCAACCACCCCACATTCAAGTCATCCAAGTTTTCCACTTCTCAACCACTTACAAGAGCTAGGCATTCAATTCTAGACACACTCAAGTGATCAAATCCTCTCCAATTCCACATAAGGCTTTAGTGATTAGCGAGAGAGATTTGTCGTGTTCTTTTGAGCTCTTGCGCTTGGATTGCTTCTTTTCTTTCTCACTTGTTCTTGTGATCAAAACTCATTTGTAACCGAGGCAAGAGACACCAATTGTGTGGTGGTCCTTGCGGGGAAGTTTTGTTCCCGGTTTTGATTTGAGAAGAGAAGCTCACTCGGTCCGAGGGACCGTTTGAGAGAGGGTAAGGGTTGAAAGAGACCCGGCCTTTGTGGCCTCCTCAACGGGGAGTAGGTTTGCGAGAACCGAACCTCGGTAAAACAAATCCGCGCGTCACACTCTTCATTCGCTTGCGATTTGTTTTGTGCCCTCTCTCTCGGACTCATTATTATTTCTAACGCTAACCCGGCTTGTAGTTGTGATTAATTTTGTAAATTTCACTTTCCCCCTATTCACCCCCCTCTAGGCGACTTTCAATTGGTATCAGAGCCCGGTGCTTCATTAGAGCCTAACCGCTCGAAGTGATGTCGGGAGATCACACCAAGAGGGAGATGAAGACCGGCGACAAACCCACTACGAGTCACGGGAGCACTTCATCGGAAGAGTCCCGCACCAAAAGGAAGGAGAAAAAGAAGGACTCCTCCAACAAAGGGAAGGGGAAGGAGAAGAAATCTTCTTCCCACAAGTCGCATCGGAGAGGCGACAAGCACAAGAGGATGAGGAAAGTGGTCTACTACGAGACCGACACTTCATCAACGTCGACCTCCGACTCCGACGCACCGTCCGTTACTTCTAAGCACCAAGAGCGCAAGAAGTATAGTAAGATTCCCCTACGCTACCCTCGCATTCCTAAACATACACCTTTACTTTCCGTCCCATTAGGCAAACCACCAACATTTGATGGTGAAGATTATGCTAGGTGGAGTGATATGATGCGATATCACCTAACCTCACTCCACAAAAGTATATGGGATGTTGTTGAGTTTGGTGTACATGTACCATCCGTAGGAGATGAAGATTATGATGCGGACGAAGTGGCCCAAATCGAGCACTTCAACTCCCAAGCCACCATTATACTCCTCACCTCTCTAAGTCGAGAGGAGTATAACAAGGTGCAAGGGTTGAAGAGCGCCAAAGAGATTTGGGACGTGCTAAAGACCGCGCACGAAGGAGATGAGGTGACCAAGATCACCAAACGGGAAACGATCGAGGGGGAGCTCGGTCGCTTCCGTCTTCGCCAAGGGGAGGAGCCACAAGTCATGTAGAACCGGCTCAAAACCTTGGTGAACCAAGTGCGCAACCTCGGGAGCAAAAAGTGGGATGACCACAAAGTGGTTAAGGTTATTCTAAGATCACTTGTTTTCCTTAACCCTACTCAAGTTCAATTAATTCGTGGCAATCCTAGATATACACAAATGACCCCCGAGGAAGTTATAGGTAATTTTGTGAGCTTTGAGTTGATGATCAAAGGCTCAAAGAAGATCAATGAGCTTGACGGCCCCTCCACGTCCGAAGCACAACCGGTCGCATTCAAGGCGACGGAAGAAAAGAAGGAGGAATCTACTCCAAGCCGAACACCCATCGACGCCTCCAAGCTCGACAACGAGGAGATGGCGCTCATCATCAAGAGCTTCCGTCAAATCCTCAAGCAAAGGAGGGGGAAAGACTACAAGCCCCGCTCCAAGAGAGTTTGCTACAAGTGTGGTAAGCCCGATCATTTTATAGCAAAATGTCCACTATCTAGTGACAGTGACAGGGGCGACGACAAGAAGGGCAAGAGAAGAGAAAAGAAGAGGTACCACAAGAAGAAGGGCGGCGATGCCCATGTTTGCCGGGAGTGGGACTCGGACGAGAGCTCCACCGACTCCTCCGACGACGAGGACGCCGCCAACATCGCCGTCACCAAGGGCCTCCTCTTCCCCAATGTCGGCCACAAATGCCTCATGGCCAAGGATGGCAAAAGGAAGAAGGTAAAATCAAGATCCTCCACCAAATATGAAACATCTAGCGATGAGGATGATGCTAGCAATGAGGAGGATAACTTACGCATTCTTTTTGCCAACCTAAACATGCAACAAAAAGAAAAATTAAATGAATTAATTAGCTCTATTCATGAGAAGGATGATCTCTTGGACTCTCAAGAGGACTTCCTTATTAAAGAAAATAAGAAGCATGTTAAGGTTAAAAATGCTTACGCTCTAGAAGTTGAAAAATGTGAAAAATTGTCTAGTGAGCTAAGCACTTGCCATGAGACCATTGACAACCTTAGAAATGAGAATGCTAATTTGTTGGCTAAGGTTGATTCACATGTTTGTAATGTTTCAATTTCCAATCCTAGAGATGATAATGTTGATTTACTTGCTAGGATTGATGAGTTGAATATTTCTCTTGCTAGCCTTAGAAATGAGAATGAGAAACTGATTGCTAAGGCTAAAGATTTTGATGTTTGCAATGTTACAATTTCCGATCTTAGAGATAAAAATGATATATTACGTGCTAAGATTGTTGAACTTAATTCTTGCAAACCCTCTACATCTACCGTTGAGCATGTGTCTATTTGTGATAGACGTAGAGATGTTGATATCAATGCTATTCATGATCACATGGTCTTAATTAAACAACAAAATGATCATATAGCAAAATTAGATGCTAAAATTGCCGAGCATAACCTAGAGAATGAAAAATTTAAATTTGCTAGAAGTATGCTCTATAATGGGAGACGCCCTGGCATCAAGGATGTCATTGGCTTTCAAAGGGAAGACAATGTCAAACTTAGTGCCCCTCCTAAAAATTTATCTAACTTTGTTAAGGGCAAGGCTCCCATGCCTCAGGATAACGAGGGTTACATTTTGTACCCTGCCGGTTATCCCGAGAGCAAGATTAGGAGAATTCACTCTAGGAAGTCTCACTAATCTTGCTCTCGGGATAACCGGCAGGGTACAATTTGTACCCTGCCGGTTATCCCGAGAGCAAGATCAGGACGTAGGGTGTTAGAGATGCGTAACACCCTACGTCCTGATGAGTATGCTGGGTGAATGAGGTTACAAAAGAATTCTCTGAATTGAGAATGCAGAGAGTTGAAGTGGGTGGCTAGGTAATGGAGTCGATTGATTCGAAGGGGTGCCCCCTAGGCCTTATATATTCGACCGTGGGGCAATACATGTGGATATGATAACAACGTGCGCCTAAAAGATAGTGAACTGCTCGAGTCTATCTCCCTATGATTCTGCCGACCTATCCCCGCGTGGCTCCGTTGCATGAGAGCTCCAGCGCGGGAAAGTCGGATCTCTGTTGCGATCGCTCGCTCGACATTGTGGACCGTCCAGGTTTACACCGATCCGGCCTCGTGTCAACCTGTTCTGCTGATTATTCTTCCCCAGGCCCACGAAAGAATGGCCTCACGATTTATTGGGCCCTTGGGCCTTTCGTGAGGTCTTTTACTCTTTTAGTGGACCCGAGGGATATCTGTCCCCCACAAGCCCCCGATCTTTGGGTTAATTTAGAAGTAATCAGCCCAAAGATCCCAGGTCCAGCTTGCAGGTGATTTGAAGAGAACGACTTCTTACTGTTTCCTCCTGCTTTTGATCCTTCACAAACCGAAGCTTTATTTCGTACCCGTGCCTTAGAGGTCGGCATTTAGCTTTGCAGGACCCTAAACTTCATTGGGTGCACCGGAGGTGCACCCAATGGGTGTAGCCCCCGAGCTTCGAGTAGATTCTTAGCAAATAATCTACTCGAAGGTCTTCACCAGAAATTATTCCCATTTTTACTCCTGCATTTTGGTTGAGTGCCAGATTTGTCTTTAATCTTGTCCCATGCGTTATAAGTCGGCACTATCTTGGCTTGGAATGATGATTCATGGGGTGCACCGGAGGTGCACCCAATGGGTGTAGCCCCCGACGTTCAAGTGGATTTTTGAGGATAATCCACTTGAAGGTCTTCCTTTTGTGTCTTTTTGCTGAAGATTATCCTTTCTGCTTGTAAAAATCGGCATGATGTCATCCGCATTATGTCATCAATATTATGCTTCAGAGGTCAGCATGTATTTTGTCTTTTGCATCGAGTTCGCAATCCATCCATATCTTGCTAGGTAGTGTAATTTATTTGCTCTGTGACTGATTGGACATTTGATGGACGTTCTCTGTCTAGTCTTCAAGTTGCTTCTGTCGACCATATTTTGTACTTCACAGGCTATATTTGGCTTTCCTCTAATCCTCACTGATATCTCATTTTTATCTTGAGGCATTCACTGCATGCCCTGCACAGATGTGACCGTTTTGAAAAATATTTTGGTAATTCCTGGGCGTCCCCCCCCAATGGGTGTGGGCAAGGGACGGCTTGGTACGCTGAGTGTTTTAGCCGGCTACTTCTGAGTAGTAATGTGATGCGATGGTGAGTGTAATCATATCCTTCGCGTTGTTGACTGGAGTCCCAATGGGTGTTGTGTTGCGTGAAACGGCGTCCGCCGCCTGACGTGTCTTCAGACGGGTTGGAGTGCTTATTGAATGCTTTGCGACTGTTCAGTGACCACTGTTAGAGGTGAGCGGTTGCTTTCTTTTTCCTATAAATAGTGCCCTTGCCTGCCTGATTTTTTCACATCTCTCGCTGTTCTCCATTGCCTGCCTTCTCTCTTCTATCTGCATTTCCACCATGGGCAAGAAACGCAAGCGCGAACCGACTCCTCCGTCTGAGGATTTCGGTGACTCGGAGTATTCAGAGGAGGAGTTCTCCTCTGAATCCGAGGGGTCTCCGGCTCCCATCCCCCTGCGTGAGTCGTCTGATGACTCAGACGACTCCCAGGGGCTCGCGGTGGAGGTCTGGACGTACATCCGGGCCGTCGAGCGCTCCGGGCTCGAGGGCTCGGATGAGTCGGAGTACTCCTCGGATGAGGAGGACTCGGACGGTGGCGGCGAGGACGAGGACGGCGACGATGACGACGACGACGACGACGAAGGCGGTGGCGGCGGTGGCGGTGACGGCAGCGGCGGCAGCAAGGACGGCGACGGCGGCGGCAGCAGGGGCGGCAGCGGCGGTGGCGGCAGCAGCAGAGGCAGCACCAGGGGCGGCAGCGGCGGCGGCAGCAATAGGGCCAGTGGCTAGATGCCACTGGTCTTTTAGATATTAGTATAATATAGTTAGAATAATGTAGTAGTAATTACTAGTGTAGAGTAGTATAGTGTAGTGTAGTAGTAGTAGCAGTAATGTAATGTAATGTATTAGTAGTAATAGGGAAGTATCAACTCATAAAGAGTTGATTTGTAAGTATGACATCTTCCCCTTAATGAAGTAATGATGTTGGTTTCTCTGTGGTGATTATCCTGCTTATTTGTGAAGCTGATTTCCTTGGAGTTTGCACGTAAATAACTTTGGCATCGCTTCGACGCTTTTAGAGGTAGCTGCCGAGCGACTTGTAGATGATGTCGGAGTTTTAGAATCAACTGTCGAGCGACTGCAACGTCAGTGTTTTAGAGGTAATGCCGAGCAACTTGACACGATGTCAGCGTTTTAGAGGTAACGCCGAGTGAGTGGAGGGCGACGTCAGCGTTTTAGACGTGACGCCGAGCGACTTGAGGATGAAGTCAGCATTTTAGAGGTAATGCTGAGCGACTGAACACGATGTCGGAGTTTTAGAGTTAACTGCCGAGCGACTTGAGGGCGAAGTCAGCATTTTAGAGGTAATGCTGAGCGACTGAACACGATGTCGGAGTTTTAGAGTTAACTGCCGAGCGACTTGAGGGCGCTGTCGGCGTTTTAGAGGTAACGCCGAGCTACTTGAAAACGATGTCAGCGTTTTAGAGGTAACGCCGAGCGACTGGAGGGCGATGTCAGCGTTTTAGAGGTAACGCCGAGCGACTGGAGGGCGACGTCAGCGTTTTAGAGGTAACGCCGAGCGACTGGAAGGCAAAGTCAGCATTTTAGAGGTAATGCTGAGCGACTGAACACGATGTCGGAGTTTTAGAGTTAACTGCCAAGCGACTTGAGGGCGCTGTCGGCGTTTTAGAGGTAACGCCGAGCTACTTGAAGACGATGTCAGCGTTTTAGAGGTAACGCCGAGCGACTGGAGGGCGACGTCAGCGTTTTAGGGGTAACGCCGAGCGACTGGAGGACGATGTCGGCGTTTTAGAGATAGCGCCGAGTGACTGGAGGGCGACGTCAGCGTTATAGAGGTAACGCCGAGTGATAGCGGGCTGCGTGGGCCACTTTGAGGTTAATAGCCGATTGATGATGTGGCGCGCCGATGTTTTGGAACTAACTGCCGCGTGCTGACTGGGCGCTTTTTTGAAACGGTATCTGGCTCGGGAATATCCCTTAAGTGTTGCGCTTTTAGCCGTCTCTGCTTTCCGTGCCCTAGTTCTTGCCTTCTCGCTTCCAAATCCTCTCTGCATTCCACCTCCTACTCTGCTCGCCGGTAGAATCGAGATGGCGCCCAAGAGGAAAACCTCGAGTTCGTCCGCCATGGTGATTCCTCCAATCGATCCCAACAGCCAGTTGCCTTTCGCAGGTAACCACATGTCCGTCATCTCTAAATCCGAACTTCTCCACCTCGTGTCCATCGGGGTTCTTCCTCCGAGGGAACTCTGCTCTTGGCGGATTTGCCATGGGGTTACTGTCCCAACTGAGGATACCCATGAGTCCGTCATTTATGCCCCTTTCCTTCTCCACGGCCTTGGCCTTCCCATTTCTCCCTTTTTCCGCGGCCTCCTTGATTTCTACCATATTAACTTGACCCATTTGAATCCCAATTCTATCCTGCAAATCTCCATTTTCGTTCATTTATGTGAAGCCTTTCTTGGCGTGCTACCTCATTTCGGGTTGTGGAAGTATTTGTATCACTATCGCCCCGGGATGGCCGGGGGACAACATCAATTGGTTGGGGGTGCCAGCTTGGAGATGCGCCGTGGGAGGAAGACGGAGTATCTCGAAATCCCTCTTAAAGACAGTATCAAAGGGTGGCGCTTGGAGTGGTTCATAGTTGAGAATTATGGAAACTCTCTCCCCCCCGGTCGGGAAGACAGCCGGACGTTCGCACCCCCAGCTGGACCGAGTCTCCCACAGATCAGGAGGTAACTGAGGCAGGTGCTTTGCTTGCTGAAGTTGGATTGCTGAAAGAAAGGGGTCTGACCGCTGAAGCCGTGGTTGCTGATTTTGTCTTCAAGAATATTCAGCCGTTAAAAGACAGGGCATACCCAGCTTATCTGTATCGAGGCCTAGCCGACTCAACTCGGGTCACTAACAGAAGAATTCCCTCTACGGACCTGGTGAGCCGACTTGAGATGATCCTTAGAGGCAAAGTGTCAAATGTTGGTGCTCCCGTGGCATTCTCAGCTTGGAACTTGCCTCCTCCCAAAGCTTTAACTCTTTTTGTGTCGAATCCTCCTGATACTGACGGCAGTTTGGGCCTTAGAGTGCGGCCCTCTGCTGAAGAAGTTAGTGCCTTGGTTGCCACACTCGGGGGAATTCCTGATGATGAACGGCAGGTTTATTTTGAGGTGCCCCTGAACCCTAGTGATGCGGAGATAGGTGCCATGCTTGATTTGCTGGCTGAGGACTCTTCTAACGCTGCTCCTGTTGGGGCATTAGTGGTGGCGCCCCTCCCAGAGGCTGGTATGACCTTAGATACTCAGAAACCTGCTAGTACTCGCCCGAGGCGCCCTTGCCGAGCCAATCCATCCGATCCTCCTGCTGATGAACAGAAAAAGAAAAGGAGACGCCTTCGGCAGGTACCCAGTTTGGGTCGGGACGTTAGTACTTCGGTTCCTGATGCTGAAGAAGTGCCTGCGACTGAATTTACTGACGCTGATCCCAATGGGTGTCCCGAATCAGTTGTTGATCCCAATGGGGGTGCTGCCTGTGTTGCTAATGTGGATGATGAGGAGGGAGAAAATGAAGTTCCTTTGACTCAGAAAAACAGTCGGCAATTCATTGCTAGCGGTGAAAGTAGTGGAGTTCCCTCTCCTGCTTTGTCTGCTCTCATTGGTCTGCAAGAACTGTCCCTGGCCAATTTTGATCAGACTCTCGAGGATATGGTTCTAGAGGATTTGTTATCGGAGCCAGCAGATGATGGTGTGATGGAGGTTTGCGCTGATGTGCTTGATGCTAGGTTGAGGTCATCCCGTGCCTCGTCGACCTTAGAGCACGATCTTGAGGATCGCGAGACTGACTTGGGTCGTCCTGGTCTCATGGAAGTAGTTGAGGGCCCATCAGCCTTAGAGGTGGCTACCACGGAGAGCTTGGACCCCAAGGATGGTGTTGACACGTGCCCAGCCCCCGAGGATGTTGTCGGGGATCACTTGATTTGGGTGGGAAATGCAAGCCACTGCCCAGCCCCCGAGGGTGCTGCCGGGAGTGATCCGGCTCAAGTGGGCAGTGCAAACTGTGACCCAGCCCCCGAGGATGCCCGAGAGGGGTCTTTCTCTGGTACTTCCATGGACGTTCATGCGGGGTCGCCTCCACGCTCCGGCTGCATGGTGGTAGCCCAAACCTTGGATCAGGGAGTCGCTTTAGAGGATAGCGTCCCCACTGACCAAGTGTTGGGTTCTGTTGATGGCACCAAATTGATTCCTGCTGGTTCGTTGCAAGCTGCTTCGGGTGGTGGCCTTATGCCTGGTTACCAATTGATCTCTCCTGATTTGGGGATCCCTTCGTTCTTTTCCAACCTCCAGGTACCGTGATGTATTTTAGCTTGGCTTATTACATTACACGAACTGCTGTCATTACACTCATCTGCTCTCCTCATCAGGCTTTGGTGGATGGGATGGCTGGCCAGCTGAAGCTACAGGGTGGTTCTATCCCAGAAGTAGCTTCGTCACTTGCATGTTGGAACCCAGTGTCGCTTCAACATCGTGTCTCTGAATTGGAGGCAACCAACGCTGGTTAGTGCCCTTTTGCTTCTCTTTGCCTTCACTGTAGACTGCTCTACATTTTGACCATTATTTTGTTTGATTATCTCCTACTAGGCATGACTCAGCAGATTTCCACTCTTGAAGAAAAACATTCCCGAGATCAGGCTGAATTGGCCCAGCGATGCACTGACTTTGAGGAAAAGTACTCTCAGAGTCAGATTGAGTTGGGTCAGGTCTCCGCTACTTTAGATGACGCCAATGCACTGAGTTCTTCTCTTCATGCTCAGCTCGACACTGAAAAGGTGATTTATGAAACTGCGCTTTGCCTTGTTGTGCTGCCATTACTTGCTTAGTGTTTGAGGGAGTTGACTTTTGTTTGCAGGAAGAAAAACGCATCCTTGCTACTTCTCGAGACAATCTTGAGAGGTTGTATCGTGATTCTAGCAACTCACTGACTATCTTGGAGAGAAGTCATCGCTTCACCATGGAAGAGTTAGACCACCAACATTGTAAGCTGCAGGAATCCATGGATGAGGTAACCCGGCTCAAGCAGTTGATATCAGCAAAGGATGCTACTATCAAAGAGCTCCGAGTTTCCAAGAAATCCATCGCCCAAGAGTTAGAAACTGCTCAGCTAGCTGCCAAGGTTGCCGAAGAAACTTCTGTTACTCTTAGAGCCCAGCGCGATAGAGCCATGGACAAGGCTATTCGGGCGGGGCGAATCTTGATGAGGAGACCCGGCGTGGTTGTTCCCGAAGACATAAGGGCTGATGTGAATGTTGCCCCTGATTCCTCGAGTCGTCCTTCCTCGTCGATTGCTCCTGAGAAAAATATTACGAAATAGAAAAACACTTTGCGTGCTTTGAGCGCGCGGTTAGCATGGTCAGACATTTGTTAGAGGACGTCATTTCAGTATTTGGACGATATTGTTATTTTCATATTGTTTCAGAATTCATAAGATCATAAATTTGTAGTAGTAAAATGAAGTGCAGTGGTTTGAAATTTGTTCGCGGGATATAGAAGCCGTCCTTATATGAGTAATTGTGATCTCGTCAAATCGCCTTAAGTCGCCACTGACTTAAGTCGATTGCTTCTGCTAATAGGGCGTAGTGGTCACCCTGAATTGTGTAGGCACGAGCATGTTGCACCGGCTTAAGTTGCTGTCGACTTAAGCCGATTGCTCCGTTAGCAGGGCATAGTGGTCACCCCGAGTCAAGTAAGCGTGAGCATGTTGCACCGCCTTAAGTCGTTGCCGACTTAAGCCGATTGCTCCGTTAGCAGGGCATAGTGGTCACCCTGAGTTAAGTAAGCGTGAGCATGTTGCACCACCTTAAGTTGTTGCCAACTTAAGCCGATTGCTCTGTTAGCAGGGCATAGTGGTCACCCCGAGTCAAGTAAGCGTGAGCATGTTGCACCGCCTTAAGTCGTTGCCGACTTAAGCCGATTGCTCCGTTAGCAGGGCATAGTGGTCACCCCGAGTTGAGTAAGCGTGAGCATGTTGCACCGCCTTAAGTCGTTGCCGACTTAAGCCGATTGCTCCGTTAGCAGGGCATAGTGGTCACCCCGAGTTGAGTAAGCGTGAGCATGTTGCACCGCCTTAAGTCGTTGCCGACTTAAGCCGATTGCTCTGTTAGCAGGGCATAGTGGTCACCCCGAGTTAAGTAAGAATGCAAGTCAACCGTGAACAAACTGAGTATATTTGAAGTCTTTCTTTATTGATGACATGTTTCCATTTTACAGAGTACATCGTCGTCCCGATAGCTTTTGAAATGCAGCTAGGGATAAAACTTCTTGAGGTGTTCTATGTTCCAGGAGTTCCCGACTTCTGTGCCATCCATCTGAGTGAGACGATATGATCCTAGCCGAGTGACTTCTGCTACCACGAAGGGTCCTTCCCATAAGGGCGACAACTTGTGCCGTCCCTCCCCCGTTAGAATTCGGTGGAGGACGAGATCTCCTACTGAGAAGGATCGTTGTCGCACGGCTTTGTCGTGATAGCGTCTCAGAGTCTGCTGATACCGCACCGATTGAATTACTGCATTCAGCCGTTCTTCCTCGAGTACATCGATGTCCTCCATCCTAGTAGTCTCAGCTTCTGCTATGCTCTCGAAGACCAACCTTGGGGCCCCTAACTTGAGATCAGCGGGTAATACTGCCTCTGACCCATAGACCATGAAGAAAGGAGTATTTCCATGTAGAGCCCGGCTTGGCTGAGTTCTTAGGCTCCAAACAACGTAGGGTAATTCCCTTATCCATTTCCCTGCGAACTTTTCATTTTTTTCGAAGACCTTCTTCCTGAGTGCCTCCAGTATCATTCCGTTGGCTCGTTCAACCTGCCCGTTGGCCCTCGGGTGTGCTACCGAAGCGTACTTGATCTGAATGCCTTTTTGCTCGCAGAAATCGAAGAATTCCGAACTTGTGAAATTGGATCCCAGGTCAGTTATAATGTTGTTTGGTATTCCGAATCTGAATATTATGTCTTGTATGAATTCCACAGCCTTGGTTGAGGTTAAAGAGGCAATGGGCTTGAACTCTATCCATTTAGTGAACTTGTCGATTGCTACC
Organism: Zea mays; assembly: GCF_902167145.1. Lineage (NCBI taxonomy): Eukaryota > Viridiplantae > Streptophyta > Magnoliopsida > Poales > Poaceae > Zea > Zea mays. Next base: position 90,135,225 of record NC_050103.1, on the reverse strand, counting down.
AATACATGAGTGTATCCTCCTTGAGCCTTCTTGAAAGGTCCAATCATATCCAGTCCCCAGCATGCGAAAGGCCAGGTTACTGGTATGGTCTGCAGTTGCTGTGCTGGTAGATGTTGTTGCTTCGACAAGTACTGGCAAGCTTCGCACCTCTGAACTAACTCGGCTGCATCACTCTTTGCTGTTGGCCAATAGAATCCTGATCTGAAGACCTTCCCGACTAGTGTTCTGGATGCTGCATGTATTCCACATTGCCCAGCATGAACCTCCTCTAGAAGTTGCTTCCCAGTGGATGAGAGAATGCACTTCATGAAGACGCCCGATGCACCCCTTCTATATAACGTTTTTCCAATGAGTGTGTAGTGGGCTGACTGTCTGGCGATGCGTTCGGCTGCGTTTTTGTCATCTGGCTCCTCTTCATTCTTTATATATCTGATGATCGGCCTTCTCCAGTCATCGGGGTCCGGCCCGGGTTGATCCACGATATTACATTCTTCTGCTTGATCTGTTGAGATGCTCGGTCGTGGTATTTCTTGCACGAAGACTCCGGGTGGAACCTGAGTTCGGCTGGATCCTAACTTTGACAATACATCAGCTGCCGTGTTTCGATCTCTCTCCACATGATGAAATTCTAGACCTTCAAACTTATCTTCTAGTTTCCGGACGGCAGTGCAGTATTTTCCCATTGAATCCTTTGAACAGTCCCATTCCTTGTTTATCTGACTTATGACCACCAGAGAATCCCCGTATACCATTAATCTCTTGATGCCCAATGATATGGCAATGTTTAGTCCATGGATCAGAGCTTCATACTCGGCTGCATTGTTAGAGGCTGGAAACAGCAACTGGAGGGCATATTTGAGGTGCTCGCCTCCAGGTGCAGTGAAGAGAATTCCTGCTCCTGCTCCCTGCAGCTTCAGCGAGCCATCAAAATACATCTTCCATACTTCTACCGTTTTTGGGTTCTCTGGTATTTGTTGTTCAGTCCATTCTGAAACGAAGTCAACCAATGCTTGAGACTTTATGGCAGTACGAGGTCGAAATTCGATGTCATGAGACCCCAGTTCACAGGCCCATTTAGCTATTCGGCCAATTGCTTCCTTGTTGTGGAGAATATCCCCTATCGGAAAGCCGGTGACTACTATGACTTTGTGGTCATCAAAGTAGTGACGCATCTTCCTGGCAGTCAGAAGTACTGCATATAATAGCTTCTGCACTTGAGGATATTTTTTCTTCGAGGGACCCAGAACTTCGCTGATGAAATAAACAGGATGTTGCATGGGGTAGGCATGTCCTTCTTCTGCTCGCTCGACTACCAACGCGGTGCTTACCACGTGAGTCGTGCAAGAGATATATAGCAACAGATCTTCAGCCGGTTGGTTTGACGTGGCTCGTCGTGGTGGTTTCAGTACTGGTGGTGTTGTCAAGAATTTCTTCAGTGCATCTAGAGCTCCCTGTGCCTCTGAAGTCCACTAAAACTTATCCACCTTTTTGAGTAGCTTGTAAAACGGTAAACCTTTCTCCCCCAGCCTGGATATAAATCTGCTCAGAGCTGCCATACATCCAGTAAGTCGCTGAACCTTCTTTTGTGACCGAGGTGCTTCCATCTTCATGATAGCTTCAATCTTATCTGGATTAGCCTCAATTCCCCGGTTGCTGACAATAAACCCGAGTAACTTTCCTGCCGGTACCCCGAAAACACATTTCTCGGGATTAAGCTTCCATCTATACCGCCTCAGACTGTTGAAAACCAGTTGTAAGTCTTTGATGAAGTTTTCTGAGTTCTCTGTTTTGATGACCACATCATCCACGTAGGCCTCCACACGCTTGCCCCAGTGATCGGCTAAGCATGTTTGAATGGCTCTCTGATAGGTTGCTCCAGCGTTTTGAGGCCAAACGGCATGGAGGTATAACAGAAAGCACCAAACGGAGTAATAAATGCTGTTTTTTTCTTCATCTTCCTTTGCCAAACTAATCTGGTGGTATCCGGAATAGCAATCCAGGAAAGACAGCACAGAACATCCAGCGGTGGAGTCCACCACCTGATCTATCCTCGGGAGCCCGAAGGGATCCTTCGGACAGTGTTTGTTGAGATCAGTATAATCAACACACATGCGCCAATCCACTTTATTCTTTTTGAGTACAAGAACAGGGTTGGCTAACCACTCGGGATGTAACACTTCTCTAATGAACCCGGCCGCGACCAAGCGGGCCAGCTCAGCACGAATGGCCTCTCTCTTGTCGGGCGTGAAACGACGTAGTTTCTGCCGGATCGGCCTTGCTTGTGGATAGACCTTCAGTTTGTGCTCGGCCAGTTCTCTCGGGACTCTCGGCATATCCGCAGGTTGCCATGCGAATACATCTCGATTGTCTTGCAGAAACTGGACGAGCGCGCTTTCCTATTTATCACCCAGGCTAGAGCTGATGATGGCAGTTTTACGTTCATCAGCAAACCCCAGATTGATCCGTTTAGTTTCTTCAGTCGGCCGCATAGAGGTCACGGCTTGAGCTTCCTTCGCCGGTGCTGTGTGATCTTCCTCAGGCTTAGAGTTTGCCTGGGTCGAAGAAGTCGCCGACGGTTTGGCAATGAGGGCCGCCTGGATGGCCACTCGGAAACATTCTGCGGTGCCTTGGAGGTCAGCACGCACAGTTATGATCCCTTGCGGTCCTGGCATCTTCAATATCATGTACGTGTAATGCGGAATGGCCATGAATTTTGCCAGTCCCGGCCTCCCGATGATTGCGTTGTGCCCGCAGTCGAAGTTCGCCACTTCGAACCTCAGGAACTCGGTTCTGTAGTTTTTCGGAGTACCGAAGGTGACAGGCATGTAGATGTGGCCCAACGGGTATTCTCCCTCAGTTGGCACGATGCCAAAGAAGGGAGTGTCTGACTCATGGAGTTCTTTGAGGTGAACTCCCAAGCCTCGGAGTGTCCGGGGGAAGGTGACGTTGATGCTGCTCCCCCCGTCCACTAACACCTTCTTCACCCGGCTCTCTCGGATCACCGGATCGACGAGAAGCGGGTATTTGCCCGGATGGTCGAAGTTGAGCCATTGATCCGCCCGAGTGAAGGTGATCGGGTGCTCCGACCACCGGTACGAGGCGGGAGGGCCGGTGGTCGCCACCAGTATCTGGCGATCGTTGAGCTTTTGCTGTCTTTTGTTCTCCTGCGATTCGTGTCCGCCGAAGATGACGTTGACCTCCCTATCAACGCGCGGGAAGGCTCCTCCTCCTCCCTCCTCCTGCTGCTGTGGTTGTCGTGGTTCTTCTGGTCCTCCTCGCGGCGGAGGAGGGGGTAGAGGTTGGAAGGGTCGGCCGTGCCCAACAGAATGCTTGAAGTCCCGGCACTTCCGAAGAGTGTGGCGCATGTCCTTGTGGTACGGGCACTGGGCGTCGAGGATGTCGTCCAGCATGCGCTCGCCTCCGCGAGGTCCTCCCTGGGCGCGAGAGGCAGGTGGTCCGGCGGCGTGCACCTCTTCGCGCGGTCTCTTCTCCCAGCGTTTGTCAGGTTGCTGGTTCGTGTCGCATCGTGGTGATGCCGGTGCGGGCTTTGTTCCTCCGATGAGGTCCTGAGCTCGCTCGTCGGCGGTGATGTAGAGGTCGGCTTCCCGGAACAGCTCCTCGGAGGTAGTTGGCGCCTTCTGTAGTATGGCTCGGACGAAAGCCGAGTCATTGGATCCTCTTTAGAAGTCCTCGATCATGGCCACCTCTGTGACCTCAGGGATACGATTTCTCTTGGTCTGGAACCTTTTGAGGTACGATCGGAGAGTTTCATCCCCCGGCGCTTGATGGATTTGAGGTCCCATGGTTGCGCCGGTTTGTCGGAGAGGGACTGAAAATTGGCAGTGAAGCGCCGACTGAAGTCGCTCCAGTCGTCGATGCAGTGTCGGGGTAGATGTCGCAGCCATTGCAGCGCGTCTTGCCCAAGGACGATGGGTAAGTACACGGTCATCACGTCTTCGGATGCTCCGATGGCTCGAGTGGCGGTAGTGTAGACGGCCAGCCAGCCTCCTGGGTCCTGCTTAGGTTCATATTTATCGACATTGGATACCTTGAAGTTTGGGGGCCATTGAATGGCCCTAAGGCGTGGAGTGAGGGCTGACACTCCGCATGTGTCCTCCTGTCGTCGGTGTTGATGTTTGTCCCGGGGAGGGGAGTAGTTGTTGTGGTTCCTCGACCGTCCCCGGGCAGTTCCACCAGTCGAGGCCGTCGTTGATTCGGTTTTGGTGGCTTGACTCCGAGTGGGGATGCCATGATCCCTGTCGTATTCCTCCCGGCGGCGTATCTCGTTCTCATGCCGTCGTTCGCGCGAAGCGTTGATAGAACTCCACGCGTCCCGGCGACTGTTGATGGCGTGCCGCAAATCGTTCGGCGGGTGAGCGAGAGGTAGAAGATGGTTGGCTGCCTGGGTGAGCAGGCGTCGATAGCCCTCGGCGTCTGGAGTCCGAGGGAGTCCGTCAGCTATCCGAGCTAGCACTCCTCCGACTTCACTCGGTGTATTCATGGCTCGGGCGAAGTCGGGGTTTAGGTTACGGCCAAGTAGTGGATTTTCTCGACGTTGCCTTGCGTCTTGCTCGGCTTGTTTCTGAGCTCGTCGACGATCACATTGTCGGGAGTTCCTTCGTTCCCTGAAGACGCGTTCTTCCGGAGTTTCTCCCATCTCCGAGACCTCATCTCGCGAGACGGGCTGCTCCGGATCCCGTTCTCCGGCTTGGTGATGTCTCTGGATGTTTCGGCGCCGATTTCTTCGTCGACGGGATTCCCGCTGAGGTGGTTCTTCCCCAGGCGCGGTCGGCTCATCGTCAGAGACGGGAGGTGACTCTGCTCTTCCGATGAAGAGAACGTCGGGGTAGAATGGCGTAGCTGTCGTGGCGATCTTCTTTCGGGAAGTTGAGGGTAATGCTTCCCCGGTTCCTTTGGAGTTTGTTGGTGAAGGCTTCCTTCCCGGCGGATCTGCAACGCGGTGCAGAATTCCTTTTTCGTCGGCTATGGATGAAATCGTCCCAAAGCAGAACATGGATCCGGGACGGAAGGTGATCCTGTTGTTGATGATGATGGCCATTGAGCTAGCTTAGATCGTTGACACCACCCCTACCTGGCGCGCCAGCTGTCGGTGTTTTGGGTCCGACCGCACACCCGAGGTTGCCCCTCAAGGTGTTTTTAGGAGTAGGACGGTGTCGACGACTGTAGCAAAATGGCTCGTGCCGATTGCACGAGGGACAGTGGACAATGTTTATAGGTTCGGGCCGCTTAGAGATGCGTAACACCCTACGTCCTGATGAGTATGCTGGGTGGATGAGGTTACAAAAGAATTCTCTGAATTGAGAACGCAGAGAGTTGAAGTGGGTGGCTAGGTAATGGAGTCGATTGATTCGAAGGGGTGCCCCCTAGGCCTTATATATTCGACCGTGGGGCAATACATGTGGATATGATAACAACGTGCGCCTAAAAGATAGTGAACTGCTCGAGTCTATCTCCCTATGATTCTGCCGACCTATCCCCGCGTGGCTCCGTTGCATGAGAGCTCCAGCGCGGGAAAGTCGGATCTCTGTTGCGATCGCTCGCTCGACATTGTGGACCGTCCAGGTTTACACCGATCCGGCCTCGTGTCAACCTGCTCTGCTGATTATTCTTCCCCAGGCCCACGAAAGAATGGCCTCACGATTTATTGGGCCCTTGGGCCTTTCGTGAGGTCTTTTACTCTTTTAGTGGACCCAGGGGATATCTGTCCCCCACAAGAACCATGCTTGATGAGTACAAGACACCGGATCGGTTTTGGGCCGAGGCAGTCAACATCGCCTGCTACGCCATCAACCGGTTATATCTACACCGAATCCTCAAGAAGACATCCTATGAACTCCTAACCGGTAAAAAGCCCAATATTTCATATTTTAGAGTTTTTGGTAGCAAATGCTTTATTCTTGTTAAAAGAGGTAGAAAATCTAAATTTGCTCCTAAAACTGTAGAAGGCTTTTTACTAGGATATGACTCAAACACAAGGGCATATAGAGTCTTTAACAAGTCCTCAGGACTTGTTGAAGTTTCTTGTGACGTTGTGTTTGATGAGACTAACGGCTCTGAAGTAGATCAAGTTGATCTTGATGAGATAGGTGAAGAACAGGCTCCGTGCATCGCGCTAAGGAACATGTCCATTGGGGATGTGTGTCCTAAGGAATCCGAAGAGCCTCCAAATGCACAAGATCAACCATCCTCCTCCACGCAAGCATCTCCACCAACCCAAAATGAGGACGAGGCTCAAGTTGATGAAGGAGAAGATCAAAGAGATGAGCCACCTCAAGATGACGGCAATGATCAAGGGGGAGATGCAAATGATCAAGACAAGGAGGATGAAGAGCCAAGGCCGCCACACCCAAGAGTCCACCAAGCAATCCAACGAGATCACCCCATCGACACCATCCTCGGCGACATTCATAAGGGGGTAACCACTCGATCTCGTGTTGCACATTTTTGTGAGCATTACTCTTTTGTTTCCTCTATTGAGCCACACAGGATAGAGGAAGCACTTCAAGATTCGGATTGGGTGATGGCAATGCAAGAGGAGCTCAACAACTTCACTAGGAATGAGGTATGGCATTTAGTTCCACGTCCTAACCAAAATGTTGTAGGAACAAAGTGGGTCTTCCGCAACAAGCAAGACGAGCATGGTGTGGTGACAAGGAACAAAGCTCGACTTGTGGCCAAGGGATACTCTCAAGTCGAAGGTTTGGATTTTGGTTAAACCTATGCACCCGTAGCTAGGCTTGAGTCAATTCGCATATTATTAGCCTATGCTACTTACCATGGCTTTAAGCTTTATCAAATAGACGTGAAAAGTGCCTTCCTCAACGGACCAATCAAGGAAGAGGTCTATGTTGAGCAACCTCCCGGCTTTGAAGATAGTGAGTACCCTAACCATGTCTATAGGCTCTCTAAGGCGCTTTATGGGCTCAAGCAAGCCCTAAGAGCATGGTATGAATGCCTAAGAGATTTCCTTATTGCTAATGGCTTCAAAGTCGGCAAGGCCGATCCTACTTTATTCACTAAAACTCTTGACAATGATTTGTTTGTATGCCAAATTTATGTTGATGATATTATATTTGGGTCTACTAACGAATCTACATGTGAAGAATTTAGTAGGATCATGACACAAAAATTCGAGATGTCTATGATGGGGGAGTTGAAGTATTTTCTAGGATTCCAAGTCAAGCAACTCCAAGAGGGCACCTTCATTTGCCAAACAAAGTACACTCAAGACATTCTAACCAAGTTTGGAATGAAGGATGCCAAGCCCATCAAGACACCCATGGGAACCAATGGGCATCTCGACCTCGACACGGGAGGTAAATCCGTCGATCAAAAGGTATACCGGTCGATGATAGGTTCATTACTCTATTTATGTGCATCTCGACCGGACATTATGCTTTCCGTTTGCATGTGTGCAAGATTCCAATCCGACCCTAAGGAATCTCACCTTACGATCGTAAAACGAATCTTGAGATATTTGGCTTATACACCTAAGTTTGGGCTTTGGTACCCTCGGGGATCCACGTTTGATTTGATTGGTTATTCGGATGCCGATTGGGCGGGGTGTAAGATTAATAGAAAGAGCACATCGGGGACTTGCCAGTTCTTGGGAAGATCCTTGGTGTCTTGGGCTTCCAAGAAGCAAAATTCGGTCGCTCTTTCTACCGCCGAAGCTGAGTACATTGCCGCAGGCCATTGTTGCGCGCAATTGCTTTGGATGAGGCAAACCCTGCGGGACTATGGTTACAAATTAACCAAAGTTCCTCTTCTATGTGATAATGAGAGTGCAATCCGCATGGCGGATAATCCCGTTGAGCATAGCCGCACTAAACACATAGCCATTCGGTATCATTTTCTTAGGGATCACCAACAAAAGGGGGATATCGAGATTGCATACATTAATACTAAATATCAATTAGCCGATATCTTTACCAAGCCACTAGATGAACAAACTTTTACCAAACTTAGGCATGAGCTCAATATTCTTGATTCTAGGAATTTCTTTTGCTAAACTTGCACACATAGCTCATAAGTATACCTTTGATCATATCTCTTTTATATATGCTATGACTAATGTGTTTTCAAGTGTATTTGAAACCAAGTCATAGGTATATTGAAAGGGAATTGGAGTCTTCGGCGAAGACAAAGGCTTCCACTCCACTCTACTACTCATCCTTCGACGTCGCTCCGCATCACTCTCCGTCTTTGGTATAATCTTCACTCATATGTTTTATTTGCCAAAGGGGAGATAGTAGTTAGAAAAGAGCCTATATTTCATTTTAAGTATCCGTTTTTGGCGATTCCTGCCAAAGGGGGAGAAAGTATTGGCCCAAAGCAAAAGGACCGCACCACCACCCTAATTTTAAAAATTGATGATTTTCAATTGGTAAATTTCAAATTGGTATCTCTTTGTGTTCTAAAGGGGGAGAAAGTAGTATTTTCAAAATTGATATCTTAAAAACCTCTTGAACACTAAGAGGAGAATTTATTTGAGGGGGAGTTTTGTTTAGTCAAAGGAAAAGCATTTGAAACAAGGGGAGAAAATTTCAAACTTGAAAATGCTTCGCAAAATCTTATTCATTTACCTTTGACTATTTGCAAAAGGACTTTGAAAAGAATTTACAAAAGAATTTGCAAAAACAAAACTTGTGGTGCAAGCGTGGTCCAAAAATGTTAAAAATAAAGAAACAATCCATGCATATCTAGTAAGTAATATTTATTGGCTCAATTCTAAGTAACCTTTGCACTTACACTTTGCAAACTAGTTCAATTTTACACTTCTATACTTGCTTTAGTTTGTGTTGGCATCAATCACCAAAAAGGGGGAGATTGAAAGGGAATTAGGCTTACACCTATTTCCTAAACTAATTTTGGTGGTTGAATTGCCCAACACAAATAATTGGACTAATTAGTTTGCCCAAGTTTATAAGTTCTACAAGTACAAAGGTTCACCATAAGCCAATAAAAAGACCAAGAAAAAGGGTTCAAACAAAGGAGCAAAGGGACAACCGAAGGCACCCTGGTCGGGCGCACCGGACTGTCCGGTGCACCACCGGACAGTGTCCGGTGCACCAGGGGAGATCGACTTCAAACTCTTCTCCTTCGGGAATTCTCAGGGCCGGCGCGCTATAATTCACCGGACTGTCCGGTGTACACCGGACAGTGTCCGGTGCTCCAAGGAGGCGCGGCTCCGAACTCGCCAGTCTCGGGAATTCGCATCGGCTGCTCCGCTATAATTCACCGGACATGTCCGGTGTACACCGGACTGTCCGGTGTAACTGCGGAGCAACGGCTACTTCAGGCGCCAATGGCTACCTGCAGCGCATTAAATGCGCGCCAGCGCGCGCAGAGGTCAGGCACGCCCATGCTGGCGCACCGGACACCCTACAGTTCATGTCCGGTGTGCCACCTGACATCAAGACAGGCCCAGCGTCAGAGCTCCAACGGTCGGAACCCCAACGGCCGGGTGACGTGGCTGTCGCACCGGACATGTCCGGTGTGCACCGGACTGTCCGGTGCGCCATACGACAGACAGCCTCCACCCAAACGGCTAGTTTGGTGGTTGGGGCTATAAATACCCCCAACCACCCCACATTCAAGTCATCCAAGTTTTCCACTTCTCAACCACTTACAAGAGCTAGACATTCAATTCTAGACACACTCAAGTGATCAAATCCTCTCCAATTCCACATAAGGCTTTAGTGATTAGCGAGAGAGATTTGCCGTGTTCTTTTGAGCTCTTGCGCTTGGATTGTTTCTTTTCTTTCTCACTTGTTCTTGTGATCAAAACTCATTTGTAACCGAGGCAAGAGACACCAATTGTGTGGTGGTCCTTGCGGGGAAGTTTTGTTCCCGGTTTTGATTTGAGAAGAGAAGCTCACTCGGTCCGAGGGACCGTTTGAGAGAGGGTAAGGGTTGAAAGAGACCCGGCCTTTGTGGCCTCCTCAACGGGGAGTAGGTTTGCGAGAACCGAACCTCGGTAAAACAAATCTGTGCGTCACACTCTTCATTCGCTTGCGATTTGTTTTGCGCCCTCTCTCTCGGACTCATTATTATTTCTAACGCTAACCCGGCTTGTAGTTGTGATTAATTTTGTAAATTTCAGTTTTGCCCTATTCACCCCCCCCCCCTCTAGGCGACTTTCACTACCTCCAACAACGATCGCTAAAACGTCCGGTTCGGTAAATATAGCGCTCCATCTCCTCCTTTGTCCATCCAGCAACGACCGCTACGGAGTGCGCTAAAATATAGCGTTCGCCATGCACCCGCTACATTTGGAGATTCACTATACATCCTCTATCTGATGACGAGCCTACGAGGCCGCCAGGGAGGAGGACAAGCGCGCGGCCGATGGCGACGATGGCGAGCGCGCGTAGCCGATGTTGACGAGAAGGAGAGCGCTCGACAGACCAACACGAGGAGGAGAGCACACGGGTGCCGTCCGGTGACGATGAGGAGAGCGTGCGGCCGTCGGCGATATGCACATGCGCGCGGCTGCCAACGAGAGCTAGGCATCTTGGCGGACAATGGTGACTTCGTGGACATGAGCAAGAACTCGGCAGCAGAGGCATCGTTGATGGACAACAACGACATCGTGCCATCTTCGAACCGCCATGGCGCTCGGCCACGAGCATGAAGACAACGACTTCCGAGCGATGCATTCAACTCATTCGATGAAATGTGTGTGAAGCAAAATAGAGACATAAACTTTGTTTTTGTGTGCGCATCTTACAAAACATTTTCGGATAGCATTATCATTAGGGAAAAAGAATTAGTATTGTCGGTTACATAATATTGTTTTTTAATGGGTCCATAATTAACACTGTAGCTTTAGAGGACCAAATTTAGGGAACGTTGCTAGAGACAGAGAAAATATAGAGGACAAAATCTTTTAGAGTGTGCTGTAAAGGACAGAGAATATTCCTTTAGGGGATAGAATTTAGGGGACGCTGCTGGAGACAGAGTTACGCCGACCACCAGGCCGTGAGGCTTTCCCCGGGGATGTTTTCTATTTACATTCTCGTCTCTTAGAAAGAGCTGCTAAACGATCGGACCAGACAGGTGCAGGTAGCTTGACTGCGTTACCCGTGATTGAAACACAAGCTGGAGACGTATCGGCCTATATCCCCACCAATGTGATCTCCATTACAGATGGACAAATCTGTTTGGAAACAGAGCTCTTTTATCGCGGAATTAGACCAGCTATTAACGTTGGCTTATCCGTCAGTCGCGTCGGGTCCGCCACTCAGTTGAAAGCTATGAAACAAGTCTGTGGGTAGTTCAAAACTGGAATTGGCACAATATCGCGAAGTGGCCGCCTTCGCTCAATTTGGGGCGAAGGAGGATGAGAATAATGCCACATCTCGCAGCCCCTTTCGTCGACTCCTGTCCAGGCTGGGTGTTGCTCCTCCCCTCCACATCCTATCAACCTCTTGCGTTTTTGGCCTCGGATTTTCTTTTTATCGTGTGCCCCTCCATTGCATCTTGCTGCTTCTTATTCGATTTGCATCTAAGTTGAGCTGGAGCATCTATTCGCCTTTTCCTTCCCGACGCGGCTTCAGCCACAATCTACCATTCTTAGTTTGGTTTACCGTCGGAGTTTCCAAACGGTTCTATTCCATTTGGATTTTGGAGATATAGTTTCCCACACCAGGATCTTACATTTCTTTTCCCTCACTTTAGCATTTGTCGTGAGGGAAAATGCTGCAGTTCCCCCTGTTCTAAGCACGTTGTCCTAGAACAGAATGCATTTTCTCAAGTTATATTCCAGCAGCAACAGCTCTAGGTAATGTGCTGCTCGCTGCTCAGGAGTGTGAGATTGCCTTGCCTGCCCTTTATTGTTGCTCCATTTCAGAGGTCTGTTGCGCACAACAATTTCGCAGGTGGAGGTTCTCGACCGTCCACCGGCGACTGGAACCGGTCGAACCTCGATGGAGCAGCACATCGCCGCAAACGGAGTCGCTGGATCTTTCCCACGTCCGGCGAATTAGGCAAAGGCGTCGTAACCGTGTACAAGCTCGTCGCTGCAATTTCGCCGCAAAGACTCAGCATGCTGCCAGGAACTATACTATTACCTAACCAGAACATATTTATCTCTCTCTGTTCACTTGAAATATCAGATAGAATCGAAAACACTATAAGGGTTGATTTGGTGACAAGGGGATCCCGAGAGGATTAAGGGGTAATAAACTAATTTTCCCTTCAATCCCTCTGATCCTCCCGGGATCCCGGGTCACCAAATCAGCCCTAAACGCGCGAGCGCGCGCAATATACTAGTATGCTATGAGACCTGGCAATCTTCCCGGACTGTTGCAGATAGAGATGGCAATGGGTACCCGCGACCCGATACCCGATGGGTATTTACTCCATTAGGGTATGTATGTGGGCTAAATATTCTACCCGTGGGTCTGTTATTGGGCAAAAATCTTCACCCAATGGGTAAACGGGTATTAGAACGTTCCGCCTTCACCCATACCCGTTAACCCGTGGGTATAAAATACCCAATATAAACTTAGCCCAAGCATGAACTTTGACTTTAGTCATCCACCTTTTTTATTATTTAACAACCTTTTAGGCCATAATATCATAGAAGGCTTAATGACAATTTAATGACCATGTAATGGAACATGTAATGTGTTATGTAGTACTATCCTAGTGTTACTACTTTATCCTATTATCTTTAGTGTGTTGAATGGATGGTTAAATGATGCTAGAAATTTTGTAATGGTATTTAGATGGATATACTTGACATTTGTATCATATAATATTTTGATAGATGTTTAGCTTTTGTGGGTACGGGTAACCCGACGGGTGACCTATACCCACATGGGTATGGGTATGGGGATAAATCCATACCCGCCAGTGTATATGGGTGACCCGATGGGGTTATTTTTATGTCGTGGGTATGGGTATGGGGTAGTAATACCCGGTGGGTATTTACCCATTGCCATCTCTAGTTGCAGAGGGTGCGGCTACGATGAATCGGGGTTCTCCCGTGCGGTGGATGCTTCCTTCTCTCTCTCCCTCTACCCGCTTTGCTCGGCAACAGTGCTCGCTCATGATTTGGGCTCGACGGCTTTGAGTTGGACAGGATGGGGTGGTCGTGGCCTAGCTTATATAGCCTACGGACGCCTCATCAAGTAGCTAGCTGGCGGATAGGGGTTGTTGCAACTGAATTCCCTAGTTTCTCGGTGAGTTCGTTCGGCCTAGGTCGCTCCGTTTCATGGGGATGAACTAGCTGACTAGATGGGCCCACCCAACGGCGTCTGAGAGCGAGACTGTGCGCGATAGAGGCTGTGAGGTCTTGTGTCCGTGGGGCCCTTGCGTCGTAGGTAGAAACAGCGCGGGCCGCGCAAAGGGTAAATAAGGAGTTGGGTCGCCTAGCGTTAACTGGGCCACACAGTAGGGGCATGCAGATTGGGCTAGAGATGTCCAAACGGGCCGCCCGGCCCGGTCCGGCCCGGCCCCGGTGAAGCCTGGCCCGTTTTGGGCCCGGCCCGCCAGGCACGATTAGAAAACCGGGCCGAGCCGGCTAAGCACGCGGGCTCAATTTCTTGTCCGAGCCCGGCCCGCAACGGGCCTAAACGGGCCGGGCCGACCCGTTTAGCACGAAAAAAGCGGGCCGAAAAGCGGGCTATGCGGGCCTAAAAACACGTTTTAGTGTAAAAAAATGGGCTTAACGGGCTTAGAGCTAAACGGGCCGTGCCGGGCTAGCCCACCGTGCCTAATTTCCTGTCCGAGCCCGGCCCGCTTATTCATGCCGGGCCGGCTCGGGCCCGCATATAACCGGGCTGTGTCGGGCTCGGACCGGGTCCAAACAGCGGGCTTCGTGCCGGGCTCGCGGGCCTCGTGCTTATTGGACATCTATAGATTGGGCTGATGCAGGGTTTGAGCCCACGAGCAGTTCTTTCCTTTTTCTATTTTTCTTTTCTTATTTCTGTTTTCAGTTTTCTATTTCACATTCAAATTCGAATTGGGGTTCCAAATTCAAATATGCACAATAATTATAAACTCTAGGGTGCAAATGCAAGTTTTATTTTTATATATATATCAATTATTCATTTAAGCAAATGCTCAAACTACACAACACATACACTATTTATTTTAAATAAATCGTTATTTTGAGTATGTAGTCAATTAAGGGTTCATTCAAAAATTTAATATTTACTTATTTGTTTTAGTTTTAGGGAAAGATATTATATAATCTCTATGAAGAGTTACTTTAACACACACAAAATATTTTATATAGTCTGTTGGGGCCTCCCTTTTCCGAAGGTCCTAAAAAACGTGACTAACCATATGTTTTCAGTGTAATATAGACTGTTACAGGAGACTTCGGTTTCGGGATGAAGGTTCTCTTTCTGGTGAAAGTATGTGTGATATGAAGATACAACCCGAAGGCAGAACGGACAGACGATGAAGCTTTGGTTAAAGGAGCTTCGGCTTAATATGATGACGAAGGTGGAAGACGAAACCGACTTAAAGGGGAAAAGACTACTTAACCCTTGATAGTTTGCTTTATGATTAAGAGTAAATGTCAGAGATATGAATGTAATTTTGTCCGGGCTGCATCCCGTGCCTATAAATAGATGGGGGCTGGATCATAATCACTCTTGCGTCACTCTCGCATTTCCACCTTCTGGCAATCTGAAGGTATTAATGTAATATAAATATTTAGATATTTATTCATGTTTATGAAATGATAATATAAATGATTCACTGATATATCATCATTATTTATATTCTTTTGTATTTTATGTACTTTCGTTTATATTTGTTTACTGAGATGATGAAGGTATGTCCTTTATGGCCTTCGTCTGGAGGTCATTATATCCGAAAGGAGATAATGCGTCGAAGGGCAAAGGTCTTTAATCGTTACAATTGTGTTGCTTTATTCTTGATGTATAGCATTTGAGAACAAAGACCAACATTGGCGCCCACATCCGGTGAACTCAATCGACCACTTTCGCAATGCCACCGAAGAAGACAACGGTGCCAGGGGCTACCTGAAAGTCGCCTAGAGCGGGGTGAATAGGGCGAAACTGAAATTTACAAAGTTAATCACAACTACAAGCCGGGTTAGCATTAGAAATAATAATGAGTCCGAGAGAGAGAGTAAAACAAATCGCGAGTGAGTGAAGAAGTGAGACGCAAGGATTTGTTTTACCGAGGTTCGGTTCTCGCAAACCTACTCCCCGTTGAGGAGGCCACAAAGGCCGGGTCTATCTCAAGCCTTTCCCTCTCTCAAACGGTCCCTCGGACCGAGTGAGCTTCTCTTCTCAAATCAACCAGGAACAAAACTTCCCCGCAAGGACCACCACACAATTGGTGTCTCTTGCCTCGGTTACAATTGAGTTTTGATCACAAGAACAAATGAGAAAGAAAGAAGCAATCCAAGCGCAAGAGCTCAAATCAACACAACAAATCTCTCTCACTAGTCACTAAGGCTTTGTGTGGAATTGGAGAGGATTTGATCACTTTGGTGTGTCTAAACTTGAATGCTAGAGCTCTTGTAAGGTGTAGAAGTGTGAAAACTTGGATGACTTGAATGTGGGGTGGTTGGGGGTATTTATAACCCCAACCACCAAACTAGTCGTTGGTGAAGGCTGCTGTTGCATGGCGCACCGGACAGTCCGGTGCGCCACCGGACACTGTCCGGTGCGCCAGCCACGTCACCAGGCCATTAGGGTTCAACCGTTGGAGCTCTGACGTGTGGGCCCGCCTGGCTGTCCGGTGTGCCACCCGCGCGTGCACTGCTCCTCTGCGCGCGTTGGCGCGTATTTAATGCTGTAGCAGGTGACCGTTGCGCCGAAGTAGTCGTTGCTCCGCCGTTACACCGGACAGTCCGGTGTGCACCGGACATGTCCGGTGAATTATAGCGGAGCGAATTCCCGAAGCTGGCGAGTTCAGAGTCGTTCTCCTCTAGAGCACCGGACACTGTCCGGTGGTGCACCGGACAGTCCGCTGAATTATAGCGCGGCGCCTCTGAGTTTTCATGAATGTGCGACGTTCAGCTCGGAGTCCCCTGGTGCACCGGACACTGTCCGGTGGCACACCGGACAGTCCGGTGCGCCAGACCAGGGTGCCTTCGGTTGTCCCTTTGCTCTTTTGTTTGAACCCTTTTTCTTGGTCTTTTTATTGGCTTATTGTGAACTTTTGGCACATGTAGAACTTATAAACTAGAGCAAACTAGTTAGTCCAAATATTTGTGTTGGGCAATTCAACCACCAAAATCAATTTAGGAAATAGGTGTAAGCCTAATTCCCTTTCAATCTCCCCCTTTTTGGTGATTGATGCCAACACAAACCAAAGCAAATATACAAGTGCATAATTTGAACTAGTTTGCAAAATGTAAGTGCAAAGGTTACTTAGAATTGAGCCAATAAATATTACTTACTAGATATGCATGGATTGTTTCTTTATTTTTAACATTTTGGACCATGCTTGCACCACATGTTTTGTTTTTGCAAATTCTTTTTGTAAATCCTTTTCAAAGTCCTTTTGCAAAATAGTCAAAGGTAAATGAATAAGATTTTGCGAAGCATTTTCAAGTTTTGAATTTTCTCCCCTTGTTTCAAATGCTTTTCCTTTGACTAAACAAAACTCCCCTCAATAAATTCTCCTCTTAGTGTTCAAGAGGGTTTTAAGATATCAATTTTGAATATACTACTTTCTCCCCCTTTTGAACATAATAAGATACCAATTTGAAATTTACCAATTGAAAATCATTAGCTTTTAAAGATTAGGGTGGTGGTGCGGTCCTTTTGCTTTGGGCTAATACTTTCTCCCCGTTTGGCATGAATCGCCAAAAACGGATACTTAGAGTGAAATATAAGCCCTTTAAATACTTTCTCCTCTTTTGGCAAACAATAATATGAGTGAAGATTATACCAAAGTTGGAGAGATGCTTGGAGCGACGGCGAAGGAAGAGTGATGGAGTGGAGTGGAAGCCTTTGTCTTCGCCGAAGACTCCAATTCCCTTTCAATACACCTATGACTTGGTTTGAAATTCACTTGAAAACATATTAGTCATAGCATATATAAAAGAGACATGATCAAAGGTATATTTATGAGCTATGTATGCAAGACATCAAAAGAAATTTCTAGAATCAAGAATATTTAACTCATGCCTAAGTTTGGTAAAAGTTTGTTCATCTAGTGGCTTGGTAAAGATATCGGCTAATTGATCTTTAGTGTTAATATATGCAATCTCGATATCCCCCTTTTGTTGGTGATCCCTAAGAAAATGATACCGAATGGCTATGTGTTTAGTGCGGCTATGCTCAATTGGATTATCCGCCATGCGGATTGCACTCTCATTATCACATAGAAGAGGAACTTTGGTTAATTTGTAACCATAGTCCCGCAGGGTTTGCCTCATCCAAAGCAATTGCGCGCAACAATGTCCTGCGGCAATGTACTTGACTTCAGCGGTAGAAAGAGCGACCGAATTTTGCTTCTTTGAAGCCCAAGACACCAAGGATCTTCCCAAGAACTAGCAAGTCCCTGATGTGCTCTTTCTATTAATTTTGCACCCTGCCCAATCGGCATCCGAATAACCAATTAAATCAAAAGTGGATCCCCGAGGGTACCAAAGCCCAAACTTAGGAGTATAAGCCAAATATCTCAAGATTCGTTTTACGGCCGTAAGGTGAGATTCCTTAGGGTCGGTTTGAATCTTGCACACATGCATACGGAAAGCATAATGTCCGGTCGAGATGCACATAAATAGAGTAATGAACCTATCATCGACCGGTATACCTTTTGATCGACGGATTTACCTCCTGTGTCGAGGTCGAGATGCCCATTTGTTCCCATGGGAGTCTTGATGGGCTTGGCATCCTTCATCCCAAACTTGTTTAGAATGTCTTGAGTATACTTCGTTTGGCAAATGAAGGTGCCCTCTTGGAGTTGCTTTACTTGAAATCCCAAGAAATACTTCAACTCCCCCATCATCGACATCTCGAATTTGTGTCATGATCCTACTAAATTCTTCACATGTAGATTCGTTAGTAGACCCAAATATAATATCATCAACATGAATTTGGCATACAAACAAATCATTGTCAAGAGTTTTAGTGAACAAAGTAGGATCGGCCTTGCCGACTTTGAAGCCATTAGCTATAAGGAAATCTCTTAGTCATTCATACCACGCTCTTGGGGCTTGCTTGAGCCTATAAAGCGCCTTAGAGAGCCTATAGACATGGTTAGGGTACTCACTGTCTTCAAAGCCAGGAGGTTGCTCAACATAGACCTCTTCCTTGATTGGTCCATTGAGGAAGGCACTCTTCACGTCCATTTGATAAAGTTTGAAGCCATGGTAAGTAGCATAGGCTAATAATATACGAATTGACTCAAGCCTAGCTACAGGTGCATAAGTTTCACCAAAATCCAAACCTTCGACTTGGGAGTATCCCTTGGCCACAAGTCGAGCTTTGTTCCTTGTCACCACACCATGCTCGTCTTGCTTGTTGCAGAAGACCCATTTGGTTCCTATAACATTTTGGTTAGGACATGGAACTAAATGCCATACCTCGTTCTTAGTGAAATTGTTGAGCTCCTCTTGCAATCCAAATCTTGGAGTGCTTCCTCTACCCTATGTGGCTCAATAGAGGAAACAAAAGAGTAATGCTCACAAAAATGTGCAACACGAGATCTAGTGGTTACCCCCTTATGAATGTCGCCGAGGATGGAGTCGACGGGGTGATCTCGTTGGATTGCTTGGTGGACTCTTGGGTGTGGCGGTCTTGGTTCTTCATCCTCCTTGTCTTGATCAATTGCATCTCCCCCTTGATCATTGTCGTCATCTTGAGGTGGCTCATCATTTTGATTTTCTCCTTCATCAACTTGAGCCTCGTCCTCATTTTGAGTTGGTGGAGATGCTTGCGTGGAGGAGGATGGTTGATCTTGTGCTTGAGTGGGCTCTTCGGATTCCTTAGGACACACATCCCTAATGGACATGTTCCTTAGCGCGATGCACAGAGCCTCTTCTTCACCTATCTCATCAAGATCGACTTGCTCTACTTGAGAGCCGTTAGTCTCATCAAACACAACGTCACAAGAAACTTCAACTAGTCCTGAGGACTTGTTAAAGACTCTATATGCCCTTGTGTTTGAATCATATCCTAGTAAAAAGCCTTCTACAGTCTTAGGAGCAAATTTAGATTTTCTACCTCTTTTAACAAGAATAAAGCATTTGCTACCAAAGACTCTAAAATATGAAATGTTGGGCTTTTTACCGGTTAGGAGTTCGTATGATGTCTTCTTGAGGATTCGGTGTAGATATAACCGGTTGATGGCGTAGCAAGCGGTGTTAACCGCCTCGGCCCAAAACCGATCCGGCGTCTTGTACTCATCAAGCATGGTTCTTGCCATGTCCAATAGAGTTCGATTCTTCCTCTCCACTACACCATTTTGTTGTGGCGTGTAGGGAGAAGAGAACTCATGCTTGATGCCCTCCTCCTCAAGGAAGCCTTCAATTTGTGAATTCTTGAACTCCGTCCCGTTGTCGCTTCTTATTTTCTTGATCCTTAAGCCGAACTCATTTTGAGCCCGTCTCAAGAATCCCTTTAAAGTCTCTTGGGTTTGTGATTTTTCCTGCAAAAAGAACACCCAAGTGAAGCGAGAATAATCATCCACAATGACTAGACAGTACTTACTCCCGCCGATGCTTATGTAAGCGATCGGGCCGAATAGGTCCATGTGTAGGAGCTCCAGTGGCCTGTCAGTCGTCATGATGTTCTTATGCGGATGATGAACACCAACTTGCTTCCCGGCTTGGCATGCGCTACAAATTCTGTCTTTCTCAAAATGAACATTTGTTAATCCTAAAATGTGTTCTCCCTTTAGAAGCTTATGAAGACTCTTCATTCCAACATGGGCTAGTCGGCGGTGCCAGAGCCAACCCATGTTAGTCTTAGCTATTAAGCAAGTGTCGAGTTCAGCTCTATCAAAATCTACCAAGTATAGCTGACCCTCTAACACTCCCTTAAAGGCTATTGAATCATCACTTCTTCTAAAGACAGTGACACCTACATTAGTAAAAAGACAGTTGTAGCCCATTTGACATAATTGAGATACGGAAAGCAAATTGTAATCTAATGAATCAACAAGAAAAACATTGGAAATGGAATGGTCAGGAGATATAGCTATTTTACCCAAACCTTTGACCAAACCTTGATTTCCATCCCTGAATGTGATAGCTCGTTGGGGATCTTGGTTTTTCTCGTAGGAGGAGAACATCTTCTTCTCCCCTGTCATGTGGTTTGTGCACCCGCTATCGATGATCCAACTTGAGCCCCCGGATGCATAAACCCACAAAACAAATTTAGTTCTTGACTTTAGGTGCCCAAACGGTTTTGGGTCCTTTGGCATTAGACACAAGAACTTTGGGTACCCAAACACAAGTCTTGGAGCCCTTGTGTTTGCCCCCGACAAACTTGGCAACTACCTTGCCGGATTTGTTAGTTAAAACATATGATGCATCAAAAGTTTTAAATGAAATGTCATGATCATTTGATGCACTAGGAGTTTTCTTCTTAGGCAACTTAGCACGAGTTGGTTGCCTAGAGCTAGATGTCTCACCCTTGTACATAAAAGCATGATTAGGGCCAGGGTGAGACTTCCTAGAGTGAATTCTCCTAATTTTGCTCTCGGGATAACCGGCAGGGTACAAAATGTAACCCTCGTTATCCTGAGGCATGGGAGCCCTGCCCTTAACAAAATTAGACAATCTTTTAGGAGGATTATTAATTTTGACATTGTCCCCCTTTTGGAAGCCAATGCCATCCTTAATGCTAGGGCGTCTCCCATTATAGAGCATACTTCTAGCAAATTTAAAATTTTCATTTTCAAGTTCATGCTCGGCAATTTTAGCATCTAATTTTGCTATATGATCATTTTGTTGTTTAATTAAAGCCATATGATCATGAATAGCATCAATATCAACATCTCTACATCTAGTGCAAATAGAAACATGCTCAACGGTAGATGTAGAGGGTTTGCAAGATTTTAATTCTACAACCTTAGCATGTAGTATATCATTTTCACTTTTAAGGTTAGAAATAGTAACATTGCAAACATCAAAATCTTTAGCCTTAGCAATCAATTTTTCATTTTCAATCTTAAGGCTAGCAAGAGAGATATTCAATTCATCAATCTTAGCAAGTAAATCAACATTATCATCTCTAGGATTGGGAATTGAAACATTACAAACATGAGAATCAACCTTAGCATTTAATTTTGCATTTTCATTTCTAAGGTTGGCAATAGTATCATGGCATGTGCTTAGCTCACTAGATAATTTTTCACATTTTTCTACTTCTAGAGCATAAGCATTCTTAACCTTAACATGCTTTTTATTTTCCTTGATTAGGAAGTCCTCTTGGGAGTCCAAGAGATCATCCTTTTCATGGATGGCACTAATCAATTCATTTAATTTTTCCTTTTGTTGCATGTTTAGGTTGGCAAAAAGAGTACGCAAATTATCCTCCTCATCACTAGCATTATCATCACTAGAGGACTCATATTTAGTGGAGGATTTGGATTTAACCTTCTTCTTTTTGCCGTCTTTTGCCATGAGGCATTTGTGGCCGACGTTGGGGAAGAGAAGACCCTTGGTGACGGCGATGTTGGCGGCGTCCTCATCGGAGGAGGAGTCGATGGAGCTCTCATCGGAGTCCCACTCCCGGCAAACATGGGCATCGCCACCCTTCCTCTCGTGATATCTCTTCTTCTCCTTTCTTCTCCCCTTATTGTCATTGTCCCTATCACTATCACTTGATAATGGACATTTAGCAATAAAGTGACCGGGCTTACCACACTTGTAGCAAACCTTCTTGAAACGGGATTTGTAATCCTTCCCCTTCCGTTGCTTGAGGATTTGGCGAAAGCTTTTGATGATTAAAGCCATCTCCTCATTGTCGAGCTTGGAGGCATCAATGGGTTGTCTACTTGATGTAGACTCTTCCTTCTTTTCCTCCGTTGCCTTGAATGCGACCGGTTGTGCTTCGGACGTGGAGGGGCCGTTAAGCTCGTTGATCTTCTTTGAGCCTTTGATCATCAACTCAAAGCTCACAAAATTACCTATAACTTCCTCGGGGGTCATTTGAGTATATCTAGGATTGCCACGAATCAATTGAACTTGAGTAGGGTTAAGGAAAACAAGTGATCTAAGAATAACCTTAACCACTTCGTGGTCATCCCATTTTTTGCTCCCGAGGTTGCGCACTTGGTTCACCAAGGTTTTGAGCCGGTTGTACATGTCTTGTGGCTCCTCCCCTTGGCGAAGACGGAAGCGACCGAGCTCCCCCTCGATAGTTTCCCGCTTGGTGATCTTGGTCACCTCGTCTCCTTCGTGCGCGGTTTTTAGCATGTCCCAAATTTCCTTGACGCTCTTCAACCCTTGCACCTTGTTATACTCCTCTCGACTTAGAGAGGTGAGGAGTATAGTGGTGGCTTGTGAGTTGAAGTGCTCGATTTGGGCCACTTCGTCCTCATCATAATCTTCATCCCCTACGGATGGTACCTGTACACCAAACTCAACAACATCCATATACTTTTGTGGAGTGAGGTTAGGTGATATCGCATCATATCACTCCACCTAGCATAATCTTCACCATCAAACGTTGGTGGTTTGCCTAATGGGACGGAAAGTAAAGGTGTATGTTTAGGAATGCGAGGGTAGCGTAGGGGGATCTTACTAAACTTCTTGCGCTCATGGCGCTTAGAAGTGATGGACGGCGCGTCGGAGCCGGAGGTCGATGGTGATGAAGAGTCGGTCTCGTAGTAGACCACTTTCCTCATCCTCTTATGTTTGTCGCCTCTCCGATGCGACTTGTGGGAAGAGGATTTCCTCTCCTTCCCCTTCCCTTTGTTGGAGGAGTCTTTCTTCTCCTTCCTCTTGTTGCGGGACTCTTCCGATGAAGTCTCCCCGTGGCTTGTAGTGGGCTTATCGCCGGTCTCCATCTCCTTCTTGGCGTGATCTCCCTACATCACTTCGAGCGGTTAGGCTCTAATGAAGCACCGGGCTCTAATACCAATTGAAAGTCGCCTAGAGGGGGGTGAATAGGGCGAAACTGAAATTTACAAAGTTAATCACAACTACAAGCCGGGTTAGCGTTAGAAATAATAATGAGTCCGAGAGAGAGAGAGTAAAACAAATCACGAGTGAGTGAAGAAGTGAGACGCAAGGATTAGTTTTACCGAGGTTCAGTTCTCGCAAACCTACTCCCCGTTGAGGAGGCCACAAAGGCCGGGTCTATCTCAACCCTTTCCCTCTCTCAAACGGTCCCTCGGACCAAGTGAGCTTCTCTTCTCAAATCAACCGGGAACAAAACTTCCCCGCAAGGACCACCACACAATTGGTGTCTCTTGCCTCGGTTACAATTGAGTTTCGATCACAAGAACAAATGAGAAAGAAAGAAGCAATCCAAGCGCAAGAGCTCAAATGAACACAACAAATCTCTCTCACTAATCACTAAGGCTTTGTGTGGAATTGGAGAGGATTTGATCACTTTGGTGTGTCTAGACTTGAATGCTAGAGCTCTTGTAAGGTGTAGAAGTGTGAAAACTTGGATGACTTGAATGTGGGGTGGTTGGGGGTATTTATAACCCCAACCACCAAACTAGCCGTTGGTGAAGGCTGCTGTCGCATGGCACACCGGACAGTCCAGTGCGCCACTGGACACTGTCCAGTGCGCCAGCCACGTCACCAGGCCGTTAGGGTTCGGCCGTTGGAGCTCTGACGTGTGGGCCCGCCTGGCTGTCCGGTGGTGCACCGGACAAGCCCTGTAGGCTGTCCGGTGTGCCACCCGCGCGTGCACTGCTCCTCTGCGCGCGCTGGCGCGTATTTAATGTTGTAGCAGGTGACCGTTGCGCCGAAGTAGCCGTTGCTCCGCCGTTACACCGGACAGTCCGGTGTGCACCGGACATGTCCGGTGAATTATAGCGGAGCGAATTCCCGAAGCTGGCGAGTTCAGAGTCGTTCTCCTCTAGAGCACCGGACACTGTACGGTGGTGCACCGGACAGTCCGGTGAATTATAGCGCGGCGTCTCTGAGTTTTCCCGAAGGTGCGAAGTTCAGCTCGGAGTCCCCTGGTGCACCGGACACTGTCCGGTGGTGCACCGGACAGTGTCCGGTGCGCCAGACCAGGGTGCCTTCGGTTGTCCCTTTGCTCTTTTGTTTGAACCCTTTTTCTTGGTCTTTTTATTAGCTTATTGTGAACCTTTGACACCTGTAGAACTTATAAACTAGAGCAAACTAGTTAGTCCAAATATTTGTGTTGGGCAATTCAACCACCAAAATCAATTTAGGAAATAGGTGTAAGCCTAATTCCCTTTCACTACCCTGCAGCCACTAGACACTAATCAGGAGACGCTGCGAGAAGCTAGGAGCCAGAAGAGGAAGGCTACTAGCCCAACACCTCAGGAGGAGGAACTAGATCAAGAGATCAGGGATTTGGAGGCTATCAACCAACAGGTGCAAAGGAATAGGGAAAAGATGCTTCGGCTCACCGACCTTCAGAGAAAGATCGACGAAGCTGCTGAAGAAATGCGTCACCTCACTCAGGATGACTAGGACCGAAGGCCTCAACACAGGGAGCTTCGCTAAGAAAACCTATTCAATGATGATGAATGGTAGAGTGACTTTCATCAGGGCAATTTTGCTTTTGATGATGCTTCCCCTTGGCAGCAGAATTGTAGGCTACCTCGTGGCCGCTGTCATACAAGCCACCTCAGCTCCCCATGTATGACGGGCACTCAGACCCGAAGCAATTCCTAATGAGCTACGAGGCAACCATATCTTCATATGGGGGCAATACTGCAGTCATGGCAAAGTCCTTTGTCATGGCAGTCAAAAGTGTAGCTCAAACTTGGTACTCCTCTCTTCGACCAGGGACAATTACATCATGGCAGAAGCTAAAGGATATGTTAGTGACCAGCTTTCAGGGTTTTCAAACGAAGCCGGTCACTGCTCAGGCTCTCTTTCAGTGTACGCAGGACTAGGAGGAGTACTTGCAGGCGTATGTCCGAAGGTTCTTGCGGCTAAGAGCTCAAGCACCTATAGTGCCCAATGAGATCGTCATTGAGGCCATGATCAAGGGGCTCCGTCCAGGACCTACGACGCAATACTTCGAAAGGAAGCCACTGCAAACCTTGGAGAAGCTTCTCTAGAAAATGGATGAGTACATCAGAGCCGACAATGATTTTCAGCAAAGAAGGGAAGAAGCCTTCAGATACTCTGAGTTGGCCAGGGGCTTCGGAGGAAGATTCCACCCTAGGCATGTCAGGTCGATTCATAATTCTAGTACAAATGACAACAGGGGCATACCTAAACGCAACAACACAACTCTCAATCATTAGGGGCGCAACAAAGTTCTTTTAGGCCACTAGCTCCAAGAGGCAGAGGGGGCAGAAGCTTTGGAGGAAGATATGGAGATCAGCCTAGGAAACTGTTTTATTTGTTTTGTGGCAAAGACAAAGGGCATACCACAAGGACGTGCCAAGTCACGATTCAGAAGCAGAAAGAAATTGCCGAAGCTGAAACACGGTAGAATCAGCCAAAGCAGGTTCTGCATATCGCTTCGTGCTACTCTCCCTACATCTTGGAGTATGTAGGCAATCAACAGCCTGCGGCCTATATGGCTTCGGCAAGCCATTCTCAAGCTTCCTGGGCCCAGTTGCCACCACCCCCACCGCTAGCACCTGCCCTGGTTCGCAGTCAACAGCCAGAAGGGCATCACCATGCTCAGCAACAGCACGACCTTCGGGAGGAGTCCGAAGCTCGCACAGTCAACAACACTATGCCTGAATCGAAGCACATCTACTAAAGGTGCCACGACGATTTGATTAAACAATATCCTAATCTGGTGTATCTTAGGTTTGTCCGTCATTTTATTTTCTTGCATGAAAAACAATTCACGAAGGTTTAATCTTCAATTTGATGTAATATTGTTGGGGACACACCATCGAGTGTGGAACGCATTCCCTAAACAATGCTTCTGAAGCTACAAAGTCGTTCCTAAAGGAGTGCAGAGTAAGTTTCGAAGGTACAAAGTCGTTCCTAAGGGAGCGCAGAGTAAGTTCCGAAGTTACAAAGTCATTCCTAAGGGAGCGTAGAGTAAGTTCCGAAGCTCAAAAGTCGTTCCTAAGGGAATGTGGAGCCAATATGCCATCGAAATAAAAGGTGAATAAGCTCAAAAGTCGTTCCTAAGGGAATGCAGAGCTTAAATACCACCGAAATAGAAGGTGAAGAAGCTCAAAAGTCGTTCCTAAGGGAATGCAGAGCTTAAATGCCACCGAAATAGAAGGTGAAGACACTCAAAAGTCGTTCCTAAGGGGATGTAGAGTCTGGGTGTGTTTTCGTGTGGGTATGTGTTTTCGGCATAAACATCATGCTGCATCATATCATCGCATCATTTCGCATAACATTACATCATACATCATGTCGCATCAGCAACAAGATTGTGGAGAATAGACGTTTCTTTCAAAATATGTGATGAATGGAACAATGTGCTGAAGCACGAAGTGTACCTTTGGCAAATATAATTTTACATGCCAAGAGAATCTTCATCGACAACAATATTATATAACAACTGCGGCATAAGAAAGGGTGATTTTTTCTTTGCGAAGCATAAAAAGAAGGGAAGGTGTTTTTTCGCCGAAGGCTCAAAAACAGGTATATACATAAATTTCATACATTGCAAAGAAATATATTACATTCATATACATACAGATGTTTGATGTTTGACTCATACACAAATATTACATTTCTTAGTACACAAGAATTCAATCTTCTTTTAATATTTTCTCGGTAGTTTCATTCAGGAGTTTGTTAATAGCTTCGTCAACGGCTTCTTCCGCAATCCTTATCGTTTCTAATGCTGCCTTCATGGCTGGATTGGCCTCGGGATCATATGGCTCAGGTGGCGGTGAAAGTTCAGTTGTAGTGAAGAACAAGTTGTTAATCCGAAGCCAAAAACAAACACCGAAGCTAAGATTCAGTAAAAATACCTATACGCCTTGCTCGCTCAGCAGCCTCTTCGACTCGCTTGGCTTCTTCTCGGACATCCTGAGATTCTTTTTCATTTTTCTTTATAGCTTCGTTAGCAATCTTGCGGCCGCCCCTCATCCAAACATCACAATAAAATTTCCCGCCTATCAAAGTAGCTTCGGCCGAAGGCTCCTTCGCGTTGTCTATGGAGAAGAAGGCTTCTGCCTGAGTTGCGGCTTTAACGTGTTCACAACCAGTTTTCTCTAGAATCGCTGCAACCCCTCGAGCACCGATGAAGGCACAAAAATCCCCACAGTCGCTAAGAATTTCTTCAAAAGCTTCACCCTCTTCGCCGATCCATTCAATGACTCCTTCAGGATCGCCTTGAATAAACTTGTGCTCCGATGAGTATGCACCCACCTTGGCGAAGCTGTTTTCCAGTTTCTTGGAGCAATCCAAGGATTTCTCATAGCATCTCTCCTTGGACTCACGAAGCTTCTTTACATTCTTTTCCAGCCTCGCACTTGTCCATTCACTTATCTCTTGCTTTGCCTTTACGAGTTCAAAAATTTCGTTAGCATCGGCATGCTTTTTCTGAAGATCTTCAACTTCGGTTTTATGAGCTTCGGATTGTGCATTAAATTTGCTTTGTTGCTCTTCAGCCTATCTACTAAGGAAAGCAGTATTTTATCTTTTTCAAGCGTCTCGTTCCTTAGTGTGATAACTTCTGACCAAAGGTTCCCAAGGGCTATTTGGCAGCTTTCGTCTTCCGCATTCTTTTGCGCCCTTAAAGCCTTGCTTAGGATTAAGCCCTACAAAAAATAAAGGATCAGCACACAATAATAAGAAAAGACATAAAAAGTAATCTGCTTATAAGCTAAAACATCCCCACCTTCAAACTGTTATAGGCAAGGCTATCTGCAAGGTCATCCTTTGACATTGCAGACAGGCCAAGTTCTAGCTTCGGGAATCCTATATTTTCTGCCATCTCCCGGCAAACAGATATTTCCTTATTGTCCGAGAGGCAGTACAAAAAATCATCTTCGTCAGTGCCATTAAACACAAGGGATTCCGGGGGATACTTCAGGTCTTTAGCATATTGCACAGCTTCGTAATCTGCTCCTCTGATAGCTTTTTCCCTGCCGCGTGACGCACTATAAATTCCAATCCCTCAGTAGAAGCTTCGGCGGCAGAGAATTTAGACTCTTTGCTGGTTCTCTCTTCTTCTAATGGTAATGGAGCTTTTGCAGCATCCGAGGGCCCTTGTTTAGTATCCTTTTCAACAAGCTCCACAGGCCCTGTTTTTGTAGGAACTGAGGGCCCAGCTTCAGCCTCAACCCGAGTTATAACAGCTTCTGCGGTCTCCTCTATATTTTTCTCACTCATGCTAGGCACTTCTGTAGAGGCAGGAGTTGGTACCTTTGTCGACTCCATAACAGCGTCTAGTACGCTGGCCATTCTCCTCCTCTTTGGAGTTACTGCAGGAATTTTTGATACCTCTGCCGATTTCCTCAATTCTGGTTCTTTGGTCGTTTTTGCCCTAGCTTCGGCAGGACACTTCAACGCATTGGCTATTTCGAACTTTGGCAGCTCCGCTGCTGTCTTCAAAATTGGCTCTTCGGCTGATCCCATTGTGGCTTCAGCACGAGCAGAGAACTCTGGCTCAACAGCGGAAGAAGGCCCCTCAGCAAGCTTCGGCACCCTGCTGTTTCAATGTACCTAGGCCGGTGTGTCAAAACTTTAATCTTTTTCCCCTTTGGCGTAGCAGAGATGGCCAAAGTAGCAGCTTTTCTTTTCTTTCCCTGCTTTCACGAGGGATAACAATAGTCTGGGTATACGAAGCCAATTACATCAAAAACCCTGTTCAATCTCTTCTTGCCTCGTCCTCTGAAGGCCAATGTCATGGCATCATCTTCGGCCCTTGTGTAGGCCCCAAGTAATTCATCACTAGTTGCCTCAATACAATCCAACCAGTCATCGTTTGGCTCATCGAACTGATCTCTATATCTAAAGGTGTATTTCAGATAAACTAAACTGCCTGGACTGGACTCGATAGCAGCTTCCTTCGGCATCTCCCAGCCACTCCTAAGAGGCCACACTCTGTAAGCAATATGCTCCTAGACTAAGTCCCTAGTGCCAATATAAGTACATACAATGTTAAAAGCCGTCTAGGCGGTCTAGCATGCTTGAATATCATCCCCAAGGACAGTGGTTGGCCTCCTAACGCTAAAGCGAGACCAGATAGGGCGTTGAATGATTCCCTTTATATCTTCTCTTTCAACTAAGTTGTTCTTCACATAAAACCACTCTTGCATCCAGGTTCCTGGCCACCTCTTCCGAAATGTTGGGACGGGATAGCTCACATCAGAGCGAGGCACGAAGCCGTAACAACCAAAATTATTATGATATTGCTCTTTGCTAGTAGCCTTCGTCTCATATGATAGTTCATGCATGTTGCAGAAGCATCTTGCATTCGGCTCCAAACCCTGGCTCCTCATGGCCCAAATGAAAATCCCTATTCTGATGATAGCTTCGGGGGTAATCTGATGAAGGAAAATTTCAAAAGTCTTCAGAACTTCAACTAAGAATTTACTCGAGGGAAACCGAAGCCTTGCCTTCATGAAGCTTCTATATACAACCACTTCGTCAGCTTCGGGCACAGGGGCATTGCTATCTCCAGCCCTCACGATAGAAATATCACGGAAGTATCTTCCTTTCATTGCATCAATTTGACTCTGCTTGATGGTCGATTTCCCGAAGATGGTATGACTCGGCCACCAGTGTCGATCTTCGGCACCTTCGTTTTCACTTTCTAAGTCAAAACTTTCACTATCGCCAGAATCCTCAGATAACCCAACTAGCATTTCATTAGTGATCTTCTCTGTATTTGTCTTCTCCATAGCTTCGTAAAACCCGGCCAGTGCAGGGTCAACAATCTTCTTCTCTTCAGTCATTTAGTCAACGGTTGAGCGATTGCCGAAGTTTACAATCTAATCAAAACTCGGCAGAGCAAGAAAATTCAGAATGCCAAGAATAACACAAGCAACTGAAATAGCGTAACAGATGCTATCAATATGAGTCTCTATTTATATGCCCAGCGCCTCACAACTTAGTAGGCCCTACTTGTCAATGTATTTCGCTATTTTAGCGACGGGAAGGTGTTTTTTGGACCTTCGGCTAAAGGTCTTTGTTCACGTTGCAGTCTGAATTTGTTACAAAGAAATAAATTAATACTGCGAGGGGCTACTGTTGGGGCCTTCCTTTTCCGAAGATCCTCAAAAACGTGAATAACTATATGTTTTCAGTGTAATATAGACTGTTACAGGAGACTTCGGTTTCGGGATGAAGGTTCTCTTTCTGGTGAAAGTATGTGTGATATGAAGATACAACCCGAAGGCAGAACGGACAGACGCTGAAGCTGTGGTTAAAGGAGCTTCAGCTTAATATGATGACGAAGGTGAAAGACGAAACCGACTTAAAGGGGAAAAGACTACTTAGCCCTTGAAAGTTTGCTTTATGATTAAGAGTAAATATCAGGGACATAGATGTAATTTTGCCCGGGCTGCGTCCCGTGCCTATAAATAGATGAACTGTAACAGCATACTGTGGGGGCTGGATCATAATCACTTTTGCGTCACTCTCGCATTTCCACCTTCTGGCAATCCAAAGGTATCAATATAATATAAATATTATAGATATTTATTCATGTTTATGAAATGATAATATAAATGATTCACTGATATATCATCATTATTTATATTCTTTTGTATTTCATGTACTTTCATTTATATTTGTTTATTGAGATGATGAAGGTATGTCCTTCATGATCTTCGTCTGGAGATCATTATATCCGAAAGGAGATAATGCGTCGAAGGGCGAAAGTCTTTAATTGTTAATAATTTTGTTGCTTTGTTCTTGATATATATCATTTGAGAACAAGGACCAACATAGTCCTTGAAGAGGATAATCCATTCTAATAAATTGAAACTCTTTTTATTATTTATTTCTTGAAACAGAAGTAAATTTTTGTTTCTATTTTTTTAACTAACATTGTTTTAATATTACTATTTATTTTAAAAAGTGTGAATTCTAAAGTATAATTATTCATCAGGGACACTTTGCTTTGCTTTCTTTTACTAATCCCAAAATCAGGATTTTGGATTACTAATTTATAGCTATCGTTGAGATCTACATCTTTGTAATTTTGAGATTTTTTATTTAAGATAGTTAATATGCTCAAAAAATAATATAAATATTAATAATTGTATATGAGAGCTGTCTTTTAAGAGAAAAATCATGCATTTCTTATATGACGTCAGATAAAGGTATAAGCTTATAATTTGCGCTGGAGGCAGAACTATGCAATCTTGGTGAGTTAATAGATGATATGTATAGTTGTCATTTTTTTTAAAAAAAGTTGGCATTTGAAGGCTTGTAGTAACTTAAAAGTTTTTTAATTTATGCATATAACAAAAGGAATGTGTTGAGTTACATGATAATAACTTATACAATGACAGTGGTACAATAGCTATTTAGTCTTTAGTTTATGGAGCAATACAATAAGTTTTTCTCTCAACATTACTCTTTTCCCTTTGCATCAATAACATTCCTCTACATGACAGGGTACGGGACGACCTATGGTACAGCTGAAATGTTATAATAATACACTTGTCCTGGTTTTGTCCAAAGTCAAATTGTTTTAACTTTGACCAAGTTTATACAATCAGCACCTGCAATATCAATTAATACACTTACAATTATATTCCATAGTGTACCTGATAAATCTTATTTGGTATTGTAGATGTCTATACTTTGCTAACTAGATGAGTTCGACTTCAAACAAAATTTAAACAACTTACAGTTTAGAATGAACATATCAGTTATAGGCAGACAAGAACTCAATTATCAAATTTCAATCATGATGCCAGTCTTCATAACAATACATATCCACTTCCAAAATTGTTTACAGACTTGACTGAAACCTTGCAGTCTCATCCAGTGCTTTTGTTGCTTTTGCCGACTAACCCAACTATTTACCTTCTTTCAATGACTAGAACAGTAATAGAACCCTCTATGCGTACCGCTGAATCTGAGAGTTGTATCACATTTTTTTAGTTGTTATCTTCTGCACAATAAATCATGAAACCGATAGAGATACGGCAGCCGAACGTAACTTCACGCCATCATCACCCCATTTCATCTCTGGAGCGGTAGCGCCGGCAATGTACGTCTGTCACACCACATGTCAACACAAAAATCAAGAAAAATGAAGGATCTAAGAAAATAAGATGAGTTGTATAAGAACGAGCTAAAGACCGACATAAGTTTTCAGTTCAACAAATTATGTTTTTCTAACAAAAATACAAAGTTTGGTTTATTTTGTTTTGAGAGGAACAAAATTTTGATTAATTATCTTGTACATGAGCACGCAGGAACCAATCGAGCTACAATTTTTTGGTCTCTCATCATCTCGAGGGATATGTGAGTATCTTCAGCAGTGTTATGAGCATAATTTTGCAGTACACGTTCCTGTCCTGGAGAGGCTTCTTACAATGCATTCACGCGTAGCACATGGCAGTTGGACTGCATGATGCCAAAGGCCTGTCTGGATGTGACTGTTCCACAACCAAGGAGAAATTTAATCAGAAGTATGACTTGATTAACTTCATTGCACGTCTTCGCCCAGAGTTCGATCCTACTGTGGTTGAGCTTGTTGCACGTCAGCACGTTACATGCTTCCCACTATGGATAAGGCTCTTACTGCTCTGCTTATGAAAGATGTTTCTCTGTCTGCTTCTCATACCCAAACTGTCCTCTCAGTGCAAGAGATCTGGTTATCCTGCTGAGCAGTGCTAGGAGCTTTATCCTGAGCCAAGAGATCACATGTGACATGTGCATATTCAGGGTGTTAATTCTGCCTTTGCCAGTGATTAGGACTTAGGAAGTCGAGAACTAATCCGTTGGGTTAGCTTCAGATACATCTGAGTGACCTTCAGGTTGTTGATCATCTGCATGTTTAGTTATATCATCTCCTACTTCCTCAGGTACTACTCTCCCTTGGGTTTTCAGATGGCTCATTTTAACATCGAGTCATTCGGTTTTCAGAGCTCTGATGGCACCTTCACAGCCATTTAGTCCTTCCATTTTTCAAGCAATGATCCGTATCTGCCTCTTTGAACTTCAGTGCTCATCCATGAATCGTGTCACCTAGAGAACTCACTGAATGATGGCTAGTACCTTTCCTTGCATTCTTTTTATCTACACTTTTAGCATGTTATTTATGTGCTTCACCGGTCTGTATCTGTTAATGCTACTACCATAGGCCACTACTATAATGCTGTGTGTTGCATCAACAGTATGACACACCTTGTTATCTCTCTATATAATTCTAGTTAGCTTTCGCTTCCTAATTGCTCTGCTTCAACCTGGACAAGTGACCCCCTGTTGATCAATAATGCCTCACGAGATATTGCATGATTACTGACACCTCTCTCTAAAGCAATTCCACGAAACATACCATGGTATCCTGTTCTAACACTAAGGATAAATTCTGGTTCTTAATTTGGAAATGCTTGGTTTCGCTACTATGGCTGACTTTCTCTATATGGGGTCACAAAATTTAGTGCTTTACAGATTGCTAATGATATGGCGAAGCATGAAACAGCATGTTGTGTTGGAGAGCTCATTGACCCACCATCATTGTAAACAACCAGTCAACCAGACAACCAGCGCGTGCCTTCTAACTTTCAAGCTGTTAGTATAGCAGAACTAAGGTTTGCATATATGTATTGTGCCTATATGGCTATATGGTTCTGTTGTACATTTACTTATTCTCAAAGGAAAATTTGAACATCAGAATCTAAGACCCTAGTAGTAAAGAAACCGATAAAGTAGTGATACAAATAGATGAAGGGAAAAAAACAAATACTCCCTCAGTCCTGAAATGTAAGGGATTTTTAGTTTTTTCTAAGTAAAACAATACTAAGTTTGCAGAAAAGAACAATAATATTTAAGATGATCAAACTTAGGATGGTTTGAATTAGAACAACTGAAAATCCCTTATATTTCAGAAGAGGAAGTAAACAGAAAGCATCATAGTAAACTGGAGTAGATATAATCCAACTGAAAAGTGTAAACGCGTAGGAATCAATACTCATTAAAGAATGTGAATCAAAAGAACAGCTGAGTACCTTCCCACTATTCACGGTAGCCATCAGAGCTACGTGTTGCTTGTCCAGACTGAATTCATAGAAGTAATATGTCCTGTGGAAAAATTTGTCCTGAACAAATTACAAAGGAAAGCTATTTCCGAATTTGGATGCTATTTATAACTAGGAAGATTTTTTAATTGGATATATCATGTAGTACCTAATATCCTCCTCTTCCTTAACTTTAATTGTTCGAGCCGAGAATATTTTTGCACCAGCTACAAAATGAAACAAAAATATATAAGGCAAATCATCCAGATCAGTACATCATGTCAAGGCTCTAGAATTTAATATAATATTAGCGCTTCATATTTTCCTTATCGATGTTTCATATTTCACTTAACCTAATTAAGGCATGGAGATGCCTCGAGGACATAGCTATAGTATGACTAAGCAAGTTGTTCAATAATATCTTCTGGTCGAACAAGATACCTGACGAGTGGAGAGCATATTGATACCAATCTAAAAAAAGGGAGATATTCAAAGTTGTACTAATTACTAAGGAATTAAATTAACGAGCCATACTATGAAGCTATGAGAGAGAATTGTCAAGCATCAACTAAAAGTAATAATGAGGATCTCTATGAAACAATTTGGTTTCATGCATGGAAGGTCACCCATAAAAGCTGTTTTTCTTAATAAGACAAGTGGGAGCACAAGGACCTATACATGGTTTTCATTGACTTGAAGAAGGCTTATGATAAAATATCAAGGAACATTGTGTGGTGGGCTTCGAACAAACATAGTGTTTCAACAAAATACCTTCGACTCATTAATGACAGTACAACGATGTTGTGACTAGTGTTCGAACAAGTAACAGAGACACAAATGAGAAATGACTTCCTAATTAGAATAAGACTACATCAAAGGTCATCTTTGAGTCATTACCTCTTTGCCTTGGTGATGGATAAGATCACAAGGGGATATCTCTTGGTAAATGCTTTTTGCGAACGATGTAGTGTTAGTTGATGAAAGTAGAGCAAGAGTAAAATAGCAAACTAGAGTCATGGCGGAAGACTCTAGAATACAAAGGTTATAGACTCAATAGAACTAAAACCAAATATATGAGATGTGACTACGGTATCACTACACATGAGGAAAATGTTAGTTTGGTTGGTCAAGTAGTGTCCAGGAAGGATACATTTCGATATTTAGGATCAATGCTATAGAGAGACGAGAATATTGATGAAGATGTTAGCCATAGAATCAAAGCAGGGTGGATGAAGTGGCATCAAACATCTAGCATTCTATATGACAATACAG
Source organism: Zea mays (assembly GCF_902167145.1). Classification (NCBI taxonomy): domain Eukaryota; kingdom Viridiplantae; phylum Streptophyta; class Magnoliopsida; order Poales; family Poaceae; genus Zea; species Zea mays. The sequence continues at coordinate 90,099,741 of NC_050103.1, read as the reverse complement.
TACCGCATAAGTTAAAAGCAAGATTTATAGGACTGTGATTAGACATGCTATGTTGTATATTGTAGAATGTTAGCCTATAAAAAGACATGTTCAGTAGATAAATGTTGAGAAAATGTGTATGTTGCATTAGATTGTGGCCATACAAGAAGTGATGGAATCAGGAAATGATGATATACATGATAGGCTAGGGATACAATCAAATGAAGAAAAATTTGTCCAACATTGGTTGAGATGCTATCGATATGTCCAACACCAGTTGAGACACCAGTGTATAGTGGGATCCTAAGGCGTCATAGCAATGGGATGAGAGATAGGGGAGGGCCGAAGTTGACATGGGAAGTGGCGGTAAAATAAGACTTGAAATGATGGAATATATCCAAAGATTTAGCCTTCAATAGAAGTGCATGAAAAACAGCTATCCATGTGCCTGATGTTGAACAGTGAAAACCCTAACCCTAACTGGGTCTGGGGTGTTGTATTAATAGGCTTGAGTAAACTGGGTCAGGCCCATTACAGAGGGGTAAGATAGTGAATACACGGGGAAAACCCCAAACCCTAAACGGGTATTCTAACACCCCCGCAGTAACAACTCTATCCTGTACAGATGTTAAGACTGGAGCGAAAGTCTAAAAATACACTCGACGGTAACCCCTTGGTGAAGATGTCAGCGAACTGCAGCGTGGTGGGGACGCTGAGAACCAGAACGTCACCGGCGGTGACACGCTCGCGGACGAAGTGCAGGTCGATCTCCACGTGCTTCGTGCGCTAATGCTGCACGGGATTGGTGGAGAGGTAGACTGCGCTGACATTGTCGCAGTAGACGAGGGTGGCGCGCTGGAGGGGACTGTGGAGTTCGTGGAGGAGCTGTCGCAGCTAGGAGGCCTCTGCTACGCCGTTGGCCACGGCGCGGTACTCGGCCTTAGCACTGGAGCGAGAGACGACGGGCTGCCGCTTGGCGGCCTAGGAGACGAGGTTGGCGCCCAGGAACACGGCGTAACCAGAGGTGGATCGACGCGTGTCTGGACAGCCAGCCCAGTCGGCGTCGGTGTAGACCACGAGTTCCGACGTCGGGGATGGTCGGAGTAGGAGGCCGTAGTCGAGGGAGCCACGGAGGTAGCGCAGGATCCGCTTGAGAGCGGTGAGATGAGGCTCCCATGGGGTGTGCATATGCAGGCACACCTGCTGGACGACGTAGGCGATGTCAGGCCTGGAGAAGGTGTGGTACTGGAGCGCGCCGGTCAGGCTCCGGTAGGACGTCGCATCGGCGATCGGGGGCTCGTCGTCCTCTAAGAGCTTCGCCTGAGTGTCGACAGGCGTGGAGCAAGGCTTGCAGTCGAACATGCCAGCCCACTCCAGTATGTCGATGGCGTACTGGCGCTGATGGAGGAAGAGACCCTAGGGCCGGCGCTCGACGGTGATGCCGAGGAAGTGGTGGAGGGGCCCCAGGTCCTTCATCGCGAACTCCCGCTGCAGGGCGACGATCGTGCGCTGAAGAAGGTCGGTGGTGGATGCCGTGAGCACAATGTTGTCGACGTAGAGCAGAAGGAAGACGGTGTCGTCACCGCGTCGGTAGATGAAGAGGGATGTGTCCGACTTGGCCTCGACGAAGCCAATGGAGGCTAAGTAGGAAGCGAAGCGACTGTACTAGGCTCGCGGGGCCTGCTTGAGGCCGTAGAGAGAGCGGTTTAGCCGGCAGACTAGATCCGGACGAGCTTCGTCGACAAAGCCGGTGGGCTGGCTGCAGTAGACAGTCTCCGTCAGAGTGTCGTGGAGGAAGGCATTCTTGACGTCGAGCTAATGAATCGCCCAGTCCCGGGAGAGGGCAAGGGAGAGGACGGTGCGAACAGTGGCAAACTTGACGACGGGGCTGAAGGTCTCGTCGTAGTCCACTCCGGGGCGTTGGGTGAAGCCCCGAAGGACCCAACGGGCCTTGTAGCGGTCGAGGGAGCCGTCCGAGGTAAGCTTGTGGCGAAATAGCCACTTGCCGGTGACCACGTTGGTGCCTAGTGGACACAGCACTAGGTCCCAGGTGTGGTTGGCCAGGAGGGTCGCGTACTCCTTCTCCATAGCGCGTCGCCAGTGTGGGTCAGCGAGAGCGGTGCGAACGAAGGGGACCAGGGAGGCGTCTGGTGGAGTGGTAGTCGTATCAGCTGCCAAGATCAGCCGGTCGATAGGACGAAGAATGCCAGCGGCGCGCCGGGTGACCATCGGGTGGACGTGCCCGGGGTTGCGGTAGATGGCGACCGGGTGGTACACCGGTGGCTCGAGGCGGTCTACCGGGACGTCGGGGGCCACGGGCGTGGCCGACTCGCGGCAGTGAGAGACGACGACGAGGTCGGCGAAGCGTACTGGGCTCATCGACGGGCCCGGGTCCGTAGGTGCCAAGGTAGTGACGTGGCGGCAACGGTGGTAGACGAGCGCGGGGTCGGCGAAGCGAGCCGTGGGCGTCGACGGGGTCGCGCATGGTGCGGGAGGGGTCGGCGGGGCAGCGCGAGGCGCAGGCGTGGTTGACAGGGCCGCGCATGGGATGGGAGGGGTCGGTGGGGCCGCGCAAGGCGCAGGCGTGGTCGACGGGGCCGCGCGTGGCGTAGGCGTGATCGACGGGGCCGCGCGTGGCGCGGGAATAGGCGCAGGCGTGGTCGACGGGGCCGCGTGTGGCGTAGGCATGATCGACGGGGCCGCGCGTGGCGCGGGAATAGGCGCAAGCCGCTGCGTCGAGGCCGCACGGGGTGCGGGTAACGGCGCAAGGCGGGACGCCTGGGAGGAGGGGGAGACCGGATCAGACTCGAGGAGGGAGTCGTGATCGGTGGGTGGGAAGGGGCCAGCAAGGGGAAACACATCCTCGTCGAAGACGACGTGACGAGAGATGATGATGCGGTGGGAGGCGAGGTCCATACACCGATACCCCTTGTGGTCAGAGGAGTAGCCAAGGAAGAGGCAGCGGGTGGAGCGAGGAGAAAGCTTATGAGGGGCAATAGCGAAAGTGTTAGGGTAGCAGGCACAGCCGAACACGCGAAGGTGGTCGTAGGTGGGGGCTGTGCCGTACAGGGCGAAGTAGGGAGTAGGGTGGTTCACCGCCTTGGAGGGAAGACGGTTGAGGAGGTGGGTGGCAGTGTGCAGGGCCTCTGCCTAGTAGCTGGCAGGGAGAGACGCCTGGAAGAGAAGGCAGCGGACCATGTTGGTGGTGGTGCGAATCATGTGCTCTACCCGGCCGTTCTGGGCGGAGGTGTAGGGGCACGAGAGACACAACTAAATGCCACTGGTGAGGAAGAATGACCGAGAGGCGTGGTTGTCGAACTCGTGGCAGTTGTCGCACTGCAGTGCACGGACCGGGCGCTGGAACTGGGTGGATACCCAGGCGAAGAAGTGAGTGAGGGTGGTAAACGTGTCGGACTTCAGCCGAAGGGGGAAAGTCCAAAGAAAATGGGAGTAGTCGTCCAGAATGACCAGGTAGTATTTGTAGCCGGAGAGGCTAAGGACAGGAGACGTCCAGAGATCACAGTGAACAAGATCAAAGGCCTGAACAACCCTGGACGTGGAAGTGGAAAAAGGAAGAGAGTGACGGCCAAGCTGACAAGCATGACAGAGGCGCTCAGAAGAGCCCCGAGTATAGGATATGTCTGAGTGACTGGAAAGCTGGGACATGACATCAGGTCCAATGTGCCCGAGGCGACGGTGCCAAACAGCAGAGGAGGTGGTGGTAGTAGCAAGAGCATGTGATGTGGTGGTAGTAGTAAGTGCAGGAGATGAGGCTACTCAGGTGGGGGGAGTGGAGGGCAAGTGAAGAGAATAGAGGGGGCCGGAGCTGTCACAGCGAGCGAGCACATGTGTGGGAAGGTGACGTATGGTGAGACCCCAGGGCTCGAACTCCATAGAGCATTGGTTGTCACTAGTGAAGCGACGAACCGAGAGGAGGGGATGAGTCAGACCGGGAGCAACAAGGACGTCGTTAAGGCAGAATGGTTCGGGAAGAACTGATGCACCTACTGAGGCGACCGGGAGAGTGGAACCGTTGCCTATGACGATGGAGGAAGGATGTGAGGGGTGTGGTGGATGGTAGTGGAATAACAAACTAGTTGTGGGAGTAGTGTGGAAGGAGGCCCCGGAGTCGACCACCCAATCGGTGGGAGAGGGTGGGGAGGCCGTAGGGTGCGCTGAGAGAGCTAGAGGAGGAGCTCTGACGTGGTTACTAGGAGGGGAGGGAGACAACAGGGGCTCGATTGCCAGGGAGGCGATCACTGTACGAGGGAAGACAAGGGGTCCGGGCACGTGACGACCGGCCTTGGGGTGGATTTCAACACAGTCACGAAGGACAGGGCTCATGGCGCGATCGACGGCCACGAAGGTGCCCTAGACAAGCTGACCATCGTGGAGGAGGACGCGCACGGTGAGCCCGTCGAAAGGGGGTGAAGCCATGAGAGAGCGAAGAGTGGTCAGAGGCAAGCAGCCGGCACGACGCTTGGGGAAAGGCGATGCTATAGGGCGAGGATGAGTGGAGGCCAAAACTGGTTCGCGGCAAGGCCGGCCCAAGCGGTGCCGATGAGCAGGAAGCCGGGTGAGGCGAGCCCGCGGCGGCTGACAGGCAGAGCGACGCGCAAATGGAGGAGGTGGCGTAGAACCGGGCGCGGACGGGGAGGTGAAGCGGCGGCCGGGCCTAGGGGAGATGGCCGGCGGCGGCTGGCTGCGCAGGGGCGCGGTGGAGGCAGCCGACGGCGCACAGGCGAACGGACCGGCGCAGGGGAGCAATGGAGGGTTGGAGCTCGGCGCGTAGGCGTCCGGACAGGCGACGGCGGCGCGCAGGCATCCGGACCGGCGACGGAGGCTGCTGCTGCCAGACGGCACTGGCGGAGGCCGATGTGGCTGCAGACGGGAGCGCAGACGACGCGCAGTGGAGGAGAGAGAAGAGTTGCAGCTCGGAGAAGAGAGGAGCGGCAGTGGTGTAGATGCCCGCAGTGGCGGCGCGCAGGGGAGAGGGAGAGAGAAGAGCTGCGACTCGCAGGAGAGAGGAGAGCGGTGTGGAGGAGAGGGACAGAGAGGAGAGCGACGACGACGGCTGAGAGAAGAACGGCTGAGAGCCTGGGAGGAGGGGAGGGGCGGGCAGCCGGAGGTGGCGGCAAGGGAGTGGCGGCTGGTCGCCAGGGAGAAAAAATTACACCGCCTCTGGTACCATGTTGAACAGTGAAAACCCTAACCCTAACTGGGTCTAGGGTGTTGTATTAATAGGCTTGAGTAAACTGGGCCATGGCCATTACAAAGGGGTAAGATAGTGAATACACGGGGAAAACCCCAAACCCTAAACGGGTATTCTAACACCTGAACCTTGACTTATGGTTTCGCTTGGGTTTCACCTCTAGCTTACCCTAGCTTGCTTGGGACTAAAATGCTTTGTTGTTGTTGATGATGAGATTTCTTTGTGCATTAGAATGGGATTTAAATTTTTATTCCATATTTCTGTAATGAGAAGTGAAAATTTGAAATAGCCACACTATATAGTGCCAAGACTATATAATGTTAACAAAAAAGGTCTCGAAAAACACAATGGCTAAAACAGGCTTCCTATTTGTGCAACTAACCATGACAGTAAGTCGTACAGTTTTTGCTAGCTTTAAAAACTTGCATGCAAAGTAAGTCAAAGCTTTAAAGTAAAGGTTAATATGTGTCAGACTGATCATAAAAGAACTATCTCATTTAGAATGTACAAACCACAAAAAGCTAGGCCCAACATTAATTAATTTTCATTATTGCTATATGAAATATGTTAATGTTTCATATTCATTGTCATGTAATTTGTTTGTAAAGAAAACAGTACAGCATCCAATTCTAAGATAACAGAAATCACCCGGTACAAATATCTTGGATGCCTCTTTTAGAGTTCCCAAATCAGTTATATCTTTTGCCTGCAAACAAATATTTGTAGAACATCATTTAGAAATGGTCGTGCACAGACCATAAAGTTCTTTCATGGTGAGCAAATCAGTGGCAGAATCACGGCAGAATCACGGTGTCTGATAATATAGGCCTTATTAATTGACTCTCTCGTTGCAAAGACGGTTTTGGTCATAGTCATAGCGATGCGTGTGTGCCCTTTTATTGTCAAACCCACAAACTCAATATACTTTGGAAATTCATCGCACTAATAAAAAGTAATAAGAGCAAGTTCAACTGATGAGACAAATGCTTGTCTATAAGGGTGTCGTATCAGCTATAGGTAAGCTTACAAACTACTCACTCTGATGCCAGATATAATTACTAAGAAAGCTATGAATCTAACAAAGTTTGCCTACGTTTGAACTCCTTTTAACAAGCTTGTATATGTTATATCTTCTATGTTTCAAGGATACAAGAGAATGCTCTAAGCTGATGTGAGAACACATATCACGAGGCCTGTTATGAAATGCCAGGTCATTTTTTACTATATATTGCAGAGAACAGATAAATTCAAGGGGGATTACATATGTCTGGCAAAAACAATAAAATGGCAAGTCTCTTATAACCTCTAGGAATGTGATTTTGAGCTGATTTGACGGCTTAATCACCACACTGATGAGCTCATCCCTACATCAAACAAAGGAGCAGAGCACTCCGCATTTAGCATGTGCAACACGTCACCACCAAAATTCATTTCCTACAGCATCCTTGTGAAAGTGAGACAAATGTAATCACAAATTGATGTACAGTACAGAACTGGAATGGCCGCAGTTGATGGAGTAGAGTGAGGCCTTACCTACCTACCTATCTGGAGATGCAAAGCGGGCCGCGTACGCCCGGGGCTTGGCCTTGTCACCGTAGTATGTCATCCCGGCGTTGTAGTCCTGAGACGCGGAAGGACTGAATGAGTCAGCATTCACTAAATTCGAAACCAAACACTGAGCTCCTCCGCACCCCCGCGACGCCCAGCAACCCTAACCGCAGGAGGACGATGGAATGTAGGAGTGAAGAAACAGTTCAGGTCGGTAATTACATCGGGCTCGAGGATGTCGTCGAAGGACGGAGGCACGCGGATGGAGAAGCCGCTGCCGTAGTACTGCGACCAAGACCTCGTGTTCGCGATGCCGCCCAAAGCCGGGGGTCCTGGTTTAGAGGAAGGCGTTTGCGTTGGCAGCGAGGGGGGCGGAGATGGGGACGTCGCCTCCGCGGCCGCGGTGGGGTCGGAGGCGGAGTCCGAGACCGAGGCAATGGCGATGACGGTGTGGACAGTGAAGCCGCGGCGTGAGGCCCCGCAGCGGCATAGGGGTCGCCGTGGTGGGTTCGGGTGATGCGGCAAAGGGGCGAGCGGGAGAAGCGCGGCAGGGGCCATAGCGCCGCGCCGAGTGGCGGAGACGAGGGCCGAGTGCGGTTGGAGCCGTGGCGAGAGCGAGTACGGGTTTCGGGCTGATTTTTCGGATAAGGGATGGGCGCAATACGTGGCGGTGGCGCTGAGACGGGCCATTGGAAGAGAAACGTGGTAGTAGTTTTTGTTAACTCATGTCTGACTCCACTAAATAGCAAGTGGTCAATCCCACGTCCCCGCAACTTCCATTTTCAGAAAACTTTTTTGCCACAATTTGCAAACTTTTTAGTGGCCAGGCCCACACCCCGCGCAACTTCCATTTTTCAAAAAAAAAATTCTCCAAATTCTTTATTTAATAATTGCAAACTTAAACTTGGTCGGAGCAAAAAAAACCGCCCTCCTACTATTACCACGTGATTGGTTGGCATGCTCCGTTGCTGCGGGCTCGCGGCGGCCTGAATGGCTAGCGAAGTCTGATCTCCATTTTCCCATGTATGTAGGAGGTAAAAAAGTGTTTAGATTAAAGCAGTATGTATTGGCCAATCTCGTGCTCCAGCAGTTAACCAATCACCGACTCACACACAGTTAACGCACGCGACCGCTATAATATGGCGAGCAAGGTAACCAATCACGTGATTAATGTCTAAAGTCGACACTTCAGTATGCACACAAGTCATTGATAGCTAAGCAGAGATCGAACATTGGCCTCGACCATTAGAGCGAGCGAGGATTTTTTTAACCCTTGGGGCTGATTTGGTGGTCAGGGATCCCAAGGGGATCCATGGGAAAGAATCCCCTTGTTATTCAAAATTGAATTGCAAGAGGATTTCTTCCCCTTGGAATCCCTAATCACCAAATCAGCCCTTGAGGGGAATCTAACCCATAACTTGAAAGGTGTTAGTTGAAAGCCCTTAACCACTAGGCTAGAGGCCATTTCACAAAATAAAATTGCAAACTTAGGTCTTTTTGGGATAGCTCCAGCTCCAAAAAAATTTGGAGTTTGTGGAATAGGTCATTAGAGGGTGTTTAGGATGGCTTCAGATTCTAACTCCAGTGTGAGTTATAGTTTATAATATCAATTTAAATAATTTTAAAAATATTTTTAATCTAAATAATAAACAAAATGACTATCTAAATATCTTCTAAAGGCTTATAGCTTCAGCTCCATGATTTTCTGGAGCACCTAATGACCTGCTCTACCAACTCCACCAAATATTCTCGAGCTAAAGCTATCCTAAAGACCTAAACATGACCTAGGTGCTACAGAAAATCATGGAGTTAGAGCTGTAAGCCTTTAGAAAATATTTATAAGTCAGTTTGTTTATTATTTAGATTAAAAATATTTTAAAAATTATTTAGTTTGATATTATAAACTACAGCTCTAACGTTGGAGCTAGAACATGAAGTCATCCCAAACATTCCCCAAGACATTTCTATCTATATATTAAAGCGGGAAGGAAATCTGCCCTCAGGTTCAGCCACGTCAGTAGTTGGCATTACAGATGTCCAATCGCCAATCAAAGGTTGATGTCTCCTCTCGCTCCCTCGCTCGGTCCGCCTCTCCACGCTCCCTTCTGATCGTTCAATGCCTGTCCTCGCTCTGCGGCTTGATTTCACTTGGTCCTGTAGCGTTGTTTGGTCAAGCCTCTCTGTCCCTTCCCCATCTCGCCATACCCCAAACCCTAGGACGCAGCGCCACCGCCGTAGCGCTCCCACACGTAGCAAGATGAGGCCGCGCAGCAGGGGCGACGACATCGAAGACGACGAGGATGAGTACGAGGACATCACGCCCCCTCGAAGAACGCCAGAACCTGAGACCGACCCCATCCGCTCGCCCTCACCCTCGCCCTCGCCCGCTCTTGCCCCCGCCTCACCACATCCCGCGCGTGCCCCTCTCAGCAGTCTCATTGTCAGGCCGCCACCGCAGTAGCAGGAGAACGGCGGCGAATCCTCCCCGCCCTCATCCTCCGCCCGCTCGCCTTCTCCCTGATAGTCGCCTAGAGGGGGGGGTGAATAGGGCGAAACTGAAATTTACAAATATAAACACAACTACAAGCCGGGGTTAGCGTTAGTAATAATAAATGAGTCCGCAAGAGAGGGCGCAAAACAAATCGCAAGCAAATAAGGAGAGTGACACGTGGATTTGTTTTACCGAGGTTCGGTTCTTGCAAACCTACTCCCCGTTGAGGAGGCCACAAAGGCCGGGTCTCTTTCAACCCTTCCCTCTCTCAAACGGTCCCTCGGACCGAGTGAGCTTTCCTTCTTCTCAATCAACCGGGAACAAAACTTCCCCGCAAGGGCCACCACACAATCGGTGCCTCTTGCCTCGGTTACAATTGAGTGTTGATCACAAGAGCAAAAGAGAAAGAAAGAATGCGATCCAAGCGCAAGAGCTCAAAAGAACACGGCAAATCACTCTCACTAGTCACTAGGGTTTTGTGTGGAATTGGAGAGGATTTGATCTCTTTGTATGTGTCTAGAATTGAATGCCTAGCTCTTGTAAGTGGTTAGAAGTTGGAAAACTTGGATGCCATGAATGGTGGGGTGGTTGGGGTATTTATAGCCCCAACCACCAAACTTGACCGTTGGCTGGAGGCTTCTGTTCGATGGCGCACCGGACAGTCCGGTGCACACCGGACAGTCCGGTGCCCCTGCCACGTCATCACTGACGTTGGATTCTAGCCGTTGGAGCTTCTGACTTGTGGGCCCGCCTGGGTGTCCGGTGCACACCGGACATGCACTGTTTGATGTCCGGTGCATCGGTATGGGCAGCCCTGACGTCTGCGCGCGCTGCGCGCGCATTAAATGCTGCGCAGGGAGCCGTTGGCGCCGCAGAGGGCCGTTGCTCCGCTGGCACACCGGACAGTCCGGTGCACACCGGACAGTCCGGTGAATTATAGCGGAGCGGCTGTCGTGAAAACCCGAGGATGACGAGTTCCGGAGGCCGCGGTTCGTTGGCGCACCGGACATGTCCGGTGCACACCGGACAGTCCGGTGAATTATAGCGCGCCGGCCTCCGCGAATTCCCGAGGGCGAAAGGTTGGAGTCTGAGTCCCCTGGTGCACCGGACAGGTACTGTTCACTGTCCGGTGGCACACCAGACAGTCCGGTGCGCCAGACCAGGGGTGCCCTCGGTTGCCCCTTTATTGAATCCAAAACTTGGTCTTTTTATTGGCTGAGTGTGAACCTTTTACACCTGTATAATCTATACACTTGGGCAAACTAGTTAGTCCAAAGATTTGTGTTAGGCAATTCAACCACCAAAAATATATAGGAACTAGGTGTAAGCCTAATTCCCTTTCAATCTCCCCCTTTTTGGTGATTGATGCCAACACAAACCAAAGCAAATATAGAAGTGCATAATTGAACTAGTTTGCATAATGTAAGTGTAAAGGTTGCTTGGAATTGAGCCAATAAAACTACTTACAAGATATGCATGGAATGTTTCTTTCTTATTTAACATTTTGGACCACGTTTGCACCACATGTTTTGTTTTTTTTGCAAATTCTTTTTGTAAATCCATTTCATAGATTTTTTGCAAATAGTCAAAGGTAAATAAATAAGAGTTTGCAAAAGCATTTTCAAGATTTGAAATTTCCTCCCCCTGTTTCAAATGCTTTTCCTTTGACTAAACAAAACTCCCCCTAAAAGAGATCCACCTCTTAGTGTTCAAGAGGGTTTTGATATACCATTTTTGAAATACTACTTTCTCCCCCTTTTGAACACAATAGGATACCAAATGATAAAGACTTTTGGAAAGCACTAAGTGTTTGAATTTGGTGGTGGTGGTGCGGTCCTTTTGCTTTGGGCTCATTTCTCCCCCTTTTTGGCATGAATCGCCAAAAACGGAATCATTAGAGCCCTCGAAGTGCAATCTTCCCCTTTGGTCATAAATAAGTGAGTTAAGATTATACCAAAGACGAAGTCCTTTTCTTTGATGCTCATTTCTCCCCCAAAGAAGAGAGAGTTGCTCGGAGTGGTGGCGAAGTATGAGTTACGGAGTGGAAGCCTTTGTCTTCGCCGAAGACTCCAATTCCCTTTCAATATACCTATCACTTGGTTTGAAATAAACTTGAAAACACATTAGTCATAGCATATAAAAGAGATATGATCAAAGGTATTCAAAAGAGCTATGTGTGCAAGCTTAGCAAAAGAAATTTCTAGAATCAAGAATATTGAGCTCATGCCTAAGTCTGGTAAAAGATTGTTCATCAAGTGGCTTGGTAAAGATATCGGCTAATTGATCTTTAGTATTAATGTAAGAAATCTCGATATCCCCCTTTTGTTGGTGATCCCTAAGAAAATGATACCGAATGGCTATGTGCTTAGTGCGGCTATGCTCGACGGGATTGTCGGCCATCTTAATTGCACTCTCATTATCACATAGCAAAGGGACTTTGGTTAATTTGTAACCGTAGTCCCGCAGGGTTTGCCTCATCCAAAGCAATTGCGCGCAACAATGTCCTGCGGCAATGTACTCGGCTTCGGCGGTGGAAAGAGCGACCGAATTTTGCTTCTTTGAAGCCCAAGACACCAAGGATCTTCCCAAGAACTGGCAAGTCCCCGATGTGCTCTTCCTATTGATTTTGCACCCCGCCCAATCGGCATCCGAATAACCAAGTAAATCAAATGTGGATCCCCGGGGGTACCAAAGCCCAAACTTAGGGGTATAAGCTAAATATCTCAAGATTCGTTTTACGGCCGTAAGGTGTGATTCCTTAGGGTCGGATTGGAATCTTGCACACATGCAAACGGAAAGCATAATGTCTGGTCGAGATGCACATAAATAAAGCAATGAACCAATCATCGACCGGTATACCTTTTGATCCACGGACTTACCTCCCGTGTCGAGGTCGAGATGCCCATTAGTTCCCATGGGTGTCTTGATGGGTTTGGCATCCTTCATCCCAAACTTAGCAAGAATGTCTTGAGTGTACTTCGTTTGGCTAATGAAGGTGCCTTCTTGGAGTTGCTTGACTTGGAATCCTAGAAAATACTTCAACTCCCCCATCATCGACATCTCGAATTTCTGTGTCATGATCCTACCAAACTTGTCTTCAAAGCCGGGAGGTTGCTCAACATAGACCTCTTCTTTGATTGGTCCATTGAGGAAGGCACTTTTCACGTCCATTTGATAGAGCTTAAAGCCATGGTGAGTAGCATAGGCCAATAATATGCGAATTGACTCAAGCCTAGCTACGGGTGCATAGGTTTCACCAAAATCCAAACCTTCGACTTGTGAATACCCTTTGGCCACGAGTCGAGCTTTGTTCCTTGTCACCACACCATGCTCATCTTGCTTGTTGCGGAAGACCCATTTGGTTCCTACAACATTTTGGTTAGGACGTGGAACTAAATGCCATACCTTGTTTCTCGTGAAATTGTTGAGCTCCTCTTGCATCGCCACCACCCAATCCGAATCTTGGAGAGCTTCCTCTACCCTGTGTGGCTCAATGGAGGAAACAAAAGAGTAATGTTCACAAAAATGAGCAACCCGAGATCGAGTAGTTACCCCCTTATGAATGTCGCCGAGGATGGTGTCGACGGGGTGATCTCGTTGGATTGCTTGGTGGACTCTTGGGTGTGGCGGTCTTGGTTCTTCCTCATCCTCCTTTTCTTCATCATTTGTATCTCCCCCTTGATCATTGCTATCATCTTGAGGTGGCTCGTCTTCTTGATTTTGCTCTTCATCATTTTGAGCCTCATCCTCATTTTGAGTTGGTGGAGATGCTTGCATGGAGGAGGATGGTTGATCTTGTGTACTTGGAGGCTCTTCGGATTCCTTAGGACACACATCCCCGATGGACCTGTTCCTTAGCGCGATGCATGGAGCCTGTTCTTCACCTATCTCATCAAGATCAACTTGCTCTACTTGAGAGCCGTTAGTTTCATCAAACACAACGTCACAAGAGACTTCAACTAGTCCAGTGGACTTGTTAAAGACCCTATATGCCCTTGTGTTTGAGTCATAACCAAGTAAAAAACCTTCTACAGTTTTAGGAGCAAATTTAGATTTTCTACCTCTTTTAATAAGAATGAAGCATTTGCTACCAAAAACTCTAAAATATGAAATGTTGGGCTTTTTACCGGTTAGGAGTTCATATGATGTCTTCTTGAGGATTCGGTGAAGATATAACCGGTTGATGGCGTAGCAGGCGGTGTTGACCGCTTCGGCCCAAAACCGGTCCGGTGTCTTGTACTCATCAAGCATGGTTCTTGCCATGTCCAATAGAGTTCGATTCTTCCTCTCCACTACACCGTTTTGTTGTGGCGTGTAGGGAGAAGAGAACTCATGCTTGATGCCCTCCTCCTCAAGGAAGCTTTCAATTTGAGAGTTCTTGAACTCCGTCCCGTTGTCGCTTCTTATTTTCTTGATCCTTAAGCCGAACTCATTTTGAGCTCGTCTCAAGAATCCCTTTAAGGTCTCTTGGGTTTGAGATTTTTCCTGTAAAAAGAATACCCAAGTGAAGCGAGAATAATCATCCACAATAACTAGACAGTACTTACTCCCACCGATGCTTATGTAAGCGATCGGGCCGAATAGATCCATGTGTAGGAGCTCCAGTGGCCTGTCAGTCGTCATTATGTTCTTGTGTGGATGATGAGTGCCAACTTGCTTCCCTGCTTGGCATGCGCTACAAATCCTGTCTTTCTCAAAATGAACATTGGTTAGTCCTAAAATGTGCTCTCCCTTTAGAAGCTTATGAAGATTCTTCATCCCAACATGGGCTAGTCGACGATGCCAGAGCCAACCCATGTTAGTCTTAGCAATTAAGCAAGTGTCGAGTTCAGCTCTATCAAAATCTACCAAGTATAGCTGACCCTCTAACACTCCCTTAAATGCTATTGAATCATCACTTCTTCTAAAGACAGTGACACCAACATCAGTGAATAGACAGTTGTAGCCCATTTGACATAATTGAGAAACGGAAAGCAAGTTGTAATCTAAGGAATCTACAAGAAAAACATTGGAAATGGAATGGTCAGGAGATACAGCAATTTTACCAAGACCTTTGACCAAACCTTGATTTCCATCCCCGAATGTGATAGCTCGTTGGGGATCTTGGTTTTTCTCATATGAGGAGAACATTCTTTTCTCCCCGGTCATGTGGTTTGTGCACCCGCTGTCGAGTATCCAACTTGTGCCCCCGGATGCATAAACCTACAAAACAAATTTAGTTCTTGACTTTAGGTACCCAAACTGTTTTGGGTCCTTTGGCATTAGATACAAGAACTTTGGGTACCCAAACACAAGTCTTGGAATCCTTGTGTTTGCCCCCAACAAATTTGGCAACTACTTTGCCGGATTTGCTAGTAAGCACATAAGATGCATCAAAAGTTTTAAATGAAATGGCATGATCATTTGATGCATTAGGAGTTTTCTTTCTAGGCAACTTGGCACGGGTTGGTTGCCTAGAGCTAGATGTCTCACCCTTATACATAAAAGCATGGTTAGGGCCAGAGTGAGACTTCCTAGAGTGAATTCTCCTAATTTTGCTCTCGGGATAACCGGCAGGGTACAAAATGTAACCCTCGTTATCCTGAGGCATGGGAGCCTTGCCCTTAACAAAGTTAGACAAATTTTTAGGTGGGGCATTAAGTTTGACATTGTCTCCCCTTTGGAAGCCAATGCCATCCTTGATGCCAGGACGTCTCCCATTATAGAGCATGCTTCTAGCCAATTTAAATTTTTCATTTTCTAAGTCATGCTCTCTAATCTTAGCATTTAGTTGAGCTATGTGATCATTTTGTTTTTTAATTAAGGCTAGGTGATCATGGATAGCATCAACATTAATATCTCTACATCTAGTACAAATGGAAATATGCTCAACATTAGATGTAGAGGGTTTGCAAGATTTTAGTTCAACAACCTTAGCATGCAACATATCATTTTTAGTTCTAAGGTCGGAAATAGTAGCATTGCAAACATCAAAATCCTTAGCCTTAGCAATTAGTTTCTCATTCTCATTTCTAAGGCTAGCAATGGAAACATTTAACTCATCAATCCTAGCAAGTAAATCAACATTATCATTTCTAGGATCAATGCAAACATGAGAATCTACCTTAGCAATTAATTTAGCATTTTCACTTCTAAGGTTGGCAACAGTGTCATGGCACATGCTTAGCTCACTAGATAATTTGTTACATTTTTCTACTTCTAGAGCATAAGCATTTTTAACCTTAACATGTTTCTTATTCTCCTTGATTAGGAAGTCCTCTTGGGAGTCCAAGAGATCATCCTTTTCATGGATGGCACTAATTAGTTCATTTAATTTTTCCTTTTGTTCCACGTTAAGGTTAGCAAAAAGAATGCGCAAGTTTTCCTCCTCATTTTTGTCATCATCCTCATCACTAGATGTTTCATATTTAGTGGAGGACCTTGATTTTACCTTCTTTTTGCCGTCCTTGGCCATGAGACACTTGTGGCCGACGTTGGGGAAGAGAAGGCCCTTGGTGACGGCGATGTTGGCGGCATCCTCGTCGTCGGAGGAGTCGCTTGAGCTTTCGTCGGAGTCCCACTCCCGACAAACATGGGCATCGCCGCCCTTCTTCTTGTAGTATTTCTTCTTCTCCTTTTTGTCGTCGCCCCTGTCACTGTCACTAGACATAGGACATTTTGCAATGAAGTGACCGGGCTTACCACACTTGTAGCAAACCTTCTTGGAACGAGGTTTGTAGTCCTTCCCCTTCCGTTGCTTGAGGATTTGCCTAAAGCTTTTGATGATTAGGGCCATCTCCTCATTGTCGAGCTTGGAGGCGTCAATTGGTTGTCTACTTGGTGTAGACTCCTCCTTCTTCTCCTCCGTTGCCTTAAAGGCCATTGGTTGCGCCTCGGAGGTGGAAGGCTCGTCAAGCTCGTTGATCTTCTTGGAGCCCTTAATCATGCATTCAAAACTCACAAAATTCCCGATGACTTCCTCGGGGGTCATTAGTGGATATCTTGGATTACCACGAATTAATTGAACTTGTGTGGGGTTAAGGAAAATAAGAGCTCTTAGAATAACCTTAACCACTTCGTGGTCATCCCACTTTGTACTCCCGAGGTTGCGCACTTGGTTCACCAAGGTCTTGAGCCGGTTGTACATGTCTTGTGGCTCCTCCCCTTGGCGAAGACGGAAGCGACCGAGCTCCCCCTCGATCGTTTCCCGCTTGGTGATCTTGGTGAGTTCATCACCTTCGTGCGCCGTCTTGAGAAGATCCCAAATCTCTTTGGCGTTCTTCAACCCTTGTACTTTGTTGTATTCTTCCTTGCTTAGAGAGGCAAGGAGGATGGTTGCGGCTTGGGAGTTGAAGTGCTCGATTTGGGCCACTTCGTCCGTGTCATAGTCCTCATCCCCTATTGATGGTACCTGTACACCATACTCAACAACATCCCATATACTCTTGTGGAGAGAGGTTAGATGAAATCGCATTAAATTACTCCACATAGCATAATCTTCACCATTAAAAGTTGGTGGTTTACCTAATGGGACGGAAAGTAGAGGTGTATGTTTAGGAACACGAGGATAGCGTAGGGGAATCTTACTATACTTCTTACGCTCTTGGCGTTTAGAAGTGACGGACGCCGCGTCGGAGCCGGAGGTAGATGTCGATGAAGTGTCGGTCTCGTAGTAGACCACCTTCCTCATCCTCTTGTGCTTGTCCCCACTCCGATGCGGCTTGTGAGAAGAAGATTTTTCCTTCTTCTCCTTGTGGTGAGAAGAGGAAGATCTTTTCTCCTTCCGTTTGGAGGAGTTCTTCTTCTTCTCCCTTTTCTTGGTGCGGGACTCTTCCGATGAGGTGCTCCCTTGGCTTGTAGTGGGCTTGTCGCCGGTCTCCATCTCCTTCTTGGCGTGATCTCCCGACATCACTTCGAGCGGTTAGGCTCTAATGAAGCACCGGGCTCCGATACCAATTGATAGTCGCCTAGAGGGGGGGGGGGGTGAATAGGGCGAAACTGAAATTTACAAATATAAACACAACTACAAGCCGGGGTTAGCGTTAGTAATAATAAATGAGTCCGCAAGAGAGGGCGCAAAACAAATCGCAAGCAAATAAGGAGAGTGACACGTGGATTTGTTTTACCGAGGTTCGGTTCTTGCAAACCTACTCCCCGTTGAGGAGGCCACAAAGGCCGGGTCTCTTTCAACCCTTCCCTCTCTCAAACGGTCCCTCGGACCGAGTGAGCTTTCCTTCTTCTCAATCAACCGGGAACAAAACTTCCCCGCAAGGGCCACCACACAATCGGTGCCTCTTGCCTCGGTTACAATTGAGTGTTGATCACAAGAGCAAAAGAGAAAGAAAGAATGCGATCCAAGCGCAAGAGCTCAAAAGAACACGGCAAATCACTCTCACTAGTCACTAGGGTTTTGTGTGGAATTGGAGAGGATTTGATCTCTTTGTATGTGTCTAGAATTGAATGCCTAGCTCTTGTAAGTGGTTAGAAGTTGGAAAACTTGGATGCCATGAATGGTGGGGTGGTTGGGGTATTTATAGCCCCAACCACCAAACTTGACCGTTGGCTGGAGGCTTCTGTTCGATGGCGCACCGGACAGTCCGGTGCACACCGGACAGTCCGGTGCCCCTGCCACGTCATCACTGACGTTGGATTCTAGCCGTTGGAGCTTCTGACTTGTGGGCCCGCCTGGGTGTCCGGTGCACACCGGACATGCACTGTTTGATGTCCGGTGCATCGGTATGGGCAGCCCTGACGTCTGCGCGCGCTGCGCGCGCATTAAATGCTGCGCAGGGAGCCGTTGGCGCCGCAGAGGGCCGTTGCTCCGCTGGCACACCGGACAGTCCGGTGCACACCGGACAGTCCGGTGAATTATAGCGGAGCGGCTGTCGTGAAAACCCGAGGATGACGAGTTCCGGAGGCCGCGGTTCGTTGGCGCACCGGACATGTCCGGTGCACACCGGACAGTCCGGTGAATTATAGCGCGCCGGCCTCCGCGAATTCCCGAGGGCGAAAGGTTGGAGTCTGAGTCCCCTGGTGCACCGGACAGGTACTGTTCACTGTCCGGTGGCACACCGGACAGTCCGGTGCGCCAGACCAGGGGTGCCCTCGGTTGCCCCTTTATTGAATCCAAAACTTGGTCTTTTTATTGGCTGAGTGTGAACCTTTTACACCTGTATAATCTATACACTTGGGCAAACTAGTTAGTCCAAAGATTTGTGTTAGGCAATTCAACCACCAAAAATATATAGGAACTAGGTGTAAGCCTAATTCCCTTTCACTCCCAGCACCGGCGGACACCGAGGTCGCGGGGCCTTGCCCCCGCGGCAACGACGGGACTTCTCACCGCCGCCTCCCCGTGGTTGGGTGAGGCATCGGTCGCCGCTGCCGCCACCGCCGAAGAGGCGACATCCTGGGAAACCGCAGCCCCAGCGTCAACGCTTCAGCCCACCGCCCCGGTCCCACCTACCGCGGCATCCGCGCTTCCACGATGAGCAGCAAGGTTTGTTGCAAACTCTCCAATCTTTCTCTTTTCTTGCAAAATGTTTATTATAAGTTATTGGAAGCTCGATCCAGTTTAAGTCGATTTGTACCTCTCCTTTATATTGTTGTTTTCGCACACCAGTATTTTCTATACTTTATTTTTATTTGATTCTGATTAATGCGCGTTCTATGTGATGCTGATGATTCCTTACCTTGAAGGATACATCTCTTTTTTCGTTTTGGAGGATTAATCTTCTTTATTACAACTAAATGCACGGTTGTACTTCTTGTGGTGACATTGATTGGAAGTCATGTGATTTTACATAGTTATGTGGCGATATATGTGGAGGACATGATGCTTGTTTTAAGCTATGCAACACATGTATTTAAATTGCTATCTACTTATTCCATGGTTGTTCCAATAGCAGCACCTTTTTATTCTTTTAGGGCTTATGTGCTATGTTCAGATTTCTTCAAGTGAAAGTTGTGCAATAGTGGTTTAGTTATGTAGTTGCTCACATATATATTGTCCAGAGATGATTTTGGCTCCAGAACTTCAACTCTCATTTTGATTGCAATCGCAAAGTTTACAAACAACAGTTGTTGTTGCTTGTAATTGCTAATACATATTGGAAATCTAATGACCTGACAAGCGCTTGTGAAAGTGCATTCATCCATTTTGTGAGTTTTGGTGATTTGGATAACAACACATTTAAAGGTCTAACAAGTTTGCTAAGTGTTGAACAGGGAATTCAGTATGATGAACATACTTGAATAGTGTATAATGATCAGTGAACAAGGTTCAACACAAGGTCAAATAACCAGTAAGACAATGCAAATGGATATAATATGGTCTCTATATTGGTTTGAATATATGGACAAGTCCTGAGAAATCACTATGCATAAATATGATCATAATAGAGGTTGAAGTGATTAAGAGGATTGGTCAAGCCAAAGTGAATAAGATATGAGGAATCGTGAATTGGCTTGACCATATTACTATTAGTCCATATATAAATATATGAGAATCAAACTAGAGCTTGATTGATCTTAGCAGTTATATCTAAATGACATTCAAGCAAGGTTCACAATATTGAAGAAATGATTCTCTCAATGGATGCTCAATAGGATGTGACTCAAGAATGGCTTGATAGGGTGAAGATAGCAAGGAAAGGGCTTCGAGGAACTAAGCGAAGGTGAAGGCCAAGCGACGACTTGTAGACCGAGGTACCATGGCTAAGGTGAAGAAGAGAGTACTTGCACTAAGTCGATGAACTAATCAGCTATAAAGAGTTACAACATGTTGATGCATCAGTAAGGTGACTTGAAGCCATGATTTGAACTAATATATGGTGAAATGGCACAAGTCACAGGCTCGATTTGTGTTTGCTTCAAAAGGTGAGACAAAGATGTTTGTGATCCTTATGAAGCAACACCATGGAGAAATCACACTTAAGACACCAATGACTCAAGTAGTTTACTTAATTATATTTTATCTAACTTGAGTATAGGAATCGTCGTACTATCAAGAGGGATCCATAAAGAAGGTTGGTGTTGGTACTAAAGCTCAAAATCCTTGATCTAAAACTTCCATTTTACCCTTGTTTCACTTCACTTTTCTCAAAATCTGCGCAACAGTTTCAAAAATTGGTTCCACCGAATTTTGGCCCGGCTCAACCGAATTTGCAAAACGGATCAACCGAATTTTGGCCCGGCTCAACCGAATTTGAAAAACGGAGCAACCGAATTTTGGCCTGACTCAACCGAATTTGGAAAACGGACCAACCGAATTTTGGCCCGGCTCAACCGAATTTGCAAAACGGAGCAACCGAATTTCGGCCTGACTCAACCGAATTTGCAAACCGGTTCAACCGGTTTCTGCACTGTTCCCCTCTGTCACTGCTAGTCTGCCAGTCAGTCCTGTCAGAAAAAGTCGTGTGCAGATTTTTGGAAAACCGGTTCAACCGAATTTGAAACCGGTTCAACCGAATTTGAAATCGGTTCAACCGAATTTGAAACCGGTTGAACCGAATTTGAGTCCGGTCCAGTCTCCGACTGAGTCCGCCAGTGAACCGAAAACCGACTGGTGGAATCCGGTTCAACCGGTTTTAGAACCGGTTCAACCGAATTTCAGTCAGATTTCCCCAACGGCCACCAGCTTTTGGGGGCACCTTTATATACACCTCCCACACTCTTCCCCACAGCAGAGCACGCACAAAACTTCATTCCCAACCTGAGAAACACCTCCCACTCTCTCTCACACACCTCTTGCCTCTCCCATTTCAAATCTTTGGAGAGAAATCTTTGAGTGAGTTTGAGAGCTACGGTTTTTGTGCTTCATCTCCAAATCTCTCTTGCTCTTCTTCATTCGAGCTTTGGTACTACATCGAGTTCTTTGTGGATTCATTACTCTTGGAGCTTCTAGCTCCTAGACGACTAGGTGTCTCTTGTGAGTCTCCAAATCTTGTGGAAGACCATAAGAAAGTTTGTATTACCCGCTCGTTTGAGCAAAGATTAGTGTGTGAGCTTGACCTTTGTGGTCGGCAAAGGGAGGATTAGGGTTGAAAGAGACCCGGCTCTTTGTGGGCGCCTCAACGAGGAAGTAGGGCACCTTGGTGGTGTGACCGAACCTCGGGATAAATCTTGTGTCTCTTGTGTTCTTGTTCATTGTGCTTATTCGTGTTCTTCGTTCTCTCACCCTTCCGTGGAAGATTTGTTCACATCTTTTTGGTGTGTGGATTTTGAGAAGTGCCCTTCTCAGATCTACTACTTTGAACCCTGTGGATCATTTAGAACATCTCATTTCCAAAGTTAACCGGGTGAATTTCAAGACCAATTCAGTTTTACCCAGTTTGCTTCTAGTTTTTTGTTGAAAAAGTTTTAACTTGCCTATTCACCCCCCCCCCTCTAGGCAACTTTCAATTGGTATCAGAGCCTAATCCTCGTTTCTAATGCTTAACCGTGTGAGGAAAAGATCATGTCGGGGGGACTAAGAAACAAAAGTGCTTCTAAGCTTGAAAAAGTTGAGGCTGCCTCGACTTCATCTTTTGTTGCAGATGTTGATCCTAGGGCAATAGATCTTGCCATGAGAATCGCCGAAAGGATGTTCCTCAAAATGAAGGAAGATGAGGCGAAGAACAAAATTGAAGAAGAAAATGATCGATGGAGACCAAACGACGAATCCACCTCTTCACAAGGTTCGTCTTTCAAATCCACTTCTCATATGTGCTTTATTGCTAATGGGAGTGACAGTGAAAGTGAAAGTGAGGATGAGGAGGAGCAAGAAAGTGATAGTGAAGATGAGGATGATCTTCAACAATTCTTCGCTCAGCTAAGCAAGAAACATCGGATGAGCTTGCTCAAACTCATGAAAAGAGAGGAAGAACAAAAAGAAATGCTTCATAAGCAAGAAGACTTCCTCATCGGAAAAATTGAAGACTTAGAGAAGTTGACCAAAGAGCATGAGAAGCTAAAGTGCTCTCATGATGATTTGGTCCAAAGGTATGAAGACATTTCAATTGAGCAAATTAAAGCTGTTAATCATTCATCATATATTGCTCAATTAGAAAGTAAAAATGCTATGCTCAAGAACACAATAGAAAAGCTAAATATTGAAAATCTTGCTTTGCAAGAAAAACATGATATGCTTGTGTGCTCTTATAATAAATTGATGGATTCACATATCATGTTAGAAATGGCTCATGAGGTTGTGTTAACTAATTTGAAATCATACCAACCTCACATATGCACATGTACTCAAGTAGAAACTATATTATCATGTGCTAACAAATGTTGCTCTCAAGAAAGCCAATCTTCCATTGAGCTAGAAATTTCAGGAATTAGTGATATTTCTATGACACAAGAAAATAAAGAGCTCAAGGAAGAAGTTGGAAGGCTAAGAAGGAGCTTAACTCTTTTGAAGGGAAAGTGTCATGCTCAACCTTCTCAAGGTAACTGTGATAATATGGTGAAAAAGCTTGAGAAGGGGACAACCGTAGCATGCACAAAACCCCTTCAAAAGAATACCAAGCTTTCCAAGAAGGACATGAGCAAAATTCATGGTAAGAAAATTAATGCTCATACTATTTGCTCTAACAATGTACCTATGTGCTTCAACAAACAAAGATCAAAGAGAAGCGATAGAAGGTGCTATGGATGCAAGGAGAAGGGTCATGAAATTGATTCATGCCCCCACATGAAGAACCAAGATCTTGCACGATCAAGAAAGATGACCATCAAAAAGGATGAAAACAAAAGGCAAATGCATTGCAAGGATAAGCACCGCATTTGCTACAATTGCCGTGAAAAAGGTCATCTATTCAAGGTTTGTCCAAAGGGTAAAACTCCTAAGCCTAACTTGTCAATACATTCAAATATGCTTAGGAGACCCAAATTTGACTCTTGTGCTAGAAAGGTGATGAGTTCACCATATTCTAGGACCAAGGCTATTTGGGTGCCTAAGTCCTTATTGGCTAACCATAATGGACCTATCATGAGATGGGTACCAAAATGTACTTAATAAGTTTTGCAGGTACCTAGAGATGATATGAAGCTTTGGGGTGCTTGAGCGGTTTAACTCAATTCTTATCTCAAGCTATCAATCTTACATTGTCTATCCTTTAAGATTGACCCAAAGATGAATTGAATTGTTATATCACTAACTTCATATTCATCTCTAGCAAGAACTTGTGTTGTAGGGAATAAGGATTAACCTTTGTGGGAATCAAGCAAAAGGCCTATAACCAAGTGATATCCAAAGGATGGTAACAATTAATTTTTAAGTGCACATTGCTTTTAATTGGTATATTCCTTTGTGTCTTTTGTATCCACATAGGAAAAATGAAGCACTTGAGAATGAACTTAAAAGATTTTACCTTGCTTTGGAAAGGATCTAATTATATGGTAGATTGCAAGTTCATATTTTTATATTGTGACAATCTACATGCTTTAAATTGATTTTATGTATCTTATGGCATATTTCAAGTTAATCATCATATTATTGCCATGACCTAGACATAAAGAGTATTATCCCATGTTCTTAAATGAATAGAGTGCTAAGTAAGAAATTCAAATTCTTATAGCACTTACCAAATGGGGAATTCTCTATATGACTAGAGTTGTGAGACTAATGTTTCTATCTAAGTGTTTATGTAGTCTCACAACATGAGAATGTGTTTCCCAAATGGAGTGTGCCATTCAACATTCAAAGAAGATCGAACCAATACTATGTGATGTATTCATTCTTGTTTAAATTGGTTTTGAGTCTTCTACATTAATCACTCACAATGCTATGAATTAAACTTGCCATGTAAACTTAATTAAATAATCATGCTACTTTCATCTTTTTTTACAATTGATGTTATGCATGATGCTTGTAAGGGTAATTTAGTTCATATCATGAGGTTTCCTTGTTTTAGTAACCTTCTTGTCATTCATATACTAGAGGTTGCTAAATAGGAAACTATTGCTCGTGTTACTAATACAATCTCTTTTAAGATATTTCATGGAAATTCATAAGTAGAGATTGTGCTCTTTCAATTGGTAAAATCACAAGCTTTAAAGGTTAATCTTCACCTAAAAGAAAGATTAGGAATGCTCAAGGCAAAGGTATTGAACTAATTGCTTCAATTGGTTGTTGATCAATGGTAGTTCCTTTCAAGTGACATTCTTTCAATTGCTAATAATATATTCTATGAAAAGAAATGTCAATATGAAGATTAAATTCCTTTTGGCTTAAATTTGTAAATTAGTGCATATTATGAATTCACCGCTCCATGTGCATTAACTTAAAAGGAATTTAATTTATGCCTTTACGCCTCATAAATGATGATTTGTTTGCCATTCATATATATATATATATATATATCATCATTCATTAAATACTTCCTTGTACTACTAATACCTCTTTTCAAAGTGTTTTATCGACTAGTTTTAAAAGGAAAAGAGATAACAAAGAAGGAAGTCTCCACAAATGATGAAAAGAAGAATACTAAGGTGACACCACCACAGATAGTAAGATCTGTCAAATTGGTATAACAAAAGGTACATTCTATATGGTGGTAAGTATTCTTAGGCATAAGTTAATTCATTGCAAATTTGTCATGCCTTGACCA
The DNA here is from genome assembly GCF_902167145.1 of Zea mays. NCBI lineage: Eukaryota > Viridiplantae > Streptophyta > Magnoliopsida > Poales > Poaceae > Zea > Zea mays. Next base: position 90,074,939 of record NC_050103.1, on the reverse strand, counting down.
TGATATGTAATGTACTCCTCATGAGACTCTTAACTGAATTGAAAGTGCATGTGGCAAGTCATTCAAATACTTGATGCACATATCTAGTGGGAGAACATTATATATCTTGTGTCATAGAGAATACCTTTCACTTGAGTGAACTATACTAAGACAATCCAAAATGGTAAATTTGTATCTCATTCATATGGATTGTAATCTTTGTTTTCTAAATAGCTACTCTTGATGCAGTTTAAAATTCCCTTATCGTTAAATCTAAAAGTGCATAAGAATCTTTTTGTTGATATTCATGACATACATATGCACTAACATGGATATGATTTTTAAACTATAAAAGGTACAATTAGTGATCCATACTCTCTAAATTTTGGAAACCCATATTTTAATATCTTAGAAATCTACTTCAATCAGTATCCATATGTTTCACATTGAATTGGATCACTAGGTTGTAAATTCCATGCATAACTTGTCTTTATGATATGAATGCTTGTGCGACTAACCTTGATAAGCTAGGTGCACCCAAAGTCAAGGTAGGTTCATCATCAAGAAGGCAACACAATGATGTATTAATAAAAGGAGAAAAGGCTCCTATTCTTAACTCTAGTTTTTATCTATGTGATTAAATATTGACTTGAAACCATGTAAGATGGTTGTCAAGTATATGTGGTTGCCTGCACAAAGAGAAAGGCCACAATAAGGATTGTGTGGGTACTCAAGGCTCTTACTACTAATCTCAAAGGACCCAATTCAAATTGGGTACCAAGATATGAAGCTTAAACTTGTTTTGCAGGATCACTCCTTCAATGGATCAAGTTGGGTGCTCGATAATGAATGTATAAATCATCTTTGGAGATAGTAGCTAGGGTGGTAACAACTGAATCTCAAGTGCATATTATTTTCAAATCTTATCTTTTTGTGACTTGTGTAGCCACTAAGGGAAAAGAAGCACTTGAGGATATACATCAGTTGTTGATTATGAAATAAAGGTCTAATTGGAAGTTGAATGAATATTATCATATGGTGAACAATCCAAAATTATGTGACGTATTCTCTATCTAGTTAATTTGGATTTGATTCTTCTATATTAGACACTCACCATAATATGGATTAAGTCATCCCTTTAGACTTCATTGAATAACCATGCATATTATCCATGTCATTCAAAATATATTGTGCATGAGGGATCAAGGGAAATTTAGTCCATATTATGAGGTTTCTCTATTTTAGCAACTCGTTTGCCTTTCACATATAAAGGGTTGCTAAATAAGAAACTAGTGCTTGTGCTACTAATGCCATCTCTTGTGTTGAGTTTATCCATAGAAAATCTATGTTAAGAGATGGTGCTTGTTTTAAATTGGATAAATCACAAGCTTAAAGGATACTATTCAACTAAAGTAAGATGAAGTTGATAAGAGGCCAAGGTATGAAAACTTCCTATCCTTTAGTTGTTTTAGTATTCTATCCTTAGTGGGATGTACCATAGTATAGGTTAAATTCATTGCATTATAAAATGTTCAATAGTGCATATAACTTCGACATCAACTATATGTGTGCACTAATTTAAAGGAATTTAGTCTATCCTTTTGGGTTTCAAGAATGATGGTTCATTTTCATCCACATATAAGGATCATCATTTGTGAAACCTTCCCATGTGTTTTTAATGCTCTCTTTTCTAAGTGTTTGAACAAGGTCCTTCCAAGTGCTTTCAAGATGGATTCAAAATCTACGGATATAAGAGTCTTGGTTATTTCAATCATTGAGTTTCAATGGGTCTCATATCATGTATGATTGAACCATGCCAAGATGAATGAAGTTCAAGATTGCCTGGTTGGATGAAATCATAAAGAGAAAAGAGATCACAGTGAATCAAGAAGGGGTTATATATTTTTTTTGTCAACCAAATAATGAAGATGTAGTGACATATTTATATGATATCCTTCATTATGAGGTTGAGGTTCATATTAGCATGCTTTACCCTCCAAGATTTCAATTGATATACTTTTAGTTCTTAAACTTTTAATTGGTTTAATTTTCATCATCTATGTAAAACATGTTATGTTAAACCAAGATATAGTGCAAACATCTCCTTTAACCTCGTATTGTTAATGTGCATAAGTGTACTTTGTGTACTCTTGCATGCACAAATTGAGGAAGAGTTTAGCCTATATCTTGTGAGGCTAATGATTTCTTCAAGTTCATGTTTTGTAGTCTCACACCTTGGAGAACATCAAATGAGGATGAGTGGTTCCAAGGAAATGATCAAATATTTACCACATGTCACCCCATGGATTAGTTCTATTGGGGAACGATATGTGTTCTCTAGCATAAATTCAATTGTTTCAAATATATTATGCCTTGACCAAGATATATGATGAACTCCTCTAAGAATCTTAATTGAATCAAGTGCATGTTACAAGTAATTCAAGTACTTGATGCATACATTTAGGGGGAGCTCATTCTATATCTTGTGTCCTTAAAGACTAACATTTTCTTTTAGTGAATTTGTGTAGTTCTTTGAAGAGAATGAGTTTCTCTTGATCGTTTAAAGAGGATAAGTTTCTCTTTGAAATGTCAAGCCTATCAAAAGCTAAGATAGAAATTCATGATTATAATGAAGACCATATGGCATGGAACAAAGAGATTGCAAAATGAACTCTAAACACAACACAAGTGTGGAACACCCCTTTGAAAAGGTAAAACGCAAAGGTACATCACTTATGACACTTCTCCATTACCTTTGTGCCATATAAGGACCCTTTTCATGATAGTGTGTTCAAATCTTGATTAATCATAATTTCTACCCTTTATATTCTTTATATCTTTTTTGGAGATTAATGACAAAGGGGGAGAAATTGTGCATTAAAGCTTACCTTTAGTCTTATATAACTAAGTGTTAGAAGACTTTAAAAAGGGGAGAAATAATTAAAAAAAAGGGAAGTCATAAGAAAAACATAAGATGTAGAAAGTTGATTAGTGCATACTATGTCATGAGCATCACGTTTATTTTATGACGCACTGCATCCTATGAATAGTATGATATAAGTTGTCTCCATACTTTGACCCAAATATGTGCTTTTGGCATTTGAGTACAAAATTGGTATTTTCTGAAATGCACATATTTAGGGGGAGGAAACTATATCATAGGATTCAAAATCTTATTTATCAAATCTTATGTAAGCTTTAAATGTGTTGTCATCAATCACCAAAAAGGGGGAGATTGAAAGTGCATTCATCCATTTTGTGAGTTTTGGTGATTTGGATAACAACACATTTAAAGGTCTAACAAGTTTGCTAAGTGTTGAACAGGGAATTCAGTATGATGAACATACTTGAATAGTGTATAATGATCAGTGAACAAGGTTCAACACAAGGTCAAATAACCAGTGAGACAATGCAAATGGATATAATATGGTCTCTATATTGGTTTGAATATATGGACAAGTCCTGAGAAATCACTATGCATAAATATGATCATAATAGAGGTTGAAGTGATTAAGAGGATTGGTCAAGCCAAAGTGAATAAGATATGAGGAATCGTGAATTGGCTTGACCATATTACTATTAGTCCATATATAAATATATGAGAATCAAACTAGAGCTTGATTGATCTTAGCAGTTATATCTAAATGACATTCAAGCAAGGTTCACAATATTGAAGAAATGATTCTCTCAATGGATGCTCAATAGGATGTGACTCAAGAATGGCTTGATAGGGTGAAGATAGCAAGGAAAGGGCTTCGAGGAACTAAGCGAAGGTGAAGGCCAAGCGACGACTTGTAGACCGAGGTACCATGGCTAAGGTGAAGAAGAGAGTACTTGCACTAAGTCGATGAACTAATCAGCTATAAAGAGTTACAACATGTTGATGCATCAGTAAGGTGACTTGAAGCCATGATTTGAACTAATATATGGTGAAATGGCACAAGTCACAGGCTCGATTTGTGTTTGCTTCAAAAGGTGAGACAAAGATGTTTGTGATCCTTATGAAGCAACACCATGGAGAAATCACACTTAAGACACCAATGACTCAAGGAGTTTACTTAATTATATTTTATCTAACTTGAGTATAGGAATCGTCGTACTATCAAGAGGGATCCATAAAGAAGGTTGGTGTTGGTACTAAAGCTCAAAATCCTTGATCTAAAACTTCCATTTTACCCTTGTTTCACTTCACTTTTCTCAAAATCTGCGCAACAGTTTCAAAAATTGGTTCCACCGAATTTTGGCCCGGCTCAACCGAATTTGCAAAACGGATCAACCGAATTTTGGCTCGGCTCAACCGAATTTGAAAAACGGAGCAACCGAATTTTGGCCTGACTCAACCGAATTTGGAAAACGGACCAACCGAATTTTGGCCCGGCTCAACCGAATTTGCAAAATGGAGCAACCGAATTTCGGCCTGACTCAACCGAATTTGCAAACCGGTTCAACCGAATTTGCAAACCGGTTCAACCGGTTTCTGCACTGTTCCCCTCTGTCACTGCCAGTCTACCAGTCAGTCCTGTCAGAAAAAGTCGTGTGCAGATTTTTGGAAAACCGGTTCAACCGAATTTGAAACCGGTTCAACCGAATTTAAAACCGGTTCAACCGAATTTGAAACCGGTTGAACCGAATTTGAGTCCGGTCCAGTCTCTGACTGAGTCCGCCAGTGAACCGAAAACCGACTGGTGGAATCCGGTTCAACCGGTTTTAGAACCGGTTCAACCGAATTTCAGTCAGATTTCCCCAACGGCCACCAGCTTTTGGGGGCACCTTTATATACACCTCCCACACTCTTCCCCACAGCAGAGCACGCACAAAACTTCATTCCCAACCTGAGAAACACCTCCCACTCTCTCTCACACACCTCTTGCCTCTCCCATTTCAAATCTTTGGAGAGAAATCTTTGAGTGAGTTTGAGAGCTACGGTTTTTGTGCTTCATCTCCAAATCTCTCTTGCTCTTCTTCATTCGAGCTTTGGTACTACATCGAGTTCTTTGTGGATTCATTACTCTTGGAGCTTCTAGCTCCTAGACGACTAGGTGTCTCTTGTGAGTCTCCAAATCTTGTGGAAGACCATAAGAAAGTTTGTATTACCCGCTCGTTTGAGCAAAGATTAGTGTGTGAGCTTGACCTTTGTGGTCGGCAAAGGGAGGATTAGGGTTGAAAGAGACCCGGCTCTTTGTGGGCGCCTCAACGAGGAAGTAGGGCACCTTGGTGGTGTGACCGAACCTCGGGATAAATCTTGTGTCTCTTGTGTTCTTGTTCATTGTGCTTATTCGTGTTCTTCGTTCTCTCACCCTTCCGTGGAAGATTTGTTCACATCTTTTTGGTGTGTGGATTTTGAGAAGTGCCCTTCTCAGATCTACTACTTTGAACCCTGTGGATCATTTAGAACATCTCATTTCCAAAGTTAACCGGGTGAATTTCAAGACCAATTCAGTTTTACCCAGTTTTCTTCTAGTTTTTTGTTGAAAAAGTTTTAACTTGCCTATTCACCCCCCTCTAGGCAACTTTCAGCTTGTTGTTGGAATATACTAATATTGTATGGGACAGATATAAATACTTTTGTGTGCATTAGTAGCTGAAGTTTGAAAGATCAACTGCATGGACCAGGAGCAAAAGAGAACATATATGACATAGTTTTGATGATCATTTTTATATATTTCAAGTTGTTATTGCAATTGGTTCTGTTGCTTCTAATGGTTTGAAACAGCTAGCAAATGCTATCTGAGCAATCTCTTATATGGGTCTAAAGCTCGGAACGGTATTTGTGGTTCATGTTGCTTGATATATTTAATATGAAATTGCCATGACTCTTAGATGTGTTTTCTTCTTTTGGGTCATTTCATGGCTTATTTGCAAGAAGCCATAGAAGATATGAATCATATAGTTTGCGTCAAATTTCATATTAATAATTTCAAGTTTGTTTCCACAAGATTTGCATGATATGTTGTTATCCTTGTATTATGCATGATTCCTCATATCTTAGGTGCTAATGTGCTGTACAATTTGCATCACTCAAACAATGAACCATTTAGTGAAATTCTTTTACCTATCAATTTGCATCCCACAAGGGGTTAAACAAGGATCACTGCACATCAACAATTCTACCAGCTAAAAGGATTTATCAATCCGACTATAGCCCTTCAGCCATAATACTGCCCGCTGTATAACTTTTGTGCAAATGCTTCCATTAATCTCGAAATATGTCCTACATATATTAGCATATGTTAGTGTTTTGTAACTTGAGATAGTGCATGAATATATAGTTAGAGAATGTTTGTTTAGGATTATAATCTATCCATATTATATAATCTAACTTATTTTCAATTAACAATTAGTTCCAATTAAGTTAGATTATATATATATATATTCAATGATATCAAAATTCAAACTGATACTAAAGTTATATAAATTCAGTTTGTTTATAAAGGGAAAACAATCAATGTTATGTTACACCAAATCTTCATATATACCATTCCTTCTTTATATGTACATTCTAATAAGACTGTAAAAAATCACGCGCAAGTCGCGCGTTATACACTAGTATAACTTATATTGAAAGAATGACAACTAAGCATGATTGATTTGTTAATTCCAGTCTATTCGTTGTAGAATTAAAAGATGATTGTTGTAGAGACTATAATAGTCCATAATTTTATTTGTGAGCATCAAAACGGTTATTTAGATTTTGATCCGGTGGAGCAAGATAAAGATTACAAGACTACGATATCGAAAAGGTACAACAAGTATATAGTGCTACCGAATGGATCAACTGTGAATCATGTAGGCCCCTTTGGTGATGTTTTGGTAATTAATGACAACTGCTTGTGGGCTAATGATTCTTGGAGAAATAAGAATGCAGGGTTGGACCACATAGAACAGGAAATATTGGAGAATCATAAGCATTGGTTGTGGATCAAATGAAGGCAAAGGTATAATATAGGTTTTGTTTTTGCCGGTCTTGAGGAGTTTAGAAAAGATACTTGACCGGATTAGTAGGCTAGATAGCCGTACTATTAAGAGGGGTCAATGACTTTGATCTGTGTAAAACTTAGTGCCTCATAGAGCATCTAGTGGTTGCATTTGCATGAGGACTAACAGCGCTCCAAATTTCTTGAGTTAAAAATTCTTTCAAAAGCGCGTTTGAAAAATGCAAAGTCTTGGATGTGCGGACCGTCCGGGCCTTGAGGGCGGACCGTCCGCGATCCACCAGAGGGGTCTGAAGTCTGACCACTTTGGAGCTATCTTGTTCCTTTGCACTGCGGACCGTCCGGGCCTTAGGGCCGGACCGTCCGCAGTCCTGACCAGAGAAGGTTGGTTTCGGGTCAGTCCCTGAATTATATTGCGGACCGTCCGGCTGTGTCGGGCGGACAGTCCGCAGGTGTCAAATATGTTTTGGACAAGGACTGTGTGATTTTTTAGATTTGTACTACGGACTGTCCGGGGGACAAGTCCGGACAGTACTGTCTCAGGTCTCGGACCGTCCGGCCTTATAGGCGGACGGTCCGCCCGTGTTAACAATTCTTGGTCCGAAGTTGAGGTGCTTCTTGCTGTCAGGTCGCGGACGGTCTGGCCTTGATGGGCGGACTGTCCGGACCTAACTTTTCTGACAACTCTGACATATTTCAAACGGGAATTATAGTCGTTATGTGTACGGCGGACCATCTGGCCCTAGGGCGCGGACCGTCCGCGTGTGCGCAGAACTGGTGCTTTTTGCTCATAACAGTTGGAATTTGGTGGGGGGCTATAAATAGAAGGGTAGCTCGTGTGAGAGTGCTCGCTTGGCCATTCCTTGCACACATTAAGCTCATTTGTGATCCTCCAACTCACTCAAACTCTTTGCTTGAGATTGCATTCTAGTGAGAGATTGAGGGTTCCTAGTGCATTTGCATCCTTTGGTGATTCTTGAGGCACTAGGTGGTACACCGAGCAAGCGTCATCGGCTTGTTACTCTTGGAGGTTGCCGCCTCCTAGACGGCTCGGGTGATTGTCTCCGTCGAGCTCTCCAAGAAGATTGTGGAGAAGCCGCGGTGTTGATTGTGAGGGGTTCGCGCCTACCTCGCCGGAGCGGCAAAGGTGACATTAGTGGAATCGAGGTATTGAGTGATTTCTTGTCCACTTGGCTCAAAGATCAAGCCGTGTCTTGATATAGGAGCAAGTGAGAGCTTGAAGTCCACCTCAACGTGGATTAGGGGTGATCGACAAATCACCGATACCACGGGATAAAATTCGGTGTCTTTACTTTCTTGCATTACTTATTACCTTACAAGTGATTAGTGTTTTGCATATTGTTCCTCAAGTATTCAATCACCATAGTTGATTCTCATACATTGTTTACTTGTTGTCACTAGAGAATTTATTCCTCTTGTTATATTGATTAAATTTACCTAGTGTTTTTTATTTTAGTCAAAACCGTCTATTCACCCCCCTCTAGCCGGTGTCCTAGATCCTACAAGTGGTATCAGAGCCAAGGACTCCATTGTTTGTGGATCTAATCATCCCGGAGTGGGACAAGATGGCTAGTAACAACAATGTGCACATTGGGAAGCCACCGCATTTTGATGGGAATAATTATGACTATTGGAAAATAAGAATGTCAATGCATCTTAGAGCAATGGGTGGAAAAATTTGGCCAATTGTCAGGGATGGATTTGTTGTATTGAAAGAAGATGAACCATCCGTTAGTGACAATGAGAATATCCTCACAAATGATCAAGCCATGAATGTCTTTTATGATGCTCTTGATATAAATGAGTTCAATCGCATCAAGAATCTCACAACCGCTCATGAGATTTGGATTAAGTTAATGGAAATTCATGAAGGAACTACAATTGTGAAGAGTGCCAAACTATATGTGTGCAAAGGGAAGTTTGAGCAATTTATTATGAAAGAAGATGAGAGTGTATCCGATATGTTCAATCGGTTAAATGAGATAGTGAATGAACTCAAGGGACTTGGTTTTAATGTACCGGATGTGGATTTCACTCACAAGTTCCTTAGATCACTTCCGGAGAAATATGAGACCATTGTGACAATGTTAGTAAGGAGTGATCTATCTACAACTTCTCCAATCGAAGTATTGGGAGAAATTCTTACTCAAGATATATTTAAGAAGTCACAAGCCGATGCTTTAAGTTTGGCAAAGAAGGTGAAAAATGAATCAATTGCTCTCAAAGCTAAGGCCTCAAAGGCAATTGAAAAGGAAGATAGTAATGATGAAGAAATTGAAATTGAGAGTGATGGTGACATGGCTCTATTTGTAAGGAAATTTAATAAATTCATGAAGATGAAGAGAGGTCAACCTAGAAGAGGTCAAACATCAAGAAGAAATGCTTTCAATGATAGAAAGTGTTTTGAGTGTGGGGAATCCGGTCACATTGCCATGAATTGCCCAAGCAAGAAGAAGAAGGGCGAAGATGAAAGTGACAAGAAGAAAAAGAAATACTACAACAAGAAAAAAGATGGCAAAGCCTACTTAGTTGAATGGGACTCGGATGATAGCTCGGATGATGATGATGATGACACCTCATCCAAGCTTAATGCCGGAATTGCCATCAAGGAAGCTCCCTCACTTTTCTCATCCCCCCATTGTCTCATGGCAAAGGGAGATGCTAAGGTAAAAATCATCACCGATTTAAATGATATAAATGATGATGATGATGTTGATGATGATGGCTATTCATATGATGATCTTGTTAGAATGTTGGGTGAGGCCGATGACTACATGCACAAAGAAAAAGAAAAATTTAAGACCTTGAAGGAATTGTATAAAAACCTCAAAGTGTCTTTTGAGGAGCTCAAGACCTCTCACAATGACCTAAAAGAAAATTGTGAGAAGCTTGCGGATGCTCAAAAATCATCTATTGTGCATGAAGTTATGATGGTCACTAAAGATGTCGGAGTCACTTGTGACTTAATTGATAGTCTTACAAGTGAGCCACTACCTACTAACTCTATTTGTGATAAATGCAAAATTTGTCTCAATGATGATATTGCTCTTGATGAATCAAAAAACATTGTTGAGAATAAAGTGTTAGTAGATAGAGTAAATACTCTAACTCATGACCTAGAAAAGGCATATGGTGGAAAGGCTAAATTGGATTTCATATTGGGAAGTCAACGGTGCTCACTTAATCGTGAAGGTCTTGGATATGTTCCCAAGAAAGGAAATAATGCTTTTATAAAGCAAAAGACATTGTTTGTGAAAGAATGTGACAAAGTGTGTCACAAGTGTCACAAGAAGGGACATGTTAGGAAAAATTGTCCTAAGTTCAAAAATGTGTCCTCCACTTTCTTTGAGCATTGTTATGTTCTTTCTCATAGTGTAAAAGGTGTTCATGCTAAATTTGTTGGTACTTCAATTGTTGGAAACAAAAAAAAGCTATTTGGGTGCCAAAGACCTTGGTCACTAACATCCAAGGACCCAAGCAAGTTTGGGTACCTAAAAGAGATTGATTTCCTTTTGTAGGTGAACTACAAGGCGGGAGGGAATCATTGGGTGTTAGATAGTGGATGCACTCAACACATGACCGGAGATATGAAAATGTTCACCCAAATGAGTGAGGAAGATTGCTCAAATTATGATAGTATCACATTTGGAGATAATCGCAAAGGAAAGGATAAAGGTTTGGGTAAAATTGCTATTTCAAATGATCATTCCATATCAAATGTGCTCTTGGTTGAGTCTTTGAATTTTAATTTACTTTCCATAGCTCAACTATGTGATTTAGGATTTAGTTGCAATTTCACGGTCGAAGATGTTATTATCTCTAGTGTTGATGGTAGCAATCTTAAGTTTAAAGGTTTTAGACATGAAAATTTTTATCTTGTTGATTTCTCATCTAATGAGGCAAAGCTCACAACTTGCTTATTCTCGAAAGCTTCACTAGGTTGGTTATGGCATAGAAGACTTGGTCATGTTGGAATGAAGCAACTCAATCGGTTAACCAAGCATGACTTAGTTTGTGGCTTAAAAGATGTGAAGTTTGAGAAGAACAAATTGTGTAGCTCTTGTCAAGCCGGGAAGCAAGTGGCAAACACTCATCCAAATAAAAGTCAAATGTCCACTCATTGACCTTTGGAATTACTTCACATGGATTTATTTGGGCCCACATCTTTTGTGAGTATTGGTGGTAATTATTATTGTCTTGTGATTGTGGATGATTATTCAAGATTTACTTGGGTTTATTTTCTTCGAGACAAATCTAATGTGTTTGAAACATTCAAGTCATTTGCTATATTGGCTCAAAATCAATTTGATTTCGACATCAAAAAGGTTAGAAGTGATAATGGGTCGGAATTCAAAAATGCAAGAATTGATGAATATTGTGATGACAAGGGTATTAAACATGAATTCTCTTCCAAATATACCCCGGAACAAAATGGTATTGTTGAAAGAAAGAATAGAACTCTCATTGATATGGCTAGGTCTATGTTAGCGGAATATAATATATCGGATTCTTATTGGGCCGAGGCAATAAACACCGCTTGTCATTCATCAAATAGACTATATTATCACAAGCTTTTGAAGAAAACTCCATATGAATTGCTCATCGGTAGAAAGCCAAATATCTCATATTTTAGGGTATTCGGTTGCAAATGTTATATTTTAAGAAAGGGAAGCCGGCTTTCTAAATTTGAGAAGAAATGTGATGAGGGTTTTCTTCTTGGATATTCATCAAATAGTAAGGCTTATAGAGTCTTCAACAAAACTCATGGTATTATTGAAGAAGCATATGATGTTGAATTCGATGAAACAAATGGGTCTCAAGATGAGAGTGATAATCTTGATGATGTTGGTGGAACTCAATTGATAAATGCAATGAAAACAATGGTCATTGGTGAAATAAAGCCAAAGGAAGATGATGATGAAGATAGTGTGATTGTCATTCCTTCATCTTCAACTCTAAATGAGGAAGATCACCAAAGCCAACAAAATGATGAAACTATGGATACTCATGATCAAGGTACTTCAAGACATTCGGTTCCTCCTAATGCTTCAACTAGCAATTATCAAACCGTATCAAGAATTCATCATTCTATTGTGAAGGATCACCCGGTTGATCAAATTGTGGGTGATATTAGTAAGGGTGTTCAAACTCGCTCTCGCATAGCTTCATTTTGTGAACATTTCTCTTTTGTATCTTGTATGGAACCTAACCGTGTAGATGAAGCTCTACTTGATGTTGATTGGGTGAATGCAATGCATGAAGAATTAAATAACTTCGCTCGAAATGAAGTTTGGGAACTTGTTGAGAGACCAAAGAACCACAATGTTATTGGTACAAAATGGGTGTTTCACAACAAGCACAATGAAGATGGTGTGGTAGTAAGAAACAAGGCAAGATTAGTTGCACAAGGATATACTCAAATTGAGGGATTGGATTTTGGGGAGACATTTGCTCCCGTGGCAAGATTAGAAGCAATCCGGATTCTTCTTGCTTATGCTTGTGCACATAATATCAAGCTCTACCAAATGGATGTAAAGAGTGCTTTTCTAAATGGTAAGATTAGTGAACTAGTGTATGTTGAACAACCTCCCGGTTTTGAGGACCCAAAAAGTCCTAACCATGTGTTCAAGCTTTCTAAAGCTCTCTATGGGCTTAAGCAAGCTCCACGCGCTTGGTATGAAAGGCTTAGGGATTTCTTGCTTTCCAAAGACTTCAAAATTGGGAAGGTTGACACTACTCTATTCACTAAAAGAATTGGCAAGGACTTATTTGTTTGTCAAATCTATGTTGATGATATTATTTTTGGATCTACTAATGAATTATTTTGTGAGGAATTCGGAAAAATGATGTCAAAAGAATTTGAAATGTCTATGATAGGAGAATTGAGCTTCTTCCTTGGCCTTCAAATCAAACAATTGAAAGATGGAATTTTTATAAGTCAATCAAAATATTTGAAGGACATGCTCAAGAAGTTTGGTTTAGAAAATGCAAAGCCTATCAAGACTCCAATGGCAACAAATGGTCATCTAGACTTAGATGAAGGAGGTACTATGGTTGATCAAAAACTTTATCGTTCAATAATTGGTAGTTTGCTTTATATTACCGCATCTAGGCCCGATGTTATGTTTAGTGTATGCATGTGTGCTCGATTTCAAGCTTCACCTAGAGAGATTCACTTGAAGTCCGCCAAAAGAATTCTAAGATATTTGAAGTATACTCCCAATATTGGTCTATGGTATCCCAAAGGTGCTCAATTTGAGTTAATTGGATATTTGGATTCGGACTATGCGGGGTGCAAAGTTGATAGAAAAAGCACCTCCGGTTGTTGTCAATTTCTTGGTAGATCTCTCGTTTCATGGTCTTCTAAAAAACAAAATTCGGTTGCTCTCTCTACCGCCGAGGCGGAATATATATCGGCCGGAAATTGTTGTGCTCAACTATTATGGATGAAACAAACTTTATTGGATTATGGGATTATTTTCAAGAATGTGCCGCTCATGTGTGATAATGAGAGTGCGGTAAAATTGGCTACCAATCCGGTCCAACACTCAAGAACTAAGCATATTGATATACGGCATCACTTCTTAAGGGATCATGTTGGAAAGGGAGATATCTCTATTTATTCCATTGGCACAGATGATCAATTAGCAGACATTTTTACAAAGCATTTGGATGAAACGAGATTTTGTTCTCTACGAAGTGAAATGAATGTGATCGATCTCTCAAATGTGGCTTGAAGTTGATCGCACATGTGTAGTATTGCATTTCAGTTCTAACTATGCCCTCTATGCTATTTATTTGGTATTTTTGATGCATTTTTCATTTTAGAGTGATCTAAGTAGTTTGATATAAGAAAATAGCATCCCTCAATTACATAATGGGTATATGCATGCATACTAATCCTTGGATTGGTCGAAATGTCCATATATGACCATTAATTCGGATTTGAAATTCAACGTCAGCAAATGGACAGCCATTGGAAAACTGAGTATCAGGCCGCGGACCGTCCACCCATGGACCACGGACCGTCCGCCGTATTAAGGAACTGGACAGTCTGGTAGGGAATGCAGACCGTCTGAACTCATCAGGCCGCGGACCGTTGAAAGGGAAATGTGCCCTTGGGCCATTTCTAAGTATTTTGGTGATTGAGTGCCAACGCAAGTGCTTTTGTGTTAATCTATGCAAAGTGGTGGACAAAGTGCAAATCAAGTCAAAAGGTATGTTTCTAGACTTAGTACATTGTTTTATGGACTAATGTATTGTGTCTAAGTGCTGGAAATAGGAGAAATCGAACTGGAAAAGAGATGGCTTTGTTCAGCCAAAGTCTGCGCGGTCTGGGTGCACCGGACAGTGTCCGGTGCGCCAGGCTGGCTCTAGCGAACTTGCTGCTCTCGGGACTTCGACGGCGGTGTACAGTATAAATCACCGGACTGTCCGGTGGTGCACCGAACTGTCCGGTGAGCCGTTCACATGCGAAGTCGTCGGTCTCGGGAAGCCATCAACGGCGTACGGCTATAATTCACTGGACTGTTCGGTGAGGCACCGGACTGTCCGGTGAGCCAACAGTCAGCCGGGGCAACGGTCGGCCGAGGATTCCGCGCGTGACGGGTGGCCGAGCCAACGGTCACATTGGAGCACCGGACTGTCCGGTGTGCACCGGACAGTGTCCGGTGCGCCAACGGCTCTAAATCTCCAACGGTCGGCTTCGCCAAATAAGGAAGGATATCCGCACCGGACAGTGTCCGGTGGTGCACCGGACTGTCCGGTGCGCCAGTCGACAGAAGGCAAGAATTGCCTTCCTACAATGCTCTCAACGGCTCCTAGCTGCCTTGGGGCTATAAAAAGGACCCCTTGGCGCATGGAGAAGACATCCAAGCATTCTTTGAGCATAGTTGATCACTCACACTTCGTTCTTGCGCACTTGTTCGACATTCTTAGTGATTTGAGCTCCATTCTAGTGAGAAACTCATGATAGTGTCTTGAGCTCAAGTCTGGGTCTTGTGTGTGCGTATTTGCTGTGATCTTTGTGTCGTGTGTGAGTTGCTCATCCCTCCCTTACTCCGTGCTTCTTTGTGAACTTCAAGTGTAAGGGCGAGAGACTCCAAGTTGTGGAGATTCCTCGCGAACGGGATATAGAAAAGCAAAGCAAAACACCGTGGTATTCAAGTGGGTCTTTGGACCGCTTGAGAGGGGTTGATTGCAACCCTCGTCCGTTGGGACGCCACAACATGGAAGTAGGCAAGTTTTGTACTTGGCCGAACCACGGGATAAACCACTGTGTCTATCTGTGTTGATTCTCTTGTGGTTATCGTGTCTTGCAAGAACTCCTCTCTAGCCACTTGGCGATTATTGTGCTAACGCTTAATCAAGTTTTTGTGGCTTAAGTTTAAGTTTTACAGGATCACCTATTCACCCCCCTCTAGGTGCTCTCAATTGGTATCGGAGCCGTTCTCTTCACGAAGGGACTAATCGCCCGAAGAGATGGATCTTAAGGGGAAGGGAATTGTGATCAACGATAAGGAGAAGGAGTCCTTCGTCAACGAGCCGAAGGATGACAAGCCTACCGACTCGGACTCGGGCCACAAACGCAAAGATGGGAAGAAGAAGAAGACGAGACGCATCAAGGAGATCGTCTACTACGACGACAGTGATGAGTCCACTTCTTCCCAAAAGGACAACGACGACAACGACTACGACAAAAGAAAGACGGTTAACTCAAACCTTTCTTTCGATTATTCGCGTATTCCGCATAGCTCAAATACACATTTGCTTTCCATTCCTCTTGGCAAACCTCCACACTTTGATGGGGAGGACTACGGATTTTGGAGTCACAAAATGCGTAGTCACTTGTTCTCTCTCCATCCAAGCATATGGGAGATTGTAGAGAGTGGAATGAAATTTGATAGCTCGGATAGTCCCATGTTTATAAATGAACAAATCCATAAAAATGCACAAGCTACTACTGTCCTTTTAGCATCTTTGTGCAGGGAAGAGTACAATAAGGTGAGCGGCTTGGACAATGCCAAGCAGATCTAGGACACCCTTAGGATCTCACATGAGGGGAACGACGTCACCATGCTCACCAAAATGGAGTTGGTGGAGGGCGAGCTTGGAAGATTCGCAATGATAAGGGGAGAGGAGCCAACCCAAACATAGAACCGGCTCAAGACCCTCATCAACAAGATAAGGAGCTACGGAAGCACGCGTTGGACGGACCACGACGTCGTTCGCCTAATGCTAAGGTCTTTTACTGTACTTGATCCACATCTGGTGAACAATATTCGTGAAAATCCTAGGTACACCAAGATGTCGCCCGAAGAAGTTCTTGGAAAGTTCGTAAGCGGGCGAATGATGATCAAGGAGGTGAGATACGTGGACGACGCGCTGAATGGTCCAATCAATGAGCCTCAACCTGTTGCTCTCAAGGCAACGAGGAGCAAGGAGGCGCTACCTAGCAAGGTGGCGCAAGTTGAGGCGGCAGGGCTCAATGGTGAAGAGATGGCCCTCATCATCAAGCGCTTCAAGACGGCGCTAAAGGGTCGCAAGGGACAGCCAAGCAAGACCAAGACAAAGGGGAAGCGCTCATGCTTCAAATGTGGTAAGATTGGTCATTTTATTGCTAACTGTCCCGATAATGATAGTGACCAGGAAAAAGGGAACAAAAGGGAAAAGAAGAAGAATTACAAGAAGGCCAAGGGCGAGGCACATCTTGGAAAGTAGTGGGATTCGGATTGCTCCTCTTCCGACTCCGACAATGAAGGACTCGCCGCCACCGCCTTCAACAAGTCATCCCTCTTCCCCAACGAGCATCACACATGCCTCATGGCAAAGGAGAATAAGGTATGTACTCGAAACAATGCCACTTATGCTTCTTCTAGTGATGATGAGTCTAGTGATGATGAAATAGATTACTTTAGTTTGTTCAAGGGATTGGATAGAACTAAAATAGATAAGATTAATGAATTGATTGATGCCTTGAATGAAAAGGATAGACTTTTAGAAAAACAAGAGGATCTTTTGTATGAAGAACACGATAAATTTGTAGAGGCACAAAAATCTCATGCTTTAGAAGTTAAAAGGAATGAAATGCTTTCTTGTGAACTATCTACTTGCCATGAGATAATTTCTAGTTTAAAGGATGTTAACAATGATTTAAATGCTAAACTAGAAGTAGCAAATAAATCTAACTCTTGTGTAGAACATGTTATGATTTGCACTAGGTGTAAAGATTTTGACATTCATGCTTGTAGTGAACACCTAGTTTCAATTTCCAAATTGAATGATGAATTGGCTAGTCTTAATGCCCAACTTAAGACTAGCAAAAGTGAATTTGATAAGTTAAAATCTGCAAGGGATGCCTACACGATTGGTAGACACCCCTCAATTAAGGATGGACTTGGCTTCAAGAGGGAAGCCAAGAACTTAACAAGCCATAAGGCTCCCATCTCCGCCAAGGAGAAAGGGAAGGCCCCCATGGCTAGTAGTGCTACAAAGAACCATGCTTTCATGTATCATGATAGGAGACATTCTAGGAACGCCTATAGAAGTTATGATGCTTTTGATTCTCATGCCATGGTTGCTTCTAGTTCTTCCTATATGCATGGTAAGGATATGTCTAGGAGAAATGTTGTTCATCATATGCCTAGGAGAAATGTTGTTCCTAGGAAGATTAATGAACCTTCTACAATTTATCATGCTTGCAATGCTTCCTTTGCTATTTGTAGAAAGGATAAGAAGGTAATTGCTAGGAAGTTAGGGGCCAAATGTAAGGGAGACAAAACTTGCATTTGGGTCCCTAAGACTATTGTGACTAACCTCGTAGGACCCAACAAGAGTTGGGTACCTAAGACCCAAGCCTAAATTTGCCTTGTAGGTTTATGCATCCGGGGGCTCAAGCTGGATTATCGACAGCGGATGCACAAACCACATGACGGGGAGAAGAGGATGTTCTCTTCCTACGTCAAGAACAAGGATCCCCAAGATTCAATAATATTCGGTGATGGGAACCAAGGCAAGGTGAAAGGGTTAGGTAAAATTGCTATTTCGTCCGAGCACTCTATTTCTAATGTGTTCTTAGTTGAGTCGCTTGGATATAACTTGCTGTCTGTGAGTCAATTATGCAATATGGGATATAACTGTTTATTCACAAATGTAGACGTGTCTGTCTTTAGAAGGTGTGATGGTTCACTAGCTTTTAAGGGTGTACTAGACGACAAACTTTATTTAGTTGATTTTGCAGAAGAGGAGGCCGGTCTAGATGCATGCTTAATTGCTAAGACTTGCATGGGCTGGCTGTGGCATCGTCGTTTAGCACATGTGGGGATGAAGAACCTTCACAAGCTTCTAAAGGGAGAACACGTGATAGGTCTAACTAATGTGCATTTCAAAAAAGATAGACCTTGTGCAGCTTGTCAAGCAGGCAAACAGGTGGGAAGCTCTCATCACACCAAAAATG
The DNA here is from genome assembly GCF_902167145.1 of Zea mays. Classification (NCBI taxonomy): domain Eukaryota; kingdom Viridiplantae; phylum Streptophyta; class Magnoliopsida; order Poales; family Poaceae; genus Zea; species Zea mays. Next base: position 90,056,552 of record NC_050103.1, on the reverse strand, counting down.
TGATGACCACATCAAGACCTTTGGAGATGCTTCATATGGACCTCTTCGGACCCGTCGCCTATCTAAGTATAGGAGGAAGTAAGTATGGTCTTATTATAGTTGATGATTTTTCCCGCTTCACTTGGGTATTCTTTTTGCAGGAAAAATATGAAACCCAAGGGACCCTCAAGCGCTTCCTCAGGAGAGCTCAAAATGAGTTTGAGCTCAAGGTGAAGAAGATAAGGAGCGACAACGGGTCCGAGTTCAAGAACCTTCAAGTGGAGGAGTTCCTTGAGGAGGAGGGGATCAAGCACGAGTTCTCCGCTCCCTACACACCACAGCAAAATGGTGTGGTAGAGAGGAAGAACAGGACGCTCATAGATATGGCGAGGACGATGCTTGGAGAGTTCAAGACTCCTGAGCGCTTTTGGTCGGAAGCCGTGAACACGGCTTGCCACGCCATCAACCGGGTGTATCTTCATCGCCTCCTCAAGAAGACCTCTTATGAGCTTCTAACCGGTAACAAACCCAATGTGTCTTACTTTCATGTATTTGGGAGCAAGTGTTCTATTCTTGTGAAGAAAGGTAGAACTTCTAAATTTGCTCCCAAAGCTGTAGAAGGGTTTTTATTAGGTTATGACTCAAATACAAAGGCGTATAGAGTCTTCAACAAATCATCGGGTTTGGTTGATGTCTCTAGCGACGTTGTATTTGATGAGACTAATGGCTCTCCAAGGGAGCAAGTTGTTGATCTTGATGATATAGATGAAGAAGACGTTCCAACGGCCGCAATGCGCACCATGGTGATTGGCGATGTGCGACCACAGGAACAATTGGAGCAAGATCAACCTTCTTCCTCAACAATGGTGCATCCCCCAACTCAAGACGATGAACAGGTTCATCAGGAGGAGGCGTGTGATCAAGGGGGAGCACAAGATGATCATGTGAGGGAGGAAGAAGCACAACCGGCACCTCCAACCCAAGTTCGAGCGACGATTCAAAGGAATCACCCCGTCGACCAAATTTTGGGTGATATTAGCAAGGGAGTAACTACTCATTCTAGATTGGTGAATTTTTGTGAGCATTACTCTTTTGTCTCTTCTATTGAGCCTTTCAGGGTAGAAGAGGCCTTGCTAGATCCGGACTGGGTGTTGGCCATGCAGGAAGAGCTCAACAACTTCAAGCGTAATGAAGTTTGGACACTGGTGCCTTGTCCCAAGCAAAACGTTGTGGGAACCAAGTGGGTGTTCCGCAACAAACAGGACGAGCACGGGGTGGTGACGAGGAACAAGGCTCGACTTGTGGCAAAAGGTTATGCCCAAGTCGCAGGTTTGGACTTTGAGGAGACTTTCGCTCCTGTGGCTAGGCTAGAATCAATTCGTATTTTGCTAGCATATACCGCTCACCATTCTTTCAGGTTGTTCCAAATGGATGTGAAGAGCGCTTTCCTCAACGGGCCAATCAAGGAGGAGGTGTACGTGGAGCAACCCCCTGGCTTCGAGGATGAACGGTACCCCGACCACGTGTGTAAGCTCTCTAAGGCGCTCTATGGACTTAAGCAAGCCCCAAGAGCATGGTATGAATGCCTTAGAGACTTTTTAATTGCTAATGCTTTCAAGGTTGGGAAAGCCGATCCAACTCTTTTCACTAAGACTTGCGATGGTGATCTTTTTGTGTGCCAAATTTATAGTGATGACATAATATTTGGTTCTACTAATCAAAAGTCTTGTGAAGAGTTTAGCAGGGTGATGACGCAGAAATTCGAGATGTCGATGATGGGCGAGTTGAACTACTTCCTTGGGTTCCAAGTGAAGCAACTCAAGGACGACACCTTCATCTCCCAAACGAAGTACACGCAAGACTTGCTAAAGCGGTTTGGGATGAAGGACGCCAAGCCCGCAAAGACGCCGATGGGAACTGACGGACACACCAACCTCAACAAAGGAGGTAAGTCCGTTGATCAAAAAGCATACCGGTCCATGATAGGTTCTTTGCTTTACTTATGTGCTAGTAGACCGGATATTATGCTTAGCGTATGCATGTGTGCTAGATTTCAATCCGACCCAAGGGAGTGTCACTTAGTGACCGTGAAGCGAATTCTTAGATATTTAGTCGCTACGCCTTGCTTCGGGATCTGGTATCCAAAGGGGTCTAACTTTGACTTGATTGGATATTCAGACTCTGACTATGCTGGATGTAAGGTCGATAGGAAGAGTACATCAGGGACGTGCCAATTCTTAGGAAGGTCCCTGGTGTCATGGAATTCTAAGAAACAAACTTCCGTTGCCCTATCCACCGCTGAGGCCGAGTACGTTGCCGCAGGACAGTGTTGCGCGCAACTACTTTGGATGAGGCAAACCCTCCGGGACTTTGGCTACAATCTGAGCAAAGTCCCACTCCTATGTGACAATGAGGGTGCTATCCGAATAGCGGAAAATCCTGTTGAGCACAGCCGCACAAAGCACATTGACATCCGACATCACTTTTTGAGAGACCACCAGCAAAAGGGAGATATCGAAGTGTTTTATGTTAGCACCGAGAACTAGCTAGCCGATATCTTTACCAAGCCTTTAGATGAGAAGACCTTTTGCAGGCTGCGTAGTGAGCTAAATGTCTTAGATTCGCGGAACTTGGATTGATTTATAGCATACATGTGTTTATGCCTTTGATCATGTTCCTTATGCATTTTGTTGTTTACTTGTGGTGCTCAAGTTGTACAAACACTCCCCGACCTCATAAGTCCGTTTGCAAGTGATGCACATATTTAGGGGGAGTTGTGCTACAACTTGACCCTTTGAGACTAACCTTGTGCTTGAGTTTGCTTGATTTAGTCTCAAAGGAGGTTTGAAAGGGAAAAGGTGGACTTGGACCATGAAAGACTTCCACTGCTCTCTGATGAGAGCGTAACTTATTCCAAGTTCATCTCATGTACTTCTATTGCCTTTGTATTCTTATTTGAAGATTTTGGTGAGGCAATGGGGTTAAAGGGCCAAGATTGATCCTGTTTTGGTGCTTGATGCCAAAGGGGGAGAAAATAAGGCCAAAGTAATAAATGGATCAGCTACCACTTGAGAATTTTGAAAATAATAGAATAGAGCTTTTGTTTTGTCAAAATACTCTTATTGGCTCCTTTTGTCAAAAGTTGGTCTCTTGTGGGGAGAATGGTTAATTATGGGAAATAGGGGGAGTTTTTGATACTGTGATCAATTTCTATTGGAACAACTCTCTTTATGTCTCTACAAGTGTGTTTGACTTATAGATAGGAAATTGAGGTTGATTTGCAAAAACAAACCAAGTGGTGGCAAAGTATGATCCATATATGCCAAATTTGAATCAAAACAATTTTGAGTTTTCATTTGCATTGATATTGCACTTGTTCTAGTTGCTTTATGTTGTGTTGGCATAAATCACCAAAAAGGGGGAGATTGAAAGGGAAATGTGCCCTTGGGCCATTTCTAAGTATTTTGGTGATTGAGTGCCAACGCAAGTGCTTTTGTGTTAATCTATGCAAAGTGGTGGACAAAGTGCAAATCAAGTCAAAAGGTATGTTTCTAGACTGAGTACATTGTTTTATGGACTAATGTATTGTGTCTAAGTGCTGGAAATAGGAGAAATCGAACTGGAAAAGAGATGGCTTTGTTCAGCCAAAGTCTGCGCAGTCTGGGTGCACCGGACTATGTCCGGTGGTGCACCAGACAGTGTCCGGTGCGCCAGGCTGGCTCTAGCGAACTTGCTGCTCTTGGGACTTCGACGGCGGTGTACGGTATAAATCACCGGACTGTCCGGTGGTACACCGGACTGTCCGGTGAGCCGTTGACAGGCGAAGTCGTCGGTCTCGGGAAGCCATCAACGGCGTATGGCTATAATTCACCGGACTATCCAGTGAGGCACCGGACTGTCCGGTGAGCCAACGGTCAGCCGGGGCAACGGTCGGCCGAGGATTCCGCGCGTGACGGGTGGCCGAGCCAACGGTCACATTGGAGCACCGGACTGTCCGGTGTGCACCGGACAGTGTCTGGTGCGCCAACGGCTCTGAATCTCCAACGGTCGGCTTCGCCAAATAAGGAAGGATATCCGCACCGGACAGTGTCCGGTGGTGCACCGGACTGTCCGGTGCGCCAGTCGACAGAAGGCAAGAATTGCCTTCCTACAATGCTCTCAACGGCTCCTAGCTCCCTTGGGGCTATAAAAAGGACCCCTTGGCGCATGGAGAAGACATCCAAGCATTCTTTGAGCATAGTTGATCACTCACACTTCGTTCTTGTGCACTTGTTCGACATTCTTAGTGATTTGAGCTCTGTTCTAGTGAGAAACTTGTGATAGTGTCTTGAGCTCAAGTCTGGGTCTTGTGTGTGCGTATTTGCTGTGATCTTTGTGTCGTGTGTGAGTTGCTCATCCCTCCCTTACTCCGTGCTTCTTTGTGAACTTCAAGTGTAAGGGCGAGAGACTCCAAGTTGTGGAGATTCCTCGCGAATGGGATATAGAAAAGCAAAGCAAAACACCGTGGTATTCAAGTGGGTCTTTGGACCGCTTGAGAGGGGTTGATTGCAACCCTCGTCCGTTGGGACACCACAACGTGGAAGTAGGCAAGTTTTGTACTTGGCCGAACCACGGGATAAACCACTGTGTCTATCTGTGTTGATTCTCTTGTGGTTATCGTGTCTTGCAAGAACTCCTCTCTAGCCACTTGGCGATTATTGTGCTAACGCTTAATCAAGTTTTTGTGGCTTAAGTTTAAGTTTTACAGGATCACCTATTCACCCCCCTCTAGGTGCTCTCAACCGTCCACCGCCCCTGCGCGGACTGTCCATGACAGGCAGTAAAAATCGGGCAGAGTCCGCAGACTGGTTATTTCACTCTTTGCATCTCCTCTCTCGCTCTCCACTCACAAAAGGGGTCTCCTTTGTCGTTTGCGCGCGGACGGAGAGGGCAAGTTACGCACAGACAGTCCGACAGCTCGTGAGAAGTTCAACCAACATGTCGTCCTCACGGTATTTCACAATCTTATGGATTTCATCAAATCTCTTCACTTTTGGGATTCTTCGGATTTTCTCTCTGATCTAGAATTGAGCCATAGTTTTACAAATCTGATTGGTGGGATTGTTAGTACTACTCACTATGAATACTGTGCAAAATTTTGAACTTGTTTGGATGGATATTCTCTGTGAAATCATCAATTCAACGACTGAGGCGGCTAGGGTTCTAGAGAGTCGCCCCTGGTCAGTCGCGGACCGTCTGCCTGGTGGGCGCGGACCGTCCGGACCTCTGGCGCTGACAGTCCAGTCCCCTAGCGCGGACTGTCCGGACCCTGGCAGAGCAATGCGGTTCTATTCTTTTCATTGTGGTGATTGGTATCAACTGTTCATCTATGGATGTCTGTCACATTTATTGCAGTGGTTTGGGTGGTCTCCGCAAGAAGCTTGCAGGTCGCTTCAAATCAAAGCGCCCTCGTGGAGATGATGATGACTATACACCAACCACTAATTCAGAGGCCCAATCCTCAGCTAGGGGCACTGAATCTATGGACACAGAAGACCTTCCTCATATACATCCCGACTATCCAATTGACACCACAGGATGGACATTTCCAAAGCGGAGGTTTTCTATGGCTGAGTACTGCTCAAGGCAGACTGTGAACCAATACACTCTGCCATCTGACACTAATATCCAATTTTTCCACACTCAGCTCCAGTTTGATGTTTTTTGGGGCACCTTGGTGGATACAAACTTTCATAAACATCAAGTGATTGATTGGTCTTTCATGCTGGGACAATCAGTTATGCAGGATCTGATTCCTAAGTTTGAGACGTGTGGTCTGTACCAGTTTATGGGGCAAAGAACAGACTTCAGTGAAATGGCTGTCAAGCAATTCCTGGCCACCTTAGAGATTGATATAGAAGAGGAATCCATCACTTGGATGACTGGATTCAAGAGATATTCTACATCTTTTGCTGACTTTGCTACTGCCAATAGTCTGGATTATGGCATCATTTCAGCTGGGCTGGATCTCTACACTGAGGATAATTTTGAGGACTTTGTGCAATTCTATGAGCCAGCAAGGCTGGGAATACCCAGGAGGTTTGGAGAGACAGCAGGACTCAGGCATCATCCTGCTGTGATCAACAAGATTGCCAGAGTCACTATTCTTCCCAAGAGTGGGGATAAGAGCAAAATACGAGACAAATTCTAGAACATTATCCAGCACATCATGAATGGTGAGGTCATGAATATTGCTCTTTTCATGATGAGACAGCTCAATGATTTGAAAATGGACAAGAACCAGAATTTAGCATATGCTCCTTATATTATGGCTCTCATCAAAGCCAAGATAAGATTTGAGGGGCCCTGCAAGATTGTTCACACACCGTTCAGACCCTTAAGAATGAAATAGGGTTTCTCACTAGGCCACTCACTCCTTTCCCAGATGATGATGAAGACCCTGGCTATGATGCAGGAGCAGCTCCTGATGTTGAGGCCGAGCAGATGCCTCCTTCTCCACCTCCTCCTCAGCCTCAGCAGTATTGGCAGCCTGGTCCAGGCTACTTTGATCCATATTTTCACAATATGCAGCAGGGGCTTCAGACCCATATTGATACTCGCCTTGAGGGCATGATGACACATATGGATCACCGCCTAGATGACATGCAATCTCGCTTTGACAGTAACTGGGATGCGCTCAACTCTGAGTTTTCTGAGTTTCACGATCACATTCACACTAATGTCACTGATCCTATCATGACCGGACTGAATAATATGCAGCAGAGTTTTTAGGATAACATGGGAGCTCTGTCTAGTCAATTTGACAATCTCTCTACCAATGACAGCATGCATGAGATCAGTCAGAGGCAGCAACAACTCCAGCAAGATTTTGGCCAGTTCTCCTCTCTTTTTGACACATTCAGCTCTCACTACTACAACATGCATCCTCCACCCAGTGATCAGTGAGGCCTCTCCTTTGTGGCAATTGATGCCAAAGGGGGAGAGAAGTGATGAGAAGAGAAGTTGTCAGGTGTCACATTCAGGGGGAGTTGTTGGTCTATGTGGACATTGATACCA